>NC_012874.2:11631909-12256448 GCF_000003195.3 Sorghum bicolor
TGAATGGGGAGTTTTACGAGCCAACTTTTGTCTAGATTTTTATTCCCTCGACCGTATCGGCGACCTTAGACTCGAAGTCCTATCTTTTAAACAAAAAGATAATGAAACTTTGGGAAAATCCTGGAAACGTTTTTCTAATCTTTTAGAATCTGGTCCAAACCTTAATCTTGAAGACCATGTTCTTTTATTTCACTTTTTTCGAGGTCTTCAGAAAAATCACAAACAAATGCTACACACAATGTCTAGAGGTTCTTTCTTTCGCATCCCTACTGATGAAGCTAGAGTGATCCTAGATAGAATCCTAGAAGCTGAGATGGATAATACCCTTCATGATGAAACCTACGAAGCCAAAATAGACACTCTGCCAAATTCTTCATCTACTTTAGCTATCCCAAGTTCTGAGCCACAAGAGGAAGAAATTCCACCACCGGACTTCATGCTGGATATAGAATCCGATCTTTTTACCGATTTTGGAAACATTTCAAACTACCATTCTATTGACAAACCCCAAAACGGCCAGTTTAGCATTTATTTGCCAAGTGAATACCAATTGAGAGAGCTTATCTTAGTTATGAGTAGTGAGTGGTTGGAGGAATCAGAGCTTTCCTCTGATGTGATCCGTTTGGACACACCCTCTATAACTATACGCTGTGCTTATAATTCTGATCGATTTAATGCTATTTATAATCATGTTGTGGGGATCAACATCATGTCTGAATCTTTTGCACTTAAACTATTTAAAAATCTTGTTTTAACCACTACAACAAAGGTCATAAAGGAATCTTCGGGACAATTAGTCCCCAGTCTTGGAATTATTAACGTCCTACCTCTTACAGTAGAAGCCTCCATGCTTCATTTGAACTTCTATATCTTTGATACATGAGACTTCGACCTGTTGATAGGACAACCTTTTAGAAGACTCCTTTATGAAGGTCATACTGGAAAGCTACACATTTCTTTTGGAAAAGCCTTCAAATTCCCAATAACAATTTCACACTCCTTAAACAATAAGGTCGAGTCATATCTTTTGCCTGATCCTATGGAGGAGGTAAAGGCTGCATCTCTTGAGCTTTTAGAAGAATCAGACTTAGAAGAAGAAACTCCTTTCTTCATAGAAGAAGAAGCCGAACCTTCTGAACCTGAACCCTTAGATGAGTTTGCAGAAACACCTAGACCTCTCATAGAGCTTAAAACTTTACCACCCGATCTTATCTATGCTTTCCTAAACAATAATCTAGAGTTTCCTGTGATCATTAGCGATAAACTCACTCGGGACCAAACTCTGTGATTAATGACCATTCTTGAGAAACATCACTCAGTTTTCGGCTACTCACTCCAAGATCTTACAAGAATCAGTCCTATGATTTGTACCCATCGTATTCCAACAGATCCTTCTGTTTCACCTTCTCGAGAACCCCAACGTAGACTTAACAACACTATGAGAGAGGTAGTTAAAAAGGAAGTTATAAAGTTGCTGCATGCAGGGATTATATATCTTGTGCCGCATAGTGAGTGGGTGAGCCCAGTTCAAGTTGTGCCTAAAAAGGGAGGCATGACTATTATTATGAATGAAAAGAACGAGCTAATTCCGCAACGCACTGTCACAGGATGACGGATGTGCATAGACTATAGAAAACTAAACAAAGCCACGAGAAAGGATCACTTTCCTTTACCTTTCATAGATGAGATGCTAGAGCGGTTAGCAAACTATTCGTTCTTCTGTTTCTTAGATGGATATTCAGGGTATCACCAAATCCCGATGATCAAAGCAAAACCACTTTTACATGCCCATATGGAACTTATGCTTACCGTAGAATATCTTTTGGGTTATGTAATGCACCAGCTTCTTTTCAAAGATGCATGATGTCTATATTTTCTGATATGATTGAAGAGATTATGGAAGTTTTCATGGATGATTTCTCTGTTTATGGAAAACTTTTGATAGTTGTCTTGAAAACTTAGACAAGGTTTTGCAAAGATGTGAAGAAAAGCACTTAGTCCTTAATTGGAAAAAATGTCATTTCATGGTTAGGGAAGGAATAGTGCTGGGACACTTAGTGTCTGAAAGAGGTATTGAGGTAGATAAAGCTAAAATTGAAGTAATTGAACAACTACCTCCACCTGTGAATATAAAAGGAATTCGAAGCTTTCTTGGCCATGCTGGTTTTTATCGTCGATTCATAAAAGATTTTTCATTCATTGCTAGACCACTTACTCTTTTGCTAGCCAAGGATGCTCCTTTCGAATTTGATGATGCATGTCTAACATCTTTCAATTTATTAAAGAAAGCACTCATCTCTGCACCAATCATTCAACCCCCTGATTGGTCATTGCCTTTTGAAATTATGTGTGATGCTAGTGATTATGCTGTGGGGGCAGTATTGGGACAAACAAAAAATAAGAAGCATCATGCAATTGCTTATGCCAGTAAAACTTTGACAGGGGCTCAACTCAACTATGCATCCACTGAAAAAGAGCTTCTAGCTGTTGTCTTTGCCATTGATAAATTTAGATCTTATTTAGTTGGAGCAAAAATAATTGTTTACACTGATCATGCTGCACTAAAATATTTGCTCACTAAAAAAGATGCTAAACCTCGCTTGATTAGATGGATCTTGTTACTCCAAGAATTTGACTTAGAAATAAAAGATAAAAAGGGAGTAGAAAATTTTGTTGTTGATCACTTGTCTAGAATGTATTTTAAGAGTCCACAGGAAACCCCCATTAATGATTCACTCTGGGACGACATGCTCTACGGGATTAACAGGTCTGACCCCTGGTATGCAGATATTGTTAATTTTATGGTTTCAGGATATGTACCGCCAGGAGCAAACAAGAAGAAGCTTATTCAAGAAAGTCGTTCACATATATGGGATGAGCCATACCTCTTCCGAGTATGCTCTGATGGCTTACTCAGGAGATGTGTGACCACTGAGGAAGGATGGAAGATCATCGACAGATGTCATTCATCACCATATGGAGGTCACTATGGAGCATTCTGTACACATTCAAAGATCTGGCAGTGTGGATTCTACTGGCCTACAATGTATGAAGACACGAAGCAATATATCAGAAGATGTGGGATGTCAAAGGCACGGAAACATAAATACAAGAGATGCCATGCCACTCCCCAACAACCTTCAGATTGAGCTCTTTGATGTCTGGGGAATAGACTATATGAGTCCATTTCCTCCATCAAAGAAGTGTGAGTACATCTTGGTGGTAGTTTACTACGTCTCCAAGTGGGTAGAGGCATTACCTTGCAAGCATGCCGACAACATCAGTTCAAAGAGGATGTTTGAAGAAATTATATTTCCAAGATTTAGAGTCCCCAGAGTAGTGACAAGTGATGGAGGAGCACACTTCATCGACAAACGCTTCAAGCAATATCTATTAAAACATGGAATCCGTCATAACGTCGCTACCCCCTACCATCCTCAGACAAGTGGCCAAGCAGAGACTTCCAACAAGCAAATCAAGAATATTCTTCAGAAGACAGTAAATGAAATGGGAACGGCGCGGAAAGACAAGTTACCCGATGTACTCTGGGCATACTAGACAGCATACAAGACCCCAATTGGAATATCTCCATACCAATTGGTGTACGGGAAGACTTGCCACCTACCTGTTGAACTAGAATTCAAAGCACACTGGGCCATAAGGAGATGGAATATGGACCTAGATGTTGCTGGAGATCATAGAAGAATGCAACTATCAGAATTGGAAGAATGGCGAGAGAAAGCATATCACAATTCGAAGATCTACAAAGAAAGAGTCAAAAGGTGGCATGACAAGAGAATCAAGAAGAAGGAGTTCACACCTGGAGATAAGGTATTACTTTTTAATTCCAGGGTGAAGCTTTTCGGGCATGGAAAACTCCAGAGCAAATGGGAAGGACCATTCAAGGTAATCAATTCATCATCCCACGGAGCTATCACACTTCAAAATGACGAAGGTACGTTATTCAAGGTAAATGGTCAACGTCTTAAATTATTTTTAGAGCCCAATAAAGAATTAGAAGAAATAGATGTAGTCCATTTTTTCCTTCCCATGGAGAATTAGAGCCCGACCTTTTTAGTCTGACGTTTTCGGGTCATACATATATTTTCCTAAATAGTTTTGCATCTAGAAACATGCCCGAGAAAGCGGACCCACAGAGGGGCCAGAGATAGGGCGGGCGCCCAGATCAGGTGGGCGGGCGCCCAGCTCCTGTTCCCCCTCGGTCCCGATTTTCTCTGTTATGGAAAATGCACTTATGGTAATCCGAATAATCCCTCAGATGGAAAGTTTCGCACGCCCATCGACGGGAGCAACCCGAACAACCCCTAGAGGCACTTTTTGACCCCTATATAAACAAACCCCTGACATCAGTTTTCAAACACCAATCCACCAAGCCTTCTCTTCTTCTTCAATTAGAGCCTGATTAGTTCCTCGCTGCTCCAATGGCCGAGAAGTTCCATGATGATTGGGAAGTCGTCCCCTTCAACCTCAACATGAAGCCTGCGGAAGACCCCGATGCCCGTGCTCTCGTCCCGGCCAACACAGAGCGACAGCTAGAAGCTATGCCATTACACCAACGCAGCTCCGCGCAATCCTATCATGCTCAACCAGTTCTCACCGCACCGCCACAACCCCTACTCCTCAAGGGATCATCATCCAAGATGAAGACCACCATCAAGGTGCCAACCGGCACGAGGATCCTTCCACCTACACCCAATGAGAGAGTCGTTGGAGTCAAGACCAATTGGAGCGGCGAGATCAGCAGCGTACGCTACACTACGGAGGAGGAGAGACCTTACTTTGAAGGGATTAGAGCAGCCAAAGTCCGTTTCATCCCTCCAAAGGCAGCCCCGAAGCATGCTCTCAATGCTTTTGAAACACCTCCTAAGCGTCGCAAGACTATAGTGGATATTGATGAGGACATTCGCAGGCTAGATAGAGTCATCATAAACCTCCAGTCCTCGGTTAATTCCCTCACTAGGCAGCTCTCTAACTACAACACCGTTATACTAGGTCTTAGGCAGGATCTTGCCAGTGCCAACAACAAGATTAAGGAATTAGAGCGCCGCTGAGTTATCTAGATTAGACCTTGAGACAATGCATCTTAGTCATTTATCTTTAAATTCGGTTTAGGTTTACTATTATCATCAGTTTGCTACTATTGTCGTCAGTTTGCTACTAGTCTTTTGTAATAAATGCCTCAAGATTAATAAAGAATATTATTATTATTATTATTATTATTATTATTATTATTATTATTATTATTATTATTATTATGTTTTGTGTGTCTCTACTTTATTTTTGTAAGAAAGCAGAAAACAAGTATGGGGGAGATCCCTCGACACGCCAAACACACTTCGACTACACCACTCCACGATCCAGGTACACACTCTGCACTTTACTTTACACATACACATATCTTGGATTATGCAGAATACTGTTTCTGACATGATAAATTAAAAAGATTAAAATGTTTCTAAATATGATTAATCTCACTCTATGATATTTCCTGAAACTTGCAATTATTAAAAATCATTTTAAAACCCTGTGTTACTTAAGACAGTATGGAATGTGAGATGGTAGAGTGTGAGTTTCTTATTCTTGATATCATTGTTGCTTGGAGAATTCATTTCAAAATCTTTAAAATTCTAGCTACCATCCTTAGTGTTTTATATGCCTGATAAAACTGAAAATATTAATTATGATTATAAAAGCTATCTACTCTGTATTGAGTTTGTTCAAAATGAGTTAGACCCTTGTTGAGAGATTTATCATGCCCCTAAGATCAAGACTTTTATTCAGAAAGATTCACTCTTCCGAAGTATTATTGCATTAGAGGCATGGGCTATGCAAAAATAAAGATATTTCGAGGAAATAAAAAGGAGCAAGTGCTCGATAACCTCGCAGAAAAAATGGACAAGTGTCCGGCAGTAGAATTAGGGATACCTCGGTATCCACTTAAAAAAAGGGAGAAAAGAAGAAAATGATAGCCCATGGTCCCTCTAATAAGCAATATGCCAGCAAGAGTTGACAAAGATTTTAATTTATAAATTCTTTGATCTAAGAGTATGACATTCCCCTCCTCGGATCCCGTTTTGATTTGGCAATAAATGCAAAGTAAGTATGCTTGAGAATTTTTGCAAATTAAAACAGCCTCAGTGAGATATATATAAAAGATAAATGAGTGATCTGAGAGACCTATGAGGATAAAAGGTATGCTAACTTTCTTTCAAAAATATATAAAAACTCCAAGTGACAGGATTGAGAAGAAAGAATCTCTACTCTTAACCATATACTTCCCTGACTATAGTACACATGTGGATTTTAACACCCTGTAGTTATGAAAAGAATGTTTTAAAATGTTTTACCCCAGATATTGTTCTTAACCATCCTTTTCTCGAGGACGAGTAAAAGCCTAAGTATGGGGGTATTTGTTGACGGTTCTTAAGTATCAATTTTAATTATCAAATAAACAAGAGAAAGGACCAATATGCAACCAACACCTAGAATTAGGGTTTGATCTGACAGAATTCCACGAGTTTTGTTGTTTATCTGTTTCTGCAGGGGGTTATCAGGAAATAAGGAAGAAAGGCCCACATGTCGGGATTACATAGAGATATCAACGCACCGCGCAATTTTCTACCATCTAGAAGACTCCAGAAGCCATAGGAAGAAAGCAGAGGCCGAAAGGGGCCAGGCCCAGGGCGCCCGCCCTGAGGACCTGGGCGCCCGCCCTCTGTTGGATGCCAATCAGGACTCTTTTCGCACACGACGTTCCATCGACCTAAAGGATCAAGGATAACGTAGTACCACATCGCCTGCTGGACCAAAAATGCACAGAGGAGGAGGACTATATAAGCAGACCCCCTGACCCCTAGAGGAGACAAGTTTTTCATAGAGTTGAGGGGAGCCCTCGAAGGAAAACCTCTTCTCTAAATAAAATTTCTTTTTAGGCTTAGCAACCAATGTAAGTAGAAATAGATCTTCTAGTTTCTACTAGATTGAGAGAGATAGAGTGGAGGTGTAGATCGGAGGAAGCCCGGCCTGTCGGTGTCTACTCCGAGCTTGTACCTGCGGGATCAAGTTCTCCTAACCCGAGGCTTGCTCCTAGGATTCTTCAGTATTTCGACTTCGAAATTCTAGTAAGTTCTTGTTTTATTGTTCTTTTGGTTTATGAGTTTACTTTAATCTCTTTGCGTAGAGTTTAGAGTAATCATTGCTAGCTTAAACGTGGTGTTTAGGCTAGGGTACTCATAGATATTCCCTGACTAGCTAGACCGTGGTAGTAGCGAGGAACGTGACATTTCCGAGTTACCTTTGCAGACCATATCTCGTTAGCAGGAAGGATAGGGTTTATAGGTGCGGGTTGAACATCCTCTGTGGTGTCTAGATTCCGTTAGCCTCCCCAAAAGAACAGTAGATCATCCTTACCAAGGTTAGAAGGAGATTACGGTTGTAGTCTTCTCTATTTATCACTCACATCGAGAAACATTCTTTGTTGCCTAAAGGGTTAGTAGTAATAGACCGGGTTAGTCAGATGCACTCTTTCTTCAAGTGGTAAAAAAATAAATACGATACTCTGGATAACCTCCCGGGTGAAGTGCTCACCGATATCCGTGCGCTTGCGGATCAATTCCTTATTGCGTTCCCAAATATCAACAAACATCTCCAATCTGCAGTAAAATCAGAGGCAAATCAATAACTGGGAGAACAAGTACTCAGAAAGTAAATTCAGTCAGTAACATTACCTTAGGAGCTGGTCGTCCCAGCTTGAAGGCCTGCATCCGATCACCACTTCGGACGAAGTTGTCGTCTGCAAAGTTGAACAACTCGTTCAACAGCTGCTGCACTTCCGCCTTCTCCAGAACATCAGAACTCATTGTGGTCGGGTCTTGGCTCCCCGTGTACTCGTACGCCGAGTGTACCCTCCTCTGGTAGGGCATCACCCGACGACAGATGAAGTTGCCGACCACTCCTGGCCCGTCTAAACGGGACCAGTCGATCAGCTTCATCAGGTCTTCTGACCAGCGAACTGCGGGCGGTCCGTCCAGCTGACCCTCTTCTTGGGAATGTAGCCCACGTCGCAGAACGTGGAGCTGCCCGGCTCTTCCCTGACGTAAAACCACTTCTTGTACCATTCGGTGAGAGAAGTATTCCACGGGCAGTTGAGATACCGGTTCTTCATCCCGTCACGCAGATTGAGGTATACTCCACCTGCAATCTTGGAGCCTCCAACTGCTCCTTTCTTCCTCAAACAAAAAAGGTAGCGAAAAAGATCGAAGTGCGGCTCTATCCCAACATAGGCCTCGCACAGATGGAAGAAGGTAGAAATAAGAAGAATGGAGTTCGGGTGCAGATTGCAGATCCCGATCTCATAGTAGAGAAGAAGACCCTGGAGAAAAGGGTGGATAGGAATCCCAAAGCCCCTCTTGAAAAAATCTTCGAAAACCACGATCTCACCGGCACGAGGGTCGGGGTAGCTCTCCCCTTCCGGCGCCCTCCAGCCGCCGAGCTCCTGGCTGTGAAGCAGCCCCATGCCGACGAGGTCGTTGAGGGACCTCGCGCTGCTCCGGGACTTCTTCCACTCTTTCGCCATCAGCTCGGCTCTTTTCTTGGAGTCACTCTTCGCCATTGATGCTGCGGGAACGACTGCGAGCTGGGAGAATTGGTGGTGATTGCAGAAGACAGGGATGGCAAGAATGGAAAGCTCGAAGGCAAAGGGAGGGTAAAGATTACGGGGGTAATGTCAAGCTTTTATAAGCAACGGCTCCACCCCTCCCACTTCCCGTATTCTTGGGAAGTGGGCGGGCCCAGCGGCGGATGCAGCGTTTCGGTTTTCAACAATTACCGGCAGTTAATACGGCGGCTTTTTTGTATAATTGATGGTTTCCTTTTCTTGAACCGCGCACAGAGCGGCTGCACAGTTACCAGGCGCACCTTTTCACGCAGTCATCTGACAATGTGCCAGGATGTCTCGTCACATCACACATTAATGTGGCAAGATGCTTTATTCAAAATAACAGACAAAAATTGGTGGAGGACTGACGTTCCTGGGGACTGCACCGACCACCGAGTAGTATACGCTCGGGGACTGGTCGACCAGTCTACCAGTTTGGAGACCTGGGGACTGCACCGACCACCGAGCAGTATACGCTCGGGGACTGGTCGACCAGTCTGCCACTTTGGAGACCTGGGGACTGCACCGACCACCGAGCACTATACGCTCTGGGACTGGTCGACCAGTCTGCCAGTTTGGAGAACTAGGGGTTGTACCGACCACCAAGCGTTATATGCTCGGGGACTGGTCGATTAGACTATACGATGGCAAACGAGCATGATATGCTCGGGGACTGGATAATTTTAATTTTTTAGACCTTGCTACAAGGCTCATACTTCGCCTTCCAGCAAGCTCGGGGACTACATCGGTACGATGCATCTGGCGATGCATCTCAGTTTCTGAATTTCTTTGAGGACTTTTCTTTTGACCCTGGCACCACGTGCCTACGTCACCTACTACCAGGCTCGGGGACTAAGTGGGCACACTTCACCTTGTGGTGAATATGCTTGTTTTTTGGAAGGTTATACTTTTCAGAAAAGTAAAGTGGGCACACTTCACCAGGAAAGAAATCTTTTTTAATTTAGAGCACCATGCATTCTTCGAACAACCTGCTTCTTCGATGTTAATACTGGTCAACTGTCTTTTGAGCTCGTCAAAATACCGTTGCAACTGTTTGGGTGGCTTTCATGCTGATCGAAGACGTCAAGCCATACTGGTCGAAGAAGCTCAGGATGGCATGTTACATCACAATACATGGTGCTCGGGGACTAGCTGTGGGGGTATAAACCTCTATACCCTCACGGCTAGACATGGGCCAGGAGGCTTGGCCTGTTACAAGACAAGTCCGATGCTTGATCCAACTGCTTGGAGTTTCGCGCAAGGAAACAGGGCGTGGAGATCAAACAGGATTCTAGTCGGTTAGAATAGGATTTGATACCGAACTATCCATGGCAATTGTAATCGGCTAGGATTAGTTTCCAGATCTGTAACCCTGCCCTCCGGACTATATAAGGAGGGGCAAGGGACCCCCCTAGGACACATTATTCTCTCAACACAATCCAATACAATCAGACGCAGGACGTAGGTGTTACACACACACGACGGCCGAACTTGGATAAAAATCTTGTCCGTGTCTTGCGTCACCATCGAGTTCGTAGCTTGCGCACCGTCTACCGATAAACTACTACCGTGGGTATACCCTAGGGTAGACTGCCGACTAGCTTTCGTCAACAGAAACCAATTAGGTTTTTGTGCAAGATACTCGTCCCGAGTCAAATAGTGTTGTCCGGCCATCTTGTCACTGATTTTTCTCTTCTCCACCTTGCGAAAATGATATAATGTAGCTGTAATTCTGAAATAATACTTTATGCTTCCAAGGAGTTGTGAGCAGCACACACTAACATGTTGTCTTGAAACATCTTCTTTGGATGGATTGAATCTAAACCTTAACTGCAAAAGTATTAAAAAATGTGAAACACATAAATATAAGTTGCATGCACAGTATTGGCTATCTATATATGGAAACATCTTCTTTAAATAGAGAATACTAGCTTTTTTTCAAAATCACATTTTTCCTCCCTTGTGACGGTTCAGCAACTACATATCGGCTTTCCTCGCAAAAATCACATTTTTCCTTTTTTCATCTTCTTCTCCATAGTATATCATACAATTGTTGGGGCAGGCATCTATCTTAACATATGGCATTTTTAGACCTTTAAGAAGACTCATGCACTCATACAGTGTCTTTGGCATTTTATGGTTCTCAGGCAAGACATCATCAAGCAGACTTAGTATTTTATTAATGCATTCTACACTAAGGTTGTGTTGTGACTTAACTGCCATCAAGCGTGTCACTGCGGTTAGTCGAGCAACACTAGTGGAACCATGGAGTGGCTCTTGTGAAGCTTCCAACATGGCATAAAATGCCTTTGCATCAGCTATTGGTTCATCTTCTACTTCTATATCATCATCTATGGGCATTGCATCACCTAAGTCGGCTAGCATTTCATCTAAACCATCAAGGGTATCATAGCCATGTTGCAATGTAGGCTCTCTATAAGGTTGCTCCCCATGTTTGGTCCATATAGTGTACCCAGCAGTAAATCCTCTTTTACACAAATGCATGGTCATGACACCTCTTCTCCGCCTAACTCTATTTCCACACTCTGAACATGGACAAAGTACTCCAAATTTTTCAGGATTAGGCACAGCCTTGAAAGCATCATCTATGAAAGCATTTGTGTTTCGCACCCACTCCTCAGAATGACAACCATTGTCCTTCCAACCTTGGTACATCCAACTACGGTCTTCTAATGACATATCTAGTTATGGTAGCAACAACAAGCCCTTGTTCAATTTCTAAACCCCTTAGCAAACCCCTAAAACAACAGTCTGGTACTACAAGTATCACAATGTACAGAAAAGAAGAAGGAAGAAAAAATAATTTCTCACCTTCAAGCTTTGGTTGCACAGTTGCCCTTTTCTCCAACCAAACACAAATGCAGATCGCTGCCCTTTTTTTCCTCTCCAACCTTCCTTGAAAAAATCAAGATTTTTTTCTCCACACTTCAATATGAAATATGAAATGTGGATGTCATCTATGTTCAACATAAAACATAAAGCATAAAGCATTGTATATTCTACATCTCTATTTGCTTTGAGTCAGGCACTGTTATGGTTCTAATTTTCACTTGATTCAATTTCTAGAAAATAGATGAGAGGAAGGGGATGTGTAGAGATGATGGACCTAGATGCGGCACTCCTCTTTCTGGCTGGCGATGGGCAGAAGACGGCACACTTGGGGGCTAGGGCACCGGCAACATGGGACAGGATCCTGCGGGCTCCGGCGCGCGGCGGCCTGCTGGTGGCACCTGGCTGCTGGCGGACAGCGCCCGAAGAATCCCACGGAGGCACCGATGGCGGCTCACCGATGGCAGCTCGGTCTCACAGATGGCGGCGCGGTTTCGCTAGGGAGGGGGCGGTTTCGCGAGTGGGGGCGCGAAAGGGCGCGGCGCGTCGGTGTGGGTGGGGAAAATTTGGGGTAGGGTTTAGGATTCCCTACAGTTTGTTTATTTTTCCTTTATTTTTCCTAGGAAATCATGACACGTAGGCACCCGCATGGCTCGCTCTCTCTTATTTCCTTATACTCTTTCCGACGAATGTATAAGTTTCGTAGGGAACGATAAGTTTCCCTAGAAACCGCAACACTAACCCTAGGGAAACATATCTTTCCCTAGGCTGCGAGATAAACAGCAGGGAAAGAAAAAACGCTAGGGAAACTAGGCGATTCTAGTAGTGCATGAACATCACAGCTAGCGCGAGTCTAGGGCCCTATTTACTTCTAGGGCCGTGTTTAGTTCGAAAAAATTTCGCGACATTGTAGCACTTTCGTTTGTTTGTGGTAATTATTGTCCAATCATAGCCTAACTAGGCTTAAAAGATTTGTCTCGTAGATTTGGACCAAACTGTGCAATTAGTTTTTATTTTCGTCTATATTTAATACTCTATGCATACGCCTAAGAATTCGATGTGACAGGGAATCTCGAAAAATTTTGGGATTTTGGGTGAAAGTAAACAAAAGTTTTTCAGATTCCCTGTCACATCGAATCTTTAGACGTATGCATGGAGTATTAAATATAGATGAAAATAAAAACTAATTGCACAGTTTGATCGGAATTGATGAGACAAATCGTTTGAGCCTAGTTAGTCCATAATTGGACAATATTTGTCAAATACAAACGAAAATGCTACTATTTCTATTTTGCAAAAAATTTTGGAAGTAAACATACCCAAAAACCTAAAATTTTTTGAAGATTCCCCATCACATCGAATCTTTAGACGCATGCATAGAGTATTAAATATAGACGAAAATAAAAATTAATTGCACAGTTTAATCGGAATTGACGAGATAAATCTTTTAAACCTAGTTAGTCTATAGTTGGACAATAATTACCATAAACAAACGAAAATGTTACAGTGTCACGAATTTTTTTTCCTCATTTCCGTCGGGAACTAAACGAGGCCTAGAGAAGACTTTGTGCCCTAGCTTTTTACCTCGAGTACGTGGCGCGAGCATTTCCTGTTTCCAAAAAAATTTTGCAATCGAATCTTTAGAGGGTGTTTAGGACTGCTCTGCTCCACGTTTTTCAGTTCCGCTCCACGTTTTTCAGCCAAACAGTTTCAGCTCCACGCACTCAGTTCGAAGAAAAAGGGTAAAATTGTGAGAGCACCTAAAGAGGTACTCCACAAACTCCAGTTTTTTTAGAGCTGCTCCATGATGGAGTTTATGAGCAGAGTTTGTGAAGCAGTCCCAAACACCCTCTTAGTTATATGCATGAAGTATTAAATATAGGTAAAAATAAAAACTAATTGTACAGTTTGGTCGGAATTGACGAGACGAATTTTTTGAGTCTAGTTAATCTATGATTGGATAATATTTGTCAAATATAAATGAAAATGTTACGGTGTCGATTTCTGAAAATTTTTCCCAACTAAAACAAGGCCCTAGTTTTCTCTGGTTCGGCTCAGGTGGGGCCCTTGTCTTTGGACGATGGATCGATAAGTTCGCGTGCATGTGCACCGGCTTCGCTGTCCAAGTGATGCTGCCTTCTAGAAGCAAAACTAGCTAGCTACTGTAGACATCAACAAGCAGTGGTGGATCCAAAAGGGGCTGGGTGGGCTCCAGCCTTCACTATAAGTATGATTTGTCCATTAGATTAGAGTTAATTAGTCTTAAATTTTTATTAATCTCTAACTTTAACTCATAAGTTTACTGTTTAGCCTTCTTGACATTCATCCTGGATCCGCCACTGTCAACAAGGCATGGCTGGAGTGGACCTTTTTCACAAGCTAGCTTATTAGGACGTTGACGGATGAGTCAACGACAAACAAAAGAAAAGCCTATGGACCTGTTAAATGAGATAGGGCACTCCGAATACAGAAACCAATATGGTTACTATCCTCATTAATTATCCTGCCACGTAAACATTATACTGATGTGATAAGTATTTTAATAAAAAGAGAGAAGAAAAAAAAATGAAGAAACCGGGTCTAACTTCACGCGCAACGAAGGAGTCGAAACCGTCTAGGACTGCGTTGGGAAGGGAGTGCATGATTTCCATCGGCAACTACGGATCCTGTGCGCAGTGCTGTTGCCATAGACCTCGCATGCCACCACCAAGGAGCCTGCACGCCCCAGCCACAGGTATACCCGCCCACACAGGATCTGGAAGAACAGGGAAGAAGAGAGATAACTGCGTTGGGATGGATAGATTCTAGCAGGACACTGATCAGAGTCACAGAAGATTAGGGGGGTGACGCGGCCCATCAATTTTGCACCAGGACTAAAGTATTGTTTATACTTATTTGTATGTACCAAATATATGCCATTTGTTTTGTATCAATGCGAGGCAAACGGCCCGCGGGGACGCTGCTAAGGGCCCTCAACGTTGTACAAATAGCTAGTCTAGATGAAACCTCATTAGTCACAGCAATTATATGGCAGTGCACTAGCGACTCGCTCCTCGCACGTTCTTCAAGGAAACCCTCTCTCGCAGTTACTCCCTGTCATTCAAGAATCTTGAAGAGTCAAAGCATTTTCAAGTTTGACCAAAAATATAGAGAGAAATATAAAGATTTATGTCATAAAATAGGTATACTATGAAAATATAACTAACAAAGAATCTAATGATACTTGGTTGGTACCAAAAATATTATTATTATGCTATATAAATTTGGTCAAACTTGAAAAACTTTGACTCTCCAAGATTCTTGGAATGACTTATAATTTGGGACGGAGGGAGTACGTAATTGTGTGATATCTGCTTTTTATTGTTTCTTGGCTAGCGATTTCTGTGGCCACTAATAGATTCAGTAATGATGCTGATGTCGTCTCAGTGCATGTATATTGATCAACGAGGACGGAACATACAGTGCAAGGTAATCAACGAGGACGGAACATACAGTGCTTAACGCATGGGCCTTGTAGGCCTTGTTTAATTCCAAAAAATTTTGCAAAATAGGAATAGTAGCACTTTCGTTTGTATTTGACAAATATTGTTCAATTATAGATTAACTAGATTCAAAAGATTCGTCTCGTCAATTTCGACCAAACTATGTAATTAGTTTTTATTTTTATCTATATTTAATACTCCATGCATACGTCTAAAGATTCGATGTGACAGGAAATCTGAAAAATTTTGTAAAATTTTTGAGGAAGTAAACAAGGCCTAGGTTTGCTTCAGCTTATGAACTGAATCTGTCAATCAATCAGCATTGTTTTTCTCTCACAATAAATCAACTAATAATACTTTTTGTTATTGCTTATCAGCCAAATAAACAAGACATGTTTTCATCTTTAATTAAATCGTTAACAAAATGGCAAGATAGTCGGGGGATGATGGCCTGAGTACATGTCAGGTACAGGAGGGAAGCTCCGAAGGTGGGGTGATGTCCGAAGGTGCGTGTAGTTGTAGCGCTGCTGGTGCCTGTTGTCACGGGTTTACTATAGTCGTTAGGTTGTTGTCACGGACGGGTGCCGTTGGTTTAAGTTCTAAAAAAAATTTAAGATTCTTTATTACATCAAATCTTTAAAAACATACATAAAAATTAAATATAAATTAAAAAATAACTAATTATATGGTTTACCTATAATTTGCGAAACGAATCTTTTCAGTCTAGTTAGTTCATGGTTGAACAATAATTACAAAATACAAATGAAATTGTTACAGTATCTAAACCCAAAATTTTTCACCAACTAAACAAGGAGGCACATGGGATGTCTTGTTTAGATCCATCCAAAATCCAAAAACTTTTCAAGATTCCTTATCACATCAAATCTTATAACATATACATGGAGCACTAAATATAGACGAAAATAAAAACTAATTATACAGTTTATCTGCAATTTATAAGACGAATCTTTTAAATCTAATTAGTCTATAGTTGAACAATAATTATCAAATACAAACAAAAATGAAATGAATGCAAAATCTGCTGCATCTCTCTTCGTGGTTCTCTATCTCTTTTTTTTTAGACAAGTTCTGTATCTCTTCTAACCTATCCTGTTCGTGCTATGGGCCTGTGGTCCGCGGCGGAAGTGGAAAGATCTTTGGGCTGGGCAAGCACCAAACAGGAGACACAGCTGGCTGACGACATCCCATCTAACGAAGGGACCACCAATTTCCTTTCAAAAAAAAGGGACCACCAACAGCCCACATGACACATTCATCTTGTTGAAGCTTTTTCTGTTGACTGGCGTGTCCACGTCCGAACTAGGGCCTTGTTTAATTACTTTTCAAAAATTTTATAATTTTTTTCAAGATTTCTCGTGCATATATATGGAGTATTAAATATAGATAAAAAAAATAACTAATTATATAATTTGTCTATAATTTGCGAGACGAATCTTTTAAGCTTAACTAGTTAGTCTATACTTGGACAATATTTATCAAATACAAACTAAAATATTATAATGTCCATTTTACAAAAAAAAATTACAACTAAACAAGGCCTATGGATATCCATCTCTTTGGTTTGTTGTTTCTCTAGCCATGTTTAGTTCCAAAAAAAATTTGTAAAATGGATACTGTAGCATTTTTATTTGTATTTTACAAATATTGTCCAGTCAACTACTGTTAATGCAAAAATAGATCTACAAACACAAAGGGCTAATACCCGATTTCGATATCAAGGCGTGCCAGTCGATTTGACCTGTTAATCGATAAGGATGATAACTCGAATACTTTGGTCCCGACAACAGCGATGCGCTCGGATGTCACGGCCAAGAGGTATTCACGCGGAACTCGATGATCCTCGAGAATTACACTAGATTAGTGCAATTCTCCGAACCGATGAGAACTCGTAAGAAAGAAAATTTGCGAATTGACGAAGTCGTCGAAAAGTAAATGCGAAAATAGGAGTAAACTTGTGTTTGATATTGATTGATATCTTTTACATCACCTCTTGGCCCATATTTATACCCTGGTCTAAAGAGTTACAACCAAATACGACTAGGACTCAATTTTTAAGTTAAAATAGGACTCTTACATTAAGGCATACTCTAACAAATATAGAAAGAAGAAAACAACCTCTATCTATTCGTGTGTCCATCTCTTTCACAATGAAGTCTTCATCGGCTCCTGCCTCATCGGTATCCTACAAGCTCTTCCAGCAGTAGTCTTCACACCTTCCCTCATCGGTATCGACAACACAACGTCACAAGCTCTATCGGCAATAACCCTTAAATCGGCAATCATCATCTCTAACCAACACTCCTGATTTTAGGCTAAGAGAACTCTTCCACCGATCATCATCTTCCATCGGCACCACTCTCCATCGCTGATCCTCATCGGCACCTTCTTATTAGCACAACGCAGCAATTTTCCTATTACCGATTGGTCCATTTTGATTATCTTGACCCGTGTCAAAAACGGTGTCAACACATGCCCCCAATTTCGGAGTATAAAATCATTAATGCTCTAAAATTTACTCTAGATAATGATCGCCTTTACATAATTATCTTCTCCTTGACAAAATTTGCTGCCAAATCCGGGTAAATCAAGCCATGATTTTCGTGTCTCCATAAATATCGCACAACCCCCAACCACTTTTGTCCCGATCAAGGTTAGAACACAAGGGTAGCAGTCTATCGGCAAAGGCTTAGTATCGGAACCTGCTGCCGATTCCATTACAATATTCCGCACACCGAAATATCCCAAAATCATGATTACTTGCCATCCAATTATCCATACAATCTCTTAATTGTCGTGTGAACAGTTACCATATTCATCTGAACAACCTCGATTTTTACGTGTACGGCAGAGAGATAAGTCTGAAATGCCCCTGCTCAATTCAACCTATAAATACATCCCCTTCAGGTACTTATCTCCCACCTTGCCATCTTCATCTCCCAAGACCTACTCTCTCCGGCGACGATCTTGACGAGCAAGTACGCAACCTCAACTAGCGAGAACCCTCCTTGTTAGAATCTTCGAGTTCTCAGCCTCACCTTCGTCCTGCTTAGAAGAAATGGCGATTAACTTCAACGTCCCTAAGGTCAGTCTCGTATTCACCCCCTTTTTACTGTAGTTCCTGTTACTCCCGCAAGTTCATATGCTCAACAATTTTCTTTTTCTTTTCCTCTGCTTCTTTCATCTTTTAAACTTAGGAACTGAGCGATAAAATAGTTATCCCAACCGATCGACCGCATATCCAATGCTTAGGCCCGATGGGTGACCCAGATCCAACCGATCTGATAAATGCGGAAACCAACATAATTCCATTCAGAGCCGAAAACTTCTCCTTAGACCTATGGAAAGACACCTTGTGATCCTGGCCCAAAACCACCAAGGGATGGAAAAATTGGTTCCTTAGGGTTAGTGGATCAAATGAAGTGTATTGGGCAGAACAAAAACTAGACCAGTGTATCATGCTATCCATTGCCGATATGCAGAAGAATGAATCTATGATGATAGCAGTCGCATACTTCTGGTCAGACACCACCAACACCTATGTTTGGACACGGTCCAGCCACTCCCACACTTGTCGATATATACATGCTTACACACTGTCGATGACCCTTTGGTTTATAATAGAAAAGCTGAGTATAAAGTGAACACCCAGAACATCGGTGATTGGACAGGATATATCCAAGAATATCAGAAGACCGGATCGGTTGGCCAAAGGGAGCATGCCATACTTGAATATGTGGCTAGATAAGTTTATCTTCTAGGCCCGATCGGTAGGGCCAACTTGTGTCTACCTCATAGCAGCGGAGTTACTCGCCAATGGCGCAAGATTCCCCCTTGGTCGATACCTATTGAAAGGATCAAGATGCCCAAGAGGGGGGTGAATTGGGCTTCTCTAAAAATTTAAGCAACCTATAACCTCCAATTCAACCCCTTGTGCCTAGTGTGACTTAGAGAGCTACCGGATAAAAAGTTTTGCAACCTAGTTCCAATCCTATTCTAGCAAGGCAATTCTAAGAATGTAAAAACACAAAGTAAATGCTAGAAAGTAAAGGAGTAGTGGAAGAAAGTGCTCGGTGATGTTTTGCCGAGGTATCGGAGAGTCGCCACTCTCCACTAGTCCTCGTTGGAGCACCCGCGCAAGGGTCTTGCTCCCCCTTGGTCCGCGCAAGGACCAAGTGCTCTCTACGGGCTGATTCTTCGACACTCCATCGCGGTGAATCGCCCAAAACCGCTCACAAGCTTGACACGAGCCACCCACAAGAACTCCGGGCGGTCTTCGTGCCTCCAATCACCACCGAACCGTCTAGGTGATGGCGATCACCAAGAGTAACAAGCAAAGAACTCTCACTTGACCCAAACAAGGCTCTAGAGAGTGGTGGATGCACACTTGACTCTTGGAACTCACTAGAGAAGGATTCTCTCAAGAAATCACTCAAATCTCAATCCTCTCTAGGCTCTTGCAACTCTCTTGCTCCACAACAAGTTTCTCAGATGTTCAAATGGGCAAGAGACCTCTCATGGACGAAGTGGAGGAGTATAAATACTATCCACAAAGTCCAAAGGTCGGCCAACCGTTTTTACTAAAAACGGGGTCACCGGACGCACTGCACCGAGCGTCCGGTGCTTCATAACGGCTAATTGTGCTTCTCTCTGACAGGTCACCGGACGCTAACTCCCACCGTCCGGTGCACCATCCGGTGCTCGGGGAAACTTTACAAGCTCCCTGCGCATGGGACCGGACGCTACACGGAGCGTCCGGTGCTAGCGTCCGGTGCTCAAGGAAAGCTTGCAACCTCCCTGGGTAAGGGACCAGACGCTACCCGGTGCGTCCGGTGCTAGCGTCCGGTGCTTAACCCTAAGCACCACACTGTTTTAACGGCTAACGACCTCACCGGACGCACTCACAGAGCGTCCGGTGCAGCGTCCGGTGCCCCTTTGGGCACCCAAACTACGTCGAAACGCGATCGCTCCAAAACGAAGTTTGTTCCTCTCGATCTAAGGACTATCTCTGAGCTGCCTAGTGCTAGGTTTACCAAGTGTGCACCACACCTAAACCTAAAGCCTTGCCTAAGTCAAACTACTAGATCAAAGCCCCTCTTAATAGTACGGTCAAAGGAAAACAAAGTCCTAAACTACTCTAAGTGCCCTTCTTCACCATATGGCACTTAGACCTAGTCTAGTCTTGACGATGTCCATCCATCCTTTGAAAACCGAAACGATTTCCACTATTAAGTTGGCATGTACGTCCCTGTCCATCGAGTACCTATTTACCATGACCTTACCTATGACTTTGCCTCTGCAAAACACACGTTAGTCATAGTAAACAACAATGTCATTAATCACCGAAACCACTAGGGGCCTAGATGCTCTTTCAATCTCCCCCTTTTTGGTGATTGATGACAACCTTGAGTATGAAAAAGAGTTGAGGTTTTTAAAGTGACTTGGTTTCAATAAGCATGTTACAATAAGAACAAAGGGATTAGTCATGCTTATATCAACCAAATCCAATACCCTGCATCCAAATATGTGAGTGATATATGACAGGATATATACATAAGGCTCATAAGTACATCGGAGTAAAACGCGGAAGCAAAGGTAATATGAGCCAAAACACATGACATTAAGATATCACAATAACCACAAGTCATGTCTCACAACCATAGTATCTCACACAAGAGCAATGCATGAAAGTAAACGTGATGCATGATAAAGTAGCACACATATAAAGTATCTCAAAAGAATAAACTGCTAAACACCCTCTCTAGCTCCCCCTAACTCCTAACTCTCATACGCAACTCTCTCCCCCTTTGGCATCAAGCGCCAAAAACCTAAGAAGACGGCGGAGGAGGCGGAGCAGTGGAGTCCCTCGGCACGGCCACGAAGCGAGCTGCATCATCTGAACTGTCGGTCGTCGAGGCAGAGGAGGTGGAGTGACCCTCTGAAGCTGCAGGTGCTGGTGAAGCGGTCCGGGTCTGCTCTGGGGCTGTCACAGGCTGTGCTGGCTGCTCGAGTCCGGCTGACAAAGCTGGCACAGACTCGGTCGCTGTAGCTGTCGTCTCTGGTACGGTGGTAGACGGTGCAAGCTGCTCGGACGACGCTACGGACGACGACAGAAGCTCTGTAGTGGTAACTGGCGCCGTAAAGACTGCAGGAGCCTGCAGAGGAGGAGGCGTAGGGTCACCAGTCAGAGCACTGTAGGTGAAGCTGAGGTGCGGATCTGTCTGCGAGTCCCACACAAGCTGTGACGCTGACGCTGACTGAGGAGTGAAGCCTGAGCGGAGAGGAGTGAACTGAGGTACTTGCTCAAAGCCTAAAGAAATAGCACCCTGGGAGACCTGGTGCTGAGGCGTCAAGAACTGCTGACTCTGAGCTGGTAGCTGTAGAGGCTGCTGTGACTGACTCTGAGTCTGAGGCGCTGGAGTCGGTGGCCTGACAGTCGACGTGCCTGGGAGCTGAATCTGCGGTAGCTGAATCCCTGAGGCGGCCATGAGAGCGGCCATCATCGCTGTCTGCTGGGCCTGAAAACAAAGCTGCTGCTCCTGAAAGGTGAGTAGCTGACACTGGAGCTCATCCTGCCTGGCCTGCATGGCTGCATTGATGGCAGCCTGATCCCTGTCTCGCCTCGCCTGCTCCTCAGCTGCACGGCGCTGATCTGCCCTCATCCCCTCTAAGATAGCAAGCAGGGCGGGGTCTGAAGCACTCGAAGAACCGCCTGCCTCGTGGTCGTGAGCTCTAGGAGGGAGGTCGGACACTGGCGGATGATAGCTATCATCCGAGCTGTCTGAGGCGAAGTCAAACTCTCCCTCTGCCTCTGCATCTGCGAACGCGCCAATCGCTATATCCTGCTGCTCCTCTATCTCTGGAACTGCTGCTGTACTGCGGGTGCCCCTGGGAGAAGGTGGGGGCACCGGTCCACGTGGTGCACGAGGAGGAGGTGCACCTCTGAGGTCGTGATGTGCTCTCAACATCTGTCTGGGGTCGTAGTGGGGGAAGACGGTGTCGGACTCTGTCAACTCCCTCTGTAAGTGAGCTGGCAGTGGCAGTGGCCTAGCACGAAGAATAAGTAGGGTGATCCAATGTGCATACGGCAACTGATGCCGTCCCCTGAAGCTCTCTGAGATGGTGTCCTCTATCTCTGAGACGATAAGATCCCATAAGTCAAACTACGTCTGGGAGATGAGGTGAGCGACGAGCCACTGCTGGATACGAGTGAAGCCGTCTCTGTAGCCTGTCCTGGGGAGAAGAGTCTTCCCCAACACAAAGTCAAGGATCCTAGCTGGGCGTGTCAAATCTCCCACTGTCCTGCTGGAGCCCTCCCCAAAAGGTGCACGGAAACAGGGAGCCACGAAGTCAACCGGTGGTATCTCACCACCGTGAGGACGACGAGGGGGATCGACATTCCCGTAGCACAACTGGTGAATCCTGGTGGAAGAGGCTCGCAGCCCTAGCACCTCTCTGGCCAACTGTGCTGTCACTCTGTAGTCTGTCCCCGCCAGTGCGTAGTGAATGTAACTGTGATCTGGAGAAACCCACACTGACGCATAGAACTCTCTGACCCACTGCTCACAATAAGTACCGGGAAGTGCTAGCAACTCTGGGAGTCCGTGGAGGTAGGTGAAATACTGACGAATATCTGCCCCAACCATGTTCCCGAGTATCTCCAGGTCAATCACTCTACGCTCCCTGAACTGTGACTGAGAGCGAACCAGTGCCTCGTGGATGTCCTCCTGGACGACTGTGTAGAACCTGGCACTGGCTCTGGGATCCCTAGCAGCTGGGAACCAAGTAGGAAACGGAACAAAACGCAGCTGCTGGATCTCTCTGGCTGACACAAGAGTGAGATCCCTGTGGATCCTGACTGGCCTCTGTCGGGAAGCTGGAGTGCCTCTAGCTGCTGTGGCACGAGCAGTGGAGGTAGACTGACCCGGCGTACCAGTCCGAGGAGTGGCCTGGGTACGCGCGCGAGTCGACCTTCGGAGGGGCTGCTCCTGCTCCTGCTCCTGTGCTGGACCCTCTGCCTGGGTCTCTGTCGCAGTGTCTGGATCCTCCTGAGCCAGATCCCTAACCACGAGCCTAATCCTCTGTCCTCCAATCGTCACGGTGCCTGGACGGGATCCATGGAATGCCTCTGTCTCAAGAACTGCACGCCGCTGCCGTGGCGTGAGGTCATCCCCTATCCTCAAACCACCTGCACGACCACCTCTCTCAGCTGCCTCTGCTGCTGCTGCTACTGCCTCGGCGACCTCTGCATCTCTTTCGCTAGCCTTGCGCTTTTTGGTGGCCAACTTCTTTCCTTTGCCTTTCTCTGCCGCTGACAGGCGACGGGGAGGATCACCTCCACCATCACCCCCTGGGGAACCTCCTGAGCCGGCTGCCGGACCACTGACATTCTTGGTATGAGCCATTGCAAAGCAAGCGTCCGACACACAACCGACTGACAACAGAGAGCAACGCGCTGCAGAGAATAGACAAGATAGGATATATACATAAGCATTCATATCGACTAGAGATGAGACAAACCTATAGATTGCAAGAAAAGATAAGATACGGGCGCGAACGGCTTACGATCCCCAGACGAAACGCGTTCCGGACGAAATCTCTCGATCGACAACCACCGGAGAATGCAAAACTTCTCCTCAAGATGCTGCAGCGAGAAGGCAATCGAGATCGAAATCAAAAACTAAATCAAATGCCTTTGACACATACGATCAAACACCTTGAGGGCAAAGTCCAAGGATCTTACTGTTGGGTATTCTTAACATCATTACTAAAAGTAGACTAAGTTCTCTAAATCTTGCAACGATGCCAAAAATGCCAAACCTATCCCTTACACCACTTAAGCCAAGTTGTCATCCCCAGCATGATATAAGAGACGCGGTATTGAAATATGCAATTGCTCTTCTAAATAAATAATGAATGGGATCTGCAAGCGCACAGATTAATACCGATGTAGCATTTTAACCGAGAAGTATTCCAGGTATCGTTATTTATATTTTTACCACTGGGAAGGGATTAGAAATCATCACTATTGATTACAGAATAGAATATGAGATTGAGCATCTATCATTGCATGTATAATTGAGAACATTATATCTAACTCATCATACAGGGATAAGTGTCACATAAAAGATATATAAAATAATAATAGTGACAAGGATAACTAATCTGATCTAGCCACATAATAAATATGATAAGGACCTCAATTAGATACTCTAGAAAGTCATTAGCATGGTATTAGAACGAACTACAAGAATATTCCCTAAGTTATTCTTAACTATATAGTCTAGCATTATCATAGTTAGTGCAAGCATACTTAGCAATCATTGCGAGATAAGACTACGCCCATGCATAGTGATATTAGCAAGGAATATGAGAAACATAGCAATCACTCTCCTGTAATAATGTTGCTCTGCCAGCCCAATACACGAGAGGGGGACTATATAAGAATCAATGAAGCTGTCACTATCACGAACCACCCCACGATCTGGCATATTGGGTACAATCGCAGATAAATACGGTATAAGCACCATGCCTACACAATATCTATCATTTACCCATGGATCCGATGGATAAACGCTATACGATCCTAAGCATGTATATAGATCGTATCTAACTAAGCCAAGTACATAACTATGACAAACTAAGAACAATATAATCTTGAATATAAGCAAGTAGAGCAAAGTCATAAGCAATATATTGAAGTAGAACAAAGTCATATTCATAATATTGAAGAACAAAGATAATTAGAAAGCAATTAGAAGCACAATTAGAGAATTACCAAGAATCCTCCTGACAGATCCGGAAACCAATCGAAGATTGACTCCTTCTAGTTCTAATCCTATGTAGCTATGCTAATCTAGATATCTAATTGATGTGGTGGCTCTAATCTTGATCAGAGGCTTCTTCTCCCTTGATGGAACAATGAATTAGGGTTGAGAGGCTCTCTCCTCCAGGGGCCAGGGGTCTGGTTTTATAGTCCCTCCAAGTGAATATGGGCCCTTGGATCAAACCGACATAGATTGTATGGTTTAGATTCATCCTTTAGGTCGGTGGAGACTTCCCGCAAAGCAGAGTCCTGATTGGACTTGGACAGGGGGCGGGCGCCCAGTAGGACAGGGCGGGCGCCCTGCCTCTGGCCCCGATTCGCCTCCGCTTCGGTCTCGTGGCTTCTGGAGTCTTCTAGATGTAAGATAATTGCGCAGCACGTTAATATCTTTAAGTAATCCTGACATGTGGGCCTTTCTTCCATATTTCCTGATAACCCCCTGCAGAAATAGACAAACACCAAAACTCGTGAAATTCTGTCAGATAAAACCCTAAGTCTAGATCTTGATTTCATTTGGATCCTTTTCTTTATTTATTTGATAATTAAATTTGATACTTAAGGACCGTCAACAAACTCCCCCAAGCTTACCTCTTGCTCGTCCCTGAGCAAGGATAGACTTAGCTATGGATCATAAGTTGTTGCAATATATTTGAAAATTGGCGGTACACATGCTTTTAAATAAGATCTCATCTCTGAGTTAGAGTAAACTGTCAAGACTTAAAACTTACTTACTTTACCTCCACCATGGGACTTGTAACTGTCACTTATGTCTTGAGTGGTTAAAAGATAGAACAGTCTAGCTAAGTGCCATGTCTCTTATTCTTGATCAGCTATAGCTCTGGGATTTTTGCAGATTTTCAAATAAAACTCAGAGATTCCTTGTATGATTCTCTCAGGTCTCACTTTTGTGGTATTTCTGGATCCTTACCAAGGCATTGATGGTATATGCCTTCTCTCAAGATATGTGGTATTTGTGGTATGAGGCATAGTGACATTGTCTTCTCTCTCACCCTACTCTAATAAGGCTTTAATATCTGGAGCTCATAGGTGGGAGATAATGTATACATACTTACAAGACATTTATTGCATAGTCAAACCATGGATCCAAAGTAACAAGTCAATAAGCCAAATCAAGATGTGCATGTGTGGCGAATGAATGGTATATGGTGATGATGGTGATAACAATGGTGAAAACAATGGTGGTGAAAGTCTAATTCTACTTTGCTCTTTTGAGGGGATACATACCTTCCTTGCTTTTGAAACTTTATGAGGAGAATGAGATGCTCTTCTTTTTTTTCTTTTTCTCTCAGGTGGGTATATTGTACCCCTAATTCTACTGTCGGACACTTGTCCATTTTTACCTCTCGTCTCACTTTTCCTTTTCTTTCGAGGTTTCGAGCACTTGCTCCTTTTTATTTCCTCGTATCTTTTTTTTTCAGAGCATTCATCTCTTGAGATAATATAGCAAGTGGTAGTAACAAGATAACTTGAGCATTTATTTCACAAGGGAAAACAGAAAATATTTTTGGTTATTCTCTCCCGGATTAGGAGTAGAATATTTTTGGTTGGTTCTGGAGATGGAATGGGTGAATATATGTGGATGGTACTTCCGGAGTAGAAGTAGCATATATGAGTGAACGTGCAAGTGAAATCTTGATTTAACCACATGACAAGCTCCTAAGGGTCTACACAGCTTGACCACACTCAATGCTCATAAGCAGTAAATATTAAATGTGTGGCTCAAAGTCTAGCAAGCATGTATATATGGCTGTGGTAGGAATTTAAACTCTCATCATACAGGAACTCGTCATGCAACATTTTAAAGATTTTTAAAGATAAAATTCTCCAGAGTTCTAGCATCTCTAGAAACAGATAAACAGCAGCTCAACCTTCCCATATCGTATCCGTTAACAACTTAGACTTCAGATCAAGTTTTCATCCCACAAGTTTAGGTCTAGAGCAAGATTTAAATTATAACAGTTATATCTAAACTTGAGAGAGAGAACTTAAAATTTGCAAATTAGGCAGAGCAACCATTTATCATATCCATGCTTAAGTTTTATTTAGATACAGATTAGCATAGCCACTTTATTTATTTATTAAACACACTAAGCAAAAGACATATATATATAAGCATAAAATCTTTATTTGGTTTTCCCATAGTTTATGTGTATTAATATTCTAAAATAATATAAGTATAAAGATAGATAAAAATACTTATCGGAATAAATGGGGGTGCTCTCCCCCAAGCTGAATTTTGACGTAATTTCTCTTGATGTAGCTAGCAGGTGGCAGAGGTGTATTTGAAAGTCAGCAGCATTCTGACAGCGATTAGAATGTCCTCCGTCTGCTAGTCTTCTTGAATTCTGTGGAGCTCAAATAGACAACAAAGCTTGTGGAACTAATTAAGTGTTAGCATAAATATATAGCCTTCATCATCTTGAGACTCCTTAATAATTATTACTCCCTGTTTTTATATTTTTATTTTATAAAGCAGAAAAATATTTATTTTATTTTTATGCCACCACAGTGAATGTACGTATGGGTTTTATGCCACTCGTATACTCACATGGGGCTTACTGTTTTTCATATTTTTATTTTCTTTTTAGGATAGCATGAACATGTTTAACTAAATAAACTATTTGAAATAATTGAGAAGGAAAGGATAACTACCAAGTTTACCTCTTGGCAAGGCGTTCGGTGTTTTTAAGTCCTCCGAACGGGACTCTCCAATTTCTTAATCGTCTTGAGGTTCGTTGGGTGGCGAAGTCGGTACTTCCGGCAGCGCCTCCTCTTCTTGTATAGTTATCTTCATTTTCCATACCTGACTCGGTGCTTCAATCTCCTCTGGATAATTCTGTTTAAACTCAACGTCTTCTGACCTTACAACTTCTCCTTCATAGTTTGCCCATCCGTCCTTGATGATCTGCCTCCTCTGGTTGCGGTTGCGTCTCTTTCTGACCTGCTTGGATTCTTCAACGATATAGTTAGGGTCAGTAAAATAACGGCGTACCTTCTCTGAGGGGAAGTGCATATGGACTTCTCCGGTTCTAATGTAGATAATTGCTTTAACGGTGTTGAGGAACGGCCTTCCAAGGATGATGGGTGGATCATACTCGTCTTCTCCCATGTCAACAACTTGAAAGTCTGTGTAGACAAAGTGATCGTCTATTTTGACGGGACATCAGATACTATTCCTTGAACTTCTCGAAATGTCTGATCTGCCATCTGGAGCTGAATGTATGTTGGTCTTAGTGGCATGGTCCCGAACAAGAGCCGATAGGTGACTGCGGCCATTATGTTGACGCCTGATCCGGTGTCGCAAATCGTCTTGTAGAAGTTGTATCCATTTATGGAGCAGTAAATGCTTGGCATTCCTGGGTCGTCCTTCTTGGTCAAAAACGGTGACTTCAGTTGGTGATCTTGGCCTCCATGGACTACAGTGACCATCTTAGCTGACTCGGTCCATACTTGCTTGTTCCTGTTTCTCCTGTTGGTCCTCTTCCTTGATTCACGTCTGGATTGATTTGGAATTTGTGTAGTCTTGTTCTTGAAGAAAAATGTCTCCTTCTTCCCTTTGACATAGAAACTGATCTTGGCAGCACTGGCGTAGATGATAGCTCCCGTGGTGTTCAAGAATGGCCTCCCTAAGATGATAGGTGATCTCTCATCATTTCCGGTCTCTACCACTACGAAGTCTGCTGGTGCATACAAGGTACCAACTCGGACACAAAGGTTCCTCACTATTCCTTTTGGAAAAGTTATCGTCTGATCTGCAAACTGCAAACACATGGTTGTCTCTAATAAAGGATATGTAAAGAATGTTTCATAGAGTACCCTGGGTATAATGTTGACGCTAGAGCCAAAGTCACAGAGTGCTTCTGGGACGTCCACCATGCCGATGGAGATCGGGATGACGGGGCGTCCTGGATCGCCTCTCTTGACCGGCAGATGGTCAGTAGAAAATTCAGTGACGGGGTTACTCCAATTACCTGCATCAAACGTGTCTACAAGATTTGCAGATTCTAATCCTTCCGGTTGTGATGGTATACCGGGGTTAGTAGTAGGAACAGCAGCAGCTATTTGATTTAGCTGAGATTCAATCATTTTATTAAAGCTAATTTGGTTCTTGATGGCAGTAGAAAAATTATCCATTCTATTATTTATATTTTCTAGCATTTTATCATTAGATGCCAATTTCTTAGATAGATTATCTATTAGCTTGCCTTGATTAGACACTAACTCTCTTAAAGGTGGAAAATTATTATTGTTGTTTTAAGAATTGTTACCTTGATAATTACCTGAGTAGTTAGGCCTCTGTTGATTCCAACCTTGATTTTGTTGAGGACGGTTGTAGTAGTTGTTGTTGTTGTTGATGTAGTTCACATCCTCAAGTATCTCAGGGCAGTGATTGCCTGAGTGTCCAGTGTCTCCACACTCCTCACAAGTCATGTGAGAGTCGTAGATGTGCATAACTTCTTTCTTGTCTCCAGCTCTATCGTCGAGCTTCTTCATGAGCAGGTCTAGCTTTGCAGACAGCATGTCTACCTCCTTCAGCTGATGCATACCTCCACCTCTCTTGCGTGTCTGGCTCCTCTCTTCATTCCAGCTTTGATTGGACGCCATCTTCTCCACAAGAGCTGTGGCTTGTGATATGGTAAGTGATAGGAATGCTCCTCCAGCTGCAGCATCCATGGTCTCTCGGGCACTGTTGCTGAGCGCATGATAAAATGTCTGCATCAATAGCCAACTCTCCATTCCATGATGGGGACATTCTAGGATGTAGTCTTGAAAGCGCTCCCATGCTTCTGGAACAGATTCATCATTTTGTTGCTGAAAACTTGTAATCTTCCCACGGAGAGCATTGGTCTTGCCCATGGGAAAGAATTTTGCCAGGAAGTTTGTTGAGCAGAGTGCCCACGTAGTATTCTTCTCCTTTGTAGCGTAGAACCACTGCTTCGCTCTTCCTAACAGTGAGAATGGGAAGAGGCGAAGTAGTATAGCGTCTTTGGAAACTCCTGCTATGGTGAATGTGTTGCAAATCTCCAGGAAGTGTTGTAAATGAGCACTAGCATCTTCGTGTGCCTTCCCACAGAACTGGTTGGATTGCACCATGTTGATAAGTCTAGGCTTGAGCTCAAAGTTGCCATCGATCTCTGCAGCAGGTCCAGTGCGGATGTTGTCCGTAGTGGGAGCTGAGAACTCGCGGATTGATTTGTTCGCCATGGCTTCGAACTCTAAAGACAAGTTCCGGTGATCTTCTTGATTGGATGAAGCTTCTTGCTGAAGTGTTGATGATTTCTTTAGCTTGGCTCTCGTCTTCTTGAATAATGCTTCGGGATTGTCAACAAAATTTCCTGGAAGATGTCTTCTATTCATACATTCCCCTGCATAAGATGAAATAGGAAAATATCGGGGTAAAAGTGTATGAGAGAATAGATATGCTCAATCATATTAGTGATGCGAATGATTACTCAAAATCTTTTATTCCATTCCTGATTAGTAATCAACCTTCCCCGGCAACGGCGCCAAAAATGCTTGTTGGGTATTCTTAACATCATTACTAAAAGTAGACTAAGTTCTCTAAATCTAGCAACGGTGCCAAAAATGCCAAACCTATCCCTTACACCACTTAAGCCAAGTTGTCATCCCCAGCATGATATAAGAGACGCGGTATTGAAATATGCAATTGCTCTTCTAAATAAATAATGAATGGGATCTGCAAGCGCACAGATTAATACCGATGTAGCATTTTAACCGGGAAGTATTCCAGGTATCGTTATTTATATTTTTACCACTGGGAAGGGATTAGAAATCATCACGGTTGATTACAGAATAGAATATGAGATTGAGCATCTATCATTGCATGTATAATTGAGAACATTATATCTAACTCATCATACAGGGATAAGTGTCACATAAAAGATATATGAAATAATAATAGTGACAAGGATAACTAATCTGATCTAGCCACATAATAAATATGATAAGCACCTCAATTAGATACTCTAGAAAGTCATTAGTATGGTATTAGAACGAACTACAAGAATATTCCCAAAGTTATTCTTAACTATATAGTCTAGCATTATCATAGTTAGTGCAAGCATACTTAGCAATCATTGCGAGATAAGACTACGCCCATGCATAGTGATATTAGCAAGGAATATGATAAACATAGCAATCACTCCCCTGTAATAATGTTGCTCTGCCAGCCCAATACACGAGAGGGGGACTATATAAGAATCAATGAAGCTGTCACTATCACGAACCACCCCACGATCTGGCATATTGGGTACAATCGCAGATAAATACGGTATAAGCACCATGCCTACACAATATCTATCATTTACCCATGGATCCGATGGATAAACGCTATACGATCCTAAGCATGTATATAGATCGTATCTAACTAAGCCAAGTACATAACTATGACAAACTAAGAACAATATAATCTTGAATATAAGCAAGTAGAGCAAAGTCATAAGCAATATATTGAAGTAGAACAAAGTCATATTCATAATATTGAAGAACAAAGATAATTAGAAAGCAATTAGAAGCACAATTAGAGAATTACCAAGAATCCTCCTGACAGATCCGGAAACCAATCGAAGATTGACTCCTTCTAGTTCTAATCCTATGTAGCTATGCTAATCTAGATATCTAATTGATGTGGTGGCTCTAATCTTGATCAGAGGCTTCTTCTCCCTTGATGGAACAATGAATTAGGGTTGAGAGGCTCTCTCCTCCAGGGGCCAGGGGGTCTGGTTTTATAGTCCCTCCAAGTGAATATGGGCCCTTGGATCAAACCGACATAGATTGTATGGTTTAGATTCATCCTTTAGGTCGGTGGAGACTTCCCGCAAAGCAGAGTCCTGATTGGACTTGGACAGGGGGCGGGCGCCCAGTAGGACAGTGCGGGCGCCCTGCCTCCGGCCCCGATTCGCCTCCGCTTCGGTCTCGTGGCTTCTGGAGTCTTCTAGATGTAAGATAATTGCGCAGCACGTTAATATCTTTACGTAATCCTGACATGTGGGCCTTTCTTCCATATTTCCTGATAACCCCCTGCAGAAATAGACAAACACCAAAACTCGTGGAATTCTGTCAGATAAAACCCTAAGTCTAGATCTTGATTTCATTTGGATCCTTTTCTTTATTTATTTGATAATTAAATTTGATACTTAAGGACCGTCAACACTTACCCAAACCCTAACCCTTCGTAGAGAAGAGAGTTCTGGCAAGGAGAGGGAAGGGAGAGAGCCTTAGAGCAGATCTGTCGCGAGGGGGAAAGCCGAGGGCGCCGCGGATTCGATGAGCTTCGAAGGCGGCAGCGGATTAGGACTTGGGCGCGACGAGGAAGAAGAGAAAACTGCCGCGGAGAGCCCCTGGGCACGGGCTATATGCGCCCACCGCGGGGTCACCGGACGCTCTTTATGTAGCACCGGACGCGTCCGGTGACCACCGGACTCATGCGCAGAGAGGTTTGCAATTCTGCATTGCACCGGACGACGGGCACCGGACGCTGGCTTTAGCGTCCGGTGCTTCAGGACACGCCAGGTGAGCACCGGACGCTCCTCACCGGACGCTGCAGGGACACTGTTCCTACGTCCGGTGAGTGCAGTCTAGCACACTCACCGCACCGGACGCACAGGGGCAGCGTCCGGTGCATCGTCCGGTGCACCTCTGAGCACTTTTTCAACTAAGCATCACGTCCGACTTTGACCCAACCAAGTTCCATTTCCAAAAGCACACAATTAAACATCAAATGGAACTGGTATGAGTGACTTCTCTCAAACCCTCAAATTTTCACAAATATTTAGCCATAGGCTTAGTAGTTTTTATGCAAATAGCTCGAGAAAATCACCAAGGAGCATCGTATGGCCATAAAGCTAGGGGTTTGAATCATACTGAGCCTTGAATGCTCCCCCTATCTATGGACGAACACAGCGGATGCTCAAACGAATAACCGATGCTTGTCAAGTTTGATCCAAGGTTAAGCTTTTTCACACGCACAAGGGGTTATCTTAACCATGTTAGACAAGCCCTACATGCACGTTGATTTTAGTTTTAGTATGCATGAAATGCAAAGCAAAAGTTATTTACAAGTTTCAACACACAACTTTTATCTTTTAGTGAAGTTGGATAAGTCAAGCACATTAAGTTCATTTCTCAACATACAAAACCTAGCTTCATCTAGAGGTTTTGTGAAGATGTCCGCCAATTGATTTTCCATTCCCACATTCTCTAGGGATATGTCACCTTTAGCAACGTGATCCCTAAGGAAGTGGTGGCGGATGTCAATATGTTTTGTGTGGGTGTGTTGAACCGGGTTGTTTGCAAGTTTTACGGCACTTTCGTTGTCACACAACAAAGGTACTTTGTCTAGTACTACTTCATAGTCTAGCAAAGTTTGTTTCATGTAGAGTATTTGTGCACAACAAGCACCGGCGGCAATGTATTCCGCCTCGGCCGTTGACAAAGCAACACTATTTTGTTTCTTTGACATCCAAGAGACAAGAGATCTACCTAGGAAGTGGCACCCTCCGGATGTGCTTTTTCTATCAATCCGGCACCCGACATAATCCGAATTGGAATAGCCTACAAGTTGGAATCTTGCACCTTTGGGATACCACAAGCCTAGGCAAGGTGTGTATTTTAGATACCTAAGAATTCTCTTGACCGCAATCAAGTGAGATTCCATAGGCATTGCTTGATATCTTGCACACATACACACACTAAACAATATATCGGGCCTAGATGCGGTGAGGTAGAGTAGACTTCCTATCATGGAGCGATAGAGAGTCTTGTCAATAGGGTTACCTCCCTCATCCAAGTCGAGATGCCCATTTGATGCCATGGGAGTCTTGATTGGCTTGCAATCCATCATATTGAACCTCTTGAGAAGATCTTGTGTGTACTTCTCTTGAGAGATAAAGACCCCTTCCTTCATTTGCTTGACTTGAAATCCTAGGAAGAAGGATAGCTCGCCAATCATGGACATCTCAAACTCCTTGGACATCAAATCACCAAATTCCTTGCAAAAATCTTCATTAGTAGAGCCAAAAATAATATCATCAACATAAACTTGGCAAATGAAGATTTCCCCATTCATCTTCTTGGTGAAGAGTGTTGTGTCAACTTTCCCAATCTTGAAGCCCTTCTCAATGAGGAAGTCCCTAAGCCTCTCATACCAAGCTCTAGGAGCTTGCTTGAGACCATAGAGAGCCTTGGACAACCGATAGACATGCTTTGGGTACCTAGGGTCTTCAAAACCGGGGGGTTGCTCAACATAGACAAGCTCATTAATATATCCATTTAAAAAGGCACTTTTCACATCCATTTGAAATAACTTGATATCATGACTAGATACATATGCAAGTAGGATATGGATTGCTTCAAGTCTTGCCACCGGTGCAAAGGTTTCACCGAAGTCAAGACCTTCCACTTGTGAAAAGCCTTTTGCCACGAGCCTTGCCTTGTTGCGCACCACTTTGCCTTGATCATCCTTCTTGTTCCGGAAGACCCATTTTGTTCCAATCACTCTTGCATCTTTGGGTCGCTCTTCAAGTGTCCACACTTGGTTGCGAGAGAAGTTGTTCAACTCCTCTTGCATGGCCATGATCCAATCCGCATCACGAAGAGCTTCCTCTATAGTCTTTGGTTCATCTTCAAGAGACACAAAAGTGTGATGTTCAATAAATAAAGCATGTCTAGAACGAGTAGTTACACCACGTGATGGACTCCCGATGATGAGATCTTGAGAGTGATCTTGGAGGAGATGTGATGTTCTTCTTGGTGCCACTTGAGGGGTTGGTTGGGGAGCATCAACATCTTGTGCTTGTGCCACCGCTTGCTCATGAGTGACTTGAGTGTCTTCATGAGCATCTCTCACATCCTTGTCTTCATCTTGTGGACCTTGTGAGATGGATGGCGGCTCAATGACTTGCACATCATCATCATCTTCTTTAGGCTTGATGTCTCCGACCGGCATGTTTTTCATGGCATCCCTCAATGGTTCACCACCTACATCATCAAGATTATCACTTGCTCCTTGGGAGCCATTAGTTTCATCAAATTCAACATCAAATGTTTCTTCAACCATGTTTGTGGCATGGTTAAAGACCCTATATGCCTTGGACTTTGATGAATAGCCAACCAAGTAGCCAATGTCACATCTTCTTTGGAACTTTCCCAAGTGTTGGCGCTTTTTGTAGATGTAGCATTTGCATCCGAACACTCTAAAGAATGAGACATCGGGCTTCTTCCCATTGAGCAATTCATAAGGTGTCTTCTCTAGGAACTTGTGAGGAAAGAGCCGGTTTGAAGCATAGCATGCGGTGTTGATTGCCTCGGCCCACATCTTCTCCGAAGTGTTATACTCATCTAGCATTGTTCTTGCCAAGGTGATCAATGTCCGGTTCTTTCTTTCTACAACCCCATTTTGTTGTGGTGTGTATGTTGAGGAGAACTCATGCTTGATTCCCACTCCATCACAATACTCTTCAATGTTGGTGTTGTCAAATTCTTTGCCATTGTCACTTCTAATTTTCTTGATCTTCACATCAAATTGATTTTGGGCATTCTTTGCAAACTTCTTAAATATTGATGCAACTTCGGCCTTGTCTTGCAAGAAGAATGTCCAAGTGTACCTGGAGAAATCATCAACTATGACTAAGCAATATTTGTTGCCTCCAAGACTAGCATATGTGGTTGGTCCAAATAGATCCATGTGAAGTAGCTCAAGCACTCTTGAAGTAGAGAGATATGCTTTGGTTGGATGAGTGTTTGCAACTTGTTTGCCCGCTTGACATGCACTACAAAGCTTGTCCTTCTCAAATGTTACATCCTTCAAACCTCTAATCAATTCTTTCTTCATCAACTTCTTGAGTGTGCCCATTCCAACATGTGCTAACCTTCTATGCCACAACCACCCAAGTGAAGTCTTGGTGAATAAGCAAGTCTTGACATCAACTTCATCGGATGAGAAATCAACTACATATAGGTTGTTGTGCCGGAAGCCTTTGAATATCACTTCATTGTCATCTTCCTTAGTCACAATCACTTCCTTCTTCTTGAATAGGCAATCAAATCCAAGGTCACAAAGTTGTCCAACCGAGAGCAAGTTAAAACTCAATGATTGCACATAGAGCACATTAGTGATGGAGTTGTCATTTGTTATAGCAACCTTTCCTAGTCCCTTGACCTTGCCTTTTGAATTGTCACCAAATGTGATCTTCTCTTGGTTGTCAACATCTTCATCAAGAGAGGTGAACATCCGGGGATCTCCGGTCATATGTTGAGTGCAACCACTATCAATTACCCAATGTGATCCACCGGTCTTGTAGTTCACCTACACACAAGAGATCAAGCTTGAGATTTAGGGACCCACATTTGCTTAGGGCCCTTGACCTTCTCTACTAGTTGCTTTGGCACCCAAATCTTCTTTGGCCTTTGCTTGTTGGGCGGCCCCATGAAGCTAACCTTGACCTTGCCACACTTGTCTTTCCTTACAATGTAATGAGCATTGAAGGCAAATGGTCTTGCATGCTTGGGCAAAGGTGGTAGTGGTGCCTTACACTCATGAGCAAAATGTCCTTCTTGACCACACTCAAAACATCTCTTTGGCTTTGGCTTGCTTGGTTGATCATGAGTGGCTAGTGACTTGATGAGCCTTGTTTGATGAGCCTTGTAGCCAATCCCACTCTTGTCCATCTTCATGACGGTGTTCATGAAAAGCTCACTTTGAAGGTCCTTCCCTTTGGTGAACTTGGCTAACCCCATGGTTAGATGTTCCTTCTCTTTCTTGAGCTTGTTGTTCTCTTGAGTTAGCTTCTTGATGATTGGGTCATTGTTGCTAGCTAACTCATCCAAGATGAATGTCTCATCTTCTTCTTGCTTGTCATACATCAAACCAAGCTTGAGATATTGATTTTCTTCTTTGAGTAACTTGTTCTCATATGCAAGCTTCTTGTCTTGATCAAGTGTCTCAATCACAATTGTCTTGTGCTTGGCTTGTTCTTGCAACTCTTTCTTGAGCATGACAATTTCATCCTTGAACTTGATAGTGTCCTCATAACTCTCGGCCACTACCACTTTCTTGCCCTTGTAATCAACACATTTGCTTGTGCTCTCCACAAGTAAGTCATCACAAGATGTGGCTACATCAAGCTTAGCAACATTGTTAGTAGCAACATGTGTTTCACTTGCAAGTTCATAGGCAATTTCAAGGTTGTCATAGTTTGCTTTTAGAGTTGTTAGCTCTTCTTTCATTGCTCTATATCTAGTGATAAGCTCATCATGAACACTCTCAAGTTTATCATGTTTTTCTTTGAGCTCTTTTAGAGAGAGTTTGAGCTCCTTGAGCTTAGTGGTCATGATCTCATTTTGATCTCTAAGCTCATCACTAGACTTAAGCTTTGCTAGAAGTGTGTCATTTTCAAGTTCAAGCTTTTCATTTTCACTTCTAGTCTTTCTTATGACTTTTGTGTACTTGTTAAGCAATTTGACAAGTTCATCATAAGAAGGTGATTCATATTCACTATCACTTTCACTACTCTCATCCTCACTTTGTACCTTCCGGTCACCCTTAGCCATGAGGCATAGGTGTGTAGAGGATGTAGATGGTGGTGAAGATGATGGTGATGGAGCATCGATGGCAATGGCGGCAACCTTCTCATCATCACTTTCATTGCCGGAGGAGTCACCACTTGAGCTCTCAATGTCGGTGAGCCAATCACCAACAATGTAAGCCTTGCCATTCTTCTTCTTGTAGTGCTCCTTCTTCTTGCCACCTTTCTTCTTGTATTGCTTCTTGTCATTCTTCTCATCATCACTTGAATCATCTTGCTCTTTGTTCTTCTTCTTGTACTTGTCCTTCTTGGGCTTTGGACATTGATGTGCAAGATGACCAAGCTCACCACAATTGTAGCAATCCATCTCGGAGATGGGCTTCCTCTTGCTACTTGTGAAGAACTTCTTCTTCTTGGAGTCAAAATTGACTCCATTCATGTTGAGCTTCTTCAACATCTTTGTAGTTCTTCTCACCAAAAGGGCAATAGATGCATCATCATCACTTGAAGTTGATGACTCAACTTCAATCTTCTTGGCTTTGCCCTTGTGAGAAGCTTTGAGAGCCAAGTCCTTCTTTTCTTTCTTGGCCGACGAGGAGCCATCTTGGGGGTTCATGTGCATGTACATCTCATGAGCATTGATCTTCCCCAATATAGCGGTTGGTGTAGCGGTGGAAAGATCTCCTTGATGAAGCACCGTTACTATGTGCCCATATTTTTCAATGGGAAGAACACATAGTATCTTCCTTGCTACATCCGCCGTACTCATTTGAGTGAGCCCAAGTCCATTAAGCTCCTCTACAATGACATTCAAGCGAGAATACATTTCATTAGCATTTTCTTTTGGAAGCATCTCAAATGTATTAAGCTTGTTCATCACTAGGTGATAGCGTTCCTCACGTTCACTCTTTGATCCCTCATGGAGCGCACAAAGTTCCTTCCAAAGTTCATTGGTGGTTTTGTGGCTCCGAACGCGGTTGAACACTTCTTTGCAAAGGCCTCTAAAGATGTGGTTTTTGGCCTTCGCATTCCATTTCTCGTTTTCTTGCTCTTGTGGAGTAAGAGCGGTGGCTCTTTCCGGAGGGGCAAACCCTTCGATCGCGGCTTTTAGGCACTTTACATCGCATGCCTCAAGGTATGACTCCATCCGTATTTTCCAACACGGGAAGTCATCCCCATCGAACATGGGTGGCGGTCCATCCCAGTTAGACATCTTTCTCTAGGCGGTGAAGCCTAAATAATGAGCACTAGGCTCTCATACCAATTGAAAGGATCAAGATGCCCAAGAGGGGGGGTGAATTGGGCTTCTCTAAAAATTTAAGCAACTTATAAGCTCCAATTCAACCCCTTATGCCTAGTGTGACTTAGAGAGCTACCGGATAAAAAGTTTTGCAACCTAGTTCCAATCCTATTCTAGCAAGGCAATTCTAAGAATGTAAAAACACAAAGTAAATGCTAGAAAGTAAAGGAGTAGTGGAAGAAAGTGCTCGGCGATGTTTTGCCGAGGTATCAGAGAGTCGCCACTCTCCACTAGTCCTCGTTGGAGCACCCGCGCAAGGGTCTTGCTCCCCCTTGGTCCGCGCAAGGACCAAGTGCTCTCTACGGGCTGATTCTTCGACACTCCGTCGCGGTGAATCGTCCAAAACCGCTCACAAGCTTGACACGAGCCACCCACAAGAACTCCGGGCGGTCTTCGTGTCTCCAATCACCACCGAACCGTCTAGGTGATGGCGATCACCAAGAGTAACAAGCAAAGAACTCTCACTTGACCCAAACAAGGCTCTAGAGAGTGGTGGATGCACACTTGACTCTTGGAACTCACTAGAGAAGGATTCTCTCAAGAAATCACTCAAATCTCAATCCTCTCTAGGCTCTTGCAACTCTCTTGCTCCACAACAAGTTTCTCAGATGTTCAAATGGGCAAGAGACCTCTCATGGACGAAGTGGAGGAGTATAAATACTATCCACAAAGTCCAAAGGTCGGCCAACCGTTTTTTACTGAAAACGGGGTCACCGGACGCACATTATGTTGCACCGGACGCACTGCCCCGAGCGTCCGGTGCTTCATAACGGCTAACTGTACTTCTCTCTGACAGGTCACCGGACGCTAACTCCCAGCGTCCGGTGCACCGTCCGGTGCTCGGGGAAACTTTACAAGCTCCCTGCGCATGGGACCGGACGCTACACGGAGCGTCCGGTGCTAGCGTCCGGTGCTCAAGGAAAGCTTGCAACCTCCCTGGGTAAGGGACCGGACGCTACCCGGTGCGTCCGGTGCTAGCGTCCGGTGCCTAACCCTAAGCACCACACTGTTTCAACGGCTAACGACCTCACCGGACGCACTCACAGAGTGTCCGGTGCAGCGTCCGGTGCCCCTTTGGGCACCCAAACTACGTCGAAACGCGATCGCTCCAAAATGAAGTTTGTTCCTCTCGATCTAAGGACTATCTCTGAGCTGCCTAGTGCTAGGTTTACCAAGTGTGCACCACACCTAAACCTAAAGCCTTGCCTAAGTCAAGCTACTAGATCAAAGCCCCTCTTAATAGTACGGTCAAAGGAAAACAAAGTCCTAAACTACTCTAAGTGCCCTTCTTCACCATATGGCACTTAGACCTAGTCTAGTCTTGACGATGTCCATCCATCCTTTGAAAAACGAAACGATTTCCACTATTAAGTAGGCATGTACGTCCCTGTCCATCGAGTACCTATTTACCATGACCTTACCTATGACTTTGCCTCTGCAAAACACACGTTAGTCATAGTAAACAACAATGTCATTAATCACCGAAACCACTAGGGGCCTAGATGCTCTTTCACCTGCTGAGCTCCGCCTACCACCTCTTACACCAAGTATCGGAGAAACTTCTGCTTGGTGAACCTATCGGCAACCTAGGCGGCCCATGGTAGTTTATCAACATGTGGCTAAACACCCATATGCACAAACACCTGCAGTGGGATTTCTTTACTCAGTAGTTCCCTCGAGATATTGTCGAAGACTATGAGCTTAGCAACGATGAATCGGCAACATGCCTGCCCCTCAATTTTGGCGAGGCAATCATAGTACTCCCTGGTACTGAAGCCAATGAGAATCAGATTGGCAGATTCTTTGACTTTCTATAATGGCCTTTCCCGTGAGCATCGGGCCTAGGTGCCCTACATCAACGAAGAATCCAGATTTCCTCTCCTTTTCAACCTTGTCGATGAGGCACTGAATAAAGATAACGATCTGATGATGGCTATTATCACTCCCCGAGCAATTCCGGTTAACACATTCAGCAGTGGGATGAACACTAACATCACTTATGAGTTTTACAACCCATCGGTAGTAGCACGTCAGTTAGCCTTTGGACAGTTACCGATCAGGCTCTGTTATGCCGATGTGATCAAGCCAAGAGAAGCCATCACCTGTGGTTTTGACTGGGACAAAGTTGTCCAACTTCCTCCTGATGCCAATACCACAGATATTGATCTATCTACCTGGATACCAACCTCCTTCATCACCGAGTCTTACAAGTCATGGTGGCAAGAATGGAGAGGGCAGCTACTTGCTGCATCAGCTCACACATATCGGCACCTTATCGACCCCGAGCATGTTATCCTTGATGACGCGGTAAGTTTTCTCCCAACACTTAGTCCTTTCTTTATTTTTAACTTCATCGGTAACTAACTTTTTCATTTGATAGGTCGATGATTCAGTACCAGCAATGAGCAAAAGTGGGCCACCCTTCAATCTCCGACCAGTATCTCCGATCTCACCAATCGGTCATAACGCCCCCACTTTGGCAGCCCTGACTCATCTGGGAGCCCGCTTCAAGAAGATGACTACCAAGCGCTCAAAGGCCACTCCATCGGTCACTGCCGCCACTTTAGCGCAAGCTTTTAAGGTAAGAACCTTAATTACTTTAATCATGTCGATCTCAGCTTATACTTACACCATCTTTTTAGGGTGTAACGACCATAACTAGGACATCATCGCTAACTCCTCCCACACTAGATACTATTACTCTTGATGAACCTTCGAGCTATTTTCCTGTCTTTATTTTTTTTTTGAGGAAAGCCACCTGGCTCACTTTATTGATCATTAGCAATAGTTACATCGTTCACCAAGGCTGCTAAAATGAAGCTAGGGGGTTCATCGACCCAGTTACAAGATAATTTACTTTGCATTGCTACTCTAGCTAACTCATGTGCAACAAAGTTTGCTTCCCGATTACAATGATCAAGATGTATATCCACGAAATCTTGCCAAAGAAACCCACATTCATCATAGATTGGTGCACTTACTGTTGCTGATACACCTCCTTGCTGCATAGTTTCGACAACCTCCAAAGAATCAGATTGAATCATAATTCAATTGCATCCCATCGCCTGTGCCAACACAAGCCCTTCCTTCAGTGCCATCGCTTCAGCCGTAGCAGCATCAGCCATGTGTTCAAAATAACATACCCTGGCACTTATGAATGATCCAAATGAGTCTCTAATGATTGCTCCTGTGCTGCCCGTTCCTGATTCCGGTTTATAGCTTGCATCCACATTCAGCATAAGATTACCTTCTGGAGGCTTCTTCCATCTCTCTACTTTATTTTCCATCTTCTTTATAGCTCGCTGATAGTTTGTCGTCAGCGTCGCTATTGCCAGACTTGCTCTTGTCGGATTTTGGACAGGTTCTCCATGCATCAGTTTACGGCGTTCCCACCAGATGTACCAACCACCTGTTAAGATCAATTCTGCCAAGCCAACCTGGTTATATCCATTTGTCTTTGTGTTGTAATCATCTCGGCCACTACTACTGATCCAGATCGATGAATTGCCAAAACAGGGTTAATTTCATCAGATATTCCTAGGATACGCCAGATTTCCTTTGCCCTTCGGCATGTAAATAGCAAATGCTTTATGTCTTCACAGCCTTCGTGACAGGCAGGGCAGCTGCTGTTATTCTCAATATGCCAATTAGCAAGGATCCCTTTGCAAGGGATCAGGCCGTGTAGAAACCTCCATCCAAAGATCTTTATTTTTGCTGGCACATTCAGTTTCCATAGTTTCGACCAAACCTGATCATCGCCCACTCCACCTGCTTGATAATGTGCCAAATCATTCCCGAATTTGTGGGTCCATTGTAGATGGTATGCAGAACCCACAGAGAAATAGCCATTCTTATTATAATGCCAAGCTACAAGATCCTCCCTTCCCTGTCTGAGAGGGATCTCTAGAATTCTGCTCACATCAATATCCCAGCACAGTGCTTGTATTAACTCTTCATCCCAGTTTCCTGTTATTGGATTGATCAGCTCGTCCACTTTAGTAACCAAATTGTTCCCCCTTGGAGTCTGGATTTTCATATTATGACTGGAGGGGATCCAATGGTCATCCCAAATATTTATTTGTGATCCATCTCCCACACGCCATATATAGCCTTTTTTGAAGCAATCCAGTCCTGCCAAAATACTTTGCCATGTAAAAGAGCTGCCACTTTTCAGCTTTGCATTCAGAAGCTTCCCATCCAGGTAGTATCTTGCTCTTAGTACCCTGGCACATAATGAGTTTGGTTCTAACAGCAATCTCCAGACTTGTTTTGCCAATAATGCCCTGTTAAAGGTTTCAATGTCTCTGAATCCCATGCCACCCTTAATTTTCGGAAGGCAGAGTTTCCACCAAGCTTTCCAGTGCATCCTTCTGTGATCCTCCTCATCGCCCCACCAGAATTGGGATATGGCATCAGTAATCCCTTTGCAAATGTTTTTCGGGATCTTAAACACCATCATCGCAAAGACAGGCACAGCTTGAGCCACAGATTTTATCAGGACTTCTTTACCTCCCATACTTAGCAACTTCTCCTTCCATCCTTTTGTCTTTCCTCGGACCCTATCCACCAAGTACTGAAAGCAATAGCTTCGATCAGCACCTACTAAAGCAGGTAGTCCAAGGTACTTGTCACTTATTGATTCAGTCATAATATTTAGGGCCTCACATACTTCAGCTTTGGTTTCGACCTCTGTATTAGCACTGAAAAATATACTGGATTTTGCATCACTAATCTTTTGTCCCGAGTTCACACAATATCTATCAAGAAGACCCTTCAGGGTGTCTGCATTCTCCTTATCTGCTTCCATCAGTATCAGAGAATCATCTGCAAACAACAAATGTGAAATAGCTGGTGCTTCCCTGCATACTCGAATCCCTCTTAAAGAGCCTCTGCTTTCTGCTCCCCTTAATAGAGCCTCTGCTTTCTGCTCCCTTTAATAGACTCGACAGTCCTTCTGCCACCAGTAAAAACAAGTAGGGGGACAACGGATCCCCCTGCCTTAATCCCCTTGTTGGACAAAAGATTTCTGTCTCCATTTTATTCACTCTAACCTTGTACTTTACAAATTTGACACAGGTCATTATCAACTTTACCCAACTTCTATCAAAACCCATTTTCAACATAATCTTCTCCAAGAAACCCCACTCAACTCTATCATAAGCCTTATGCATATCCAATTTCACTGCACACAGCCCCTTCTTCCCTTTCTTTTTTTTGATAGTATGAACGCTTTCATATGCTAAAAGGATATTATCAGTTATAAGCCTCCCTGGCACAAAAGCACTCTGGTGGTCACTGATAATTATGCTTCACATGCGTTTCCGCAGCAACAAACCGGTGCATCGATAAGAGCACAAGATGTTCAACCATCGGGTGCCCATCCTAGTTATTCGAACCGGACCGGACCGGCGGTTCGACCGGTAAAATACCGAACCGGAGCCTTCACCGGTCCGGTTCACCTTAGAGGATCGGAATGCAATCGAACCGGTGAAAACCGGTTGAACCGGCCGGTTTCCGGTCAAACCAGTGAACCGGGCGGTTTCATGCGAACCGGTGATGTTTTGAGTTTTTCCAAAGTTACCCCTCTGGATGTTCAGAACGACATGGTCTACTCAGGGGTATTTATGGAAATTGCATCTTTAGGGCTTCTTTTGGTGCTGGGCAGCTTGGGGAGGGAAATGTCTGTTGTTTGTGTTCGTGATTATCTTTTTAGCATGAACTTGTTTGGAACTTTGTTACCAGTTTATCACGGCATCATGCATGTTGTTATTTTTTGTGTTAAAGAACCTGTGAGGTTGTGTTGCTGCCTTGCTGGCCATGAGCCCGTGACTGTTTTTATGAACTATGAATATGAAATTATGAACTATGTGTTACGCTGAAAGCTATGTTATCAATATCGATATTCTTCACTACTTCACTTTCTGTTTATAATATATTAAGAACATGTCGTTGCATTTGCATATGGTAGCGCTATTCTACACCGCAAGTCAAAACTAACCTGAAAAAATACTAAGCAGTACTGAACATCGTTCAGTATCATCCAACACTACATCCAGGACCACGAAATATTGAACAATACTGAAACACGAATACTCAATGATACTAAATTTTGCTCAGTATAACAGTTTGATGTAGAATAGTATTATACACCTAAGATGTAGAATAGCACTTATATATATATATATATATATATATATATATATATATATATATATATATATATATATATATATATATATATATATATATCGGTTCAATTATTTTGTGGCCGGTTCGATATGTCCGGTTCAAAACAATCGAACCGGCGGTCCAACCGATTCCTAACGGTTGGACCATTAAACCATTGAACGACGACTTCGTCGGTTCGATATGGTGCCCATGCCCGCCAGCTAGCAGCTGCCAAAGCACAATCCTTTAGTGCTAGAGCAAAATTGATGGGCCGCGTCAGGCGTCACCCCTAATCTTCAGTGACTCTGCTGATCGGTGTCCTGATAAACTACTATTAACACCTTTGACAGGCCCTGGCTTTTCGTAACGTCCTAGCTGGTGAAAGAGGTCCAACCATGCTCTGATGATGCCTACTAGCTAGTTTTGCTTCTACAAGGCAGCAGCATTTCGTGTTTTTTTGTTTTTTGTTTTTTGACAGACAAGTTGGCGTACATGCATGTAGCCATGTACTAGTATACTACTTGTACTAGTAGACTTTTCCTTTCCTTCACGTCTGATAGCCGTGGGCGGACGAACGGTGCGAAGCAAGATGCAGATGCTCAGTCAGATCCGGACGGAGGCGACGGAGAAGACGAAGCCGGCGAACTCGGACGGCGGGCGCACAACAGTCCAGCTCTTGGTCTTGACGTCGAACACCCACAGTGCGTGCCGCCCACCACCGCCCTCGCCATCAAGCGCGCCCGTCACAACCACCTTCTCCCCGCCGCCGACGCACACCGCGCGCGCCGTGCCAGCCTTGAGCCCCGGCGGGTACGGCCCGACCTCGCGCCACCCGCGGCGGGTCCCCATCCACTCCATGACGGCGTTGCCCTCGATGCACCAGACGCGTCCTTTGACGACCACGTGCGCGGCGGAGGGCGGCGCCCGGACGCGCTCCAGCCTCCGCCAGGCGCGCGCGGCCGGGTCGAACCACTCGGCGTCGCGCTCGAACCCGCCCTGCCGCGCCGTGCGGTACCCGCTGACGGCCAGGAACCGGTCCCCCGCGACCGTGGCCATGCCGTCGCACTCGTCGCGCTCCTCCGACATGTCCGGGAGCGGGTCCCACGCGTCGGCGCGGGGGTCGTAGGCCTCCGCCGTCTTGAGCGCGTTCTTGTGCTTGTCGTGCCCGCCGGCCACGTAGATCTTGCCGCCGGCCTCGGCGCACGCGAAGAAGGACCGCGCCGACCGCATCGGCGCGCCTCGACGCCACCGCCCCGTCGCGGCGTCCAGGACGTGGACGTCGGCCACGGGCTCGAAGGTGCGCGGGTCCCAGCCGCCGAGCACGGCCAGGCGCGTCCCCACCGCGGCGCACTGCGCGAAGACGGGCACCACAGGCGGGGCGCCGCGGTCACGGCGCCACTCGCCGGTCGTCACGTTGTAGACCGCGACGCCGTAGGCCGGGGTGTTGGCGGGACCGTCGTCGCCCTTGGGTTCGGCGTCGTCAGCGGCGGCGGACGGGTTGCCGAACTGCATGAGGTAGACGAGGTCCTCGTTGGCGTCCGCCTGCGCGCGGGCGGAGGCGAAGGCCGGGGTGGAAGCGGCGCTCCGCCAGCCACGGCAGACCCCGCGCATGGCGCGGTGGGAGGCGTGCGGGACGCGCGCCAGGCAGTCCACGGCCACGTCGTCGGGGATACCCGGGATCAGGTCGACGTGCTGGTCTTGGCCGCCGGCGCCGCGGTAGCAGCCGCCGCCGACGCCCCTTGGGCTCCGCATCATCTTTCGGCTTGCGTGTGAGCTCAGCTTGCTCTGCTTTTCTCTCTATGGGATATGGGAATGGGATGAGAAGAGGGGAATGGGATGTGTGTGGCCTCGCCGAGCGGCGGATCGGGGATTTAAATAGAGGGGTGCCCCTGCGACGTGGCGATCGGTTATTGGACCGAACGCACAGCGAAGCCGATTAAAAACCCTGCAAATCGTGATAAAGCTGGGGTTTTCTGCCGGGTTTTGATGATGCTTTGCTTTGCTTTTCTTTTTCTGTTGGCTCGTAGTGGACTCTTCATAGAGTAGAAAAAAGGAACAAAGGATGAAAAGTTTGCAACCTAGAAGTGTGACTGAAACATTTTTTTAAGAAAAAAAACGTTTTTTTACTCCATGTTTGTGGATCTAGAAGGATGATCTGGGCTGATCTGAGAGTGTAGATGAGCACGAGGAGGAGGACGGAGCTGTAAAAATGACTTGTGATGTTTCCGTTTGGGAGCAAATGGACGACGCCAGAGTGCTGCGGATTAAAGGTGACAGTGACACTAACCTGTGTACAAGTACAAGTGGAACAAGTGGGGCTTTGGCGCTCCCCATAAACCCTGGGGTGTGATCGTCCATTGCCGGCGAAAAGAGGCGGGGACCTTGCCGCCGTGATCTCATCCGGCTGCACAGTCGGCGCCGTGATTTCATCCGGCTGCGCCCGCCGCCGCCCGCCCATGACAAGGTCTCCTAAATCCGGATGTGATAGCAGAGATTTTATTCTCCGACTAGCGAGCATTTTTTTTTATTTATGTGTCTGAGTTTCTGAGATTTGCTTGTGATACAAGGATATTTTTAGATGCCAGACAATGTCGTCTGTTCTGTGTTGCTTATCTCTGCATTAATAAGATTTTTCAGACCGACTTTTGAATAGCATGGGCAGCGGGCCAGTAGCGTGGTCTTATCTCAGTGTTTTTTCTCACTAGCAAATATGCACGTGCGACACGCACGTGTTTCTATGTGAGAACCAACAGAAATAGCTCACACATAGTGTCTATGGTTATTACAGGCTTACGTACTTTACCGTGTGACTGTCAAAAGCAATGGTATAATTAAAATAAAAAGCATATATATATTGCTATAGCAAGTAATAATTGATATAAATAGGAAAAAATAGATTTATTAAATTGAGTTGAGTGATTTATTATGTAAATAATGTAGATAATTAGGATTTAATGTTTTTCTTAGTTCCTTTGTTGTTCATCTATATGGCATAGTAAGCAGAAATAAATTATAACATAATTTTACATGATTCAGATAAGTCACAAATGCAACCAAACAAGAAAAATTAATTAATTAATTTAACATACCTTTGTGACATCGGTAGTTCATCCATATACACAATAGTTTTTGTCCTCTTTCTATTGAGATGAATAGCTTTGTTTTGGCTAAAACCTCACCTTTGGACAACACTGTTTCAGAAATGCAACAATTATTGATGTATCTATTTTTTATATCATATTTTACCAATCAAACAAATAAAAATGATTTGTTGATATTATATTTTTACAAACATAAACCCAATAATCTAATCATGTCAAAGATAGATGGACGGATCTTCTAGTCGTCTCCCTGCTACCTGCATGCTCTCCTCAAGTGCACGTGCGTGCCTAGAAGTGGAAGCTATGGAGGTCATGACCCTCGCATGGCTGCCCATGAAGGAGCCGCATCTGGCCGCTCTCCAAGGGCCATCCGGCCATGGCCACGCTCCCAACACCGTACATCATCCTCTCACTACTCCGCCGCCGCCGACAGCCCTCCGTTCTCCATCGACCCTCGCAGCAGTCATGGGGTGTGCACAAGGTCGTTGACATGGCGGCGGCGGTGGCTAGGGCAGGGAGATGGAGAGGCCTAAGTTTTTTCTCTCTATGATGGCGGCAACAAGGGTCGCGTTCGTTGCATGGGGTGTAGACTGTGGGTACATACAGACGGGTACGTATATTGGTGGGTTGAGAAAAAATCAGACTCCGACCATGAGACGTATTTAAAATTGAATCTTGGTTTAGGAGTATTATAGAGGAGTCTTATATCAAGAGGAGTCTTACATCTTAGTCTTAGTAAGATTATGGATATCAGAGGGCTCATATAGCACGATGTATAGATCGAACGGTTATTATAGTGGGAGAGCTCTCTAAAAAAAACTCGCTCTTTTATAGTGTGATTGATAATAAATCAGCGAACAATACTGTCATAACTATAACTTTTTAGATAAGCTCCAAGCTTTAGTTCACACCTGTTTGGATCCCTTCGGTTTTTAAGAATCTAAATTTCAAAAACTAGGTAAGATTCAAACAGACTAGTTTTTATCTAATTTCGTATGTCAGTTTTTACCAGTCTTATAAAAAAAATCGTTGATACCTAACTTAGATCGTTTTTTGTGACCCTATGAGCAATAACTTAAAAACTAGAGGATCCAAACATCCTCTCTACTAGTTTGTGCTTAGAATATAGATTTTTAGAAACTAAAAACAAAAAATGATTTTTAAAAATCAAAAACTCATCCAAACATGCTCTTTAGAAGATCGTATACTAGGAGAGCTGGGAAGTGGGAAGGGAAGAAGGAAGGAACTGAAGCAAGGCATTCAGTTGACCACGCTTCGACTCTTTGCTCCTGCCCCCATTCAGTTGGCGCCCGTTGTGTTGTGTTGCTTTGCCGGAAGATACCACGTATTGCTAGCTGGTCACGAGTTGGGGCAGGCAACACCTTTGGAAAAAGCACGAATCCGCCCGGCTCCGGCGATTGATGATGCTCTCACGCCATACCTCACGAGTGCAGAACCAAAGTGCCACAAGAAAACGGTGGGCGCGTGATCTGGCAGCGCCTTGGCAAGCTTGCCCAGCCATGCTAGCTAACCCAGGTAGCTCGGTTCACTTATCTCATAAGCCGTATTTTTTTATCTATAAATAATATTTTTCTCTTACAATAAAGTAGTGACCAATATTTTCAGACAAGCGAACAATATTTTTTCTATATGTAAATGTGTTTTGATCTAGGAGGATGGTCTGGGCTGATCTTTTGGTGGTGTACAGCGTGTAGAGTACTTGTGACATTCCGGAAGGGAGCAAATGGACGACGACGCAGGCTGCGGATTAAGGCCTTGTTTACTTCCATCCAAAAACCCAAAAATTTTCCGTCACATCGAATTTTTAGACGCATGTATGGAGTATTAAATATAGACGAAAATAAAACTAATTGTATAGTTTGATCGTAATTGACGAGACGAATTTTTTGAGCCTAGTTAGTCTATAGTTGAACAATAATTATAACAAACAAACGAAAGAACTACAGTATCGCGAAATTTTTTCCTTCAAAAACTAAACAAGCCCTAAAGGTGACAGACCTGTGTAGAACAAGTGGGCCTTTTGGCGCCTATAAACCATGGATTAGGGTGCCGCCGTGATCTCATCCATCCGGCTGCACAGTCGCCGGCTCGCCGCCCACCGCCCATGACAGGGTCGCCGGAATCCTTATGTGGTCGCAGAGATTGATTTGATTCTCCTATTACCGGGCAATTTTTGTTTTACATTATTGCAACCGGAGTTTAGACTTTTTTTCTCCTGTTGTTTCTGCGTCTGAGATTTCAGAGATTTGCTTGTGATACATACAAGGATATTTTTTTTTGATGCCAGGCGATGTCGTCTGTCTGTGTTGCTTATCTCTGCATTAATAAGATTTTTAAGACCGACTTGTGAAGAACATGGGCAGCAGCAAGAAATGGAACCGGTCCATGAACCAGGCGTCTCGAGCCAGAAAATCGTGTACGTACTGAAGCTGGGAAGGAGTTGAATTCAAGCCACCAGGGAAGGAACGGATTGAGAAGCAAGTCATTCAGTTCAGTTGACCACGCTGAAACAAACCTGGCGCGCGGGCGTTGTGAGTGTTTTGCCGGAAGACACACGACGGTGTTTTGTTTGCTAGTGCCTTGTTTAGTTCACCCCGAAAACCAAAAAGTTTTTAAGATTCTCCGCCACATCGATTCTTTCGACACATGCATTAAGCACTAAATATAGACGAAAATAAAAACTAATTGCACAGTTTACCTGTAAATCACGAGACGAATCTTTTGATCCTAGCTAGTCCATAATTGGATAACATTTGTGACAAACAAACGAAAATGCTACAGTAACAAAATCCAAAAAAAATTTTCATCTAAACAAAGCCTTGGTGGTCAACAAGTTGGGGCAGGCAAGGCACTGATGAGATGAGAGAGGCACCTTGGCATTGGCAAAGCACGAATCCGCCCGTTCGGTCCGGCGATTGATGATGATGCTCTCACGGTCACGCCATGCCTCACGAGTCTCTATGGCCGCGTGATCTGGCAAGGCCTTGGCAGGCTCGGCCAGTGCAGCCATGATTACCTGGTCACGCACAGACACCACAGTTGATGTGGCGACCCGGTACTAGTGCTGAGACAGGCTGCTGTCGACTATCGTTACGCAAGTACAGTATTTTCTAAATGGCATTTTTTTTTGTTTAGACCAAATTGGGAAGGTGCTCTGCTAATTCATTGGGTAAAAGAAGAAAGCAGCACTTCCAACCGATCGAAATGGCTTATACACTTTGGCCTGGTTTAGTTGTAAATTTTTTTTAGATTTTGCTACCGTAGTATTTTTGTTTTTTTTACAAATATTGTTCAATCATGAATTAGCTAGGCTTAGAATATTTGTCTCGCGATTTACAGGCAAACTGTACAATTAGTTTTTGTTTTTATTTATATTTAATATTCTACCGTAATATTGGATGTGACGAGTAATCTTGAAAAGTTTTTTTATTTTTGGTGAGAACTAAACAAAACTCTTAAACCTTTGTCCCACCACAAGTGAAACTCTTAGAGTACCGGTGCTTTGGTTTGTGGTTACGAAGCAAAGGAGGAGAATTTTTATTTTTTATCTTTTAGTAGAAAAGAAAACTCGTCTGTAGGAGGCGTGAAACAAGATGTTGGGCACAATTCTGCACGCAAAGGATTATCGTCTGTAGGAGGCGTGAAACAAGATTTGGCCACAACCCTGCACGCGAGGGATAGGATAATTGGGATTATCGTGACCACCGTTGGTTGCTTGTCATCGTATCCATCCCCAAAACCAAAGCAATGCTGTCGCTGTTGCCACCCCAGGCCCGATCCAGCCCAAGCACGCAACGAGAGTGGTAGTGGTAAAACCCCCTTTTGTCTGTGTTGATGACTGGGGATGGCATGTCAAGGTAGCAGACAAAAAAACTTTTTATCTTTAATCTTTCGCCCAGTTTTCTGCGCTTTGGCTAACTCTAACTCGTCACCGTGAGACAACAACAAAAAAAAAAGGAGCATATCAGCGCCACTTTCTTGGATGAATTCCATGGAAAAACGGGGGCTCTCCAATAATCCGATCTGATCCAATCCGTCCCCGGCGGTCCAGGTCCAGGTCCAGGTCCAGGTCCAGCTCCGGCTCGGCGAGTGAGTGAGCGAGCAAGTCCGTGACAGGGAGGGAGGCCCGTGACAGGTCAGTCCGACGCGGACTCGGACACCTCACTACCTCTCAGCCTTATCTTATAGGAGTATGCTTCTAGTAGTCCTGGCTGGCTCCATCTCCATCTCCATCTCCATGCATGGTCCATCAATTCTCGAGTCGTGGCGACACGCATCTGTGCTTGTTTTACTACTCGCAGCGTCGCAGAGACGGGGACCGGGGTGGTGTGCTGGAACCGTTGGATGTGGTGAGGACGAGAAGCCCCCAATGACAAAGGACAACGGGAGGGGCCGGCGGACCATGGGGGAGGCGAACGGCCTGGCCGGCCGGAGGGAGAGCCGTCGCCGTCAGCCACCGGCTAGTGGCATGATATTTGATATGGCAGGGTGGTCGGCCGGCTCGGCTCGGCCCGACCCACGCCTCCGAGCTGGACCTCCCGTCCACGTCGTCGGGGGCCCCGCGTGGCACACCAAGGCAAGGAGCGCAGGGACAGCTCAGCGATTTTATTTTATTATTTATAGGTTCTGTCGCTGTATTCACAATTCCTATGAGAGCAGGTTAATAATAAAGCTAAGTGTTTAATTATAAACCAAGTAATTAGACTCAAATTATACAATAAATTATCTTATACTTATCTTTAAGATACTTTTTTGCTCTATTTTTTTTTCTCATAACACTTGCTATTTGGGTCCACCACTACTTATACATTTGTGCCCAGTTTGGTACTTGCATGCTCCTGTTTTTTGTCCTCCATATCAGTATTAGGCCTTGTTTAGTTCACACCAAAAACCAAAAAGTTTTTAAGATTTCCTGTCACATCGAATCTTTCGGCACGTGCATAAAGCGTTAAATATAGATGAAAATAAAAACTAATTATATCATTTAACTGTAAATCGCGAGATAAATCTTTTGATCCTAGTTAGACCATGATTAGACAATATTTGACATAAACAAACGAAAATTCTATAGTATCGAAATCTAAAATCTTTTCGCATCTAAACAAGACCTTAGTTTGGCTATAAACTCATTATTATATATGCTCTCATCCATCCTATCAAGGGGCACGAGTCGTCGCCCGCTCCAGCCAGACAACTAAGATGAGATGAGATGAGATCGGACCGGACTGGAGCAGGCAGCTGAGGTGGCTTATCCACTCCTCAATCCTCTGATAGTCTTTGTTATTATTATGATCCTCCGTCGCCAGCGTACCAGGCAGATTTTTAGGCTCCACCCGCACTCCATGTCTATTTCATCTCGTGTAGCAAATGATCATTAGTATCTTATTATTTTAAGTGCTCATGGCATAGGCTGAGTTTTTTTTCTTAATACAATTCTCTTGCTAAGCTTTGGTTCTGCCATGGCTTTTAGAAGCTTTGATTCTTATGAGTGCCGCCAGATTCAGAGGCATCCATCAGTGGTTTGATGATGTGTCTTTGTCCGCTTGTGCTCTGTGCTCCTTTCCCCTCGTCGTCACGTGGCACGATGTACGGTAGCAGGTCCAGCCCATAAGAGCAGGTTCAATAAGCTTGGCTATTAGACAAACCATGTCATTTAGAGACAAGCTTAATATACTAAGTATACAATAGCAAAGCTCTTCACAGGTTCTCCAATATTTATATTTTATTCAAGGTGGACGTGAAGCTGGCAAGGAATGAACATGCGCGTGCTGAGGTGTTCATGGCCGCACGGGAGCCTAGGAGGTAGCGGGTCCACATGTCACGGGTATATGTGCAAGCGCTCGACGCTGCAACTCGCGACAAGCTGCTTGTCTCTGCCCGTTTCTCTCTCTTCCACGTAGATTTTTGCTGATATGGCTTGGCTATAAGACAAGCTGACATGTATTATTGTACTTGCTCTAATCACCATGTCCATATGATCGAACCAATCAACAGTCAGTCTCCTCTCCAGTGTTGTAGGCTGAAGATAGCTAACCGCTGCGCTGCGCTTCTGAAATCATAGGTCCATCCATTAATCATTAAGAGCGTGTTTGTTTGCTCGTATGAGACCATACATGCATCTCGAGATGCAGCGTGGCCCTGTTTGATTGCCTGCATGCAGCTTTGGGCCAGACTCTAGGCATGCAAAAAAGAGCTCTCAGCCAGGCTGAGGAGGAACGCCCAAATCAGCTGTTCCTAGCCAGCCAGGCTGGACAGATGCAGCCATTTACGTGGCTAACGGTGTATTAGTATGTGATTAGTAAATATAAAGTGATATTAGTGTACTTTAAAGTTGATTAAGATATAATTAGATAAAATAAGACATGTAAGAGTGTATTCGTACAAAAATAAAAATTATAATCATAATCTTATAATATTTTTATCTCATACAGTTTACCTTTGTACAGGCAACCAAACAATATCTAATCAGAGCCTGACTCCACATATACATGCAACCAAACTAGGCTTCCAGCATGCATCCAGCCAGACCAAAGGCAGCCTGGCTCTCTATAGCTGGCCTGGTTGGGATGAGAAGGGAACCAAACAGGCCCTAAGAGGGTGTTTGGCAATGGGTAGGGTTTCTTCAAAGGAGCTGAAGCTATTTTATAGAAGCTATAATTAAAGGGTTTTACAAAACGGTTCAAATACTTCTATTTTTTATTGAAAACAGCTTCTTTATAGAAACATTTGGTAAGATCCTTCTAAAGCATCCAGAGCCAGAATTGAGTAGGAGCCCTGCCAGCTCTAGTTATTTACTCTGATATTAAGTATGGCTTCTGCTGGTTTTACTCGCAAAAGAAGAAGCATGCATGGCTTGTGAGTTGTGGTTATAATAACTAGGCAGTCCCTCTGCTGGCCTCCCTAGTCCCTACCTCGTCGTCTCCATTGTGTCGTCGCCACAAGAAAACCTGTCGAGCTTCTAGAAGCCAGCAGCACACGGGATCGATCGCAAAGGAGACAGCCGTAGGTTCCAGGTTGGCAGCGTTCCGGTTGGATTCTGATCAGAGCCTATATATACAAACAAACTACAGATGGAGCTCGAACGTTGACGAATAATAAGATGATGCTAAAGGCTCTTTCTTTATAAACGTGACGTGTTAAGCGAAAGTGTCTGCAAAGGAGAAGAGTGCAGTTGCGTTTGAGAAGATATCGATGCAGTCAATCATAGACTACAGTAGAGTAGAATTGTCCGGTCCGATCCTACCCGATCCGATTCTCCGAAAACCTCAGTCCTGCCGCGTCGCATTGTGCTGCTGCATGCCACTCCATATAGTCCTTACAAATCAGGTCAGGGGCCCACTAGGAACGTGGAGAGATCATATGGGATTGGAACTCGGAGACGCACAAGTGGACTGGCTGTGGAATCCGTCCGAGACCCACGACGTCGTCCGGGATTCTCCGGGGCGGCAGCCGCCCGCCCGCCGGATTGCAGCAAATTTGCGAGCGTAAGAGAACTCCCTCGAGCCCCTAGGTCCCTATTTTAAATCTAGGAATTTAACAAAAAAAAATCACTCTAATGGAACTTCTATTTGGACTCTTATTTTAGGAGCACTTCTAAATTTTAGTTTTGGATCCTAAATTCCGAATCAGACAGGAAAATGCACTGGAGTACTGATGTTTACCATGCACCCGAATATCAATATGGTAATCTTCGTCGATTACCAAAAACAAGCTATTTATGGATATTGTCAGTAAGTATGTGCAGATCCACAGAATTTCAAGCTAGAAAGGTGTTCATAGAATTTACTAGAAATTTGTTATTTTTATATCTCACAAATAAATTCGAGTTTGAACAAGATATTTTACAAGGTTGTGTATCATCATATCATCTACAAGTGTGATTTTTTTGGTGAATTTAGATGACTTTTTTGCCATGGTTTGCACAGGTTTTCACGGAGGTTATGGTTTGCACTAGATATGTTCCCATCCAACATCTTTTTCACTGCACAAGGATCAAGATCAAATGAATACTTATTCTTTTTCTGTTGATGGAAGATATATCTTTGACTTCTCAATGGCTAATGATCAAGTAAGCCATAGACTGTTGGATACTTTTGGTAAAAAAGATAGGGAAATTCTTAATTATTTAACGCCAAATCGAATCGTGTCCAACGGTCATTGGAATTGTTTCTATCCTTCTATTCTTCAAGATAATTCGGATTTGTTGGCGAAAAAGCAGGAGGACTCTATCCTCTCTAAACCCCACCACCGCACGGAGGCTCCGCATGATGCAGTGGTCCTCCCATTGATCTGCCCCTGCCGGCTGCCATTCCCAGCGCCTCCTCGCCCTCCTGCCTCCGCTCCCCAGCCGCTACTCCTCTTCCGGGCGGCCAGCCATGGACGAGGCCTTCGCGCGCGTGGTGGAGGACGACCTCAAGCTCACCAAGCGCCTGGTCTTGCCCAACGGGGGCGGGCTGTCGCCGCTGCGCCCGCACCTGGCGATGGACTGGGACAACGACCCCGCCGCGGCGCTGCTGCAGCTCATGCCCACGGCGCCCATGGCCTACGCGATCGTCATCGACCCGGGCGCTGTCAACAGCCTCGACGTGCCTAGCTACCAGCTGCATGTGTACGGCCGCCTCGACCCGCCCACGCTCATCCCGCTCTAGATGCGGGAGGTCGAGCTCCGCGTCGACTGCGCCGTCGCCGGCTGCGCCACCGCCGAGGTCGCCCTGCGCGCGCGCTGGTGGGTGCACTGCATCACGCGCAGCCGTGCCTGCCACTGCCGCATCATCGTGCTCATGGGAGTGTAGACCTCGCCCGGAGGCTCCACGTTTCACCGGGAGGTTTCGCGTCTCCAGCAGCACCTGCACGTAGCCAGGGCGGCCGGTGGTGCGTGGGCGGGGTGCCGGAGCAGGCGGCGCGGATTTTGGGTGTTGGGGGTAATGGATTTTGGGTTCCTATTTTTTACAGGCCAGCATGCAAATGGAAAAAATACTAAGTTGGAGTTGCTCTAAGCGATACAGGTGCAGCATGACACGTGCCCCACGCAGATCCTGACACCCCAGACCACTGGCGGAGCCACCGCCCGGCCACCCCGGGACCCTAAACCTGAAAGGACCTTGATGTCGCCGAGGAGGCCTAGAGGGGGGGTGAATAGGCCTGCAAAAATTCTGCTCAAACAAAACTAAAACTCAGGGCGGCACTACCTCCCTTTGAGGGCGGCACTGCCTTCCTGCAACCGTGAGTCCAACGGAGCCCAAACTTGGTAAAGATGTACTTGAGATATCCAGTGACAAATCTGCAAAGTTTCAACTTAAAACTCTATTAGATTAGAGGGCGGCACTGCCGGCCTTGGAATGCGGCACTGACGCCCTGCGCAGGAGGAACTTAGTATAATTCAAAATTCAACCAAGGAAATTTAGATCAGATAAATTTCCTAGCTTCCTGCAGGTATGTTAGTCACTGAATAACAGATATAAGCAGCAGCACAAGTACCACCAAGTAGACCGGCCACAATCCCTACAATCACCTCAACAACAATATTCAAGAATATAAATCAGCACACAATATTTATCCCGTGGTTCGGCGTCGCCACAAAGGCTGGCCTAAGTCCACGTTGTTGAGGTGCCCACATAAGGACCGGCTTGCCACCAATGGCTTGCCATTCCCTCGTTCTCCAAACAAGAGTGTTACCTCTTGAAGGAGGGGTGATTTCACTAGCTGCAAGAGATGATTACAAACTGTTCCCGCTGCTCACCACAAGCACGGGAGCTCGCCGGGCGACGCCTAGCCGTCTAGGAGGCTTCACCTCCAAGAGTAACAAATGCACAACGAAGATCGACGAAGCCCAGCAAGTGCTCAAGGTTAGGATTGCTCTAATCTGCTCTCTAACACTTAATCGCACAGCCCCAACACTAAATTATGCACTAAGCACGAAACTCTCACAAAGAGAGGGTTGGGGAGAGGCTTTGCAAAGGTTGAGAAGGTCTGGAGCATCAGCCACACGACCAGAAGCAGTGGGATGGGTATATATACTCATCCCACTCAAACTAGCCGTTAGGATTCAAAAACTAGCCGTTGTGACTGTACAGGGGCGGCACTGCCGCCCTTGTAAAAACAGCACAGGTCACCTTACGGAAAAAGCCATAACTTTTTACTCCGAACTCCGTTTGCAGTGATCTTGGACTTCTCGGAAAGCTTATTTCGAGGGCTATCTAACCCTGCAGAGAACAAGCTCCAAGATCAACTTGTGCAGGTGCAGTGCTAAGTGTTTTCTCTCATGTTAGCACTTGGGTTCGGTTAGTTTGAGCACTTCAGACTTGTCTATCATTTGTATTGCATCCCCCTTGATAGTACGGCATACCTATACTCAAGAATAAAAGAATATAACTAATTTGATCACTTGAGTCTTCAATGTCTTCATATGCCATTTCATCTCAATATTACTCCATAAAGGGTTGCAATCAACTTTGTCTCCTTTCTTTGAGCAAACATACCTTGAGCATGTGACTTGACCCATTTCAACACATATGAGTTCACCTCCATGGCTTCAAGTCACTTCTACTAAAGATTTGATCCTCAACACAATATGACTCCTCATAGCTTGATTAGTTCCTTGACTCAATGCAAGTACTCTCTTCTTCACCTTAGCCATGGTACCTCGGTCCTTAAGCCGTCGCTTATCCCTTCACCTCCGCTTAGTCCCTCGAAGCCCTTTCCTTGCTATCTTCACCTTATCAAGCCATACTCAAGTCATATCACATTAAGCATCCATTTAATAACCATTTCTTCAATATTGTGATCCTTGCTTGAATATCTTGTAGATATAAATATTGAGATCAATCAAGCTTCAGTTTGACTCACATAGAGACATATATGGATCAGCATTAATATGGTCAAGCCAATTCACAGTTCCTTATATCCTCTCTATTTTGGCTTGATACTCCATACTCACTTCAATCTTTATCTTCACACTTCTAGCTTGATCAAACCTAGTTTACTATCAAGCTCTTCTTGTTCATGAAAAGCAAGTCATTGTAGAGACCAATCCAAGAACATCAACTCATGTCTCTTTTGCCATTTGTCAAATATGCTTGCTTTCTCATGATGTTATGATATCCCACAACATAGAGGCCTTTCCATAGATTTCATTTGCATTGTTATCTTTGGCTTGAGCTAGATTGTTTCCATAATCCTCTAATACAACAATACACAAATTGGCCTTCATTTCAACACTATGTGGCATATCATCAAGTTTGCCTACTTGTTGAGCCTTGCATATACTTGTTCATACACAATCCACAAGTATATGCAATAGACTCAATATCCTATTCAACACTTAGCAAACTTATTAGACCTTTAATCATGTTGTCATTCAATTCACCAAAACCCACAAAGGGCTAGATGCACTTTCAATCTCCCCCTTTTTGGTGATTGATGACAACACAATTAAAGCTTACAAGAGATTGATAAACATTAAGATTTTGAATCCTATGATATAGTGAGCTCCCCTTAAATATGTGCATAGAATAGAATTTCAAGTTTTGGCCTCAAATGCCAAATGCACATATTCAAGATGAAGTGTGGGAACTCTTCTATATCTTAGCATCCGTGGGGTGCAAGGTGTCAACATGATAAATGTGATGCTCATGGCAGGTCATGCACTCAAAGTTTGCTGGCCAGCAGAGGGCGGCACTGCCGTACTATGAGGACGGCACTGCCGCACTTGCCAGAGCAGCACAGAAAGTAAAGGCAACCACCACTCAAGTCAAGAACAACACATACTAACATAAAAAGTCCTTATCAAGAGCATAAACTATCCTTGCACACACCACACAAAAATTTGAAAAATCTTATATGCCTCTCCTTTACCCCTTTCAATCCACATATCAATCTCTCCTCCCTTACACTCTCTCCCAATATTTCTCCCCCTTTGGCATTAATCTCCAAAAAGGATCTCTCAACCGAAAGGAAGAAATAATGGTAGACAAATGAGGGCAAGAGGTAGGTAAAAGTTTAGCATATAGGACTTCTCTCCTAAGTTTTCTACCAAACCAAGTATGCAACACCTTAAATCAAGATTCTTGAGAAGTTAGCACATTTAGCTCATACCTCACTTAGATGATAATTTTAACATGAGACAAACTCACTTTATCACCACAGAGGTATCAACCAAATATCTAAATCATTCTCTAATCGTCACCATAAGAACAAACTCATGGTGTGGCTCAAATATTGCATACACATGCACACACTAGCATGTAAGGGCCTAGATGCACAATGGTAATACAAGAGTTCATGGAGCGATATACCTTTGTTCTAAACCTCATAATCTCCACTGTGATCATGATATTATGAATTTAGTGCTTTGATGGGCTTGGCAAAATGCAAAATACTTCATTTATGCCCATCTCTCTTGATCATCATCTTGAAGGAGATATCATAAACTTGTGCTTGATTTCAGTGGAAAGTCCATTGCCAGCTCTTGTTGTCATTTTGAGATACCAATTGAAGACATATTTCTTGATATGACAGGTTGAAAGATTATCCACCAATACCAATTGAAATATGATCTTCTCAATTTTGACACCAATTGAAGGAATCTTCAAAAGCTGATGCCAATTGGATGGGATGCTTGTATCTCATATTGTCACCTAGATAATGCTCACAAGACAAGAGATAACATCAGATTGCACAAGCTAGAGTTTCACAACTAGTGACCTTTTGGATGTGGAAGGCATGTAAGTCACTAATTGCAAAACCTCATAACATAGACTAAATTCCCCCTTTTTGATAGTGCATACATATATGTGTGTGGAAGGAAAGAACATATGCACTTTTGGTCCAAATAAGGGAATTTAAGCTATATTATGGAGAGTAGCTACTTAAGAGGTAAAATTGCAATCCAAGTAAATATGAGAGATAACTTTACCCATTTGGATGTAGCATACCCATGAGAAACTCATTCTCACCAAGAGACTACACAAATTCACTCGAAGAAAAGGTTAGTCTCAAAGACACAAGACATAGAATAGACTCCCCCTTAATATATGCAGCAAGTACTTGAATTACTTGTAAAGTGCATTTGAGTCGGTTTAAGAATCAAGAGGAGTTCATCCTATATCTTGGTCAAGGCATCATAAATTTGCAATAATTCAAATTATGCCAAGGAAACATACCACCACCAAGGTAGATAGATCACCACACAGATTTTCATTGATATGACCATCATAAGTGAGACTCCAATGATTTGGATGGACATATGTTTCTCAATTGATGACATGTGGTGAATTAGAGCTCTTATGACCATCCAAGATACAAATTATGTTCCTAGTTCTTTCTTTACCTAAGGCAACCCACATAGAGAGCAAAAGGTAAAATTCATGAAATTTACAAATTACGAACTAGGAGTTACCACTCTTTGTTGACAAGATCCAGGGTAATCAATGAGATGGGTCATGAACACTTGATGAGCTCTAGAGAGGAGAAATGGTAATGAAAGCCCATTCTTCAATTATTTTCTCCAACTCATTCAAATCCAGTTCCACTAAGGGATTGGGGCATTCGACATTAAACTAGGAGCACCTGGTTTATAAAAACCAAGATCCTAGAATAATTGTGATGCACTAAGAGAATCCGTTGTAATCATCCATCTTCCTTTTTCCATTGTGTGGGACTGCACAACATACACTTGAAAGAAACCAATAGTCTCACAAGATATAGTCTAAACTCCCCCTTAATATGTGCATACAAGAGTACACAGAGTACACTCATGCATATCAATACCATGAGGTCAAGGGAGAAGTTTACACTGCATTCCAACTGGTTTCAAACTCCTTCAGGCTGCTGTAATCCAATTAGTTTCAGCTAGTTTCAGTTGCTTCCAATTGATTTCAGCTAGTACCATCTGATTGTAACACATTTTTGCTACTTGTCACTGCTGAAGCCAACTAGTTTCATCAAGTTTCAACTGATCTTAGCTGCTGTTTCTGAAAGACTGCATTTGAATTCTTCTAACAACTAATTGCAATTATTTGCTACTGCTTGTATTCTGATTGCAACTTGTTTGGATCCTTGTATGAGTTCTCTTCTTCCAATGAAACTCCTTTATCCAAACTGATGCTGCTCATTTTTAATAAATCTTTCATGACCAACTTGAGAGCCAACTGAATCTTGTTGTTACACTGCAATCTAATTCCAAACAGTCAGTTTTCAGATTCTGTCATCCTCAGAGAAAAATTCATATCTATCAGACCACTAGCCCAATATGCATGAAATTTGGTAGAGGTATTTATCTATGAGTCCTCTAACTGTTGTATAAATTGCAGCTCATTTGGACCCCATTTGATCAGTCAAAATATTTTTCTACCAAAACTGCTATGGTCTGAATCTGCAATGCTGAAGCTGATAGAATTCAACTCAAAACTGATTTTCTTCTTAACCAATCTTCATGCAAACTGTACAACAACAAGTATTAGATAATTGTGTCATGCTCACAAAGTTTTAGGTCAATTCATCAGTGTTTGGACTTCCAAATCCATGCTTGAAGGCAGCCAATTCAGATTTTCAAATTTCTGGACAGATTTGATATTTCACAATTCTTCTTTGCTTCTTGTCCAATCCTGAGGTGGATTTGGTTGAGAATACTCACAAGATGCAATTTCCATTCAGTCCTCTTATCAGTACTTGTCATCTTGTGAATTCTTCTAATATAGCTTATCCAATTCAACCTCAAACTTGATTTCATTCAAATTCAGATTTTTTTTATCAATATGGCCTTTAGCAGCAATATCTTACTTTAGGTGAAGAGTAACCTTAAAGCTTGTGAATTCTTCAATTAAGACAATCATAACCTCTTATTGATTTCCTATGCAAGCTCAACACAAGAGGCATTAGAAACACAAGCACTAGTTTCTCACTTAGTAACCCTTTATATGTGGATGGCAAGTGGGGTCACTAAATAGAGAAACCTCATAATATGGACTAAATCTCCCTTAATGTCTCATACACACTCTTTTGAGTGGAATGGAAACATGAATGTGCATGATTGGTCAATTAAGTCCAAAGGGAAGATTTAAGCCATATTATGATGAGTGGCTAATCATAGATGAATCAATTCCAAAATAGCTAGAGAGAATACATCACATGGTTTTGGAATAATGATCTTCATATAACAGCACACTCCATTTGAGAAACACATTCTCATTTAGTGAGACTACATGAATCACTTAGAGAAATGGTTAGTCTCACAACTCTAGTCATAGAGTAAATTCCCTTATGATAAGTGCTCTAAGTATTTGAATTTCTCATATAACACTTTATTCATTTAAGAACTTGGGATTTTACTCTAAGTCTAGGTCATGGCAACAAATAGTGTAATTAAATATGCCAAGAGATACTCACAACCATTGCAGCATGTAGATGCCCTTAAGATGAAAATGAGAATTTTGGCAATCTACCATATGACTAGATTCCATCAAGTAGAAAGTTCTTGAATTGTAAATAATAAGTGCCTCTACTTGAGCTTTCTTGAAATTCTTGGTTTGAGATCCACAGAGGAAACTCCTTAAAGTCCTCTATGTTGCTTGGTGTGGATGATCTATTCAATTCCAATCATACTTTTCTTTCATGACCAGCAACCAATGAATATCTCCAAGTGCTTCATTTATCCTAAGTGACTACACAAGACACAAAGGAGTTTAGTTTTAAAATAATTGCACTTGAGATATTGTTGTTACCACCCTTCTTGAGATATAATGGATGAGGTGGTCTCATCATTTTCACTTTGATCATCATCATGTTGTAGGCTTCATCCATGTCTTGGACTGATGTCAGCTGCTGCTATCTATATAGGGGCGGCACTGCCGCTCTGAGGGGCGGCACTACCGCATCAGAGGTGTCAGCGGAATTAGGTGCAGCAGCAGCTTGAGGATATCCTTATCAGTGTTACTTGGACTTCTTTGGTCTCATATCACCAGTGGCAATTTTCTTGATTACCTCATAAGATGATTCCTCATTACCTACAGCATAAACAAGATTTTGCTCTACTAGAGAGCCATTAAAAGCATCATATGGCAAATGATTCATTTAACTTGAAATACTCTAGCCACTCTTGATAATTCACAAATACACACATACTTGTGAACTACCAGAGACTACACAAGTCAAATGGCTAGCTAGCAAGGGTTAGGTACTAGTTACCAAGGTGAATATGAAGATGAAATAATTTCATTAATTTATCTTCGGGTCAACCATATAAGAAGAAACAATATGAATTGGTTGATAGCTTGAGTGAATATTTTCAGTTAACTTGCTCAAGCACCCCGAAGCATCATATCACCTTCAAGTACCTACAACACTCATCAAGCACAATTTGGTACCCAAACTATGTTGGGTCCATCATGGTTAGTCACAAGAGACTTAGGCACCCAAATGGCCTTTGTGCTAGCACTTGGTGAACCAATCACCTTTCTAGCACAAGTGTTATTTTTGGGCCTCCTAAGCATATTTGAATCAATTGATGAGTTGGGCTTGTGAGTGTTACCCATGGGACAATTTATGCTTAGGTGTCCCTTTCCTCTACAAGTGTAGCATAGGCGGCTCTTGTTCTTGTTAGCCTTCTTTTCTTGCATTTTGCTTGCTACCTTGTTGAAGAGCCTCTTTGTTGATGATGACAAACCTTCACTTTTCTTGTTGGGACATGAGTCAATTTCATGTCCCTTCTCTTTGCATTCATAACACTTCCTCTTGCTCCTTCTTGTCTTGTTCTTTAGAAGTGTGGCTTGGTCATCAACTTTGTTGGAACACATAAAAGCATTATGTCCCATACCAGAGGACTTGACATGAGCCATCTTCTTCTTCTCTTGAATCTTGCTCATGCTCTTCTCTTCTTTCTTTAAGGTGCAGTCTTTCACATGGTGACCCTCTTTCTTGCACTTGAAGCAAGTGATGAGAGTCTTCTTTGGTTGATGCTGCACCGTGATGGCTTTGGGAGCTTTGCTGTTCTGCCTAGACTTTTTCATTATGAGCTTAGTTTGATTAGGAGACAGATTGGTAGCCTTCCCATTTTTGCGGGGCGCGGCACTGCCGCCCTTGGGGTGCAGCACTGCCGCGGTCTGTGCAGGCTGAACTGTACCAAACTGCTCCCTCCTCTTAAACTGCACACATTCAAAGCCATTCACAATTTTCTTTTCAACATCTTGAGTTTTGTCATTCATGCACCATGCTGCTATGATTTCATTGAGCCTAGCAATCTCCTTTCTCATGACCTCCATATTAGCAAGGTTAGTGGCATAAATATTCAAATCAAGATTAAAGCATTTTTCACAACCTTGGCTAGTGGAGGGAGTAGAGGCATCCTTTGCCTTAGAGGGATGTGAGGTGCTCTCCCAAAGAAGATTATATTGCAGCTCAAGCTCTTTGTGCTTTTCATCTAAGTCACAATACTTTTGATTGAGTGCAATATTTGCCTTCCTTGTGAGAGCATGGTCATCTTGCTCTTTAGCCAAAGCCTTGTGCAAGGAGGCCACCTCACTTCTCTCTAATGCAAGAGCTTCCTTACTAGCAATATAAATATTTTCTTGTGCAATAAGATCATCATCTCTAGTTGCTAGTTCAGCTTGAATGCCCTCTAAATCCTCCATTAGTTTAGAGATGAAGAGTTTGGTCTTAGGATCCAAATTTTTAATTATGTCATCAATCTCTTCATCACTAGATTCATCATCACTAGAGCTATCACTAAGATCACTGCTAGAGATGTCCCTAGGAGGTGAAGGAGGTTTGGCTTTTGATTTTACCTTCTCACCTTTTGCCATGAGACACATAGGAGAAGTGTCATGGAGAGTTGAGCTTGTAGGTGAGGTGGACTCATCATTTGGCCTCCACCGATCACAAGCTTCTCCTTCCTTCAAAATGTTAGAACAACAAAAACTAGAGGAAGTAGAAGTACCACATGTAAAAGTATTGTTCTCACCAACCATTTCATTACCATTAATTAAGTCATGTGTTGGCAAGGAAGTGGATGTGGTATGATCCATTAGGCCTTTTGAGAGAGTCACTTGAGGCTCATTATTTGTCCGTGAAGTTGAGCACCTCTCAAGTGGTTCCTCCAATGAGAGCAACTTCTCATCACATTTGGAGCTGCCATATCTTTCTTTGAGCGTGGTCCAAATGACATGAGCATCATCAAGTGGTTCACCATCTCCAAATATGATGGCATCAAGAACATCTTCACTCAAAGCACTAAATAAGACATTAGTAGCTTGAGCATTGTATTGTAAGCATTTCACTTCCTCTCTAGATAGATAGTCCAAATTATCACTAGGAGGTGAAATACTTACATCTACAATCTGCTCTATTTGAGGACCCATGGCCCTAAAAATATCAAGCATACAAGCAGACCAAGATGTATAATTTGAGCCATCTAAAAGTAAAAGTTCTAGAGATACCTCCTCACTTGTCGACATCGTCTCTCAAGGCAGTTAAGCCCGAAATTGAGAGCCTAGCTCCGATACCAATTGAAAGGACCTTGATGTCGCCGAGGAGGCCTAGAGGGGGGGGTGAATAGGCCTGCAAAAATTCTGCTCAAACAAAACTAAAACTCAGGGCGGCACTACCTCCCTTTGAGGGCGGCACTGCCTTCCTGCAACCGTGAGTCCAACGGAGCCCAAACTTGGTAAAGATGTACTTGAGATATCCAGTGACAAATCTGCAAAGTTTCAACTCAAAACTCTATTAGATTAGAGGGCGGCACTGCCGGCCTTGGAGGGCGGCACTGACGCCCTGCGCAGGAGGAACTTAGTATAATTCAAAATTCAACCAAGGAAATTTAGATCAGATAAATTTTCTAGCTTCCTGCAGGTATGTTAGTCACTGAATAACAGATATAAGCAGCAGCACAAGTACCACCAAGTAGACTGGCCACAATCCCTACAATCACCTCAACAATAATATTGCAAGAATATAAATCAGCACACAATATTTATCCCGTGGTTCGGCGTCGCCACAAAGGCTGGCCTAAGTCCACGTTGTTGAAGTGCCCACATAAGGACCGGCTTGCCACAATGGCTTGCCCTTCCCTCGTTCTCCAAACAAGAGTGTTACCTCTTGAACGACGGGTGATTTCACTAGCTGCAAGAGACGATTATAAACTGTTCCCGCTGCTCACCACAAGCACGGGAGCTCGCCGGGCGACGCCTAGCTGTCTAGGAGGCTTCACCTCCAAGAGTAACAAATGCACAACGAAGATCGACGAAGCCCAGCAAGTGCTCAAGGTTAGGATTGCTCTAATCTGCTCTCTAACACTTAATCGCACAGCCCCAACACTAAATTATGCACTAAGCACAAAACTCTCACAAAGAGAGGGTTGGGGAGAGGCTTTGCAAAGGTTGAGAAGGTCTGGAGCATCAGCCACACGACCAGAAGCAGTGGGATGGGTATATATACTCATCCCACTCAAACTAGCCATTAGGATTCGAAAACTAGCTGTTGTGACTGTACAGGGGCGGCACTGCCGCCCATCATGGGCGGCACTGCCGCCCTTGTAAAAACAGCAGAGGTCACCTTATGGAAAAAGCCATAACTTTTTACTCCGAACTCCGTTTGCAGTGATCTTGGACTTCTCGGAAAGCTTATTTCGAGGGCTATCTAACCCTGCAGAGAACAAGCTTGAAGATCAACTTGTGCAGGTGCAGTGCTAAGTGTTTTCTCTCATGTTAGCACTTGGGTTCGGTTAGTTTGAGCACTTCAGACTTGTCTATCATTTGTATTGCATCCCCCTTGATAGTACGGCATACCTATACTCAAGAACAAAAGAATATAACTAATTTGATCACTTGAGTCTTCAATGTCTTCATATGCCATTTCATCTCAATATTACTCCATAAAGGGTTGCAATCAACTTTGTCTCCTTTCTTTGAGCAAACATACCTTGAGCATGTGACTTGACCCATTTCAACACATATGAGTTCACCTCCATGGCTTCAAGTCACTTCTACTAAAGATTTGATCCTCAACACAATATGACTCCTCATAGCTTGATTAGTTCCTTGACACAATGCAAGTACTCTCTTCTTCACCTTAGCCATGGTACCTCGGTCCTTAAGCCGTCGCTTATCCCTTCACCTCCGCTTAGTCCCTCGAAGCCCTTTCCTTGCTATCTTCACCTTATCAAGCCATACTCAAGTCATATCACATTAAGCATCCATTTAATAACCATTTCTTCAATATTGTGATTTTTGCTTGAATATCTTGTAGATATAAATATTGAGATCAATCAAGCTTCAGTTTGACTCACATAGAGACATATATGGATCAGCATTAATATGGTCAAGCCAATTCACAGTTCCTTATATCCTCTCTATTTTGGCTTGATACTCAATACTCACTTCAATCTTTATCTTCATACTTCTAGCTTGATCAAACCTAGTTTACTATCAAGCTCTTCTTGTTCATGAAAAGCAAGCCATTGTAGAGACCGATCCAAGAACATCAACTCATGTCTCTTTTGCCATTTGTCAAATATGCTTGCTTTCTCATGATGTTATGATATCCCACAACATAGAGGCCTTTCCATAGATTTCATTTGCATTGTTATCTTTGGCTTGAGCTAGATTGTTTCCATAATCCTCTAATACAACAATACACAAATTGGCCTTCATTTCAACACTATGTGGCATATCATCAAGTTTGCCTGCTTGTTGAGCCTTGCATATACTTGTTCATACACAATCCACAAGTATATACAATAGACTCAATATCCTGTTCAACACTTAGCAAACTTATTAAACCTTTAATCATGTTGTCATTCAATTCACCAAAACCCACAAAGGGCTAGATGCACTTTCAAAACCCTAAACCCTAAACCCTAAACCCGGCCGGTCGGGCTCCTCGCCAAAATTTAAAGAAAATTTTCTTTATATTCATACAAAATTCTGTAATTTTTATAGTTAAATATTTTTACTTAATATGAATTGCCCGGGCTCCTAAAGCTTCTGGCTTCGCCACTGCCCCAGACCTGGCGCGCGCTTGCTCGCCCGGGGTGACGGCCATGGAACACGCCGGCCGGCCGGTTCATTTCGGCCTTGTTGTAAAAAATCATCCTATTTTATCGAATATTTGAACTCGTATATAGAAAATGAAATATAGAAAAAAAACACTAGTTCCACTGTTTGTATACAAACAGCGAGACAAATCTTTCAAACATAATTAGTTTATAATTACTCGTAATTGCTACAATAACACATATTTGCTAACGACAGTTTAATTAGGTTTAATAAATTCATTTTAGTTTCAAGGCGAGTAATGTAATTAGTTTTTTTAGTATTCAAACACCCCTTCCAACGTCTTATGAAATATCTGATGTGACACGCAAAAAACATTTCACTCACAAACTAAATAAGGCTGGAAATTAAGTGCACTCAAGACTTGAGAGGATGGGCATCAGGCATCAGCTGATGAAGCAATCAACGTCCCAGTAGGAGGACAAGGATCTGTGTGCTGTGACACACGCACCCTGCTTAGACTAATCCTCCTGCTGAGACAATCCGTCCATGACAAGTACGCCTTCCGGCCGGTTAATTATGACTAAAAGCTGGCGACACCTAGTAGATAAAAACCAACAATCAGCAGCGCTCGTCCATCCATCTGGCTTCTACTGCTAAATTTCTTTGTCCATTCTAGCTCGAGGGCAGTTTCTTACTGGTCGCATCGAGAAAGAGAAATCTATATACGTACAAGCTAAAGGGCGGGCACCAAAGCTTCTAGAAGCCTGCAGGAGCAAAGACAAGGGCTTTGGATCCGTGGCCCGTGCCTGCCCTATGCATGCGTTGTTGTAACAGAATTCTAAACTTCGCTAAGCACTCTTTATCTGGTTTGATTGTAATTTACAATCTTTTAAATCTAATTAGTTTATGGTTAGACAATAGTTATCAAATACAAACGAAAATACTATATCAAAATTTAAAAACTTTTTTGATCTAAACAAAGCCTAAACGATCTAGCGAGATGAATAGGAAACCGCGCGCGATCAACAACGACGACGACCTTTGTGTGCAAATTAGAGTCGCGATACGTACGTGATAAAACGGGGCATGGCAACTTGGCAAGGACGTTTTCCGCGGTTCTGCTTGGCTTGCTCGTGTGCGTTGCTTTCATGTCACCATAGCCATCTTTACTATTAATTAATTTCCTGTCGGGGGCTCTGGTGTTCAATTTGTACCGTTCCTTTTTCATCAGGATGTGCTAGCTCCTCGATGTAGATATGTGAAATGCTTCTAGAAGCAAAGGACCTCGATAATGAGTTGATATGGATGGATCATGCTTGGCGTTCTCTTTTTTCCGCTTGAGACGATATGGGTAGGGTAGGCACTGATGGATGGATGCATGGGCCGGCAACGGCATGCATTTTCTTCTTCCCTTCGTGCAGCTCAGGCCCCTTTCCTTTGTTCACTGATTGCTCAACACATGCACCCCCCCTTCTCTCTCTCTCTCTCAATTAGGCCGGCATCAGCAGATCAGCTAAAAAATTAACTAAATTTATATAAAATATATTAATATTTATGATATATAATAAGTATCATTAGACTTACTATAAAACATGTCATTATATTCAACCTTCCATAACAGAGGGCTATGTTAGACATAGGAGAAACTGATACGATCCCACCAGCAGTCAACTAAAGCCAGGTTCAGTTCACTTCAAAAATAAAAAAACTTTTAAAGATTTCCCGTCAATTAGTTTATACTGATTTGAAATGGGAAATGGACACTAGTGCCATTTACGGAAGGAAATTTCAACTAGGTGAGATGAAAGTTCAAATTTTCGAGTGCTATGGAATACTGATTTGATTCAATGCCAAACAGATAATTATGTCATTTATGAAAGATGCGCATTCTCATGCATGCGTGGCCACCGTATATATATAATATATTACTAGTATAATACAGGGTACGTTTGATATGGCTTCCAGTAGCTGTGGCTCCTACTGCGAATTGAAATTCACTGATGCAGTGTCCAGCAAACTCCAGCAGATCAGTTGAATTTGTATTATCAGTTAACCAGGTTAGGTTTATTGTGTTAAGTATACAGACAAATAAAGCAACGGCAGTCTTCCTACGTCGTTGCATTTTGGCAGTATGCATGGTATGTGTTGCCTACCTAAGTCGTTGCATTTTGTTAGCATTCAGCTGATTTGTACATATTTCCCCCCTCATCTTAACTGATGCACGATTCCTTAGCATTTATTTAATCTGGAGAGATAACATGGTTCCATGATATGAGGCAACTAACGGCTAATCTCTTTGGATTTTCTAGTGTGCACTAGATTGGTCTGTGTTAATTTAACTATCCGTGGTGGGGGGCCTAGCTAGGCCTATGATGATGTTTGCACTATATCCATCAGAGTGTTGTTAACTGCAACTATACTGCTGAAATGTTTCTAGAAGCAAAACAAGATAGGTGGTCCTTTGAGTCTTTATCTCAGATTAAGTTATACGAGTAACGAGTATATATATGCGTCATGCATGTCCCCGTCCGGGTGAGCCATCAGCCCATCAGGATGCATAAAACCGTGGAAGCTTAGGCTCCGGTCCAGACGTCCAATATAATCCCCCTATGTTACACGGATACTCAAGGGGGTAACGTATCCGTATCCGATACTCGTTGGATACGCGGATACACCATTTTAGTGAAGCTTTTTATCGAGAAAGTACGTATCCGCGTATCCGATACGTATTGTATCGGATATTCGTACCCGTATTTGTGTAACGTAGTAATCCCCTTCACATAGATAATTAACATGTGATTCCTACGTCCGGTCCAGACGTGGCAGTATACCTGACATTTGCCTATCTGTGATACCGACGCCGCATGATTCCATGGTGTGTGTTTTTTTTTCCTGGATATGATTGCATGGTCGGATTTTTCTTTTCTAGTGGGGACCAGAGCTAGCTAGATTGATTGAATATATGTGAAGGGGCCTGGTGGAATGTAATATTCTGGCTGTGCAGGGAGGCAGAAATGGTTCTAGAAGCAAAACAGAGGGCTTGGGTTTATCATCAGGCACGTACTAGTTGGTGCCTTTTGTTCTCAAAAAATGCAAGTTGCTTTTTAACTGTACAAGTCGTATCCCTGCCTTTTGATTTAATTATTTGCTTTTTGTTGCTTTACATCTCAGCGGGCGTACTTTCTGCTTTTTTTCTCTTAAGTGATTTGGCTGTTGTAGGGCCCTTGTGTTTGGACGATGTGCATGTGCTCCAACTATTCGCTGTCCAAATGCTACCTTCTAGAAGGGAAACTAGACAGCTAAAAGTTGGCATCCAGGCATGGATGCCTGGGTGGACCTTTTCCACCGCATACTAGTGCTGCTCCGTAGCTAGGATGTTGACGGATGAGTCAACAAACAATTGAGTAAAGTTCATCCTCAGTCCTAAATTTATACGGTCATGTCTTCTTGATCCCTAAACTCACAAATCGACTGTTTAGATCCTCGAACTTGTTCGTCCGTATTGTCCTAGTCTCTAATCTTATTCAATCATGTCATCTCGGTCGCTAAACTTAGAAATCACCCATTTAGGTCCTCAAATTTGTTCGCTTGTGTCATCCTAGTCTCTAATCTTGGTTTTGAATCTCATCTGGTTAACACAAAGCGATGTACAAATTTTATATAAAAAAATAATACATATTTTTTCCTATGAACTCGAATGAAGACAAACTTTATATCAAAGTTGTAGTGCTCAACACAATCTATAACTTTGTAGTTGAATTTTTTTATTCGAAGTCATTTAGTGTTAAAAAATTTAATTTAAATTTTAAAATCTATAAACTTAAAAAAATTGAGACCCTAAACGATTTTAATTTAAAAACTTTTCAACTACAAAGTTGTAGATCGCGTTGCTTGCTATAATTTTGATATAAAGTTTATCGTCATTTAAGTTCATATGAAAAAGTTATGAGTTATTTTTCAATATAGATTTTTTAGTTTCATCCTATTCTGACCCAGATGAGGCTTTTAAATAAGTTTAGGTACCGGGATGACATAACTGAACAAGTTTGAGAATCTATATGAGAGAATTTTAAGTTTAGGGACCATGATAACATAACCGAACAAATTTAGGTACCTAAATAATTGTTTTGCGAGTTTAGGGACCGGGATGACACACTCGAACAAGTTTAGGTACTGGTGATGTCGACGAAAGCTAGTCGGCAGTCTACCTTGAGGTATACCCACGGTAGTAGATGATCGGCAGACAGGTGCGCAAGTTACGAACTTGATGGTGATGCAAGACACAGACAAGGATTTTATCCAGATTCGGCCGCCGTGAGGGCGTAATACCTACGTCCTGCGTCTGATTGTATTCCTGTGGGTTGAATTGAATTGTTGAGTTGTGTTGACCTATCCTCTAGGAGACCCCTGCCCCTCCTTATATACTGTGAAGGGACAGAGTTATAAGCAAAATATCTTATTTAGTATCATATCTTGTAGCCTTGCAGTGCACGCCGACTAGCATCATGGCCGCACGTCTTCATCTTGTGGGCCGAGCCACCTCTGATGGTGCGGCTCATGTCGGCTCATGAAGGTATAGAGATTTATACCCCTATAAGTGATGAACTTTACTAAAAGCAAGCACGACTACTGTTACAAATTAAAAGGGCGCGGCAGAACGATGAAAAGCCAGACCTGTGTCAAAGGTGTTAATAATAATGTTGGGCTGAAGTGAAACAAGTGATTGTATACTTGGTTGTACCAAACATATGTGCAGCAACGGAAGGTCACTACTCAGAAGGGGGTAACTTCTCCGGAGCGCATCATCATTACTATTTCATTGTGAGATTTTGGATGGAAGAATAATCAACACCCCCGTCTGCTCCTGTGGTGGCCCCTCGCCGCGCGCGGGGTTCAACTCAGGCTTTGCTTAGTTTTTAAAAAATTTTGTAAAATTTTTCAGATTCGTCGTCACATCAAATCTTTAGACGCTTGCATTGAGTATTAAATATAGATGAAAATAAAAACTAATTGCACAGTTTGGTCGGAATTGATGAGACGAACCATTTAAATCTAGTTAGTCCATAATTAGACAATATTTATCAAATACAAACAAAATGCTACAGTGTCGATTTTTTTAAAAAAAATTAACTGAACAAGGCCTCATGCATGCATGCAGCTGGCCTGCAAAGCCACTCGCGCGCCGCCGATAGATGGAATGGAATGGAACGGATAGCCACTCGCGCGCCGCTGATAGATGGAATGGAATGGAACGGATAGGAACCGATGAGACCCGTACGTCGCCGCTGCATGCCGTGCAAATGTAGTACGGTCAATTATTCTAGCTACCGAGATCAAGATAGCGTTGATACCCCTTAGCTGCTCTAGTACTCTAGCGAGTTTATTCATTTGACTGATAAGTTATGATTAAAAATACTGTTCGCTGATTTGTTATGAAAGAAAAATATGGTTAAATAATTAATAGATTCGGTAGATAAGCTCAAATGAGTATACCGACGCTGTTAGAACCACTAGAAGACCATGGAAATATGCAGCCATGTCTCACGCTAGTCAAAGAGCAGTCGATGTGTCCCTCCTCCACTGCTACCCGTCGCTGACCTTGTGTGACCTCCGATCCTCCTGCTTGATCGTCCTCTGTCTATACTCTCCTACTATCAAGAACAATTAATTAACTAATGGTGCTAGCACTATGCCAAAAAGCCTTATCAGCGACGCTTCTACATAGACTAAGAACAAAAAGAGTCACTGATAAGGCTATCAGCAACACGGGTTAGCTAGACGCGTCGCTGATAAGCTGCCACCATGGCCTGGAATGCTGAGAACAATATATCAGCGACGCGGGTAAAGAAAGCGCGTCGCTGATATAGTCTGGGACGCGTATTAATAACACGCGTCACAGATAGGAGGTACTATTAGTGACGCTTTTTATGAAGGCGCGTTACTGATAATATAAGTGACGCGTCACTGATAGAGGGACATATCAGAGACTCATATTGCTTACAAGGGTCACAGATAGCTTGTACACAGCATGAATCTTAATGCATGTACACAGCACCCCATTACACAACGCCATCTCTATCTGCAGCGCCGCTCCGCTCTGAATCTCCTTCAGCGCCGCTCCGCAGCGCCGACGCCCTTCCCAACGCCGGCCGCCCTGTCCGCGCCGCCCTGCCCGCGCCGCGCCGGCCGGCCGCCCTGCCCGCGCTGCGCCGCGCCGCGCCAGCCGCACGCCCGCCCTCCCGCAGCGCGCCGTGCCGGCCGCCCGCCCGCCCCGCCCCGCCCCGCGTCCGCGAAGCTGCTGCTCCAGCCGCTCACGTCTGCGAAGCTGCTGCTCCAGCCGCTCACGTCTGCGAAGCTGCTGCTCCAGCCGCTCCAGCTGATAACCCCAGCGCTCCGGCCGCTCCAGCTCCAGCTCGGGAGGAGCTCGACAACCCCAGCTCCAGTTCTGCTGCTGGATCAGCTCCAGCTCTGGAGGCACTCCGGCCGGCGCCACCTCGCGACACCTGCAGCACCGAGCCGTCCACTTGGTCAAAGGTGCTGTTAATTTTTTCCCCTGGTCATGCATGCTGAGTCGAGGCTGCATTTGACCCCATCTTGTTTCATTTCAGATTTAGCATAGTAGTAGTCAGTCCTTTGTGTCCGCGTATCTATGTTAAGATATTTTGTCAAACTATGATGATGGAACTGGATGTATCTTCATACTGTCAAACATAGTAGTAGTTATCAGTCCTTTGTGTGGAATTGATTGGTTGGTTTCATTTTTGTCTTCATACTTTTGTAGATATGGAGGATCGGAGCTGGATGTATCTTCGCTGTCGCACTTGTGCTGAGTACTTAGATGGTCTGAAATCATTCATAAGTGCTGCAGAGGCGGATATGTCGAATCAACAGAAGACAACTCTCTGGTGTCCGTGCCAAGATTGTAAGAATGGAAACGAGCTCTTGAGTTCATTGACAGTATATGGCCACCTGGTCATGCGAGGATTTATGGAAGACTACAAATGTTGGAACAAGCATGGGGAAGAAGGAGTCAATGGACGAGACTTGCAAGCTGGTCGTATGGACCAAGGAGTCTCTGGTAGTCAACGTCAGGATGATGGAACTCATGTTGTTGGTCAGGACAAGGAGGAAAGACCCTTTTGCAGCCCGGATCTTACTGATTGCATCCCGGATCTGACTGATGATCAGCTAGAAGATATCAGTGCCAATTATTTCCAAAAGGCAGAGGATCTCGAGGAGATGGTGCGTGATGCCATGGGGTATGATGAGTTCACCACGGTGGATTTGAAGAAGTTGAAGAGGCTAGTGGCAGATATGAAGACGCCGCTCTATCAGAGGTGCAAGGAAAAGTATACAAAGTTGTTTGCCACTCTCAAGCTTCTCCAGCTCAAGGCGACACATCATTGGACTGACCGGAGCTTTGATGAGCTTCTTCATCTATTAGAGGACATACTTCCTGAGGGCAATGAGTTACCCAAGACCACATATGAGGCCAAGCAGATTGTTTGCCCTATGGGACTGGAGGTTGAGAAAATTCATGCTTGTAAAAATGATTGTATCCTGTACCATGGTGAAGACAACGCTAAACTGACTGAGTGCCCCGAGTGTGGAGTAACTCGATACAAACAAAGAAATGATGGGGGTGATGACAACAAGAGACACGGAGCTGCCAGGAAGGTGGTGTGGTACTTTCCTATAGTTCCTCGCCTGAAGCGTCTATTTGCAACTGCTAAGGACGCACAACTGCTGAGTTGGCACAAGGAGGGACGCAAGATTGATGATTACCTACGCCATCCAGCAGATGCTATTCAGTGGCGCATCATTGAAAAACACACAAGCAAGATGAAAAACAGGCCGCAACCATTGACACAAGCTTCTAAATATCCGGTAAGTGTTTCCAAATATAAAATTCAGTATTGTGCCTCTAGTATATTTAGTATTGTGTCTCACTTCCATTTTCAAATGATTGTGTGTATTCACCTCTACTTAATATATATTTTGCAGTGCCAACAACAAACTTCTAGCAAGACATCCGGCTTCTATGCTGCACACAACTTGATGTTAGCCATGCAAAAGACAGACTTGGAATGCCCTGAGGTATTCTTCTAGAATGATCTCTGAATAAATTACTAGCCACAGTTTTCCCAGCTCTGCAAATCTTCCATTTGACATCATTACTTCACTGTTAAAATGGTTAAAAGCATACCTGATCAGAAAATCTATTGGATTCTATAAAGCTTCGCTTTACAACATTTTAGTGTCCATGTTTTTAGTGCCCTAATACTAGATCAGAAGGTACTAGATTAGAATGGAATTATCAATTGTTGAATCTTTCAAAAATGAAATAGCTAGCAGCGGCATTAGGATGGTTTCATTTCTACCTCTCCTATCCAACACAAGAAATATATATAAGCCAACAGTGCATTTGATTTTTACTAATATGATTTGTACTGTGCATTGTGCCATGTTTTCATTTTTACTAGAGTTATATCTTGACACAGGAATTTGAAGTGTTGACGGCGCCTATCGATTTCAACGCAATTAGAGAGAAGCTGGGCAAGTTCTTTATGGAACAGATCATCAACAAGAGAGGGGAGTTCCATAATCCTAGTTAAGCTCCAGTGATGTGTGATTGCCATTATTATCAATGTGTCCAGTGTGTGAGTGAATAAGTTGTACAATCTTGTGATGGAACTTGCTGTCGATGAATTTGACATGAATGTGAATCTGTTGAACTTGATATCTATGTAATGAGTTTCTTCATATAGAGTACTATTATTTGCTATCTATTGAACTTGCAAGAACTTGATATCTATGCAAGAACTTGATATCTATGTAATGAGCTTGGCTCACCCTCAGACGACATGAATATTTTGTAGTATGAATTGTATCTAAAAACCTTGTAAAGAATGTATTGTTGAAATGGTGAAACATTTGTGTGTGCTTATATAGATATTTAAAAAAAATTCATATACATATATATAGGGTGTATATATATATATGCCCTATATATATATGAATTTTTTTATTTTTTAGAAATTGTTATCAGTGACGCGTATTAGCTACACGCGTCGCCGATAGTTCGTTATCGGTGACTCTTATTGGTTCCACACGTCGCAGATAAGCCCTTATCTACGACGCGTGTAACCAACAAACGTCGCAGATAAGAGCTTATCTGCGACACGTCTAGCTAATACGCGTCACTGATAAGGGCTTATCTGCGACGCGTGCTCACGCGTCACTGATAAGCCCTTATCAGTGACGCGAAATTAGTGACGCGTGTTTTCCGCGTCGCTGATAAGCCTTACGAAGCGTCGCTGATAAGCTTTTCTGGCATAGTGTAGAGCTGATGACACAACAGGGCCATCCTGTCATATTAAAGTCAAAAGAAAACGATCTAGCGAGATGAATATGAAACCGCGCACGCGACCGACAACGACGACCTGATGCGTACTACTACGTGGCCTTGTTCAGTTTTCCAAATTTTTTTATTTTGAGTATTATAACTGTTGGGAAAATACGCACTGCACTCCCCAGCAACACGTCAAATCAAGAACCTTCTCACTCGGAGCCGTGAGACGCTAAGCAACAGTGAACAGTAGGCACAACGGTAGGTGAAAACAGTAAATGCCCTCTCTCTCTTAATGGCGGCATCACCCCCCTCATATAGGGCTCAGAAACCGACCTAAGACAATTACAGAAATGCCCCGTGACGGTGGGGGAATATTCCAGCATATTCTTTCATTACAGTCTACTGACCCTAAGTCATTCGTGTAATTTCACACTAGGAGCCCTGCACGTGTTCCTTGACTAGGGATTCAGCCCGTCGAAGGCTCGAATCCTCCGCCCGGCCGCCGATCCTTCGACGCTTCCTCGTCGGAGGTTCCTCAGCCTGGCCGCGCCGGAGGTTCCTCAGCCCGGCCACCCCGGAGGTTCCTCGGCCTAGACGCGCCGGAGGCTCGTCCCCTCCGCCGCGTCCTTCGCCATCCTCGGCCACGGGAGGATCAGAGGTTCCTTCCTTCTCCGCTCGCAGACCTCCGCCGGTGTCTCAGTCTCTGCATATCAAGAGAAATCGTCAGCGTTAGTCCTTCTCAGGATCCTCCGCACGTACTCGCACGAAGGTCCCTCGGGTGGAGGGTATCCTTCGACGCTACCAGGGAGAAGGATGCGGCCAGCCCCCAACAGTTCCCCCTTTTTGGGCTAATGGCACTCCTGCGGTCCATGTGCTCAAAAACGTGCCACGCTGCGGAGGCTGTGAGCATGGTTGTTGCCTTCCCCCCTGGTGCGCAGGATGTGCTTGTCGGCAGTATGGAGGAATGTCGCTTGTGCTTAGCCATAAATTCTTTTGGTTTGCTTAGGTTTTTGGGATCCTCCGCTCCTTGTTTGTTTCTTTGTTTTAGGGATTGAATGTTTTGTATGAGAGACTCCTTCGCTGCTCTGAGAGTTTGCTATCCTTCGTTGATTAGATTGCGGAGGATAGTGAGGTGTCGTTGGAATGTTGATGATATTTGCGCGGCTAGCCGTTGGAGGTAGCCGTTAGAGTTGGGGAATCGCAACGGTCGCGCTGAGTCCTCCGCTTATAGCCGTTGGGCGCGGGGAATCGCAACAGTCACCCGGTCGCAGCCCCCCCTATAAAAGGGGGTGCGGGGGAGCTTTGGGCTCTTACTCCTGTCGCGCATTGCCTGCCTAACTTCCTTCACCATATTCCTCTTGCTCTCTAAGCTTCCTGCGCGAGTTGTTGTTGGGTTTTTATAGGTTTAGTTCCTAAGTGCTTGCGGAGGTGCTAAGGTGGCTCTTCATCCTTCACCCCGTCCTTCGAGGTCAGATTTTTCTGGCTCTTTGCATAATTTCCTTAGTGTCAAGTCCGGAGGTTTGAGGATTGGATGCTTGATGTGGCCGCTGCTCAAGATCTGGAGGATACTCTATCTGACGTCGAAGTTTCAGTTGGGGATCTTATCGGCGCGAAGGAGTTTGATTCAATGGCTGCGATTACATTTGAGTTTGGGGAGTCAACCATCAAGCCAGAGGATATTGCAGATATGGTTGAGGTGGGGTTTTTCAAGAAAGGTCATGCGAAGGCTCCTCCTGCAGGTCAAACGGTGCCTGCGCCTGAGGAGGAGTATGTCGTGGTTTTTAGGGATTTTTTCACCTGCGGACTCTGGATGCCTCCGTATCATTTCCTCCGCCAGGTGATGGAGGTTTTCAATGTGGAGTTGCAGCACTTTAGCCCAAATGGGATTCTCACCCTTAGCAAGTTTGCGTGGGCTTGTGAATCCTATGGGGTTGTGCCCCATATCGATACTTTCTGCACGTACTTTGAACTCCAGCGCCAGCCGAAGAAGGTTAAGAATGCCGAAGGAGAGGAGTTCATTGCGCAGTTTGGAAGCTGCGCGTTCATGCCGCGCCGCACGATGCCTAGAGCTCGGTGCGAGATTTCCTTCTGCCAAAAGGACAAGTGGGAGAAGGATTGGATGAGGGCTTGGTTTTATGTGAGGACCCCTACTGCGTCGAAGACTCTGGACGATGGTCAGGTTGACAAGGTTTACCCCTACGCGTCAAAGATGAAGGAGCTCAAGCCTGTCTACAAGGTTGATCCTTCGACGCCGATGTCGGAGGAACGTAGGGCCTGCGACCAGGCCTTCGCGCTGGCCTGCCGTGTCTCCGGCGGTCGAGATTTGGTTGAAGAGATGGTTGCTGCTGACTACTGGCTCCTTGGCCGTAGGACTGATGAGTTTACCATTGAAATGGTACAAGTGCCTGTGTTTGGTCCTCCGAAGGGGTTACCTTTCCCTCGCTTCCACGAGGGTTTGCCAGAGGGTGAGACGAAGGAGTCGTTCCTCGCCCGCGTGGAGGTTTCTGCCTGAAGGATCATTGGAAAAATTTCGGAGAAGGAGTATATCTAGAGGAAATCTACGTTGGGGACGATGCCACATTTTAATCACGTTTTTGAAGAGCTGGGGATCGAGTACAATGAGTACGTCGTTCCTTCGGATGTGCTGCTCAGTTTGGAGAAGAAGAAGGATTCCTCCAAGGCTGTTGCTGCTGCCGAATCGAAGAAGAGGAAAGGAAGAGGTGCTGCCAAGACGCTTGCGAAGAAGCGCAAGGCGGAGCTTGTGCTGGAGACTCCTGCGGGGTCATCCTCCGCCCGCTCCTCCGCTGCCGAGTCGAATTTGGTGGGGTCTCAGCCTGCGGAGGTTGCGAAGGATGCACCTGCGGCTGGGGGTCTACAAGTTGAGGTCTCCCGTGCGGTCTCGTCTGTCCGCGCACCCTTCGCGTCGCTTCTTGGGGAGGATTCCTCTGACGCGGAGGCCCCCAGGGCGAGTCCTGCGCGGGAGGCTTCTGCCGGAGGTGAATCTCCGCCGAAGGAGGGGCAGGGGGAGTCCAGCGACGAAGCTGAGTCTGCTTCTGTTCGGAGGATCAAGAGGGCTGATGATCCCCGCGTCCATCTGGCGGTGAGATAAATTCGCTGTATATGGGTAAAGTTTTTGCTATGTTTGTTCTGATACTTCTGCACGCCTTAATTGTCTAGGTCTTATATTTTTTGTATATTTTTTAGAGGATGTTATTGCGGGGCTGGCTAGCGCGGAGGAGCTTGCTAAGGGGGCCAGCATTGCGCAGGAAGGACTTGCTGTTCCTCCGCTCTGTATTCCTGCGCCATCTATGCTGGCCAGGAGGCCTTCGCCTGCTAACATTATTGGTCCTGCTGAGTTTTTAAGATTTCATTTTTGTATTCCTAATTGAGTTGTTTGTCTTTTGTTGGTGTTGACCGTTCTTTGGTCGTGCGTAGGAGCCTCTGGTCCTTCGATCACAGGTTGAGCTAATACCTTGCATGAAGTTCATGCACTGGTCGGAGGTTCGTTTTTCGTCCTCCGTCCGTTACATTTTTAGTTTTGACTTATATTTTTCTTACTTTCTTTTGCTTTTCAGATCGTTTCTGGCAGAAGCTTCGCGATATGGATCATGCGACACTGCTTCGCGTTTAGTTTGAGCATCATAGTCTTGTGAGTGTTGAGTTTTTTTATTCCTTCGTAACTTTTCGTTCGGTGGTCTGATGTCTGTTGTTTTGGCCAGGGCCATCACATGGCTGCTGCCTTGGAGGAGCGATGCTCCCGAGAGGTTATTTGTCGTGATAAGGCCATCGAGGCTTTGAAAAAGGAAAATGAAACGTTGGAAGCTGAGAAGGCTCGCTTGTCAGCGGAGGTTAACGAATTTTCTTGGACCCGACAAGAGGTTGAGGCGCAAAGGAAGGAAAGGGATGAGCTCAAAGCTGGGTCGGAGGTTCTTAAGAAGGCGAAGGAAGAAGCTGAAGCTTCGGCGGCTGTTCTTCGCGAGAGCGCTTCTGAGCTTGGTAGGGCTAAGGACCTGGCCCTGCAGCGGGCTGAGAAGGCTGGGGACATTGCTGACCGCCTTCGCAAGGAACTTGATGCTCAGCGCACGTCTGCAACTGCGATGTAGACTCGCATGCAGAAGGCGGAGGCTGCGGCTGTGGCTATCATTGGTCTTTACTCTGGCTCGGTGGCACGGTTCGGGGGTAGCACCTCCGCTCCTCCGTCCAGCGGTGATGTTGGGGCTTGCCTTGCATGGCTCAAGTCTCATATCAGCATGCTTCCTGACTTTGTTGGAGGAGCAGTTGATTTTGGGGCTTTGGCTGCGGTTAGCTCCTTCGCTAGGCTTTTGCGCCGCGGAGGTTGTTCTCACGCTGAGGCAGTTGCGAAGGAGGAATTTGCCTCGGCGGTGGATGTTGGCGAAGGCACCTCTAGCCTGCGCAAATCTATCCGGAACTTTATAAGTTCTTTTTGGATTAGGTTTGGGCGGGCCGAGGCGAAAAAGATGGCGGAGGCCCGCCGCGCTGAGGTACATATATTTTTTGTTGTCTTTTGCATATTGTGTTGCTTCTTTTCTCTATCTCTCAAGTTTATGGTTTCACAGGAGGTTGCCAAGAAGAAAGTGAAGGATGACAATGCTGGTCCCTCGCGTCCTCCTTGCGAAGCACGTCCTTCGACTCAGGCTGGTGCGGTGGATTCTGAAGTTGGCGCCAAGGCTCCAGAGGCATCCGGTGCCAAGGTTGCGGAGGGACCCGAAGATCGTACGCCTCCTCCGCCTCAGGTGTCAGGGTTTTTAGCTTGTAGGTGTTTTTTGTTTTTGCGTCAGCTTCTGCGTGACGCTATTTGTAAAAAGGGCCAAAGGTTTAGTGAGTTTGTAATGAAATGTTTATTATGTAATATAATGGCCTTATTTTGAATGAGTTTTTTTATTTTACGTTTTGTCCTGCGCAGGTCTCTAGCGGACGACCTGCGCAGGACCTTTGCGAAGCTCTGCTTTCCATCTTTTTTAATGGGATTTATGTATTGGGAGACTTGTGGGAATATTGGCGAACTGCCTTTCCTAACCTTAGTGCAGCTGATATCTTCGACTTTGTCGAGTTTGGTATTGACGATGAGCGATCTGATTTCCTCCGGTCGCTTGCGTACCGAGGGTCTTGGCCTCCGGCTTAGGTAGTTATTTGCTTCTCTATTTTTTGTCGCAGGTTGTGTGTATTTCCTGCTCTGATTTAGCTTGATGCATTTCTGCAGTCATCGTACCCAATCCTTCGTATCTTTGGTGAGGATGATGGTATATGCTGGCTGCTGAAGGATCCTGATGCTATGGCTGAGTGCTATCTTCCTGGGCGTCGGGAGGTTCGAAAACTTTATCCTTTGTCTCTTATCGTACCCTTCGCTTGGGTAAGTTGAAAAATTGATTTATCTTTTCGGTGCAGGTTGTTAGACCTCCTCGCAGGCATGATGTCCTTCCTTCGAACTTTGTCGAAGGAAGCTATGTTACCCCGGTGACGTTCAAGTGCGGGGATCTGTATGCAAGGGGCTGGCTGATTGATTGGTGGCGCCATATGTGTCCTACGCGTAGCGTTGACGACTTGGTCGAGTTTCTTGCTCGTGATTACTGTGATGAATTTAGGACTCTACCATATTCATACTTTAGAATTGTGCGAGACTCTTAGAACCTCCGGCGTTCTGGCGACGAAGGATGCTGGGTTATGTTTTTGTTTTTCCTTTTTTGATGTAAGCAATTGATGCACATACTGCTATCATGAATAAAGATCAGAGGTTTTTGTCAGGACTCCTTTTACAACCTTCGTACTCTTAGCGGACTTTTTATTACAACCTTCACACTTTTTAACGTTGCGATTGTTTTTGTTTGCTGAATATGCCGCAATGTCACAATGGTGTTGATCCTAAGGATCTTTGTCTTGCTGTTGCGACTACATACTTGATGTTCGATGTTGCGAAGGCGCTGGTGGTCATGTGGATTGCGCAGGTTTGCTGCTTCTTGACCTTAGGGCCTTCGCCTGCCTTGGTGCGAAGGAGCCTCTACTGAATTGAGCTCATTTTTGCCGTTGTTCGGCTCCCGTGGAGTGTTGTCGAGGGTAATCTTCGGGTTTGTAAGTCGGAGGTTCTGAGGGGATGTTACGAGACTTCGTGTGATACCCTTCAGAGACCTCTGATACTAACTTGTAGTGCTTTTATTGTGGCTGTACATGACTCTGTGGTCGATGTTCATCACAATGCCGTGGCTCTAGCATTACGAAGCTTCATGCAATACCAGTTTTTTGGGCGGCTATGAGGCTAACTCCTGCTTCCATGCTGGCGTATGTTTTTTCCTTTGTGACTACTAGGCTTGCACTGGCTGTTGGTTATTTGTATAATGATCCTAACTGAAGGTGGGGGTCGTGGTGCGACTGGTTTTATAGTCTTGGTCGCATTAATTAGTTGTACGTTGTTAGGTTAGAATTTACTGCCAAGTTATGATTGGTTGTTGGGGTTGTTGGAGTAGTTGGTTTTGCTTTAATTGACTGAGCGTGAGTGTAGGATTAGGTTTACCTTCTGTTGGTGCAAAAGCTGATCTGCAAACACAAAGGGCTAATACCCGATTTAAACGTTAAGGCGTGTCAGCCGATTTGACCTTACTATCGGCAAAGGTGATAACTCGACCACTTTGGTCCCGACAACAGCGATGCGCTCGGATATCACGGCCAAGAGGTGATCACGCGGAACTCGAGAATACGCCGAGCTTAAGTCGACGGATCTTTAAGAACTCGTAATAAAAGGAAAAGATATGACAAAGTCATCAAAAAAGTAGATGCTGGAATATGAGTAAAAACTTGTGTTTGATTGATTGATTCTACGATTACAAGGCTCTAGGGTCTGCATTTATACCCTGTCCAAAGAGCTACAATCAGACACGACTAGGACTCGATTTCCAAACTAAACGGAACCCGTATACAAAACGAATTTAAATAAATAAGGAAAATATAAAACTATCCCCTTGTAACCGACCGGGACACCACCACAGATCAATCGGCAATCTCCACGCTTTCCTCCATAATCATCGGCAGATCTCCTGTTATGGCCATCGGCAAACATCAATACTGATCATCAGCAAGAACATGTCACCACCTCTGGACTTAGTCACATTCAATCGTCTCTCCATCGGTAACTTCCCTCATCGGCAACTTTCCTATAGACTAATTATTGTTGCTCCACCTGCCGATCCATACTTTACCGATCCCTAGGCACGTGTCCAAAAATGGTGTCAACACATGCCCCCCAATTTCGGAGTATAAAATCATTAATGCTCTGAAATTCTCTGCAGTAATGATGCCTTTCGCAATTAATTCTCCCAATTTGGTAACCGACCGTTAAATCTGAACAACTTCAGCCTAATTTTCCTGCAGATTCCTCAAATTCCTCAACCTCCCGGATCAGATCTTTCCACCTTATGCGCCCATCGGCAACATTACCGTTAGAGGGAATTGCCGATGAACCGACCAAGAGATCCCGCACAGTGAAATATCTCTAAAATTATGACCGCTTGCTGTCAAATCACCTGCGCAATCCCTTGATTACCGTGCGAACAGTTGCCATATCTACCTGAGCGCCCTCGGATTTCACGGATGCGGCGAAGAGATAAGTCAAATTTGCCCTTGCCCGTTTTGTCCTATAAATACTTCCTTCTTGGCTACTCCTTCTCCATCGCATCATTCTACAGCACCAACTCTGCTTCCCTGGCGGCGGCACTGCTCGAGAGCTCCAAGAACTTCATCGAAGGCCCTTTTTCAATCTCCCAAGTCTTCGACCGCAAGAAAACGGCCATCAACTTCACCGTGCCTGAGATCAGTTCACCACCTTTCTCCTGTACTTTTACTGCACTCCCATTCATCCGTACTTCATCCTACTGAATATTTTCTTCTTTTGTTCTTCTTTTCATTTAAAATCTTTAGGATTTGGCCGGCAAGATCGTGATCCCTACCGATCAACCCCATGACCAATGCCTTGGTCCACTAGGAAACTTAGACCCCACCGATCTTATAAACGCAGAGACAAACAGAATCCCCTTTAGAGCCGAGTATTTTTCTCTAGATCTATGGAAAGATGCTTTCCACTCTTGGCCCAATCCTACCAAGGGATGGAAGGATTGGTTGCTGAGAGTCAGTAACTCAAATGAGGTCCAATGGGGTGAACGGAAACTAGATCAGTGTATTAGATTGTCTCTTGCCGATATGGAGAGAAATGAGTCACTACTGATATCTGCCTCATACTTTTGGTCGGACACACTCAATGCTTTCGTGTTCGGCCATGGTCCTGCTTCCTCCACACTTGCCGATGTACTTATGCTCACCGGTTTAGATGTATCCACTGCCGATAGCACCCACCTATTTGACACCAAACCCAGTGCTAAGGTAGAAACTCGTTCTATCGGCGGTTGGTCAGGATACATCCAGAAGTACCAAAGAACAAGCCCAGTCAATATAAAGGAACAGACCACTTTTCTGAACATGTGGCTGGATAAATTTGTATTCTGTGGCTGATCGGCAGGACCAACCTCTGTTTACTTGTCGGCAGCAGAAAGATTAGCCAATGGTGGCCGATTTCCTCTCGGCCGATACCTACTCGGCTCTGCTTATCACCTCCTCCACCAGGTAGCCCAGAAACTACTGCTTGGTCAACCCATCGGCAACTTAGGGGGTCCCTGGTGGTTCATCAATATGTGGCTTAGTCTCCACATGCACAAGCGCCTTGAGTTCGACCTCTTTGCACAGCGCTTCCCCAGGGATATAGCCGAGGATTATGAACTGGATGAAGAAGAATCGGCAACTCGTTCCCCTCTAAACTTTGGCGAAGCCGCCATAGTTCTGCCTGGCATAGGTGGTAACACAGACCAGGTTAGCCGATTTTTTCAAACTCTGTATGAAGGTCTAACCAGAGAACAGCGGGCATGGATGCCTTATGAAGATCCAAACACTAGATTTCCCCTGACTTTCCACCCCTTCAACGATGCTCTCAACAAGGATCGTGAGGTGATGATGGCAATTATCACGCCAAGAGCTATACCAGTAAACTTCTTTGGCAGTGGGAAAGCCTCCAATCTGACCTATGAGTTTTATAACCCATCGGCACTAGCTCGCCAACTGCCGATTGCACTCTGCTACGCTGATGTGATAAAGCCAAGGGAGATCATCACCAACCATTTGGAATGGATCAGGGTGGCCCAACTTCTACCAAACGTCGATACAGATGTTGATCTATCAGCTTGGATCCCAGCCCTCTTCATTACTCAGTCATACAAACAGTGGTGGGAAGAATGGAAGGAGCACCTGTTCTGCAGATCGGCTCTCATATATCGTGGCATGATCGACTCCCAATACAAAGTTCCCGGTAATGCTGTAAGTACTTTTAAGCTTAATGCTTCAATCCTTTCACTCTCATTCCCATTGGTAACTCACTTTCTGTGTTGTATACAGGTCGATGATACGCCACCACTGGTCAGCAGGAGCGGAAGGCCGATTGAACTCCTTCCATCGGGCCCAATTTCCTTGATCGGCAACAACGCCCCAACCTTGGCTGCTATAATGCATCGGGGTGTTCGTCTCAAGAAAGTCATCACCAAGTGGACGAAGACATCCCCATCGGTAGTAGCTACTGCTTTTGCACAAGCTTTCAAGGTAAACTTCTCGAACCCTTCATTGGTAATTTTTGTTATTTTAATCAAAACTTTGACACCTTGTTACACTTGTATTTACTCTAATTGTTGTATCAGCACACTGGCACATCGGCAAAGACCAGAAGCATGACTGCCGATGCCCCCCAGTCTAGCCAACCGAAGAGAAAAGGTCCCAAGAGTACCAGATCACAAGCAAAGCGCCAGAGAACAGCAATGCCTCCCCCTCCTCCAAGGTCACCGATCCCGGAGGAATCGTCTCCCTCTTCTCCAGAAGCCCAGACACAACAAGTACCATCTCCTCAGCCATAGGAAGAACCCCAAACAGAAGAGCCCCAACCAGAAGAGCCTCAGCCAGAGGAAACATCGGCTGGTGTACACGAGCAGACCACCGATCCAACAGGCTTAATCACAGCATCGGTAGTCTCCTCTATTCAGACCAGCACTGCACCTCCTCAAGGTAACATACTTTCTATTTAATGCCGATGAACCCACTTTTCCACTTTATAATTACCTCTGTTAATTTTTTAGCTGACATAGTCTCACCGGCAGTTCCAGCCGATCAGCCTGTGGTTCCATCGGCCTTGTCTAGTCAGAGGCGAGAAATAGTTCTGAAACAAGTTACCCGGCCTCTAACTTTATTGCTATCAGTACTTGATCATAAACATAACTTATTTTATCTTCCTTTTCAGGAACAGGATTCTCCTGATAGCTTGTTCTCCTTCGCCATTGAAATCTCTGAGGACGAAGGTGAGGAAGTAAGTTCCTCTCAAGCCGTTGGAATCACATCGGCAGAGATTAGAGCAAAGTTGGAAGATCTGTCAGCCCTGCTTCATCAAGATACAGCGCAGTTGGTCGATGACTCTGATCCAGCCAAAGCTCTGTTCAAGGCTCTCAGAGGTCAAATCCCTGCCGATGCCGAGGAGACTCTTTTTCAGGCTGCACACTTAGAGAGTCGTCAGCTGCAGTATCAAAAGGCTGCCCAGCGCCTTACCGATAGAGCCACTCACACTCAGCTTTCAGAGGAAATGATGAAAGTGAAACTCCTTGCCGATGAGAAGCATAAGAGCATCGGCATTCTGAAATCCTCAGGAGATATTCTGAAGCAAAATATCTCTGATCTATCGGCAAAGAGAGATGCCCTGTTGGCCGAACTTAAACAGGTGGAAGAAACTCTGTCCCAAGCACAACAGGAAGAAAGCCAGCTGCCTGAGATGATCGAGACCCTTGAACAAGAACGGAACACCCAAGCTCGCAAGGCGCTGCAGATGAAGAAGAAACTGAAGCCAGTGGATGGGTCTGCCGATGAAGACATGAAGGAGATAGAAGAGGCCAACCAGATTCGTCTGCGCGCCATATCAACGATCCAGGCTCTGCTGAACATATGAATTCTTCATCGGCGGCACGCCCTGCTGTTTTCCTTTAAGTATTCCTGATTATTTTGGTCCAGCAGATAGGACTGTTATCGGCACCGTTTTAAAACACTAAGTCCGGCCCCAGATACAGTTTGATCCAGCCGATAGGAATGTTATCGGCACTTAAACTCTTTATGCATCGACCCATATGCTTGGGTAATATTTCTTTAGATATTTGCCATTTAATGATCAGGAAAATACAAGTCCTTCGAGAGTTTCTAAAATATAGGCATTACCAGGAGCAGATCGATTTATCCGATAGGGACATTCCCAATTAGGAGACCACTTCCCAAATTTTGAACTTTTAGTTCCGATCGGTAAGATCAACTTCCATACTAAATCCCCATCGGCAAACTCCTTAGCTTTAACTTTCTTATCATACCATCTGGCAACTCTCTTTTTATTATCTTCTATGCTTATCAAAGCCCTTAGCCGATGTCCTGCTAAATCGTCCAACTCGTCTGCCATCAAAGCAGCATAATCATCAGCAGCCAGTTGATCTTGAAACGATAGCCGCCTAGATCCAGTCTTAATCTCCCAAGGTAGCACTGCATCAATTCCATACACTAATTGATAAGGTGAAACTTTGGTCGACCCATGACAAGCCATCCGATATGACCATAAAGCTTCATTCAACAATGTATGCCACCTTCTAGGATTTTCCTCAATCTTCCGTTTAATAAGTTTGATAATTCCTTTGTTAGACGCCTCGGCCTGCCCATTAGCTTGAGCATAATAAGGAGAAGAATTTAACACTTTAATTCCCATACCGATTGCAAACTCATCAAACTCCCCCGATGTAAACATAGTACCCTGATCGGTAGTAATCGTTTGAGGAATACCAAATCGGTAAATAATATGCTCTTTCACAAAATCAATCATATTGGCTGATGTGACTTTCTTCAAAGGAATAGCTTCAACCCATTTGGTGAAATAATCGGTGGCAACCAAGATAAACTTATGCCCTTTGCTAGATGGTGGATAAATCTGACCGATTAGATCAATAGCCCATCCCCGGAACGGCCAAGGTTTAATAATGGGATTCATGGCCGATGCGGGTGCTCTTTGAACATTGCCAAACTTTTGACATCCTTGACACCCCTTAAAATATTTAAAACAATCTTCAAGTATAGTCGGCCAATAATACCCATTTCTCCTGATCATCCACTTCATCTTAAATGCCGACTGATGTGCTCCACACACTCCTTCATGGATCTCTCCCATCAAACTCTTAGCTTCATCATCACCTAAGCATTTGAGAAGAACTCCATCGATTGTCTGATAATATAACTCATCCTCGAGGAGCACATATTTGGTAGCCTAAAATCGAACACATCTCTCAACTCTCTTGGATGGATCCTTTAAATAATCAACGATTTCTTTTCTCCAATCATTGGCACTGATTGCCGATATTGTATTTAATATGAGCTGATATCCTGAGGCATGCTGAGCCAACCGATTAGCTTCCTCATTGTGCAATCGAGGAACATGCTCTAATCGGAAATCTTTGAATTCCTTTAACAGTTGAATACTCTTTTCATAATAAGTTATTAAAACTTCACTTCGGCATTCATAACTTCCAGCTAATTGATTTATAACTAGCATAGAATCCCCAAAGATCTCGATAGCATCAGCACGAACTTCTTTTAACAACTCCAACCCCTTTATCAAAGCTTGATACTCGGCTTGATTATTTGTTGATGTGGCAACAATCGGCAAGGAGAACTCATACTTCCTTCCCCGAGAGGAAATTAACACTATGCCGATCCCTGCCCCCCGGTCACACGTGGATCCATCAAAGAAGAGCGTCCAAGGTACAATTTCCAAAGTTTCCACTGCACCGCAATGTTGAGTCACAAGATCAGCCATAATCTGTCCTTTAACTGCTTTAGCCGATTCGTCAAATTCCGACAGTGCCAAAATCCACTTACCGATCCTGCCACTCATGATCGGCATAGACAGCATATACCGGACCACATCGTCTTTGCATATAACAGTGCATTCGGCCGATAGTAAATAGTGCCTCAACTTAATGCAGGAGAAATATAGGCATAAACTTAATTTTTCAATGACCGAATACCTAGTCTCAGCATCAATCAATCTTCTACTCAAATAATAAATCACATGTTCCTTCCCTTCAAATTCTTGAATTAAGGCCGAACCGATGACCATCCCATCGGTAGATAAATATAACCTGAAGGGCTTTCTTTGCTGAGTTGGAATCAAAAGTGGAGGATTTACCAAATAACTCTTGATTTCATCTAAAGCTAACTATTGCTCCTTCCCCCATATAAACTCTTGATCGGCTTTCAATTTAAGCAAAGGACTGAAAGCATGAATTTTACCAGACAAATTAGATATAAACCGCCTGATAAAATTTACCTTGCCGATCAAGGACTGAAGATCAGTTTTGTTGGTAGGAGGAACTATTTTGTTGATGGCATCAATGGATCTCCTACTAATTTCAATTCCCCTTTGATGCACCATGAAACCAAGGAATTGTCCTGCCGATACGCCAAATGCACACTTGTTAGGGTTCATCTTCAAACCATGCTTCCTTGTGCATTCCAACACCTTTCGCAAATCGGCAAGATGTCTTGTGAAGTCTCCAGACTTAACCACCACATCATTAATATAAATTTCCACCAGCTTGCGGATGAACTCATGAAAGATAAAATTCATGGCCCTTTGATAAGTAGCACCAGCATTTTTCAAGCCAAAGGTCATGACTATCCACTCAAACAGCCCAACATGACCAGGACATCTAAATGCAGTCTTTGGAATATCTTCTTCAGCCATGAATATTTGATTGTATCCTGCATTGCCATCCATAAAGCTGATGATCCGATGCCCAGCCGCAGCATCAACCAGTAGATCGGCAACTGGCATGGGGTAACCATCCATCGGCATAGCTTTATTAAGATTCCTAAAATCAATGCAAACCCGAAGCTTCCCATTTTTCTTGTAAACTGGAACAACATTGGAAATCCATTCGGCATACCGACATTGCTGAATAAATTTAGCTTCGATGAGTTTGGTTATTTCGGCCTTAATGTCAGGAAGAATATTAGGATTACATCAGCGAGCTGGCTGCTGATGTGGCCGAAATCCAGACTTGATGGGTAACCGATTTTCAACAATCGATCGGTCTAAACCAGGCATCTCAGTATAATCCCAAGCAAAGCAATCTTTATATTCCTTTAACAAATCGGTTAACCGCTGCTTACACTCAGAATTTAACTTAGCACTAATAAAAGTAGGTCTAGGCTTATCACCACTACCTATATCTACTTCTACCAAATCATCGGCCGATGTGAATCCCTAGTCTAATTTTCCATCATCGGCGAACCTATCCATTAAAACTCTTCATCAGAACCGACTGCTTGGATCGGTGGAATTTCATAATCGGCAACTTTGAGGAAATCATTCTCCCAAATTTCTCCCGAGATACACCTAGTCCTCTCATAGGTGTCTGCCTCTGCCGATGCAATGACATAAGAAGAATCTCCCGGGACAATCTCAATCTTGTCACCTACCCATTGAACCAAGCATTGGTGCATTGTTGATGGAATGCAACAATTGGTATGAATCCAGTCTCTCCCTAGCAGCAGATTATAAGCAACTTTTCCACTGATCACAAAGAAAGTTGTCGGCAAGGTTTTGCTGCCGATGGTCAACTCAACACAGATTGCTCCCTTAATCGGAGATACATTTCCTTCAAAGTCTTTTAGCATCATATCGGTCTTAGTCAGATCTTGATCTCCTTTTCCAAACTTCTGATAGACTGCATATGGCATGATGTTGATAGCAGCTCCACCATCAATTAATATTTTGGTCATCGGCTGACCATCAACTCTTCCCTTAACAAATAGAGCTTTAAGATCCTTCCTGGATCAAACCCTTTCCTTTGGCATCGGCAGCAGTAATTTGATGCTGGGGATCTACCGATGCACTCTTTTCAGCTGCTTCCGACGTCAAAACCTTGGTCTTTCCCTTAGCATCCAACATATTTGTTGGGAAAAGATGTTGATCAATCTTCATCCGCTTCTGAGCTTTCGAATTATCAAACTTTATTCTCCCAGATTCTATAGCCGATTGCAGCTGTTGCCTAAAAACTTTACACTCATTGGTGCTGTGGGAGGTTGCATTGTGCCACTTGCAATATTTCATCTTCTTCAATTCCTCAGCCGATGGAATCACATGATTGGGTGATAACTTGATCTGACCTTCCTGAAGTAGAAAGTCAAATATCCTATCAGCTTTGGTGATATCAAATGTGAACTTTTCTAAGCTTCCGATAGACTGCATATGGCATGATGTTGATAGCAGCTCCACCATCAATTAATATTTTGGTCATCGGCTGACCATCAACTCTTCCTTCAACAAACAGAGCTTTAAGATGCTGCCTTTCATTATCGGCAGGCTTTTCAAAGATAGCTGTCATCGGATCTAGAGCCAACTGAGCTATTTGGTCAGAAAACTCCAACTCCTTATTATCACTGGATGGCGCAAGGAACTCCATCGGCAACATGAATACCATGTTAACACCTGCCGATGGCCCTTTCCCCTTAGGATATGGTTGTTGCAGATCTCCAGACTGGCCAGAGTTTTCGCCCTTGCTTAGCTCTTCTCATCTTTTGCGCTGCAATCTCCTTTTCTGTGTCTTGGTCAACCCCTCTGGACACCATGGGGGAAGTGGTGACTGCCTTGCCGATGGACGACGATGTTCCCTTGACTCCATCTGATAAGTATTAGTATCTCTACAAAATATAAACTCATCGGGAACCCGAGCATTTGCCATCTCTTCAAGCTCTTCTTGGTTCCTAGGAAAATATTCAACACGATCACCAAGCCTATCGTGTACACTGAGTCTGCCCCCCAGCCGATCATGAACTGACGCTCTCCCCCTAATCGGCCCATTAAACCGCCGATCATCATTGTGATAGCGCCGATCGGATCTCTCATACCGATCATAACCATTGCATTCAGGGCAGTCCCTAACGGTAGGTAACTTGATGTTCTGCTCCCAGCAATGGATAAAAAATGGGCAATTCCAGTGATCTTTGTGCCGATTCCACTCCTGTCGGCGTCTTTCTTCCTCCCGACGATAATCTTCTTGCTGGCGCCGATACCGATCTTCACATTGCTGCCAAGTTTCCTGAGGCCTTCTATGAGTTATCACAATACCAGATCGGGGAGGCCTCCCTAAGCTATTTCCTTCCTGGATCAAACCCTTTCCTTTGGCATTGGCAGCAGTAATTTGATGCTGGGGATCTACCGATGCACTCTTTTCAGCTGCTTCCGACGTCAAAACCTTGGTCTTTCCCTTAGCATCCAACATATTTGTTGGGAAAGGATGTTGATCAATCTTCATCGGCTTCTGAGCTTTAGAATTTTCAAACTTTATTCTCCCAGATTCTATAGCCGATTGCAGCTGTTGCCTAAAAACTTTACACTCATTGGTGCTGTGGGAGGTTGCATTGTGCCACTTGCAATATTTCATCTTCTTCAATTCCTCAGCCGATGGAATCACATGATTGGGTGATAACTTGATCTGACCTTCCTGAAGTAGAAAGTCGAATATCCTATCAGCTTTGGTGATATCAAATGTGAACTTTTCTAAGCTTCCGATAGACTGCATATGGCATGATGTTGATAGCAGCTCCACCATCAATTAATATTTTGGTCATCGGCTGACCATCAACTCTTCCTTTAACAAACAGAGCTTTAAGATGCTGCCTTTCATTATCGGCAGGCTTTTCAAAGATAGCTGTCATCGGATCTAGAGCCAACTGAGCTATTTGGTCAGAAAACTCCAACTCCTTATCATCACTGGATGGCGCAAGGAACTCCATCGGCAACATGAATACCATGTTAACACCTGCCGATGGCCCTTTCCCCTTAGGATATGGTTGTTGCTGATCTCCAGACTGGCCAGAGTTTTCGCCCTTGCTTAGCTCTTATCATCTTTCGCGCTGCAATCTCCTTTTCTGTGTCTTGGTCAACACCTCTGGACACCATGGGGGAAGTGGTGACTGCCTTGCCGATGGACGACGATGTTCCCTTGACTCCATCCGATAAGTATTAGTATCTCTGCAAAATATAAACTCATCGGGAACCCGAGCATTTGCCATCTCTTCAAGCTCTTCTTGGTTCCTAGGAAAATATTCAACACGATCACCAAGCCTATCGTGTACACTGAGTCTGCCCCCCAGCCGATCATGAACTGACGCTCTCCCCCTAATCGGCCCATTAAACCGCCGATCATCATTGTGATAGCGCCGATCGGATCTGTCATACCGATCATAACCATTGCATTCAGGGCAGTCCCTAACGGTAGGTAACTTGATGTTCTGCTCCCAGCAATGGATAAAAAATGGGCAGTTCCAGTGATCTTTGTGCCGATTCCACTCCTGTCGGCGTCTTTCTTCCTCCCGACGATAATCTTCTTGCTGGCACCGATACCGATCTTCACGTTGCTGCCAAGTTTCCCGAGGCCTTCTATGAGTTATCACAATACCAGATCGGGGAGGCCTCCCTAAGCTATTTCCTTTCTGGATCAAACCCTTTCCTTTGGCATTGGCAGCAGTAATTTGATGCTGGGGATCTACCGATGCACTCTTTTCAGCTGCTTCCGACGTCAAAACCTTGGTCTTTCCCTTAGCATCCAACATATTTGTTGGGAAAGGATGTTGATCAATCTTCATCGGCTTCTGAGCTTTAGAATTTTCAAACTTTATTCTCCCAGATTCTATAGCCGATTGCAGCTGTTGCCTAAAAACTTTACACTCATTGGTGCTGTGGGAGGTTGCATTGTGCCACTTGCAATATTTCATCTTCTTCAATTCCTTAGCCGATGGAATCACATGATTGGGTGACAACTTGATCTGCCTTCTTGAAGTAGAAAGTCGAATATCCTATCGGCTTCGGTGATATCAAATGTGAACTTTTCTGGCTCTTTATGCCCAAAAGGGCAAGACATCGGCTTCTTATTTTTCACCCATTCTGCCAAGCCGATGACTGGCTCCTGATCAGAATCTGAGCTTGTTGCTTCATCAACAAAGGACACCTTTTTGTTCCATGCCCTCTTGGGCTCAAAAAGTCTGATATCCTAATCAGAAATTCTCTGCACCAAGTGACTTAAGCTTTCGAACTCTTGAGAGGCATACTTGTCCCTGACGTGTGGCAACAAACCTTGGAAAGCCAAATCGGCTAGCTGCCGATCGTCCAAAACCAGACTATAGCATTTGTTCTTGACCTCCCGCAATCTCTGCACAAAACTTTCGACCGATTCATCATTGCGTTGCTTCAACTTGACTAAATCGGTAATTTTCTTCTCATGGACTCCAGAGAAGAAGTATTTGTATAATTACTTCTCCAGATCGGTCCAAGTAATTAACGAGTTGGGAGGTAATGATATAAACCAAGTGAATGCCGATCCATACAATGATGACGAGAACAATCGAACCCTTAACTCGTCTCTGTTAGCAGCTTCTCCACATTGAATGATGAACCTGTTGACATGTTCCATAGTTGACATATCATCCTGTCTAGAAAACTTAGTGAAATCTGGTACCTTGTATCGATTTGGGAGTGGGATTAAATCGTATGCATGAGGATACGGTGTCCGATAAGAGTAAGTGTTGACTTTGGGTTTTATCCCAAATTGATCCCTCATTACTTCAGCAATCTTATCGGCCCAGTAAGCATCGGCATCTTGCCGATGAGGCGGTTGTGGATCTGGCACCTGCTGATATGCTTCCACGTGTCTATGCGGTGCACGATCTACATGGAACATCGGGTTGATCATTTGACCACCAATCTGTTGACCAAGATTCATCGGCTGGTTGGCCAACCCTTGATTCTGGAACCCAGGTTGGATCTGGCCTTGTTGAAACCCTGCAGCCTGATGATTCTGTTGAGGCATCTGTGGAAAGACTTGCTTCCCTGTCCATCCATTGTCGACATTCATCGGCATAAACCCTGCCGATGACTGTAAATTGGGCATTATCATTGAGTTGACATACCCCAGCTGAGTCATAAACCTCTGTTGCGTCGACATTGAATCTGCCGATGCGTTAGGCATCTGGAACGTTGGAGCTTGAGAATTCCCAGTGTAAGGTCTTGCAGTAGTAGTTGTAGTATATTGGGGACTCTGATTCATCGGCATGTTTGGAGGTGCCGATGCCATAGGAGCCTTGCCTCTCACATCAGCCGTTTGAGATGCGCCAGGTGTCTTCAACATGAACTCTAGGGGCATACCAAAACCCCACCAGTTAGGAGGAACGGATCCCGACATTGCCGACGCCAATAGTTCTGTGGTCAGCTTTTTTGACTCATCTAATGTTGATGGATTGGCCGGCATCGGTGTGTGTTGGGTATTTTAAACGCAAACAGAAAAATCCGCAAGCGCACGGATACCGATGTAGCTTTCACCTGGGAGTATTCCAGAGTATCGATTTTTCACAGAGAACGTGAGTGTACTAATTAAGATCCAAGATCGCCCAAGGATAACTATATAATTATTTTTGGTGGGAAGAGAGGAAGTTTCTGAAGAGTTCTCTAGTTGATCTAAGAATCAAGAATTACTTCAAGATTATCTATATCGGGACATCAGAGCACTAACCACAGAAAGAGATGAGAAGGGGGCTAGGAAGGTCTGACTACGGTCCTGCAAACACCGATCCGAACGTGGTGGAATACGTCGACCGTTAGGGCTGTCACTACCCAAGGGCTACCACAACAATCCGTAGGATTGGGTGCAATTCCAGGTAATCGCAAGACTAAACACCACGTCTAATCTATTAATTACTACTCTAGCGTTATAAAGACTAGAGCACTTGATGCAAGCGGGAATCCAATAAATAACTTGAATGTAAATAAAAGTAATTAAAGAACTCAGGATTATGAATTGAAGAACCTGGAGAACGATGAAGAACGAACCAGTTGCTGCAAAAGTACAATGTTGAGGAAGATCCGACAGATCCGGCTCCTCCTCCGCTCTCCTCTTCTCTCTCCCTATTTTCTAGATTACAACTAGAACTAACTAGAACTAGAACTAGAACTAGATGAACTAGAACTAGATCTAGATGAACTAGAGGTAGAACTAGAAGAACTAGAGGGATCCTCTCTACTTGGATGAAGACTTGAAACCCTAGCTTTGATTCTGTAGAAGAGGTATGATCTCCAGGGGCCAGGGGGTCTGGTTTTATAGTCCCTTCAAGTGAATCTGGGCCATCGGATCAAACCGACATTGATCGTGTGGTTTTCCTTGATCCTTTAGGTCGGTGGAGCGTTGTCCGCAAAGTTGGACGTGTTTGACTACAACTCCTGGGCGGGCGCCCAAGGGGGGTGGGCAGGCGCCCTGCCCCCGGGCCCGTTCGCCTTCCCGTTCGTTCCCGTGGCTTCTGGAGTCTTCTAGATGACGTAAAATTGCGCGGCACGTTAATATCTCTATGTCAACCCGACGTGTGGGCCTTTTTTCCGTATTTCCTGATAACCCCCTGCAGAAATACACAAACACCAAAACTTGTGGAATTCTGTCAGATAAAACCCTAAGTCTAGGTGTTGGTTGCATTTGGATCCTTTTCCATGATTAGTTAATGGTTAATTGTGAGCATTAAGGACCGTCAACAGTGTGGATTGTGCATTAGTAACTCCTAACGTGCTTGGAGGAACGACAGTTTCTATACCCGCAGCGGCTGTAGCAGCCGATGGAGCTGTGACCACCAGTGATCCCGGCTGATGATAGACAGGGCCCACATAATTTGGTGGCAATTGTCCTTCTTTGAATGTTCTAGCCACGACATTGAACACCGTATTGTACAGCACACCAGCTTGATTGATCAAGGCACGGTTAATAGCACTATCAACCATATCTTGAAGTTAACCAGGATTGGGTTCAAAGGTGACCTGCTGAGGTGCCGGCAGTGCTTCTTTCTGGATTACTTTTACTCCTGTTGATACTGAAGGACTTCAAACATTATTGCTTGTAATCCTCCATGGCTTTTGCGATAGCTTGCTTCTGCTCATCTCTGAGATTGGCTTCCGTCACGGGGATGACGTTCTCCAAGTCGAACTCGGAAGTCGCCATGTCGATCTTGATTTTGAATCTATGTCCCACCGAGCGTGCCAAAAGATGTGTTGGTGCAAAAGCTGATCTGCAAACACAAAGGGCTAATACCCGATTTAAACGTTAAGGCGTGCCAGCCGATTTGACCTTACTATCGCAAAGGTGATAACTCGACCACTTTGGTCCCGACAACAGCGATGCGCCCGGATGTCACGGCCAAGAGGTGATCACGCGGAACTCGAGAATACGCCGAGCTTAAGTCGACGGATCCTTAAGAACTCGTAATAAAAGGAAAAGATATGACGAAGTCGTCGAAAAAGTAGATGCTGGAATATGAGTAAAAACTTGTGTTTGATTGATTGATTCTACGATTACAAGGCTCTAGGGTCTGCATTTATACCCTGTCCAAAGAGCTACAATCAGACACGACTAGGACTCGATTTCCAAACTAAACGGAACCCGTATACAAAACGAATTTAAATAAATAAGGAAAATATAAAACTATCCCCTTGTAACCGACCGGGACACCACCACAGATCAATCGGCAATCTCCACGTTTTCCTCCATAATCATCGGTAGATCTCCTGTTATGGCCATCGGCAAACATCAATACTGATCATCAGCAAGAACATGTCACCACCTCTGGACTTAGTCACATTCAATCGTCTCTCCATCAGTAACTACCCTCATCGGCAACTTTCCTATAGACTAATTACTGTTGCTCCACCTGCCGATCCATACTTTACCGAGCCCCAGGCACGTGTCCAAAAACGGTGTCAACACCTTCGCCCTTTGTGGGCAGTGTTTTTATACTTTTGAGTATTTTTCTTACTCTAAGCTCTCTTTGTATTTCTGTTTTTGACGGAGGTTACATGGTGGTGGTCTTTTGTGATCCAGAGGATACCTTTGGCCTTATGTTGCCGAAGGTTATGTGAGAGATGCCTTCGTCGGGTTTTGATGAAGGTTAGATGGTTCCTGATGCCTGATTCTTTCAGGTCTCTGTCAGGTTTGATGTTTTTATTCTTTCTGGTCACGCTGTGATGCCTGATGTGGACAGGTCTTTTTCACTTTTGACCATGTTCTCCTTGCTGCCCGGCTCTTGGCCAGGTCTTTTGCTAAGGATTTGGAGTTTTTTCACCATTGAGGACGTTCCGGGCTTTATTAGCCTTCGGCTAGAAGCTGCGGAGGGTCCTTGTAATCGTGTGATGTCTTGTCGAACGCTACAGCCTCATTGCTGGCTGTTTTTTGACTTTTGAGTTATGCTTCTGGGGTGTATTCCTCTTTATATCTTAGAGATTTTTACATAGGTTCTGCCTCGTTAAAAACCTCACCTCCTGGTAGGAGTACCCCTGTGAGGAAAAGAGTGCAGACCTTAGGTTGCAAAAAAGTAGAGAGAAAAAAGAAAAGAAGTGTATCTAAAAAACATGGGCGCCTCCGCTTATTTTGCGGGGGTCGTCCTTACACTCAAATGTAAAATCTTCGTAGATTTTCGACATTCCATGTGTGGGTGGAGGTTATTCCTTCAAGGTCTTTGAGGTAGAAGGATCCTGGCCTTCCCGCTTGCATTGTTGTGTATGGTCCTTCCCACTTGGGTTGCAATTTCCCGGTGTTTGGGTGATCTCCTTTCTTCGTGAGAACCAGGTCCCCATCCTGTATGTCTTTTCGCACTACCTTGCGGTCTCCACTTTTTGGTTTCTTGCTGATACTTGGTAATGTTCTCCACTACCTCTAGCCTTGTTGATTCCAAAGTTTCCTTGCAGTAGTCTTCATCCTCAACCAACTACTGCTTCATGGAGCGCAGGCTTTGGCGTTTGATTTCCTCGAGCAACATTGCCTCTTCCCCGTACAGGAGCTTGAATGGTGCGAACCCAGTTTCTCTTGAGGCTGTTGTGTTGTGAGACCACACGACTCTGGGTAGCTCATCAACCCATTTCCCCTTTCGTAGGTTGAGTAGAGTTTTGGAGATTGCGAAGAATATTATTCTGTTTGCTCTCTCCAACGCCCCGTTTGACTCTGGGTGGTAGACAGACGCGAAAGTGATTTTGGTTCCTATGTGACGGCAGAATTCCTTGAACTTGTCTGAATCGAACTGCCTCCCGTTGTCAACTGTGAGTAGTCTAGGAACTCCGAATCTGCAGACTATGTTCTCCCAGAAAAATTTCTTGATTGTTTCGGAGGTTATCGTGGCTAGTGGCGTCGCTTCGATCCATCTTGTGAAGTATTCGATGGCTACGACAGTGAATTTGTTTCCCCCTGGGCAGTTGGCATCGGCCCTACCAGGTCCATTTCCCATCTTTGCAACGGCCATGATGGTGATATGAGCTGAGTTGGTGCTGAAGGTCCTGACTGAATCGGTGAGAAGGTCTGGCAAGCTTTGCATGTTTTCACTATCTCTTCAGTATCTTTGATGTGAGTTGGCCAGTAAAAACCTTGTCTCAATGCTTTGGCAGACAACGCATGGGGGCCGTTGTGTGACCCGCATATCCTAGAATGTATCTCTTGTAGGAGTTCTCTACCCTCGGTTTGTGATATGCATTTCAGCAAAGGTTGGACTACACCTTTCTTGTACAAGTTTCCGTCAATGATGATGTAATTCCTTACTCTTGCTTCCATTCTTTTGGTTACTGCTTCGTCATCTGCGTCTGTTTTGCCTTTGAGGGAATCTGCTATCGCCTGTCTCCAATCTTCGCCTTCTGTCAGCAGGACTGAGCGGAAAGCTTTTGGCAACGATTCGGTTGCGGGTGCTTCAACAATTTGGTAGAAGGTTCCTTCTGGTAGGGCGGTGTTGTTGGCTGCTGCTTTGGCTAGCTCGTCTGCCTCGCAGTTCTCAGCTCTTGGAATGTACTGCAGAGTGAATCCCTTGAACCTTCTCTCCACCCCCCTTACGACGGCTAAATATCTTGCCAGCTCGGGGTTGTGTGCCAAGTACTCCTCCACCTGTCCTGCCACCACCTGGGAGTCTGTTTTGATGAGCAGGGTTTTGGCTCTTGAAGCCTTAGCTTTGTTCAGCCCAAGGATGAGTCCTTCGTACTCGGCTATGTTGTTTGTCGCTCTGAATTTGAGTCTCGCGGCATATTTTAGCTTGAGCCGGACGGTGTGACCAGAACAGCTGCTCCTCCTGCTCCTGATTGCTCCCAAGCGCTATCTGTGTACAATGTCCACGGCTGGTCGACTACCTTCTCCTCTTCTTTGTTCAAGGGTGTCCAATCTGCCATGAAGTCAGCTAGGGCCTGCGACTCGATGGAGGTTCTGGGGACATAGGTGATGTCAAACTGCGATAGCTCAGCCGCCCATTTCACTATACGCCCAGAGGCTTCCTTGTTCCTAAGGATGTCACCCAAGGGCTGCGAAGTGGGTGTTGACGGTCCTTAAGTATCAAATTTAATTATCAAATAAACAAAGAAAAGGATCCAAATGAAATCAACATCTAGACTTAGGGTTTTATCTGACAGAATTTCACAAGTTTTGGTGTTTGTCTATTTTTGCAGGGGATTATCGGGAAATATGCGAGAAAGGCCCACATATCATGATTACATAGAGATATTAACGAGCTGCGCAATTATCTTACATCTAGAAGAGTCCAGAAGCCACGGGAACGAATGGGAGACCGGACGGGCTCAGGGGTAGGGCGCCTGCCCTCCCCCTTGGGTTCCCGCCCTAGCCAGGAGTCCAATCAGAACTCTATTTCGGGATTACGCTCCACCGACCTAAAGGATCAAGGATAACCGTTCAATCAATATCGGTTTGATCCGACGACCCATATTCACTTGGAGAGACTATAAAACCAGACCCCCTAGCCCCTGGAGGAGAAGAGCTCTCAACCCTAATTCATTATTCATCAAGGGAGAAGAAGCCTCTGATCAAGCCTAGAGCCACCACATTAATTAGACATCTAGATTAGCATAGCTACATAGGAATAGAACTAGAATGAGTCAATCTTTGATTGGTTTCCGGATCTGTCAAGAGGATTCTTGGTAATTCTCTAATTGTTCATCCTTGTTCTTCAATATTATGAATATGACTTTGTTTTACTTCAATATATTTCTTATGACTTTGCTCTACTTGTTTATATTCGCAATTATATTGTTCTTAGTTTATCATAGTTATATACTTGGCTTAGTTAGATTGGAATTATATACATGTTTAGGATCGTATAGCGTTTATCCATCGGATCCATGGGTAAATGATAGATATTGTGTAGGCTTGGTGCTTATACCGTATTTATCTGCGATTGTACCCTATATGCCAGATCGCGGGGTAGTTCGTGGTAGTGACAGCTCCATTGATTCTTATATAGTCCCCCTCTTGTGTATTGGGCTGGCAGAGCAACATTATTACAGGGGAGTGACTGCTATGTTTCTCATTTACCTTGATAATATCACTATGCATGGGCATAATCTTGTCTCACAATGATTGCTAAGTATAATTGCACTAACTATGATATGCTAAACTGTATAGTTAAGAATAACTTAGGAAATATTCTTGTAGTTCGTTCTAATTCCATGCTAAGCTAATCATATTAATTATCTTTGTCACTATTCATTACTTTATATATATCTTTTATGTGACACTTATCCCTGTATGAAAGAATTAGATAAATGTTCTCAATTATACATGCAATGATAGATACTCAATCTTATATTCCATTCTATAATCAACATTGATGATTACTAATCCCTTCCCAGTGGTAAAAATATAAATAACGATACCTGGAATACTTCCCGGTTAAAATGCTACATCGGTATTAGTCTGTGCGCTTGCAGATCCCATTTGATCATTTATTTAGATGAGAAATTGCATATTTCAATACTGCGTCTCTTATGTCATGCTGGGGATGACAACTTGGCTTAAGTGGCATGAGGGATAGGTTTGGCATTTTTGGCACCGTTATCAGAATTAGAAAACTAAGTCTACTTTTGATAGTGATGTTAAGAATACCCAACAAGCATTTTTGGCGCCGTTGCCGGGGAAGGTTGATTACTAATCAGGAATGGATATAGAATTTTGAGTCATCATTCGCATCGCTAATATGATTGAGCTTATCAATTCTCTCATACATTTTTACCCTGATATTTTTCTATTTTATCTTATGCAGGGTAATGTATGAATAGAAGACATCTTTCAGGAAATTTTGTTGACAATCCCGAAGCGTTATTCAGAAAAACAAGAGCCAATCTCAAGAAGAGATCATCAACACTTCAGCAAGAAGCTTCATCCAATCAAGAAGATCACTAAAACTTGTCTTTAGAATTCGAAGGCATGGTGAACAAATCGATCCGCGAGTTCTCAGCTCCCACTACGGACAACATCCGTACTGGACCTGCTGTAGAGATCGACGGCAACTTTGAGCTCAAGCCTGGACTTATCAACATGGTGCAATCCAACCAGTTCTGTGGGAAGGCACATGAAAATGCTAGTGCTCATCTCCAACACTTTCTGGAGATTTGCAGCACATTCACCATATCAGGAGTCTCTAGAGATGCTATACTACTTCACCTCTTCCCATTCTCACTATTAGGGAGAGCGAAGCAGTGGTTCTACGCTACAAAGGAGAAGAATACTATGTGGGCACTCTGCTCTACGAACTTTCTGGCTAAGTTCTTTCCCATGGGCAAGACCAATGCTCTCCGTGGGAAGATTACAAGTTTTCAGCAACAACATGATGAATCCGTTCCAGAAGCATGGGAGCGCTTCCAAGACTACATCCTAGAATGTCCCCATCATGGAATGGAGAGTTGGCTACTAATGCAGACGTTTTATCATGGGCTCGGCAACAGTACCCGAGAGACCATGGATGCTGCAGCTAGAGGAGCATTCCTATCACTTACCATACCACAAGCCACAGCTCTTGTGGAGAAGATGGCGTCCAACCAAAGCTGGAATGAAGAAAGGACCCAGACACGCAAGAAAGGTGGAGGTATGCATCAGCTCAAGGAGGTAGACATGTTGTCTGCAAAGCTAGACCTGCTCATGAAGAAGCTCGACGATAGAGCTAGAGATAAGAAGGAAGTTATGCACATCTACGACTCTCACATGACTTGTGAGGAGTGTGGAGATACTGGACACTCAGGCAATCACTGCCCTGAAATGCTTGCGGATGTGAACTACATCATCAACAACAACTACTACTACTACTACAACCGTCCTCAACAAAGTCAAGGTTGGAATCAACAAAGGCCTATCTACTTAGGTAATTATTAAGGTAACAATTCTTACAATAATAATAATAAGTTCCCACCTCAGAGAGAGTTAGTGTCTAATCAAGGAAAGCTAATGGATAACCTATCTAAGAAATTGGCATCTAATGATAAAATGCTAGAAAATATAAATAATAGAATGGATAATTTCTCTACTGCCATCAAGAATAAAATTAGATTTAATAATATGATTGAATCTCAGTTAAATCAAATAGCTGCTGCTGTTCCTGCTACTAACCCCGGTATAACATCACAACCGGAAGGATTAGAATCTACAAATCTTGTAGATATGTTTGATGCAGGTAACTGGAGTAACCCCATCAGTGAAGTTAATACTGACCTTCTGTCGGTCAAGAGAGGCGATCCAGGACGCCCTGTCATCCCAATCTCCATCGGCATGGTGGACTTCCCAGAAGCACTCTGCGACTTTGGCTCTAGTGTCAACATTATGCCCTGGGTACTCTATGAAAAATTCTTTACATATGCTTTATTAGAAACAACCATGTGTTTGCAGTTTGAGATCAGGCGTTAAGTTTCCCAAAGGGAATATTGAAGAACCTCTACGTCCGAGTTGGTACCTTGTACGCCCCAGCAGACTTCGTGGTGATAGAGACCGGAAATGATGAGAGGGCACCCATCATCTTAGGGAGGCCATTCTTAAACACCTCGGGAGCTGTCATCTACGCTAGTGCTGCCAAGATCAGTCTCTACATCAAGGGGAGGAAGCATACATTTTCCTTCAAGAACAAGACTACACAAATCCCAGACCAATCCCGACATGAACCAAGGAAGAGGACCAATAGGAGGAACAGGAACAAGCAAGTGTGGACCGAGTCAGCTAAGATGGTCACTGCAGTTCATAGAAGTCAAGATCATCGACTTAAGTCACTATTTCTGATCAAGAAGGACGGCCCAGGAATGCCAAGCATCTATTGCTCCATAAATGGATACAACTTCTACAAGACGTTTTGTGACACCGGATCGGGCATCAACATAATGGCCGCAGTCACCTATCGGCTCTTGTTCGGAACCATGCCCCTAAAACCAACATACATTCAGCTCAAAATGGCAGATCAGACATTTCGAGAGGTTAAAGGTATAGTAACTGATGTCCCTATCAAAATAGACGATCATTTTGTCTACACAGACTTTCAGGTTATTGACATGGGAGAAGATGAGTACGATCCACCCATCATCCTTGGAAGACCATTCCTCAGCACCGTTAAAGCAATCATCTACATTGGAACTAGAGTAGTCCATATGCACTTACCCTCAGAGAAGGTATGCCGCTATTTTACTGACCCTAACTATATCGTTGAAGACTCTAAGCAGGTCAGGACAAGAAGAAGACGACGCAACCGCAACCAGAGGAGGCAAATCATCAAGGACGGATGGGCAGACTATGAAGAAGAAGTGATAAGATCTGAGGACATACAACTTGAATAAGATTATCCTGAGGAGACCGTAGCACCAAGTCAGGTGTGGAGAGAGAAGATAACTATACATAAAGAGGAGGCGCCACTGGAAGCACTGACTGCGCCACCCAACGAATCCCAGGACGACTAAGAAAATGGAGAGTCCCATTCGGAGGACTTAAAAACACCGAACGCCTTGCCAAGAGGTAAACTTTGTAGTTATCCTTTCCCTTTCAATTATTTTAAACAGTTTGCTTAGTTAATCATGTTCATATTATCCTAAAAAAGAAAATAAAAATGATAAAAAAAAGTAAGCCCCATGTGAGTATACGAGTGGCATAAAACCCATGAGTACATTCCCTGTGGTGGCATAAAAATAAAATAAATATTTTTTCTGCTCTATAAAAATGAAAATATAAAAATAGGGAGTGATATTTATTGAGGAGGCTCAACATGATAAAGGCTAGATATTTATGCTAACACTTAATCAGTTCCACAAAGCTTTGTTGTCTATTTGAGCTCCACAAAATTTAAGAATCAAGAAGACTAACACACGGAGGATATTCTAATCGCTGTCAGGATACTGCCGACTTTCAAATACACCTCTGCCACCTGCTAGCTACATCAGAAGAAATTACATCAAAATTCAGCTTGGGGGAGAGCACCCCCATTTATCTCGCTAAGTATTTCTATCTTTATACTTATACTATATTAAAATATAAATATACATAACTATAAAAAACCAAATAAAGATTTTGTGCTTATATATAAATATATGTCTTTTGCTTAATGTGTTTAATAAATAAATAAAGTGGCTATGCTAAACTGAATCTAATAAAACTCTTGCATGGATATGATGAATAGTTGCTCTACCGAATTTTCAAATTTGAGTTCTCTCTCAAGTTTAGACATAACTGTTATAATTTAAAGCTTGCTCTAAACCTAAACTTGTGGGAAGAGAACTTGATCTAAAGTCTAAGTTGTTAACGGATATGATATGGGAAGGTTGAGCTACTGTTTATCTGTTCCTAGAGATGCTAGAATTCTGCAGAATTTTATCTTTGAAAAATCTTTAAAATATCACATGATGAGTTCCTGTATGATGAGAGTTTAAATTTCTACCACAGCCATATATACATGCTTGCTAGACTTTGAGCCACACATTTATATTTTACTGCTTATGAGCATTGAGTGTGGTCAAGCTGTGTAGACCCTTAGGAGCTTGTCATGTGGTTAAATCAAGATTCACTTGCACGTTCACTCACATTTGCTGCTTTCTACTCTGGAAGTACGCATCCACATATATCCAAGCATTTCCATCTCTAGAACCACCCAAAAATATTATACTCCTAAACCGGGAGAGAATAGCCAAAAATATTTCTGTTTTTCCCCTGTGAAATAAATGCTCAAGTTATCTTGGTTACTAGCACTTGCTATATTATCTCATGAGATGAGTGCTCTAAAAAAAGAGATACGAGGAAATAAAAAGGGGCAAGTGCCCGGAACCTCGAAAGAAAAGAAAAAGTGAGACGAGAGGTAAAAATGGATGACTGTCCGATAGTAGAATTAGGGGTACAAGATACCCACCGGAGAGGAAAGAAAAAGAAAATACAGAGCATCTCATTCTCCTCAAAGTTTCAAAAGAGCAAGAAAGGTATGTATCCCCTCAAACGAGCACAAGTAGAATTAGACTTTCACCATTGTTATCACCATACACCATTTATTCGCCACACATGCACATCTTGATTTGACTTATTGACTTGTTTCTTTGGATCCATGGTTTGACTATGCAATAAATGTCTTGTAAGTATGTATACTTTATCTCCCACCTATGAGCTCCAGATATCAAAAGCCTTATTAGAGTAGGGTGAGAGAGAAGGCAATATCACTATGTCTTATACCACAAATACTACATACTTTGAGAGAAGGCATATACCATCACTGCCTTGGTAATGATCCAGAAATACCACAAAAGAGATTTGAGAGAGTCATACAAGGAATCTCTGAGTTTTGTTTGAAAATCTGCAAAAACTCCAGAGCTATAGCTGATCAAGAATAAGAGACATGACACTTGACTAGACCGTTCTATCTTTTAACTACTCAAGACAGAAGTGATGGTTACAAGTCCCATGGTGAAAGGTAAGTAAGTAAGTTTTAAGTCTTGACAGTTTACTCTAACTCAGAGATGAGATCTTATTTAAAAGCATGTGTACCGTCAACTTTAAAAGTATTGCAACAACTTCTGATCCATCACTGAGAATATCCTTGCTCAGGGACGAGCAAGAGGTAAGCTTGGGGGAGTTTGTTGACGGTCCTTAAGTATTAAATTTAATTATCAAATAAATAAAGAAAAGGATCCAAATGAAATCAACATCTAGACTTAGGGTTTTATCTGATAGAATTCCACGAGTTTTGGTGTTTGTCTATTTTTGCAAAGGGTTATTAGGAAATATGGGAGAAAGGCCCACATGTCGTGATTACATAGTGATATTAACGAGCCGTGCAATTATCTTACATCTAGAAGAGTCCAGAAGCCACGGGAATGAACGGGAGACCGGATGGGCTCGGGGGCAGGGCGCCCGCCCTGGCCAGGAGTCCAATCAGAACTCTCTTTGGGGATTACGCTCCACCGACCTAAAGGATCAAGGATAACCGTTTAATCAATGTCGGTTTGATCCGACGGCCCATATTCACTTGGAGGGACTATAAAACCAGACCCCCTAGCCCCTGGAGGAGAAGAGCTCTCAACCCTAATTCATTATTCATCAAGGGAGAAGAAGCCTCTGATCAAGCCTAGAGCCACCACATCAATTAGACATCTAGATTAGCATAGCTACATAGGATTAGATCTTCGATTGGTTTCCAGATCTGTCAAGGGGATTCTTAGTAATTCTCTAATTGTTCTTCTAACTGTTCATCCTTGTTCTTCAATATTATGAATATGACTTTGTTCTACTTCAATATATTGCTTATGACTTTGCTCTACTTGTTTATATTCGCAATTATATTGTTCTTAGTTTATCATAGTTATATACTTGGCTTAGTTAGATTGGAATTATATACATGTATAGTATCATATAGCGTTTATCCATCGGATCCATGGGTAAATGATAGATATTGTGTAGGCGTGGTGCTTATACCGTATTTATCTGCGATTGTACCTATATGCTAGATCGCGGGGTAGTTCGTGGTAGTGACAGCTCCATTGATTCGTATATAGTCCCCCTCTCGTGTATTGGGCTGGCAGAGCAACATTATTACAGGGGAGTGATTGCTATGTTTCTCATTTACCTTGATAATATCACTATGCATGGGCGTAATCTTGTCTCACAATGATTGCTAAGTATAATTGCACTAACTATGATATGCTAAACTGTATAGTTAAGAATAACTTAGGAAATATTCTTGTAGTTCATTCTAATTCCATGCTAGTGACTTGCTAGAATATCTACTTGAGGTGCTTATATATTTATATGTGGCTAAGTCACTATTAATTACTTTATATATATCTTTTATGTGACACTTATCCCTGTATGAAAGAATTAGATAAATGTTCTCAATTATACATGCAATGATAGATACTCAATCTTATATTCCATTCTATTATCAACATTGATGATTACTAATCCCTTCCCAGTGGTAAAAATATAAATAACGATACCTGGAATACTTCCCGGTTAAAATGCTACATCGATATTAATCTGTGCGCTTGCAGATCCCATTTGATTACTTATTTAGATGAGCAATTGCATATTTCAATACCGCGTCTCTTATGTCATGCTGGGGATGACTGTTGACGGTCCTTAAGTACTAAAATTAACTATCAACTAAACATGGAAAAGGATCAATATGCACCAAACATCTAGAATTAGGGTTTTATCTGACAGAATTCCACGAGCTTTGGTGTTTATCTATTTCTGCAGGGGTTATCAGAAAATATGGAGAGAAGGCCCACATGTCATGTTTACAATGCTTGTTGGGTATTCTTAACATCATTACTAAAAGTAGACTAAGTTCTAAATCTAGCAACGGTGCCAAAAATGCCAAACCTATCCCTTACATCACTTAAGCCAAGTTGTCATCCCCAGCATGATATAAGAGACGCGGTATTGAAATATGCAATTGCTCTTCTAAATAAATAATGAATGGGATCTGCAAGCGCACAGATTAATACCGATGCAGCATTTTAACCGGGAAGTATTCCAGGTATCGTTATTTATATTTTTACCACTGGGAAGGGATTAGCAATCATCACTATTGATTACAGAATAGAATATGAGATTGAGCATCTATCATTGCATGTATAATTGAGAACATTATATCTAACTTCTCATACAGGGATAAGTGTCACATAAAAGATATATGAAATAATAATAGTGACAAGGATAACTAATCTGATCTAGCCACATAATAAATATGATAAGCACCTCAATTAGATACTCTAGAAAGTCATTAGCATGGTATTAGAACGAACTACAAGAATATTCCCTAAGTTATTCTTAACTATATAGTCTAGCATATCATAGTTAGTGCAAGCATACTTAGCAATCATTGTGAGACAAGACTACGCCCATGCATAGTGATATTAGCAAGGAATATGAGAAACATAGCAATCACTCCCCTGTAATAATGTTGCTCTGCCAGCCCAATACACGAGAGGGGGACTATATAAGAATCAATGAAGCTATCACTATCACGAACCACCCCACGATCTGGCATATTGGGTACAATCGCAGATAAATACGGTATAAGCACCACGCCTACACAATATCTATCATTTACCCATGGATCCGATGGATAAACGCTATACGATCCTAAGCATGTATATAGATCGTATCTAACTAAGCCAAGTACATAACTATGATAAACTAAGAACAATATAATCTTGAATATGAGCAAATAGAGCAAAGTCATAAGCAATATATTGAAGTAGAACAAAGTCATATTCATAATATTGAAGAACAAAGATAATTAGAAAGTAATTAGAAGCACAATTAGAGAATTACCAAGAATCCTCCTGACAGATCCGGAAACCAATCGAAGATTGACTCCTTCTAGTTCTAATCCTATGTAGCTATGCTAATCTAGATGTCTAATTGATGTGGTGGCTCTAATCTTGATCAGAGGCTTCTTCTCCCTTGATGGAATAATGAATTAGGGTTGAGAGGCTCTCTCCTCCAGGGGCCAGGGGGTCTGGTTTTATAGTCCCTTCAAGTGAATATGGGCCCTTGGATCAAACCGACATAGATTGTATGGTTTAGATTCATCCTTTAGGTCGGTGGAGACTTCCCGCAAAGCAGAGTCCTGATTGGACTCAGGAGGTGGGCGGGCGCCCTGACCAACTGGGCGGGCGCCCAGGGTCTGGCCCCGTTTCGCCTCCGCTTCGGTCTCGTGGCTTCTGGAGTCTTCTAGATGTAAGATAATTGCACAGCACGTTAATACCTTTACGTAATCCTGACATGTGGGCCTTTCTTCCGTATTTCCTGATAACCCCCTGCAGAAATAGACAAACACCAAAACTCGTGGAATTCTGTCAGATAAAACCCTAAGTCTAGATCTTAATTCCATTTGGATCCTTTTCTTTATTTATTTGATAATTAAATTTGATACTTAAGGACCGTCAACACTTAGCTCTTGACGCGAGGGAGTTAAGTGGTAGATCACATGTGGGCGCGGTGCTTAGATGTTATTTACCTACAAATGTATCCTATTGGTCGGGTCGTGTGGTAGTTCGCGATAGTGACAGCTTCGTTGATTCTTATATAGTCCACCCTCCGTTGATAGGACAGGCCGAATTTGTATTGCGGAGTAAGTCTTGCGATGCTCTGATTTACTTTAGCAATGTTCCTTATACATGAATGAAGAGTCTTTTATGCTATACATGATCTTGTAGATAACTAGAGTAGGCTATGACTTAGTAGATAGTAGATAACTTAGGATCCATTCCCTAGCTAATCCGACGTCACCTTACATATATGAGGAGTAGTCTATTTTCTAATCGTTGTGTTATTTACCCATGAGCTTATATTTCATTATCATTATTGTTATGGCTTACCCCCTGCCAAAGTAAGTGACTGTGTGACGAGTTTCTCATTAGTAATCATGTTCTTGCAAGTTTATCTCTAGTCTATGCCTTGATAGATTTTATCCTTATCTTCATTCCCTTTGTTCGCTTAAGCAAAATTATAAATAACGATACCTGGAATACTTACCTGGTGAAATGCTACAATGAGGTGTTTTACCTGTGCGCTTGCGAATAGAATAGATTATTTTCTAGAGAGCCTTTACATTTATAAATACCTTTGTACACTCTGGCACCATGCTGGGGATGACAACCTAGTATCTAAGTGGTGTTAGCTAGTGTCAACAATGACAACATGGCTTAAGTGGCATGAGGGATAGGTTTGGCATTTTTGGCACCGTTATCAGAATTAGAAAACTAAGTCTACTTTTGGTAGTGATGTTAAGAATACCCAACAATGGGTACTTTGGTCTCATGGCTTTGGAAGTAATGCTTGAGCTTCCTTGACGCACATAGGACTGCGTACGCGATTTTCTCTATCTCTATGTAGTTCAACTTTGCTCCTGACAAAGCTTCGGACACATAGTAGACGGGCCTTTGCACCGTTTCCTTATGGTCACTTGTCTCGTGCACCAAGACAGCACTGACAGTGTGCTTGGAGGCAGCCACATACAACAGTAGGGGAGTGTCCGGCTCGGGCACAGTTACCACTAGATTGGTCGTGATATAGCTTTTGAGCTGCCTGAAAGCCTCTGATTGTTCCGGACCCCATTCTGTTTTATCTCCTCCCCTTAGCACTTTGAAAAATGAGAGGCTTCGCTCTGCAGATGTGGAAATGAATTTGTTGAGAGCTGCTATTCGACCAGTTAGTCTCTGCACTTCTTTTTTATTTGAAGGTTCTACCATCGACATGATTACCTTTGTTTTGTCTGGGATGGCTCTAATTCCTTCGGAGCTGATGATGTATCCCAGCATTTTTCCCTTGCTAACCCCAAATACGCATTTTTCCACGTTAAGTTTCAGCTCGGCAGACCTGAGGTTGACAAATGTTTCCTGCAGGTCCTTGATGTGGTCCTCTTTGTTTCTGCTCATGACGACAACGTCGTCGACGTAGGCTATGATGTTTCTCTGCAGCTGACTTCCCAGAACCTTCCCCATCATTCTGGAGATGGTTGCTCCAGTGTTCTTGAGACCTTCAAGCATTACGGTATAGCAATATGTCCCGAACGGAGTCGTGAAGCTTGTCTTTCCTTCGTCTTCCTTCTTGAGCCAAATTTGGTGGTATCCGGAGAAGCAATCCAGCAGTGAAAATCTCTGGCAGCCGGCGACTTTGTCAATAGAGGTATCTATCCTCGGCAAGGGGAAGGAGTCTTTGACACACGCTTTGTTGAGATCTGTGAAATCTATACACATTCTCATTTTGCCATTCTTCTTGGGGACTAGGACTACATTCGCCAGCCATTCCGGGTACATAATTTCTCTGATGACATTTGCATCCAGGAGTCTCTGCACCTCCGCCCTAGCTGCCAAGGTTCTCTCCTCAGACATCTTCCTCTATCTCTCCTTCTTCAGTCTCATCCTTGGGTCGATGTCCAGTGAATGTTGTATGATGTCTCTGCTGACTCCCAGCAGGTCAGAGGCACTCCAAGCAAAGATGTCCTGATTCTTCGGCACCACGTCCAGTAACTCAAGCTCATCCTCTCTGCTAAGGGTGGCGGATATGGTGACTTTCCTATCCGGCACTGCCTCCTGCAGAGGGACGCATTTTGTTTCCTCCTGATCAGCTAAGTCTGTTTTCTCCCTCGGCATATCCGGTGGTTGTCCACCTCCTTGCGTGGAGTCTAGTGAGTTTATGTTTCGGAAGGACTTGTAAATTGCCTTCTCTATGTTCCTTGCTTCTTTTTGACTTCCGTGGACAGTGATCACCTCGTGCAAAGCCGGGATTTTCATGCACAGGTACCCCATGTGAGCGGCCGCATAGAATCTGTTCAAGAATCCCCGCCCGAATATGGCATTGTATGGGTAATGCAGGTCTACCACATCGAAAGTGATATACTCCGTCCTCGTGTTTTCCGCCGTGCCGAAGGATACAGGTAGGGCTACCTTACCTAGAGCGTGTATCTGCTTCCCTCCGAATCCAATCAGAGGTGATTCCGAAGGTTAGAGCTGGCTTCTGCTGAGCTTCATTTGGTCGAAGGTCCCGGTGAATATTATGTCCGCGAAACTCCCTGAGTGTACTAAGATTCTGCTGACCCCCAGCCCGCAACATTTGCTGTTATGACCATTGCATCCGCATGTGGGTAGCTTTCCAACCTTAGATCTTCTTCGGTGAAGGTTATTGGGGTTCTGGACCAATCGGTGCAGCGGACCGGGCCTTGAACTGCAATATTGTTGATGAGCCGAAGGTGAACCTTCTTCTGCTTCTTAGTCTGGAACTCCATTGAGGACCCTCCAGCTATTGGTAAGATCATTCTAATTGTGGGCAGCGGTGTGTGGTGGCCGATCTGATTGTCGGGATGAGGTTCTGGCTTTGGTGGAGGTGGAGCTTGGATTAACTGGAGTTGGTTTGGGGGAGGAGGCAGTGGCTGCTGTTGGTGGGGCTGCGCGGTTTCGATGTATGTAATCTGCGGGTGTCGAGGAGGAGCATAGGTTGGCTGTAGGTTGTGTTCTGTGGGCTGCTGCGCCGGGCGCCAAGCTGGTAGGAAGCTAGGATAGTAAGCGGAAGCTAACGCGCTGGACTGGATTGGAGCTGGGTGTTGCTGGCCTGATCCTCCGACATATGAATGGTAGAAGGATTGTGGGAATATGTGATTCACCTCCCGCGGTTGAACGACCGACGGCGGAGACTGCGGAGCAGACCTGTTCCTGATCCTCTCCTGAGTTTCTTTGGCATCTGGGCAATCTCTAGTCGAGTGACCCTTCTCCTCCCCATGGAAGAAACAATATTGCTTCCGCTGCCGCTGTTTCTGATTCTTCTGCCATCCTCTGTTCTGACCTCCTCCTCCGGCTTGGTTAGGTCCGTGTTCTGAGTTTCGCGGTTCTGCTGACGGATGGTTACGCCCCGGCTTCTCATTCCTTGGTTGCTCAATATTCATCATCTGCCCACCAGCCTCTCGCTGAGGGCGGCGCTCATCTTGGCTAAGGTTCTTCTTCTACGAGTTTCTGTCATTGCCCTGCTTCTTCTGAGAGTTCTGCTCCTCCAGCCTTTTGCGGAAGTCGTTGTCCGACTTGCAATACTTCTCGAACTCATGGTATAGTTCGTGCATGGATGTCAACTTTTTTGTGGCCAAGTGAGCTGCAAAGGGCCCTATGCGAAGGGCTTTGATGGCTGCCTCAATGGCAACCTCCTCCGGCACGCCGGGTGCTCTCGCCTTTGTCTGTACGAACCTTTGAAAGTAGTCCCGCAGTGCTTCTCCCTGACTCTGGCGACACTAGAACAGGTCCGTGGAGGTCAGTGATTCAGCAGCGAACCCTTGGAAGTTTGCCATGATCTTGTCACGAAGGTTCTCCCATGAATAGATCGACCCTGGCCTGAGCATCGAGTACCATGCCAAGGCGTCTCCTTCGGCCGCGATCACAAAGGATTTCGCCATTACAGTTTCATTCCCCCCAGCCGAGGCTACAGCTGCCGCAAAACTCATCAGGAATTGGCGGGTGTCCGTCTTTCCGTTGAACTTGGGGAGCGTGATCGGCTTGTAGGGTCTGCAATCCGTTGCAATCCTTCGGACAGAGGGAAGCGAAGGTCCAATGTGCTCCGCAGCGTGCCACTGTAGATCGTCGGCTGCACATTTACTGTCAGACCAGCGTTGGGTAGAACTGTGGGCTGCACCATCGGTTGCGGTGGAGGTTGCATGCTAAGGATCTATGCTTGCAAGATTGAAAGCTGCTGCCTAATCTCAGTTGCTTGCGCCGCTGCTAGTGTTGCCTCCTGGCTGGCGGCGTAGGCAGCGGCGATCTGGAATCGCTCTCGCTGAAGGTTCTGCAGCTGCGCTTGCAGCAGCTGAAGCTCTCGCACGGCCGTGGGTTCTGCCGGCCTCCCAGCGTGAGGAGGGTCCTGGGCAGCCTCCAGTTGCACATCCTCAGGGCCCTCCTGCTCTGCGGTCGCGTACGCACTCCGCACGGTTCTCCTTGGCCTTCCTCTCCTGGAGGACTCCGCTTGAGGCCTTGTGGTGCTTGATCTCTTTCCAGCCATCGTAGGTGATCCTTCGGGCCCCACGGTGGGCGCCAATGTTGGGAAAATGCGCACTGCACTCCCCAGCAACACGTCAAATCAAGAAGCTTCTCACTCAGAGCCATGAGAGGCTAAGCAACAGTGAACAGTGGGCACAATGGTAGGTGAAAACAGTAAATGCCCTCTCTCTCTCTTAATGGCGGCATCACCCCACTTATATAGGGCTCAGAAACCGACCTAAGACAATTACAGAAATGCCCCGTGACAGTGGGGGAATATTCCAGCATATTCTTTCATTACAGTCTACTGACCCTAAGTCATTCGTGTAATTTCACACTACAAGCCCTGCACGTGTTCCTTGCCTAGGGCTTCAGCCCGTCGAAGACTCGAATCCTCCGCCCGCTCGCCGATCCTTCGACGTTTCCTCGTCGGAGGTTCCTCGGCCTGGCCGCGCCGGAGGTTCCTCAGCCCGGCCACCCCGGAGATTCCTCGGCCTAGACGCGCCGGAGGCTCGTCTCCTCCGCCGCGTCCTTCGCCATCCTCGGCCACGGGAGAATCGGAGGTTCCTTCTTTCTCCGCTCGCAGACCTCCGCCGGTGTCTCAGCCCCTGCATACACTCAATATCTCAAGAGAAATCGCAGCGTTAGTCCTTCTCAGGATCCTCCGTACGTACTCGCACGAAGGTTCCTCGGGTGAAGGATATCCTTCGACGCTACCAGGGAGAAGGATGCGGCCAGCCCCCAACAATAACACTTTTATTTTTATTTGACAATTATTATGTAATCATAGATTAATTAGGTTTAAAAGATTCATCTCGCGATTTATAGGGAACTGTGTAATTAGTTTTTATTTTTATCTATATTTAATGTTTCATGCATGTGCCGTAAGATTCAATGTGATAAAAAATCTTGAAAAAGTTTTTAGTTTTTTGGGTAACCTGAACAAGGCCAAAGGGTGGGGGAAGGGAGCATCGATGAACCACACACACGGGTGGACACGGTTGACGGTTGCGTTGCGTCCAAAGCAAGCAGCATTATATTGGGGCCGGGCAGCGTGGCATGGAGCCATGGACCTTTTCTGTGGTTCTGCTTGGCTCGCTCGTGTGCGTTGCTTTCATGTCACCATAGCCATCTTTCTTTTTTCTGGATAACATGCATGATGCATGTTTGCATTGTCAGATGTTTATTTTTTTTTCTAGAGGGGGGACTAGGTAGTTACGTAGATTGCATTGTCAGTTTTTTTCCGAGACATTAACAGAGGCGGTTGAGAATCATGCCCGCCTCCGAAAAAAACTAAAACACCTCGCAAAAGATTTTTTATAGTAGTGGTATCCGGCTATCCAGGCAAGCAGGCAGAAATGGTTCTACTAAAAGCAAACCAGAGGGCTTGGGTTTGTCATCAGCCACGTATAAGAGCAGATACAATAATTGGCTTCTAGTTAATTTAGTGATGATGTGGAAGAGAGAAGAGATGACAAATGAGAGAGTTAAGAGCCAATATAATGCAAACAACAAGCTAGGTCCATACAATAAGTGAATGTGAGGAAGATTAGGAAAAAGAAGATAAAGTATGAGTAAAACTAACAATAAAAAAATTCTTATAGACAAATAAAAAATTATTATTGTATAGCTTAGCTCTAACAATTTCACTTGACTTTATTATTGACCTTACTCGAAAGTCATGTCTTCGTTCTCAAATCTCAATGCAAGTTGCTTTTTAACTGTACATGTCATATCCTGCCCATAGCGTGCATCTAGAGAAACTTTCTGTTTTTTTTTTTTTGTCAGCATGCATTGTTGTTACTATTAAAAAGCTTTTTTTTGACTTTCAGATTAAACGGTCAAACAAAAAAATCTGAAAGTAAAAAATAATACTTTTAATAGGACTGAGGGAGTACTCCGATTGGATTTGGCTGATGTGGGTCCCACTTGTGTTTGGACGATTGATGATCGTGCGTGTGCTCCAACTTCGCCGTCCAAATGCTATACCTTCTAGAAGCAAAGTCGCTAGTCCTAGGCATCATCAAGCCATGGATGGACCTTGTTTACCAGCTACTAGGAGTAGGACGTGGACGGATGAGTCAAAAAGCAAGCATGACTATTATACAAGGGCGCAGCAGAAGGATATGAAGAGCCTTTGGGACCTGTCAAGGTGTAACTGGCTGGTGTTGGGCTAAAGAGAAACAAGTCTGTTTTGGAAGCAGGACGCTGGTCAGAGTCAGGGTGGACAGTTGGCACGGCCCATCGATGTGGCACTAGTATTAAAGCATTGCAAACTTAGGTCATACTACGACAAACTATTTTTTAGAAACATGTAAAGTCCATCACCAGTCCCTAAACTACTACGACCATATCATCTAAGTTCCTAAACTCGCAAATCGACCGTTTAGGTTCTCGAACTTGTTCGTCTATGTCATCTCTGTCCCTAAACTATAAAATCACTCCTTTAGGTCCTCAAATTTGTTCAATTTTCTGCTCCCTAAACTTGGTTTTGAGTCTCATCTAGGTCAAAACAAAACAATCTAAAAACTCTATATCAAAAAATAATTTATAACTTTTTTATATGAACTCGAATAAAGACAAACTTTATATCAAAGTTGTAACCCTCAATGCAATCTATAACTTTGTAGTTGAAAAGTTTTTTATTTGAAGTCATTTAGTATCACAAAATTTAATTTTAAATTTTAAATTTTATAATCTATGAACTTAAAAAAAATATTTTGGGACCCCAGATGATTTTAATGTAAAAAAATTTTCAACTACAAAGTTATAGAACGTGTTGTTGGCTACAATTTTGATATTAGGTTTATCTTCATTTGAGTTCATATGAAAAAGTTATAAGTTATTTTTTGATATATAGTGTTTAGTTTCACAATTTTCTGATCCATATGAGACAACTGAACAAGTTTGATGACTTATTTGGGAGTTTTCTAAGTTTACGGACTAGAATAACACAGCTGAACAAGTTTATGTACCTAAATGGTTGTTTTGCGAGTTTAGGGACTACGATGACACACCCGAACAAGCTTGTGAGTGATGGACTTTACTCTTTTAGAAAATAGCTTCACGAGCAATTGTTTTGGAAAAAAATATTTGGTAAAATAGCTTCATCAACTACTTTATGCATCGATGAGGGAGTGATGAGGTAGAAAACTACAATAAACTACTTTTTTCAGCTTCATCTGAACATATATCTTTGTAAGAAAAGAAGAAAAACAGTTTCATCCATAAAGCTATTTTAGAAGTAAGTGTTTGGCAAAAAAATAGCTCACAATAGCTCATAAAGTTGGCTGCCTTAGGAGGTATTTGGATGGAGATGTTAAAGTTTAATATGTAATGTATCTTTTTGGTTTTATTTGGCAATTAGTATCAATCATAGACTAATTAGGCTTTGTCTTGCAAATTATTCTCTAACTATGTTTTTAGTTTCGTAAATAGTCTATATTTAGTATTTCATGCATGTGTCTAAACATTCGATGTGATATATGTTTAAAAAAATCAGAAGAAACCCAACAAGGCCTTATTTGTACCAAATATATATGTATAGAAAAAAAAATCTGCTACACACACATCTCATGAGCGCATCATTGTGTGATTTCATTTAACCCGCCAATATATAATGACGAGACATGGACGCTGCTAATATATTCAGTGACGATGATGGGACCTCCCTAAGCATGATCCACACCGAGAAGCGAGAGTAATATTAGTACTGTACATAAATTTCTGAATTTGAAGATGTATAGTTGATCTATTTTGTTTCGTGAAGGACGCATCGTTCCTCTTAGTGGTGCTAGTATTTGTGTTCTGGAAGACATCTAATGGTTCTATGACATTTCAACTATACAGAAGACAAATTGTTGTGCATGGACATTTGGCAAGAGAGACGACCAATGTCAAGCTTGTCCTTGTCGTCATAGCCTGGCCCCCGGCCCCGGTCTAGCATGGGCATATCCCTAGAATATGTCCGGTGGATTATAGGGTAAAGTTGTAAAGTACTCGTTCCCTTGTATAGAGTGACATACTCAATCTATTCTAAATTGTAAGTCGTTTGACTTTTTTAATATCAAGTTTGACCACTCGTCTTATTTAAAGTTTTGTACAAAATATCACTTTTTTTTGTTGTGTATTGGTTTATTAATAAAAGTTCTTCAAGAATGACTTAAATTTGACTATATTTACACAAATTTTTTGAATAAGACGAGTGGTCAAACTTAGGGTAAAAAAAGTCCAACGACTTACAATTTGGAATGGAGGGAGTATATATGCTCCATATAAAAATCGGGGAGTATATATGCTCCATATAAAAAGAGAAGAGACTCATGAATAAATGAAACCCTAATTATACCTGAAATTCCGCTTTTGTACCCCCTTGACTGTGTAGACCTTCGTCTGAGCCAAGGTCCTCGCGGTGACCTATATCTGCTGGGACGGTCGAACGCATGGATGCAGCTAGGCAATCCATTTTTTACAATTTGGCCCTTTTGTTGAAGAAAATTCTCTTTTGGACCCCTGGAAAACTTAAACTCAGTTTTGGACCTAGGGGGTCGACGCCATGCTTCATGGCGTCGAGGTTACACGTCTCGACGCCATGGAACACGGCGTCGAGCTCTCTGGCCGAGCCCAGCGTGGCTTCTGACGTGGTAGAGAGCTCGACACCGTAGATCATGGTGTAAGCCCAGCTGTAAATACATGTGGTGTCCCAGTCAGTGAGGCACGGGAGGTACATCCACGATGCAGTGTCCCCTGTTCCGTCAGGGAAAAGAACACACCCAAATAGGTGCAAGATCCAAGCTCTACAGTAGTAGGCAACTGTCTCCTAGTCCGCATGTGCCAGACAGTTACCAAAGCTCTGCCTAAGCCAAGTAATTGGTACCCCTGTGGTGCGGTACGCCGATGCCTCCGGAGGAAGTGGTCTTCCAAGAAAGGCCTCAACTCTGTCCCTACAACCATCGGGCCGGCAGTGTCGATAACTGGATGACCTCTAACACTCAAACCCAGGATCTTCTGACTGTCCTGGAGTGTAACAGTCATCTCTCCACAAGGTAGGTGGAAACTATGAGTTTCTGGCCTCCACCTACAAATCAAATTAAAGAACATTGTTGTTAGGTTTTTCAGAAAGATAGATAATTTTTTTTGGAAATAACATACGATTACTATGGAGAAATGGTGCACCTGTCAACCAAAGCTGTGATCGCCACGGGGTTAATTGGAGGCAACCCACGACGAACCTGATACGATATGACATCTAGGCCAGCCCTCTGTAGCAGAGGTGTGTACCTGTCGTCATACCGCATCTCCTCGAACTTGTCATGTGTTCGAGGTCGAAGCGGGGGTAGTTCCTGCAACCGTTACAATCAAATTATTTAATGCATAAGTAAGCAAATTAATAATACATGAAAAGCAAAGATCAAAGTAAGTACTGCCCCCTCTGCAGTGAGTCGTCCTCGGTGCTTCTCCTCGTAGTATGGATCCAAGAGGTGGAACTGCTCCATCCTATAAACAAATTTGAGCCATTAGTTAGTAATTAAGCAGATAAGAAAAAAATACATTACAATGTCATTACATTAAACAAAGGAGCACTAGAACATGTATGTCTACCAAAAAGTAAGTTGCATATGAAAGTATTTAACAACTAAAGTACATAGAATATTAAATGCACCTGACTTAGCGGCCAATGGCACGTACGCGAGTTGTGCTCAAGTCTGCCACATTTGCCACATTGATTTTGCTTGGGGTTAGTAACAAAAGGGGTTGCTCTCCCTCGCCTCGTTCTACCAGAAATCCGGTCCATGACCATCTTATGCCTCGTCCGCTTTCTGGATCCACGTTTGTTCCAGCGAGCACCTGGATCTGCAATGTAGCTTGGGCCAATATATTCTGGCCACTGCCCCTCATCTAGGAAAGGCTCAAAACGGGGCGACCAAGTAAGGACAAGGCTATCAACACTCAACTCCCATGGTATCTTTGTCTCGTAGTCAAAGTTGCGATGCCTAGCTGGTGCAATATAGTGAGAACAAGGAGAGTGGTACTGTCTTGGTCTCCCACATCCACATGAAAAATCAGTAAGGACAACAATATAACTTCTTGATGGTCGGATCTCACCATCTGACGTTGTACCACCCCTTTCAGTGACCTGGTACTTGCCAGTGGCATGGTCAAAACACTCTATGTCATGTGTCCTAGCCCTTTCCTTTGCCTTGTCAAGGTGCTTCTTAGGTCTAGGTGCCCATTTCAGATTATTACTCTGTAATTGCAATGCTTGAGCATGTCTATCGTTGAACCAGGCCACTAGCCTATAAAAGGTAAAAGATACAATAGCATTGACTGGCATGGCACGTATACCCTTGAGCACACTATTAAATGACTCTGCCATGTTGCTAGTCTGAAATTCGTACCTCCATCCACCATCATCATGGGCTCTTGTCCATTTCTCAGGTTCACTCATCAAACCTAGCAGGCACTGCCTACCTTCTGCATTTGTTGCGGTTTTTAACTGCTCCAACTTCTCCTAAAAAAACGGCACCTCAAGCATTCGAGCAACCTCCTCGAATAGAGGAAAGTTGTCCTTCGTACCATCCTTCCGAAGTAAATTCTCTGCAAGGTGCCTAGTACACCAACGATGGTGCAAAGGTGCATAACCAGGAATATGCTCCTGTACGGCACTAAGTATGCCCTGGTGCCTATCAGATATGATACCAACCTCCCTATGTGGGCCAATGACATGTATCCGAACAAGGCGCATGAACCAACCTCAGCTGTCTTTGTTTTCTCTCTCCACCAAAGCAAAAGCCAAAGGAACCAATGCGTTGTCTGTGTCACAGGAAATGGCTACCAAAAGAGTGCCCATGTACTTGCCAAGCAGAAAAGCACTAAAATGCACAAAAGAATATCTGCCTCCCATTCCTCCATTCATTAGGCTTCGGAATGTACTCGTAATGCATGCCTGGATTTGCTGCTTTCATTGCATTGAACATTGCTGGCAGCTGCTCGTACACCTCCTCCCAGTCCCCATATATCATCTTCCAGGCCCTTTGCTTTGCCCTCCATGCTTTACCATACTTTATATCATACTTAAATATCTTCTGAGCCATATCCATAATTGTTCTGACCTTCAAGTTGGGCTGACCCTTTAAAGTAGTGCATAACGTACTAGCAATAAGGGTAGAGGTCAACTGTCGATGGTTCTGTTGAAGGTCAGTCTGGGCACAAGTGTGTGGACCTACAATTTTTGTGATCTTGAACTTCCCGGTGGCCTTCTGTTTACTAGCACAAACCCTCCAGTTGCAATCTGACATCTCACACACAACCGTGTAGCGGCGCTCAACATAGGAGAGCATCACCTTGAAGGGTCTTTTACGTATTACAGAATATTGTTGTAACCACCGTCTTAAGCTAGGCAAGTCATTAAAGATCATGCCCTTCTGAATTTGCACACTGTCACTAGCCTCAGGAGCCTCCAGCAGCTCGTCATCTCTTCCCTCTGTATAAGCATTTTGAGAATGACTGAGGTCACTAAACTCGTGAACTAGTGGATCACGATCAGGACATAAACGTCTGATAAGCTCCATTTCTTGTTCACTTAAAGGTGCAACTGGGCGGTCATCATCGGAATCAACAGCTCTAGCTGTGCCATAGGGCTCCTCATCATCCTCAATATTAACATCCAAACTGTTAGATGCTATAAAAGCTGCGTCAACATTAACTGATGGAGGCACAGGAGGACAACAATCATTAATTGGATTGTCACCTACAACAAAACCACAAATATGGATACAATTGAGACAACGAAATCAAACGAAGAAGGCTAACGAAATGAATAATGTAACTACACCACTTATATTGAATTTTCTGGGTCATAGGGGTCTCTAGACTGCCAGCACCAACACCACCGACAAATGTTCCAGCCTCATTGGGACCGGATTGAGCATCAGAAACGACAACCACATCTTCCACACCCACCTCGTGACTGGGTACTGGGGGAGCTGAGGGTGCCGGATTCTCCGGTTCCGGCGAGGACCCACCAAGGGGTGGTTGACAATTAGGAGGAGAATCCACTAGAGGGGCTGGCTCCTTGGACAAGTTGCGCACAACCAAATCCAAACATTGAAACTCACTCTTCATGACAGTTTTGACATATTTGTCCCATTAAACCTCAGATACAATTGGGACCAACCGCCTAAAAATTGTCCGTGACCGGCCATGATGAAGTACCCCCTCAACTAAGATTTCATCTTCATTTGAATTACATTTAAGCTCATCACGAGCACTACCCATCAATTCAGAAAACAATGGCCGCTCATCAAACATCAAAGGCACCCTTTGCATTCCAACAAAACCAACATTGCCAAACTGATCTTCCTCCACACTTCCTCCATGATATAGAGTTACTACATTGTCCATCTAATTGATATACAAAACACCCAAGTTACTAGGCATATAACTAATACAAGTAAAACACCTATATATCTATCTAAGGAAATACGTATGTAACTAACTATATAACTAAAATTACAAACTAGATTGATCTAACTAAATTACATAACTAAATTCTACAAATATTACATAAACTACTCTAAATTAAATAAACTACTCTAAATTACATAACTAAATTTTACAAATATTACATAAACAATATATTACATAATGGATATACCATATTCATACAAATATTACCAAAAATAATACCAATATAAAAAATTGCTACATGAATTATTTCAAAAAAATATAAAACTTACAAAACTAACTACAATATCTAAACAATTATACAACTACAAAAAGAAAAAAAGTTACCTGACCGAGGCGGGGCGGGCCTCCTGCGCAGTGGTGTGGCGGCCGGGGGCAGCCGCGGGGAGGGCCGGGGGCTGCGGCGGGGGCGGGGGCAGCGGCGGGGGCGGGGCGGGCCGGCCGGGCGCGGGCTGCGGCGGCCGCGTGGAGGTGGAGGAGAACGAAGGAGGAGGCCGCGGGCGGGCGTTTTGTTTCAGTACCTCGGTGCCGTGATCTGTGGCGTCGAGCTCGGCGCCGTGATCTGTGGCGTCGAGCTCGGCGCCATGATCTGTGGCGCCGAGCACCTTTTTTTTATGCCACATACGATGACACGTCAGAAGTCACGCTGGGCTCGGTCAGGGAGCTCGACATCATGATCTATGGCGTCGAAACGTGTAACCTGGGTCCAAAATTGAGTTTAAGTTTTTCAGAGTTCCAAAATAGAATTTTCTTAAAAAAAAAGGCTAAATTGTAAAAAATTGAGGTCAAAGACACGCCGCTGATAGATGGAACTGTCTGATCCGTCGCCGCCTCCTGCTTGCGTGCGCATCTGCTTGATACGACTATTATTCTTCCGTCCGTGAAGTGCATGAAGATTTTCAAGCTAGGATCAAGATAGCGTTTATACGTACGTGTCCTAGTCTATAGCTGAGTAGTAGACGAGAGGATCGGGACGACGCTAGAACTACTAGAAGACGATGGAAATAAATGGCATCCTTTGTTTCTAGGTCGTATCATCACTCGCTCTTTGACTACTGTGGTCCACTGAGAGCATGCTCGATCAACAGCTTCTCCCATTACTGTATCATCGAAGTCACCGTATTGAGTAATAACGTCGTCAGGCTCCGACTGTTCTTCTTTACCTTCTTCCATCATTATTCCGTTTTCTCCATGCTTGGTCCAACAAATATAGTTTGGTATAAAACCGGACTACAACAAATATGAGTGAATATTTCTAGAGTTAGAATATTCCTTCAAATTCTCACATAAAGCACATGGGCAACATATGAATCCATCCCGCTTGTTTTCCTCGGCCACTCTTAAGAAATAATACACACCATCAATGAATTCTTTGGAGCGGCGATCGGCATTGTACATCTAATGACGTGTCATTGTCTGCATTGCAACTTAAGGTATTATAAGTTTCTAATTTTTTATACAGAAATTAAAGTAACAAATAACCTAAAACTCTCTATTTCTAGTTTTTCTAAACCAGCAAAATTAAAAAGACATAAAAGTTCTCTATTTTCTAACTAATCATGAAATGTGGCATGCATACTAGTTATAATTAACTAATTAACCATGTCATAAATTGCAAATTAAAAAAATATAAGTTTCTAATTTTTAATAGAGAAATTAAAGTAACAAAAAACTTAAAATTCTCTATTTCTAATTTTTCTAAACAAGCAAAATTAAAAAAGCACAAAAGTTCTCTATTTTTCTAACTAATCATGAAATGTGGTATGCATACTAGTTATAATTAACTAATTAACCTTGTCATAAATTGCAAATTAAAGTATTATAAGTTTCTAATTTTTAATAGAGAAATTAAAGTAACAAAACCCTAAAATTCTCTATTTCTAAATTCTCTAAACAAGCAAAATTAAAAAAGCACAAAAAATCTCTATTTTTCTAAATAATCATGAAATGTGGTATGCATACTAGTTATAATTAACTAATTAAATCGGTCAAAAATTACAAATTAAAGTATTATATGTTTTTAATTTTTTTTCTAAACTAATTAAAATAAAAAACATAGTATCACTATTTCTCTAAAAAACGCGTAGATGTTGAGAAGACGATGAAGCTAGTAACCTCTTAAAAAACCATAAAATTGAAAACAACATACATAACACTAGGAAATGACATATGCCGCTGCTAAATGTTGAGAAGATGAAGCTAGTGACCTTTTAACAAGTCGATGACGGCGTAGAAATGATGAAATGAATCAATAGCCGGAGATGAGAGCAAGAACAAGCAACTCCAAATGAAGAACACAGCAAAAGAGTGAAGATCAATGGGCTCGGCCAGAGGAAGAAGAAGAGTTCAAATATGGGGAAGGACATTTAGTCCCGATTCCATTTAAAAACCGGATCTAAAGTCCAACATTAGTCTCGCCCGGTGAGACGGACCGGGACAACAGCTTTTAATCCCGGTTGGTGTTACCAACCGGGACTAAATTAAAGGCTGGGCTTTTGTCCCGGTTCGTGAGACCAACCGGCGCTAAAGGTACCTTCTGCCGATCTCTGACACCATAGCCGTTGGGCAGAGGACTTTTAGTCCCGGTTGGTCTCACCAACCGGGACTAAATATGTTTTTGTCCCGGACGCTGATTGGGCCGAGATTATTGTTCATTTTGGGCAAGTGACCAAAGGCCTGTTCTGTAGTAGTGCAAGAGTTCACATCACATCAAATCTTATGACACATGTATAAAACACTAAATATGAATAAAAATAAATATGAATAAAAATAATTAATTGCATATTTTATTTATAATTTGTGAAACGGATTTTTTAAACCTAATTAGTTTATGGTTAGATAATAATTATTAAATACAAATAAAAATGCTACAAAACCCAAAAACTTTCTAGCGAGGGATTCACATTCACATGCTTGGCCCGTTGGCCGCCACCGTGCTCTGCATCCTTCCAATTTGTGCTCTCCACTCCACGAGCTATTCTAATGCCTTGTTTAGATGCACCCAAAAACCTAAAATTTTACAAGATTCTCCATCACATCGAATCTTACGGCACATGCATGAAACATTAAATATAGATAAAAAAAGATAACTAATTGCACAGTTTACCTGTAAATCACGAGATGAATCTTTTAAACTTAGTTACTTCATGATTGAACAATGTTTGTCAAATAAAAACGAAAGTGCTACAGTGTCAAAATTCAAAAAAATTTTGGATCTAAACAAGGCCTAAGTCAACCGCGCGCACCCAACATGCCAACATGGATCTGAAACTAATCTTATATGCAGCAATTAACAAGCAAAGTCAACTGCAGGCCTGCTCGTGTTTTCGATGAATACAGGAGCCGCCAACTAGCTTGTGTGGTACGTGCCGCTGTGCACGCTGGTGTGGAGTGGATGGATTATATTGTGGCCGACACTATGACGGTATCAACAAACAACTTGCATGCTCTCGGTCGTCGACCTTTTATTAGCGCCAATCATCATAACACGTAGCACGACACCTGTACGTAGATTCAAAGGAGATCCAACACAAGCCTAGGCTTTGTTTAGTTCCAAAAAATTTTGCAAAATAGGAATAGTACCACTTTCGTTTGTATTTGACAAATATTATCCAATCATGTACTAACTAGGCTCAAAAGATTCGTCTTATCAATTCCGACCAAACTGTGTAATTAGTTTTTATTTTCGTTTATATTTAATACTCCATGCATGCGTCTAAAGATTTGATGTGACAGATAATCTGAAAAATTCTGTAAAATTTTTTGGAACTAAACAAGGCCTTTCTCGTCCATGTATATACCAGGTCAACCTTGCAGTACGTTAGAGGATGCAATGCAATCTCACATACGGGTAGGGACCGCTCCAACTGGGGGCCCAGGGCGGCCGCCCCGCTTGCCCGCCTCCAGGGCCGGGCCTGCCTCCAAGTCAACCCTTGAGCGTGTATAAAAAAAAAGTCCCTTCAGCATCTCCACTAGACTGATTTAAAAACATCTTTCCCTATATCACACGATAAAGGAGATTAAAACAAAAAAATACAAGCTCTAGCATATTCCCTTTCTAATCCACTTTTCCTAAATTTGTTTCTTAATCCTTCGTAATCTTATCTGAATTCATCGAATGAAGGCATCTGCCACCACTTTTTCTCAATCCCCTTTTCTCTCCTTCACGTCATCACTGACATGCGGCCGGGATCGTTGTCATAGCTCCATACAGGAGCAAGCCTCCAGGGAGTTGCGCCGAACAGCGCAAGGGTCAGTCGTGCGGGGCAATGCCTCCGTCGCCATGTGGTCGTGCTATCGCGAGTGTGCAGCCTCCGTGCCTATGCCTGGCGGGCATGCCAACGGGCTATGCCATCATCATGACTAGAAGCCCCTAGACAACAAAGAGGGAGAGGAGAGAGAAAAAAAAGGATAAGATTAGTGTCACTGATATATAGGTTCCATGTAATAAATGTGGTGGAGTATTCTAAATCTGTTGTAGCATTATTCGCCTTTTATATCACTTTCAATTCGATTTTCTCTATCCCTTATATCAGATTGTTAGGAAAAAAAATGATACTCAATCTGGTGGAGATGCTCTTAGTACCAAAATATATCTTCCTCGATCCACAAGGCAACCCATGTCGGCATCGACTCCAGAAAAAATTGCATGTTGATAATGTTGCACATGCACAAATAGAACCAATGCAAGTTGGTGACTGACACACACCGTCACTCTCACAAAAGGGGCTGCAGGACGCTACTGATATACTCGAAATCTCTCCTTTCCACAGTTCTTTCTTAGGTGTCGTGTTTCTCGGTTGCCCTGTCGCTACCACCTTGACTGCCCATATGCCGCAACACCACACTTCGCTAACGTTGTGGGCAGGTCGCCCATGTTGCCAACCGGATGTTCCCCACTGCCCTACTAGCGGTGCCACCGCTGTAGGGCCAACCACCACACCCACTAGAGCTAGAGGAGATTGAAGGTTTCCTCAAAGCTCTAACCCTAACCCTAGACCATCTATCTACCCTTTCGTCACCATTGTGGCTGACATCGACTCTCCCACCTCGCCGCTCCGCCCACCTCCCACTCGTTGTCTTCTAACCAAGAGAAAGACACCTTGTCCATGTACCCTGTGCACTGATAGCATGCTCAACACGTACACATGGACACTTACTCGATCATCCCACGCGCTCTCAATCTCTCTTTGACCTCAATCCGGCCGGCGTCAGCAAATTAGCTAGCGGCCATTATCCTAGTCTATTACTCCTACAAAGAAATGATCGGTTCCGGCGGCGTTCTTCTGCTGCTTGCTTATGATTTGCTTAGGCTTTGTTTAGATACAAAATCCTTTTAAATTTTGATACGGTAGCATTTTCGTTTGTATTTAACAAACATTGTCAAATCATGAACTATTCGTCTCGCGATATACAACTGTGCAGTTAGTTATTTTTTATCTTTATTTAATGCTCTATGTATGTGCCGCAAGATTCGATGTGATGAAAAATCTTATAAACTTTTGGATTTTTGATGGCATCTAAACAAGCCCTTATCCGTGCAAGCAAATTGACCGATAGGAGTCTCGAGAGAAAACACATGTACGCTTCCAACGGTGTTTGGTTCTTGGCCACACATTGTCTCGCCACGTATGCAGCTCCCACAACGGTTTGGTTGATGTTTGGTTAATACATAAGTTATGACGGCCATACATTTTTCTAGTTCATTTGCATGCTTATTTCAGCCACACATGTGGCGGCCATTTCCCATGCCACAGCCTTTGGTGGCGCCACAACTTGATGGCTGGCATGGGCTATGAACCAAACAGCCTTCAACTTTGATAGATGCAATGCAAGCTGCTCCAAAGCCTTGTTTAGTTTGAGAAAAATTTTGGATTTCGCTACTGTAGCACTTTCGTTTGTTTGTGGCAAATATTATCCAATCATAGACTAACTAGGATCAAAAGATTCGTTTCACGATTTACAGGTAAACTGCGTAATTAGTTTTTGTTTTCGTCTATATTTAATGTTTCATGCATGTGCCGCAAGATTCGATGTGACGGGGAATCTTGAAAATTTTTGGGAACTAAAGACCTAAGCCTGATAGATGATGCCTGGGCCAAACATTTCTCGATTAAATGAACTGAAGGATAAGCATTATGCTTTCTTGAATCGACAACGCAAGAGGCCACATGCCTGATACATGTGAATGTGTGTATTAATTTTGATAGGCATTCACATGCATGCATGTCCAATTGGCCACCGTACGTACTTCTGCATCCTTCCAATTTGTGTTCTCCACTCCACGAGAGCTATTCCAAGTCCACCGTACCCAACATGGATCTGAATATGATATTGTGCAGTAATTAAAGTCCAACATGAGACAAGCAAGAGTCAACTGCAGGCCTGCAACTATTTCCTAGTTTAGTTCCTAATTTTTTTAAAAAAACTTCATATCATATCAAATCTTTAAATACATGCATACAGCATCAAATATAAATAAAAAATAACTAATTATATAGTTTATTTGTAATTTACGAGATAAATGTTTTAAGTATAGTTAGTTTATAGTTAAATAATAATTGTCAATACAATGAGCTAAACAAGGCGTGCTCGTGTGTTTTTGGGTGAGCAAAGTCAACTTGTCGTACGTGCCGCTACCCTCTGATGGTGTGGATGCATTTTTTTTTTACAACAGTGTGGATGCATTATATATTGTGGCCAAGGCCAACGGTGACTGTATGATTTGTTAGTGGGGCCTTTTGTAGTATTAAAAAAATGCTATTGTTGTTTCAGTATTTTTCGTTTAGTTTTTTTTGTTTATCTGAAGACTTTATCACTGTTGATTCTAAAGCCGATAGTGATGAGGTTTCTGAACGGACAGTGTGATATATACAGTCCGTTCTAGAGGATAGTGTCTACTTTACAAGTTAGTCCAAACTCAAACAATAACGATTTGAATCTGTTAAATCTGTTAGTCATTCAATAGTATTTTTCTTTTACAATAAATTAGTCAGCGGTACTTTTTGTTAGGACTTAGATCGAAATGAATACAGCGCTGTATGCAGCAATTAAAGTCCAACACGAGACGAGCAAAGTGAACTGCAGGCCTTGTGGTCGTGTTTTCGATGAATACAGGAGACGCGGACCTGTGGATATATACATATCGTGCCGCTCTGCCTGCTGGTGTGGACTGGATGGATTATATACGACTGTGCCTAACGGTATGTCCATCGGTATCAAACAGCAACTTGCTCTCGGTGGTCGACCTTTAATTAGCGCCGATAATTTAATTATATATATACGACACTTGGAACTTTAGTGTCGTATATATTGTCTCCTAACAAGGATTTACTAGTTTGCAAGCGTGTAGTACTCTATATATATCGGGAGGCAAATCAATCCTTTTGCACATAGATTCGAAGGAAATCCAACTCTAGCATAAAGACTAGTCTGTTTATCGTCCATATATACATACCAGGTCAACCTTGCAGTTAGAGGTACAATCTCACATCTTAAATATGGGCCGGGACTGCTTGAAGTCAACCCTTTCCCTATATAAAAAAAAAAAGTCAATCCTTCAGATCGAGCATCACCACCAGACTAAACTTAAACCTATCTCCTTTCCCTATATCACACAATAAAAGATATTGAAACAAAAAAAAAATACAAGCTTCAACAGATCTCCTTTCCAATCTCTCTCTCTTTTTTTTGTCAATTCCTCAAAATATTGTCTCGATCCCTGAAATGAAGGACCTTGACACCACTATTTTTCAATCTCCTTTCCTCTCCGGGCGGGAGCCAGCCCTGCCGCCGCTATGGTGTTGCGCTGAACAGCGCATGGGCAGCGCCTTTGGTCGCACCAGGTGGCCGCGCCGTCGCAAGCGTGCGGCCTTCGTGCCAGTGACTAGTACTTTGCTTGTCTAGCTAGCTCATGTTCATGGTGGCTCTTTGCATTGCCTAGTGCTTTAGGGCCAAACTAGCATCATCGACGGATCACTGGTATTGGAAGCAAGCCAGCTGCATGCTTCGGCGCTCTGACGACGTTGACGTGCTGGTGACAGGAGACATTAATAACAGTTAACAGGATTAAGGCCTTGTTTAGTTCATCCTGAAAACCAAAAAGTTTTCAAGATTCTCCGTCACATCGAATCTTGTAGCACATGCATGAAACATTAAATATAGACGAAAACAAAAACTAATTACACAGTTTAGCTGTAAATTCCGAGACGAATCTTTTGATCCTAGTTAGTCTATGATTGGATAATATTTGTCACAAACAAACGAAAGTGTTACGGTACCGAAAACTTTTCACTTTTCGGAACTAAATAAGACCGCGTGAAAATATCGGGTAAAGGAAAGTGCATGCCTTGCCTGCTTTACACGTCATCAGAAATACTAATGCTCACAGTCAGAGTCACAGTCGCATGATTCAGGCCTTGTTATACTTTTTTTTCGCATTTGGACGCCGTAGCACGGCCTTGTTTAGTTCCCACAAAATTTTGCAAAATTTTTCATATTTCCCGTCATATTGAATCTTTAGACGCATGCATGAAGTATTAAATATAGATAAAAATAAAAACTAATTGTACAGTTTAGTCGAAATTGACGAGACGAATCTTTTGAGCTTAGTTAGTCTATAATTGGACAATATTTGTCAAATACAAACGAAAGTGCTATAATGTCGATTTCCTAAAATTTTTCGGAACTAAACAAGGCCTCACAGTCGCATGATTCGGGCCTTGTTATCTTTTTTTTTATTTAGACACCGTAGCATTTTCGTTTGTTTTTAATAATTATTGTCCAACTATGAACTAGCTACACTCTAAAAATTCATCTCACAAATTACAGACAAAGTGTGCGGTTTTTTATTCATATTTAATACTCCATATATGTGCCGCAAGATTTTATGTGATGAAAAATCTTAAAAAGTTTTTAGATTTTTAGGTGAACTTAGACGTGGTTTAGTTTTCAAAAAAATTTAAGATTCCTGTCACATCAAATCTACTAATTGCACAGTTTTTTTATAATTTATAAGACGAAGCTTTAAACCTAGTTCGTCTATAATTAGACAATAATTACTAAATAGAAACAAAAGTGTTATCTCCTACAACTAAAAAGGCCAAAGTATGGACAACTTTTAGTGCAACAAAATTTAGTTCATCCGTCTGCCTTTTCCACCTGCGAACGACGCCCCCGCTCGCAAAGATTAGGAAGACCCTGCCCGCCTACGCGATCTCCTCCTCCAATCACGCAATCTCCTTTTCCAATTCCTTTCCATGGTCCCTACGATCCCCTCCCTGCTCGTGATCCTTGCGATCTGGCCTGCTGCCGGTGGTTGCACATGCTCGCCCCCTCCCTTCTCGTGATCCCTAACGCCGCATGTGCTCACCCGCTCGGTCGTGCCGCCGTGGCCTGCGCTTGCCAGTGGCCACGCCCAACACATGCGACCGCACCCAGGTGGCCACGCCGCCGCGACTGAAAGGTCCAAATGGCTAGAGGGGGTGAATAGCCTATTTAAATTTTCTACAAACTTCAACTAGACAAGTTGATTAGTAAAACAAAAGGCGAAGCTATTCTAGCACTGGCACAACTAAGCTATGCAAGCCACCTACACAAGTCTAGCAAGAAAGCTAAACACAAGTTACAACTAGAAGCTTGCTACACTCCTAAACAAGATAGCTAAGCTAAACAAGCTACACAACTAGCAAAGTATGCACATAAGTAAAGGAGAGGGGAGTGATTGTTATACCAACGTTGTAGAGTAGAAATATAGCCAATCAATCAATCACAATTACAAGAGAATCCTCGGCAAGAGATGACACAAGATTTTTTTTTACCGAGGTTCACTTGCTTCCCGGCAAGCTAGTCCTCGTTGTGGCGATACACCCACTTGATGGATCACGAGCTAATTGGCAATCCAAAGCCAAACCCTCAGCGGGTGCCGCACATCCACTCACAAGATGGGGATCCTCCAAGCCACGAGCAATCAACTAGAGTAGCCAATTACGATCTCCCGTGGGGAAGGGCTCAAGAACCCCTCACAAATCACTTGGTGAGGCTCGAAACAATCTCCAATCATGAGCTCAACACCACCGCTGCTCCAAGCCGTCTAGGGCATCGGGAAACACCAAAGAGTAACAAGAAATCTGCAGCAAACTCAAGAATCAAGTGCCACTAAATGCAACTCTCAAAGCAATGCACTTGAATCTCACTCAATCTCACTAGGATTAGCAATCAAGCAAGGAGATGAGTGGAAGGAGTGTTCTCTAACTCAATGTATGCCTCAAGTAATCAAATGTCCAAGAGTTAACCTCCCAAAGCCGGCCACCAACTATTTATAAGCCCCCTCAACAAATAGAGTCGTTGGCTCTTTTCACTGGGCTAAAAACGGGGGCACCGGACGCTACCAAGTGAGCACCGGACGCTCGACCCCCTGCGTCCGGTGCACTGGGGTTGGCCACGTGTCCTTCTTGAATCTCGCGTGTCAGTCTCTAACTGCTACCTGCAAAACACCGGACGCTCTGCAGGTCCACACCGGACGCGTCCGGTGCACACCGGACTAAAACTCAGGGAGGTATGCAAATACTCGGGGTCACCGGACGCTGAGCATCGGACCGTCCGGTGCTCACCGGACTCATACCCAGAGAGGTTTGCAAAACCGCGCGGACACCGGACTCAGAACACCGGACGCTTCAACCTGCGTCCGGTGCCTGGCGTTCGGTGCCTAACCCTAGCTGAGCCAGGCAGCATGTACACCGGACGCACAGGCACAGCGTCCGGTGCTTCTGAGCCAGCGTCCGGTGAGTGTTTCTTAGCGAAAAACACTCCCACGACTTCTCCAAATTTCCCACCGGCGCTATAGAAAATATTCACTTAATTTTCTCAAAAGCGTCGAATCCCACCTCACAAGCTCGGCGGGAGGGAGAGAGAAACCCACACCCCTCTCAACCCTAGGAAAACCACCTCCTTTGCAAATGTGCTAACACCAACAAGTGTCCACCACCAAAGTGCAAGTGTGTTAGCTTTTCACTAACATTTTACCAAAGGAGTTAAGTTAGCACTTTACTAGATCCTAATGCATAAGCTCAAGTTATTGACCTAGTAGCACTTGATTCGAGAGATGACCGTGATTTCCCCTCTTGATAGTCGGCTATCTATCATAAACCAGGTCAATCACTTCTCTACTCATCTTAGACCGACAAAAGTAAAACCCTATGTTTACACCTTTGCCTTGATTACTTTGCTCCTCATCTATCACCATGATCTTCACTTCATGCTTCATCCCTTTGTGATCATGTGGCCACCTTTCCATGCCAACATGCACCTTCATCACATGTGTTGCTATGCCTAAATCAAATCACTTAAGCACAAGGCATTAGCAACTTGGTGTCATTAATTACCAAAACCAAACTTGGGCTTTCAATCTCTAATCTTCAAGTTCATGTAGGATGTAGCTTTAGGATGTAGCTTTAGTCTATGAGTTTAGAGTTCATCTTTGAACCTTTAGTATGTAGCTTGCATGAATTTGAAGATTATACCAATTCCTACAGAGAAGTGAGCAAAGAATTGAAGTAGTGGATGGGTGATTTTAAGGTCTTCCTAAAATGTTAAGGCGCTTGATGGTTCCCTTCCATGGAGACTATTAAAGAAAAGCTGAGAGTACTTGCTACGAGCTGCATTCAGAAGTGGGAACCCACTTGCCAATCTTACATGGTGAAGTGCCTCAATTGTATAAATAAATATCGCTCACAGTCTAATGCATCATCTTGTGTGATCTACTGTGGTCGGAATAGAATTAGGCATCTAGAAGCACGTGTCTTTAAGGATGAAAACGGAACGGAAATATCCCGAACCGAACCGCACCGTTTTCTAAATTTGACCCGATCAAATTCGTATTGTCGGACAAAATACGGAATATTAAATTCGAAATCAAATACGGAATACTAAATTCGAAATCGGAACGAATTCGGTTTAGGCTTTTTTCGATCGATTTCTACTTTTCTACATTATATTCGGAGTGTACCGTTTTATTAATTCGGTTTGAACCGAATTTGGTCCAGTACGCAAAGCACAAATTAGTAGCCCACTATGGCCCAGCCCAATAACATGTTGACAACCCTAGACTGAGCCAATGTCTCTTGACTCCTCGAGTCCTCCTCCCCGTATGCTCCGTTGCTCCCCTCCCTATCCAGATTCCTGGCGGCTGCCGGCGCCCCTTGCCCTCGCAAAGACGCAACTCGGTGAAGTTGAGAACCAGCGCCTCCACTCCTCCAGTGGTCCAGCCTCCAGGACTCCGTCTCCACCCGCCATTCGCAACTCCAAGGTCGCAACTCCAGAACTTGCAAGAAGTCGAGAACCAGACGCAACTCCAAGGTCGCCGGCTCACCCCGCCTCCTCTCATCCTCTCCAGTCTCCACCCGTCCCCAATCCCAGCAAGGCAGCGACGCAGCACGACAACACTGCCCCCAGGCCCTAGCCCATCGATGGCGCCCGCTGGAGGAGGTGTCTCTGCTCCTGGAACAAAGGGCAAGGGCAAGAACAAGACCAAGAGCGTGCGCCACCTTCTTGCCCTGCCAGGTAAAGGTAATTACCTATGTATTAGCCTGTGTTTCATTTGGTAGATGTATAAGACTAACTGGTGGTATAGGTTAATAAGAGATGTATTAACCTATGTAATTGCCACAATCTTAATAGGTGTATAGGTTATGCATTACTCTGTACATAGAAAAGTAGGGGGCCTTGTTTCTTGTGCATATCTGGATGCATTTTATAGGAATAGGAACATAGAAACTATGGAAGAATAGTTTAAGGCTTGCACAAATATATAGAATAGTTTAAGGCTTGCACAGATGTGTTGTTTTTCTAAACAAAAGGCTTGCACAAATTCACGAGCTTTAACCTACTGATGATGGGAAAGCTTTAACCTCATTTTTTTAACCTAGAACTTAATATATTTTCTTTTTACAATCTCAATTTTTCATTTCACTCTTGGCAGGATCATGGGGCAAAAGGTCTGCATCTCAAAGTATTAGTTTTACTGGAACTTGTGAAAGTCCAACTACAGAAGCATCAGTAGCAGCTTCAGTGTCAGTGATTGGTTCCTATGCACCAAATGTTGAAACCAGTTGCACTAGCAGTGGCGCTGGACCCGCTTGTGCACCAGCAACAACCGCAACTCTAGCCACAACGCCAATTAATGTTGACAATGATGACCCAGAGGATGGTGAGGATGAAGAGGAGGCTCACCTTTCTGGCAAGAGGTACAAGAAATGCACATCGTGGGTCTGGAATTATTTCAGCAAGAAAAAAAGAGCATGTAGTGGTGGAAGGAAAGCAAATTGAGGAGATTTGGGGATACTGCAATTTCTCTAGGTGTGATCAGAAGTACAGATCCACGGGCGTCTGTGGGACGACTGCATTCAAGAACCATTTGAAGTCAAAACACAGTGTTGTGAAGGGACAACAGCAACTTAATGTTGGTAAGAACCCTGGTTCTTTAATCGCTCATGTTCAGCCTTTCAAATATGACCAAGAAGTTAGCTCGAAGAAACTGAATTTGGCAATAGTCATGCATGAATATCCTTTCAATATAGTTGAGCATGAGTATCTTGTTGAATTCATAAAATCTCTCCGTCCTAGCTTTCCAATAAGATCCCGTGTCACTGTTAGAAAAGAAATAATGGACACATATCTTAAAGAAAAGGAAATTCTTTATGCACACTTGAAAACTTTAAAGTGTCGCTTTAGTGTGACAATGGATATGTGGACCTCATGCCAAAACAAAGGATACATGTGTGTTACAATTCATTGGATAGATGATACATGGTGCAAAGTTATCAGAGACATTCACAGAAGTTATGGTGAAATGGTACATTGAGAATAGATTGTTTGCTTTGACTTTGGATAATTCTAGTTCAAATGAAGTGGCTGTCAATGATATAATTTCAGATCTGAAAGAGAATGGTAATGGTTCCTTAGTGTGTGACGGGATGTTTTTTCATGTTAGATGTGCCTGCCATATTCTCAATTTGGTTGCTAGAGATGGGTTGAAAGTCATTTCAGGAACACTTAGCAAGGTCAAATCACTTGTACTAGCTGTGAAAGGGTCTCCATTGCAGTGGGAAGAGCTTATGAAGTGTGCCACCAAGCTGGGTTGGATACAAAGAGGGGTATTCAAATGGATGTTTCAACAAGGTGGAATTCCACCTATCTAATGCTAAGAGATGCCTTGTACTACAAGGATGCATTTATTAGGCTGAAGTCTTCAAATCGACGTAGGTATGCCAATATTTCTCCATCTTCTGATGAATGGGACAATGCATTGACAATTTATGGTTGCTTGAAGAAATTTTATGATCTCACTGAAATTCTCTCTGGCACTTCATATCCTACTGCAAACTTATTTTATAGAGGTTTTTGTGATATAAAGCTCTTGCTTGATGACTGGTGCTTTAGTGAAGATGCTACAATTAGAGAAATGGTAGTTGCTATGAGTACAAAATTTGAGAAATATTGGAGCAGTCCAATATTGCTCTAGCTGTGGCCTGTTTTCTTGACCCTAGGTACAAGAAAAGGCTCATAGAGTACTACATGAAGAAGTTCCATGGGGTTCGTTATGAAGCTAAACTTGATGAGTTTGTTAGTGTGGTAAAGAAACTCTACCACGTTTATGTTATTAGTTCTGCTCCTGCATCATCAAAGACACCTAGTGAAGTGGCTGCACCTGCACCTAGTAACCTAGTTGATGTATTAATGGCAAATATAGACCATGACCTAGAAGAATTCTTATATGATGAGAGTGAACATGCTGTGGTTGAGTCAAATGATTTGGAGAGGTATATGTTGGAACCACTATTAAAGATTGCTGGTGAGTTTGACATCTTAGCATGGTGGAAAAACAAGAGAGAAGAGTATCCTATCCTTTCACAAGTTGTTAGGGATGTAATGGTTGTACAAGCATCAACAGTAGCATCCGAGTCTGCTTTTAGTGCTGCTGGTCGTGTTGTTGATCCCTATCGTAGTCATCTTGATCCCGAGATGGCAGAAGCATTAATTTGCACAAAGGATTGGGTTGCTGCAGCAAATAAAGGTACTCATTTTATCTGTTTTTTTCAGTTACACACTTGTAATTGCAGGAGAATAATGCTTTGATTATTTTCCTTTCTATTTTTTTGTTTAGATTCTAAATTGGTTGGATCAATTGTGAGTGATCTTGAGGTTGACGCTTTGACTAATGTTGTGGCTAAGCTGAAAATTGAGGTATATTTATTGACTGCTTGTTATGAAATATTCTATTTGCTAGCTCACTGTTACATCTAATTTTAATTCCCATTGCAAACTTGTAGGACGATAATGAGGGGGAAGAGGACGCTGATGAGGACAATGAGGAAGAAAAAACATGGAAAGTGATCCTGATAACATGGATGATGCTGATCAACTGTAGACGTTCATGTTCTGTTAATTTTTTGTTCTGGACTTGTGTATTTCATCATGCACTTGTTTAATGCTATGCACTTGAACTGTTGAACTAGATCATGCACTTGTTAGTTGTGAACTTGTTATGTATTTGGTCGGGTACTTTCGCACTTGTTTAATGCTATATACTGTGCGTCGGTATTTCGTATTGAATTTTCGTATACCGACCGTGTTCGACATAATTCCGCTCGAATTATTTCGTTTCCGAAATTCTAGATATTCCGTAAGTTCGTGTTCGTTTTCGTGTTCGGCTTGTCCGCTTTCGTTTTCGCTTTCGTATTTCAAATGTAGAAGTAGAAAACGGTTGAGGAGTTTTTCGACCGTGTCTTTGCCATTTGCTATATCCGTGTGCTCTGTGTAATAGATTTCTATAATTTCAAGGTGTGTCTTTGCCACTCCTAAATTTTATTGATAGAAGGCTACAAAACACTTAGATTTTTAGACTTCATGTATATGCAAATGTTGATGGGGTGAATAAACATTGGAAGGCATGCATGAACAAATAGTAGCACTAGAATTTTGGATTTTGTAAGCAAATGAATATGAATTTTTTGTAAGAAAAATTAATATGGATGTAAGCAAAACATTGCTTCTCCGTCTATTTAACAATTCATGTTTTATTTTTATTTTGAGGTTTATTAAGTATAATTTGTGAGTTTGCGATGCCGCAGTCTTTATAACTGTGCTAATTTTATAAACTTTTTTTTAAAATTAAATGTCATTTTAATATTGGTATTTAATTTCTACAGTATTGTTATTTTATTATATGATCTGTATGTTTTAAATAAAAAATATTAGTTATTCTATAGCAACACATGGACACGCTATCTAGTACTAGTTAAAACCAAAAAAATTTGGTGGCCTTGTTTACTTCCAAAAATTTTTGCAAAATATGAATAGTAGCATTTTCGTTTGTATTTGATAAATATTGTCCAATTATGAACTAACTAATCTCAAAAGATTCGCCTCGTCAATTCCGACGAAACTGTGCAATTAGTTTTTATTTTTATCTATATTTAATACTCTATATATACGTTTAAAGATTCGATGTGACGGAGAATCTGAAAAATTTTGCAAAAATTTTGGGAACTAAACCAGGCCGAGACCTCACTTCACTCCCTCCTGTGGCTCGGTGCATGGTGGGGGCTGCGTGTTTGTCTGGACTCCACCGCTGCACATGCACTTGCACTCAGGACTCAGGAGGTGCTCAGCTCAGCTAGCTCACTCCTATGTACAGTACAGTTTGCGCCGAGCAGAATGCATGGTTTTGCTTCTAGAAGCATTAGTGAAGCAACGGACGAAGCGTATATGTATGGAGTGAGGTACCTTTTGCATGCACCAGCTCGGACGTGGACACGCCAGCCAACATAGGCCTTGTTTAGTTTCAGAACAATCTACTCTATAACATTTTCGTTTATATTTGATAAATATTATCCAATCATAAATTAATTAAGCTTAAAAGATTCGTCTCGTAAATTACAAGTAAACGGTGTAATTAGTTAATTTTTTAATGTATATTTAACGCTTCATGTATGTGCCGCAAGACTCGATGTAATGGGAAATCTAGAAAATTTTACATGCACAGTAGACAGTAATCATGCATGAAAACTGTGGTCGCATCGCATAGGAAGGGTTTGGACCCATGTCCACGAAATTTTCTTCAGATTTGTTGCTATAGTATGGATCAGATTGATAGTGTGCCTACAGTAGCAAGTGGAAGAAGAGTCCGTCACTGTGTTCGGCCTCTGGTGGCCACCAGCATAGAATATGTTCGGTCAGTGAGTAGTACTTTGCTTGTTCATGGTGGCTCTTGCGTTGCCTAGTGCTTTAGGGCCAAATTAAACTAGTACTATTGGAAGCTAGCCACGGCATCATCGACGGATCACTGGTGTTGGAAGCAAATAAAGCCAGCTGCATGATAACAGGATTAGCATGGAGGCGTGAAAATATCGGGTGAAGAAAAGTGGCTTGTCTGCTTTACACGTCATTAGAAAAAAGGAAGAGATAGGACGTTCGATCATATCCTCACACTCACAGTCACAGTCGCATGATTCACTTGACTCCTTCCTTGTGGTGGCTCGGTGCATGCATGGTGGGGCTGTGTGTTTGTCTGGACTCCACCGCTGCACATGCACTTGCTGATTTTGCTTGCACTCAAGGACACAGGAGGTCAAAAAACAAAAAGGACACAGGAGGTGCTCAGATCAGCTAGGGCCTTGTTTAGTTTCAAAATATTTTACAAAATCGATACTGTAGCTTTTTCGTTTGTATTTGACAAATATTGTCCAATCATGTACTAATATTCGTCTCGTCAATTTCGATCAAACTGTGTAATTAATTTTTATTTTTATCTATATTTAATACTTCATGCATGTATCTAAAGATTCGATGTGGCGGGGAATCTGAAACATTTTGCAAAATTTTTTGGAAACTAAACAAGGCCTAGCTCACTCCTATGTAGGGTACAGTACAGTTTCCGCCGAGCAGAATGCATGGGTTGCTTCTAGGGGTGTGGGGGACCTTTTGCATGCACCAGCTGGGACGTGGACACGCCAGCCAACAGAAAAAGCTTGAGATGGAGGATTCTGGCTGTTGTGTGTCATGTGGGCTGTTGGCGGTACGGTCCCGTTGGTTAGATGGCATGTCATCAGCCAAATGTCCCTTGATCGTACGTGCTCGTGCCTGCATGCATGCCTGTCCCACTCCCCGGCCAGGACACCCCCAGCACAACAAAGATCTTTGCTCGATTACCATGGCGTTCCGTACGCCGCCGTCGCTCCCTGTGCATGCACCCGTCGTTCACTCCCAACGGCCGACGGCACACTAGCTTCCAGGCAGTCGTCGGCGGCGACTGCAACTAGCTAGTGGTGGTGTGGTCGACCACCACTTCGCGGCGCCGGCGTCGCCGATCGACCGGCCGGGCGACGCGTATACGTGGTGATGAGGCGCTGGGCCCGGACTGCACATGCGGCGACGTGTGTTGGCAGTCTAGCTAGCTGCATCTGCATCATGTGCGAGCCAGTCAAAGAGTCACTGTTACTCCGTGTGATGGCTCGGGGAGTATGGATCAACGACGACCGGCTTTTTCACCTGGCTCCACCGCACGACAAGCGACACATGGGTATAGATTCCCTGGCCGGACACTAGAAGAAGCAGGGTGCAACGAAACGGAGGAATGCATGGAAAATAAAATACAGTACAGAAATACAACCAATCAGTCTCAGGCCTTTGTTTAGGCCTTGTGTAGATGCAAAAACTTTTCAGATTTTAATATTATAATTGTCTATATTTAATGTTTCATACGTGAGTTCAATATGATAAGAATCTTAAAAAAATTTTAGGAACTACACCAGACCTCAATATATAACTTAGGCCTTATATAGGTCTTGTTTAATTCCACCCAAAACCCAAAATTTTTCAAGATTCCCCGTTACATCTAATCTTTAGACGCATGTATGGAGTATTAAATATAGACAAAAATAAAAACTAATTGCACGGTTTGGTCGAAATTTACGAGAAGAATTTTTTGAGCCTAGTTAGTCCAATAATTACCGCAAACAAACGAAAGTACTACAGTGTCGCGAGTTTTTTTTTCTTTCCCCAACTAAACACGGTCTTAGTTCTAAGACGAAATTTTTTTGGGTGTCACATCAAATATGTTGGCATATATTTGAAGTCTAAACATAGACTAATAAAAAAAATAAATTACATAGCTCACCTGGAAACTATGAGACGAATTTATTAAGCCTAATTAATCTATCATTAGCACATGTGGGTTACTGTAGCAGTTATGGCTAATTATGGGCTAATTAGGCTTAAAAGTTTCGTCTCGCGATTTACAACCAAACTGTGCAATTAGTTTTTGTTTTCGTCTATAGTTAGTGCTTCAGACATATATCCAAAGATTCAATATGATAGATAAAAAGTTTTTGAGTAGAGAAATAAAAACAAGGCCTTACCTATAAGCGCTGGACTGTATAGCCGCTAGGGAAGGAAATTTCCACCCGGCCCCACAAGTGGCCCTACGCGAGGCGCAGGAGCCGCCACGTCACCTATCAATCAAGCGAGTCGTACACATATTATTCGTGCCGTGCAAGAATCGGTCACTTATATTATATTATACACAACCGATAAAAATGCTGCAATGGTGCAATGACGATCAGACAATACCAGCCATTCTTTAAAAAAAAAGATAATATAACTAGCAAGGTCAACCAATCCCAGATCGAGCCAGCTGCGACGATGCGATGAGAATACGCGATGCCGCCGCACGAGGTGCATGCACACGGTACATACAGTATATTGGAGTATATAAATACACGTCCATGCTCGTTTTTTTTTTAAAAAAAAGTTTGTGCTGCGTGTCAAAACGTTTTCTTCGATTCTAAGCTCAATATAATAACTAAGTTGATTTATTTGGGCAAATATAAGTTAGCAAACCTCATTGGCCGCACGTGTGGGTACACTGTATTTTGATTTGATCTGATTTCATTTGATTTGTAAGGATGGACACGTACGCCTCATGCATATGCATCCCCAGTGCCCCACCACGACGTACCTTGAGAATTAATCCACACCATTACCAATGCTGGACATAAATATTGCACGTGAAAAATTAAACCAGCACGATTACGCCACCGGTGATTGAGCCGACACGGCGACACCGCCCTGGCCTTAAACGACGCACACGCAAAAGACGTCCGTCTCTTCTTCTTCTTCTTCTGCGGCTAATTGCATTGCATTGGGTCAATTCGGCCTTGAAAGCCATCCGAAAGGACGATGCTCTCCGCGTCAGAAAAGGAAGCAAAAACAAAAAAATGGTGCCATGAGCCATGCACGCACCGACAACGCAAAATAGTAAACGGAAATATGTCCCGTCTTCGTCGATTCAGATGTATCCCTGCGTTTATGAAGAATGTACAGTACGTACATTGCACAACTTCCACTGCACATGATGTGCGCTGGATGCTCTAGGCCCGGATCGAAAATCAAAAATAGTTAAAAAAAAAAGGGTTGGAAATGAAAAAAAAAAATCGATCCTGAGGGAGCCCAGCCCAAAGAACTCAGCTCTGCTGCCGGTTGGCGTCGTCTGGCTCTGTCCCTTCAAGACCAAGAGCTTCTGCCTAATAATAATAATAATAACCAGCGCATCTGGTCGTGAGATCACCAACAATCGAACGACCCGAGCTAAATTAAACAATCCGTGAATGAAATTAACAATAATGTGGTTGCACCTGACGATCGAGATCGAGATCACCGACGGTGTGCATGCACGCACGAGCTGGGGCTGCTGCACCGAATGAATGTCTAGATGCTTTTCGTACGATAACTAATCATGCATGGGGCCCGCGTGGCCCACAGATCCAATTTCTTCTTGCCCTTGTCTTTGCTGCTGCAGGCTTCTAGAAGCTTTGTTGTTATCTACAGTACTCTCTTTGTTACTAAAAACTTCAATTCTTATGATATATGTGTTAGTCATTTTTTTTAAAGTTTGGCCAATTTTATCGAAAAGAGCATTAATATTTATGGCATAAAATAAGTATCTTATGAAAATATATTTTATGATAAATTAAATAGTATTAATTTGGTACTGTAAAACTTAACATATTTTTTTAGAAATTCAATCAAAGTTTAAAAATTTGACTTAACGTAACTATAGAAATTGACGGTGTCAGCGACGGAGGGAGCAAGTCAAAAGAAAAACGCTTGTACACGTATATATGTTTCTCTTTCTTGTGACGATACGAATACGACTAGTTGGAGTAGTATGTAGTATACTTATATTGACTAGTAGCTAGAAACCGCAATGGAAAAAAAAAAAGAGGGAAAACTAGGACCTAGAAAGGCAGATGGATGGGCGCTGCAACCGTTGCCGGTTTTTATCTGCTAGCAGGCGTCGCCAGCTTTTAGTTATAACCAGAAGCCGTACTTGTAATGGAGTGATCGTCGTCTCGGGTTGGGTTCTCAGAAGAAGGGGATTAGTTTATTAAGCCGGGGGGCGTGTCACAGCACACAGATAGATCCTCCTGCCGTGACGTTGATTGCTTCATCACCTCATGTCCGTTTCCTCTCCAGACGTACGCGACGCGCGCAGATACTAGTTCATTGAATCTGGACATCTGTGTGCCAGTGCCACGCCCAGCGTGACCAACGAGATCGAGGAAATGACCCGCTGTCTTGTTTATTTGGATACCACTGTTTGTTATTTATCAAAGAAAAATACTGTTGAATAGTTAGGAGATTCGACTAATAAGCTGAAACGAATAGACTCATGCCGTCTCGCTTTACGCTCGCGAATTTTTTTGCTGCAATCCTGGCTTCCACAATATGGATTGAGGCTGAAGCAGACGACGTCATCAAACTCGAACTCGGACGGATTCACGGCCAGTCCACTGCTGCTTCCAAGTTCCACAATCCCATTTATCTCTCCACGTTCCTAGTGGGCCTTACTTGGACTTAGGCCTTGTTTAGATGGAAAAAGATTTTGGATTTCGCTATTGTAGTATTTTCGTTTGTTTATGACAAATATTGTTCAATCATGGATTAACTAGGATCAAAAGATTCATCTCGCAATTTACAGTTAAATTGTGCAATTAGTTTTTATTTTTGTCTATATTTAATATTTCATGCATATGCCAAAAGATTCGATGTGACACTTGAAAACTTTTTGGTTTTTTGGTGAAGTAAACAAGACCTTACAAAAATGCGTGGAACGGCGGCACACTCGGCTAGCTGCGGCGCAGGGCAGGCGCGACTGATCAAGGATCGGATCGGATTGGACCAGACTAATAGTAGGCTGGACCATTCTACTGCATTCTTCGCCAGTGTTGGGCTCCGATCGATTCTCTGTCAGTCCTCGCGCACGATCGACCGCATGTCCCCCCTAACCCCTGCAATTAACTATTCATTTAAGCTTATCATCCACTACTTTTCAATTAAGGATCGAATAGTCTCTCGGAACAAATCAGTATTAACCGCAGAAATGGTCATTGCAATTTTTCAAGCCACGCAGCCTGATTCTCTGATAATAGCTAACCATGATTGCCTCACGGCGTAACCGCAGAAATGATCGGTGGTAGATTGCACCTATTCTCTACTTTTTGAATTGCTCTACGCCTGTTACATTTTGTACTTGAAGGGTTTATATCGTCGAAGAACTAAACAAACAAAGAAAAAAAATATCACCAAATGGCCATCACACACTCATGCGAAAAGATACAAAGACACGGCGGCGGTGCTCATAACCAGATATTGGACAACTTCATTACTTGGATAAAGTTAAAAAAAACTGTCAAATGTTACAACCTACAGATAAAAGTCCATCTTTTTGCCATAGACGTAGTCCGAGCTTCGAAAGTGCAGATATATTCGCATGCGTGCTTCATGGGGTAGCATCTTTTCATTATTTTCTTATTGTACCAGAATTATTCTTATTCGAGCCTTTTTTGTGTGTGTGTGTGGTGAACACTCCGGTTGATATTTAAATATAATAAGCGCATGCATATCTCGCGTTCCGCGAATCCGCGTACAAGTACGTGAAAGATTATCTACGCATACTTTATACACTAATAATAAAGCAATCAAAGAGGCATCATGCATTTAGGCCTCAAATGCAACTGCACTCTTCTCGTTTCAAAACAAATTCGCTTACACGTTTATAAAAGAACAGCCTTTAGCAGCATCTTATTCGTCAACCTTGGACAGCTCTGTGTGGCCCAGGCCGTTTGTATGGTTAGGATCAGAACCCAAGAATCCGGTGCACTGTAGAGGCGAAAATGAGGCCCTAGTTTTTAAAAGTTTTAAAATTTTACGTCACATCGAATTTTGCGGCACATGTATGAAGTATTAAATATAGAAAGATAGCTAATTACACAGTTTATCTGTAATTTTCGAGACGAATCTTTTAAGCCTAATTAGTCTATAATTAAATAATAATTGCTAAATAAAGCCAAAAGTGATACAATAGCGAAACCTAAAAATTTTCGCGAACTAAACAAGGCCACTTGGCCGGATCATTTTCACATCAGTTTTTGCATACGTCTGTTCATTTGAGCTTATTAGCTGAAACTATCAACTATTTAATAGTATTTTTTTTTAAAATAAATCAGTCTACTTCGTGTCATAATTTATAGACGAGGCTGACACAGAGAAAAAGCAGCGGATCGTTGCAACATCGAACCTGCTGATGTCTCCAGTCTTCTTCCCGTGAGCAGCAGGCTGCTGTAGGCTTCTAGAAGCTCGACCAGTTTCTTTTTTTTGGGCAGCTTCTAGAAGCCGTACTTTATATCTGGTTTTCTGGTGACGACGACACGATGGAGACGACGAGGTAGAGGCCAGCCAGAGCCCAGAGCTGACTGTGTAGTTATAACCAGGAACCGTACTTAATTAGTAGAGTAATAATAATCATGAAAATTGGATGGATTGACCTACTAATTTGAAGAATCGCAGCGCAGCGGTTAGCTAATGTCAGTACGGCCACAGGACGCGACGACGCTGAGGTCCGGGCCGGCTAGGCGGCTAGGTAGCTCCGCGCCGTGCATGGCCGGCCAGAGGTCTCGATCTGGCCGGTGGAAGTGCAACCAAGTCCATGGCCCCATCGCGGTGCGTACTCCGCGCGTCTTGAGGGTGAGACCCTCCCGACTGTTCGGTTGGGTTGGGCATCATCCATCCATCCATTCATCAGTACGAGTGCCCTGTTTCCATCATCGATCAGCACATTAGCACCGGATGGTATGGATGGCTATGGATCGATCGACACGATGACGATTACGGCACTACTAGAATACTCAAGTTTCCCTATGATTTAAATTCCTAGAGAAAGGCTTAAAAACGGTAGGGAAAACATTTCCCTAGGAATTTTAGTAGGGAAAGATCTCTAGAGAAGATTTCGACGGGAAAGGCAAACGTGCCCTACGGTTTTCTGAGAAACCCTAGGGAAACCATCTTTCCCTAGGAACTCAAAACTCTAGGGAAACTGTCATGGTCCTCGATCAAATACAATCTTTTTTTGTGCTCGTTCAGCATTTTTCATATATATTTGTATTTGTTATTGATTTGTTTCTGTCAAATGTTTCTATTCACCATTCAAACAAATCACAAACAAAAACAAATATATTGTATTAAAATTCACATTGATATCCATCAGTTACACATACATTTATCATATGTTTTCTTCACAAAACAGGGATACACTCCTGTGAATCAACACACAACGCCACTAAATTAGCCTTTGCATCTTGCAAGCTTCCATCATCAGAGGTTACTGGAGCAGCACATGTTTAGCATAGCCTGCCAAGAAAAATCAAGAAACGGACAAAAAGAAACTTATCAAGCCTACAACACAAAATTAAATTAACAAAATTAAATTAACTTGAATCAAGAATATTTTGTAGATTTGATGAATAGGGAAGTACAGAAGAGAACAGACAAAATCAACCATCTGGGCCATGAATCAGCCATACCTGCTTCTGCAAGGCCAAGATCAAATCTTGATTAGCCACCTCTGGGCCATGAATCAACGAGCGAATGGAATTGACGACCTGAACAAAATTGATGATAAGAAATAAGGAGAAGAAGGCTTACTGGATTGAGCGTGCTGCGCATCTTGCGGCCACCGGCACCGTCTGCGCGTCTTTGTCGCTGTGGATGCTTCTCGAGCCTAGTTATCCCAGCTATCGCCCAGCTAGAGAGCACGGCGGCGTACGTTGTGGGGCGACTTGGATCGTGGCGTGGTCAGATCCAACGCCAGTGCAGCAGCCAAGTTGAAGGAGAGACCAGCCAATCTCATCACCCTGCATGGAGCCACCGGATCTAGCCCCCACCGTTACCAGCACTCTAGATTTGAGAAGCGGAAGAAGTAGAACATGAGGTGAATCTTAGTAGCGAGAGAAAGAGCGCACGAGGTGAATTTCTGGGAGAAGAAATGGGAGGAAGCTGAAATGATAAGGCTTGGGGTTTGATGGGCCCACATGTGAGTAGAGAGAGAGAGAGAAAGAGCGCGAGATTTTTTGAGGTGTGTTCGCCAAAATTTTTTGAGCGCAAGATATCCCAACGGTATGTGATTTTTCCTAGAGAAACGCTGCCACCTGGCTACTTTCTTGCCATCGAGTCTCTGACTCTTCCCGAGGAAATCAATGGAACGTAGGGAAATGTATGTTTCCCTAGAATCTCAAATACCACTCTAGGGAAAAAAATTATCCCTAGGGTATCTAAAATTTTACTAGAAAAAGTAAAAAAAAACTCTAGGAAAACATGTTGATTCTAGTAGCACGGGCCGGGACTGCTACAGTACACCGTGCCACGTGATGACAAGGAAAAAGGAACACACAGCGCGAACAAGGACACTTATGGCTTGTTTAGATCCAAAATTTTTTTGGATTTTGACACTGTAGTATTTTCGTTTTTGTTTGACAAATATTGTCCAATTATGGAGTAACTAGGTTTAAAAGATTTGTCTCGTGATTTATAGAAAAACTGTACAATTAGTTATTTTTTTATCTATATTTAATGTTTTATGCATGTGCCGCAAAATTCGATTTGATGGAGAATCTTGTAAAGTTTCGGGTTTTTGGCTAATCGTCGTCGACAGCTGCATTGGAGCAAGACGACAACCAAAAGCAAAGGAATGGCGGCACGGGCAGCATAGTTGGATGGGACATGCATAGTTCTAGAAGCGTACGCTTCTCTATTTTTTAAAAGATATAAGAGAAATGGACCTTATCTTAGTATTATTAATTAGATGCTTTTCTAAGATAAGAGGAATGGATCTTATCTTATTATTACTATTAAAGGTCATAACAGAGATTCTATGTTAATTCTTACCCGAACCGTTAAGAAAAAAAGATAAATCCGAGAAATTCTCACAATAATCAGAAACATCTGGCCTTTAATTTGATAGACCCAATCATCATCATATATAATAACCACCTGATCGATTTTGATCTATGAAAAATAATCCACCTCTGCATTATAGAATATATGATAAAGTAGCCCCCCCTAATCTTGCGTATAAATTATCCACCCTGCCATAATGAAACATAATTCAAAATAACCCCCTAAATTTGTATTTAAATTACCCACTTTTGTCATTCTAAAAGAAAATTCAAAATAACCCACTAAATTAGCATCTAAATTACCCTACCTATATAATTATGAAAGATATTTCCAAATAACTCCTAACTTTGTATCTAAAGTGCACAACTCTAACATTATAAAAGATAATTAAAAGTAACACCCTAATATTTTTATAGGTTACCTGCCTTTGCTATTATGAAAGATATTATGATGTAAAACTATTTTATTTTAACTAAGTTATCCATCTTAGTTTTTATATAAATTAGAGGAAACATATTTCACAATCCTACATGCAAATGCATTAAAGTATCGCGAAAACTAATTCAATATCCATAAAATTTGCTACATATATTTCAAAATTACACTCTATGACTATTAAAAGTTAAAAGTAGACATAACGATATGTGCCACCATGTAAACCAAGTAAACATGAATATATTAGGGTACATGTTTATTTCAATAGCTTATCAAGTGGAAAATATTTCGTAACAAACTATATAACAATGACACCAACAATTTCACTTTAAGTTATATTAATTCTCCATAATAATATATGTTTAAGTTGTTATCCTAAATAACTCTATACAATTTTGACAAAAGTGTTTCATATCAATACTAGCCATTTTAATTTTAAGTGCTACGGATTTTGTAAAACAATAGTACTACACATATAATTATTTGAGATAACAAAATAACATCTTGAGTGTTGTGGTACAAGCTCTAAACCTATTCTGTTTTCTAAATGGAGGTGGGATGAGCCATGAGGTTGATGAATGGATTAATTACCACTTTTGTCCTTTAAGATTTAGAGATTAAACAAAGAAAACACTAACTAATTAATGTTGATTCTAACCCATGCGAGAGCACGAGTTGATAGACTAGTTATATTAAGTAAAACCCAGCATATCACATGACATGACTGCTGAAAATAATGAAATACTTAATCAACATAATCGCTTATATTTATAAACGATGGATGTGGTGCCTCTCCTTCCAATAAACAAACTAAATCTACGTAACTCTAAACGGTAGATGGGGCCTCTCCTTGTTATCATCAACTACATAACTTCTTATCTCTAAACGGTAGATGGGGCCTCTCCTCCTTATCGCCAACGGCCTTGCTGGAAAGGAAGAACTGCGAGTTCTTAGGGCAAGTACGAGGAGATGGAAAATAGTGCCTCGTTTGTTTGGCTCATAAGCCATGATAAAAAATATTGTTAGCTGATTTATTATAAGAGAAAAACACTGTTGAATAACTGACAGATTCGGTTGATAAGCGCAAGTGAACAAGCTGTGTAGTAACTAAAGTCAATATTTTTTATGAAAGAATAGTATTTTTCTCTTACAATATTTTAACAATATTTTTTTATAAAAGAATAATATCTTTTTATAAAAAACTTTAATTTTAGTATTATTGTCCAACCATGGACTAACTAGGCTCAAAAAATTCGTTTCGCACTTACAGCCAAACTGTACCATTAGTTATTTTTTTATCTATATTTAATACTCCGTATATGTGTCGTAAGATTCGATGTGATGGGGAATCTTGAAAAGTTTTTGGATTTTGAAAAAACTTAAACAAGGCCTTAGTTCGTGAAAAGAAAAATTTGTAGATACTTAGTTCGTGAAAAGAAAAATTTGTAGATACTGAAGCATATTTATAACTATAGTAATTACTGTCCAATCATAGACTAATTACGATTAAAAGATTCCTCTCACAAAATACTTGTAAACTGTGTAATCAATTATTTTTTAATTTATATTTAATACTCTACTCCCTCTGTCCCTTTTTAATTGTCGTCGTTGGTGTGCGTGCCACAAGTTTGACTCGATTTGTAGAAAATATGTGGAACATTTGTATCTCCAAATAAATTTGTTAAAAAACTAAATTCAAAGATCTTTCTAATGATACTAATTATGTATTATAAATATTAATACTTTTTAATATATAATTGCCGACAGTTGTTTTTCGGGAAGCACAAGCGACAATTAAAAAGGGACGGAGGGAGTATGTATGTGTCTAAAAAATTCAATGTGATGAAATGAAAAGTTTTTGATGAGAACTAAACAGAGCCTCAATGTATGATTAGGGATGTTTGATGCAGCAGCTAGCTACGACCTGTTCAGTTGAGATTATTCGCCGAATTTGCCCCGCCATCCAGCTATGTTTTATCTCTCACAATAAAGAAATTATTGAGCAGTGTTTCTCTCTAAAAATAAAACAGTGAATAATTTTTTTTTGTCATAGCTTTTCAAACAAGCAAATTTCGTTTTTTTTGGCAGCCACGTCGGGCGGGTGGAGCCTAAAATATCTGCCTGGTCCGCTGGTGACGGAGGATTAGACTATCAGAGGGTTTTTTTTTTCTTTTTTGACATGCAACTATCAGAGGAGTGAGGAGTGGATAAGCCACCTCAGCTGCCTGGTCCGGTCCGGATCCGATCTCATCCATCTCATGAGGAGAATGCCCAACCATTGAGCAGGGCGGCATGCATATCATCATTCTCTCTGCCACGCATGACCGATCAACCATCCACCGAGTGTTCACTGTTGCTTGGGATCCACAGACGAATACGAATTGAATGGCAGCGCCAGCAGCGGTGACGACGACGATGGGGCCGAGATATAGCCGGGGGCTGGGACGCTGGCGTTGACGGCGACGCCTCTCCCTCCGCTTTCGTCTCTCCGGCCGGCCAGGCCGGTGACCCCACGTGCGCCGCGCCATGGGTGTGCCCGTCCTCGGCCCGGGGCCTCATCATCCTTATCCTCATCGAATTGAATCATCATCATCATCATTCATTCATCGTTCATTCCAGCACACCACCCCAGCAGTCCCCGGGTGGCTCCGGCACCGGCAGGCACGCCCACCACCCTGTCTGCGACGCCGCGAGTAGTAAATAGAAAGACACAAATGCTTGTCGCCATGGAGCCCCAGCCAGGCAGGCAGTCCGACTAGGAGCACGTACTCCACCACAAGATAAGATAAGGCTGAGGAAGTGAGGTGTACGAGTCCGCGTCGGACTGACCTGTCACGGACTCGCTGGACCGCCGGGGACGGGGACGGATTGGATCGGATGGCCGTTTTTCCATGGAATCAAAAGAAACTACTGGCTCCGCTGCGCTTTTTTTGTCCCCACGGTGACGAGTTAGAGTTTAGCCAGAGCGTAGCAAGTTGGGCGGAAGATTAAGATAAACTCCGTTGTCCCACTACTGATGTGTACCTGGCATGCATGCCACCCAGTCAAACAAACAATGCGTTTTTAGTCCCGCTGCTCTCGTAACGTGCTGCGCGGGGCCAGGCCGGGCCTGGGGTGGCAACAGCGACTCACGATAATCCTATCCCTCGCGTGCAGGATTCTGCCCAAATCTCGTTCCACGCCTCTCTGAACGCCTCCTACAGTGCATTTATCATCTGAAGCGAACTATAAGATCTAAGAGCAACTCCAACGCTACCCTATATGCACTTGGCAAATCCTAATTTTTGGCAAAATATGGAAAAAGCTAATCCAACACTACCCTATATGCACTTGGCAAAATAGGATGCTTGCCAAAAAGAGGGCCAACTGGCTCAAATTTAGGAGCGTTGGGAGCGCTTGGCATCCTGCCTACACGGTGGGACCCACACATTTAGCATGTACGCATGCCTTAAATAGATTGCAACTTTTGCATAAAAGTCTCTCTGATTTTTTCAGGAATCACAAGATAGTCCAAATTTGCCAAAAAAATAGCTAACTGTTGGAGAAGCCTCTTTTTTTCACTTGGTATTTGAGCTTTACACTTGGCAAAATCCAAGATTTGCCAAGTGAAGTTTAGGGTAGTGTTGGAGTTGCCCTAAGGCCCTGTTTAGATACACCCAAAAAACCCAAAATTTTACAAGATTCCCTGTCACATCGAATCTTACGGCACATGCATGAAGTAGTAAATATAGATAAAAAGAATAACTAATTGCACAGTTTACCTGTAAATCACGAGACGAATCTTTTAAGCCTAGTTACTCCATAATTAGTAATGTTTGTCAAATAAAAACGAAAATGTACAGCGTAAAAATCCAAAAACTTTTTGCATCTAAACAAGCCCTAAGTAAGCCAGCATCCTAATTTGTCCGAAACAAGACGCCATCCGGGGAAAAAAAAATACACTACGGCGTAACTGCTGTCTACTACGTGTGACCAGGTAAGCTTGGCAAGGCCCTGCTGCATGGGCAAGCTTGGCAAGGCCCTGCATGCCCACCGCTTTTGCCGTGGCGACCAACAAGCAGCATCACGGTTCTTGTGCCATATGCACTTTGGTTGTGCACTCGTCAAGTACGGAGTATGCCGTGCCCCGTGAGACCATCATCAATCGCCGGACGCACCCGAATTCACGCGTGACCAGCAAACCGTATCTTCCGGCATCACAACGGCCGGCGGCCACCAGGTTTGTTTCAGCGTGGTCAACTGATGAATGCCTTCATTCCTTCCAAAGATTTTCTGGATCGAAAGCAGCCTGGTTCATGGACCCGTTCTTTTTCTTGCTGCTGCTACTGGCCACCCCATGTTGTCTGGCATCCAAAAAAATAAACTTGTATCACAAGCAAATCTCAGAAAACTCAGACACAAGCAAGAAAAGTCTAGACTCCGGTTGCAATGTAATAATTATTTTTTTTTTGCTCGCTAATAGGGAGAATCAAATCAATCTCTGCGATCACATCCTGATTTGGGAGACCTTGTCGGGCGGGCGCAGGGGGTGCACTCGGATGAAATCACGGCGGCGACTGTGAAGCCGGATGAGATCACGGCGGCACAGCCAAAGAGAGAAAAAAAGATCCCCTCCGCCTCTTTTGGCCGGCAACAATTGGAGGGAGCGCCAAAGCCCCACTTGTTCTACTACTAGTACACAGGTCAGTGTCACTGTCACCCAGGCACGTAGCCAGCGGTGGGGCTAGGGGGGCTCCAGCCCCCCTACCGCTGCTGGCCTAGCGAAATTTCTAGTGTTTTTTTTCTAATTTTAGACATAGATTTATAAGGTAGGGTGTGCTGAGAACTTTATTTTTTAGATATATTTTGTGAATTTCATTATTGGTCTATATTTTTAATCTAAGACTACTTTAAACTAACATATTTTTTTTATTACGAGAGATAATAGTAGAACTAAGTCGATGTAGATTTTTTGTTCAGCCCTCCTAAATTTTTTTCTGCTTCGTCCCTGCTGTCACCTGTAATCCGCAGCCCTCTGGCGTCGTCCATTTGCTCCCAAACGGAAACATCACAAGTCATTTTTACAGCTCCGTCCTTCTCCTCGTGCTCATCTACACTCTCTACACCACCAAAAGATCAGCCCAGATCATCCTTCTAGATCCACAAACATGGAGTAAAAAAAGTTTTTTTTTTTCTTAAAAAAATGTTTCAGTCACACTTCTAGGTTGCAAACTTTTCATCCTTTTGCCTTTTTTCTACTCTATGAAGAGTCCACTTCGAGTAAAGATGCAAACTTTTCCACGGTGAAGGAGCCAACAGAAAAAACAAAGCATCATCAAAACCCGGGCATAAAACCCCAGATTTATCACGACCATGCATTTGCAGGGTTTTTAATCGGCTTCGCTGTGCGTTCGGTCGAATAACTGATCGCCACGTAGCAGGGGCACCCCTCTATTTAAATCCCCGATCCGCAGCTCGGCGAGGCCACACACATCCCATTCCCCTCTTCTCAATTCTCATCCCCCCATCCCATCTCATAGAGAGGAGAAGAAGAACCAGAGAAAAGCTGAGCACACACGCAAGCCGAAACAAAAAGCCATCCAAGATGCGGAGCCCAAGGGGCGTCGGCAGCGGCTGCTACCGCGGCGCCGGCGGCCAAGACCAGCACGTCGACCTGATCCCGGGTATCCCCGACGACGTGGCCGTGGACTGCCTGGCGCGCGTCCCGCACGCCTCCCACCGCGCCATGCGCCGGGTCTGCCGCGGCTGGCGGAGCGCCGCTTCCACCCCAGCCTTCGCCTCCGCCCGCGCGCAGGCGGACGCCAACGAGGACATCGTCTACCTCATGCAGTTCGGCAACCCGTCCGCCGCCGCTGACGACGCCGAACCCAAGGGCGACGACGGTCCCGCCAACACCCCGGCCTACGGCGTCGCGGTCTACAACGTGACGACCGGCGAGTGGCGCCGTGACCGCGGCGCCCCGCCTGTGGTGCCCGTCTTCGCGCAGTGCGCCGCGGTGGGGACGCGCCTGGCCGTGCTCGGCGGCTGGGACCCGCGCACCTTCGAGCCCGTGGCCGACGTCCACGTCCTGGACGCCGCGACGGGGCGGTGGCGTCGAGGCGCGCCGATGCGGTCGGCGCGGTCCTTCTTCGCGTGCGCCGAGGCCGGCGGCAAGATCTACGTGGCCGGCGGGCACGACAAGCACAAGAACGCGCTCAAGACGGCGGAGGCCTACGACCCCCGCGCCGACGCGTGGGACCCGCTGCCGGACATGTCGGAGGAGCGCGACGAGTGCGACGGCATGGCCACGGTCGCGGGGGACCGGTTCCTGGCCGTCAGCGGGTACCGCACGGCGCGGCAGGGCGGGTTCGAGCGCGACGCCGAGTGGTTCGACCCGGCCGCCCGGGCCTGGCGGAGGCTGGAGCGCGTCCGGGCGCCGCCCTCCGCGGCGCACGTCGTCGTCAAAGGCCGCGTCTGGTGCATCGAGGGCAACGCCGTCATGGAGTGGATGGGGACCCGCCGCGGGTGGCGCGAGGTCGGGCCGTACCCGCCGGGGCTCAAGGCCGGCACGGCGCGCGCGGTGTGCGTCGGAGGTGGGGAGAAGGTCGTGGTCACCGGCGCGCTTGACGGCGAGGAAGGCGGTGGAAGGCACGCCGTGTGGGTGTTTGATGTCAAGAGCAAGAGCTGGACCGTCGTGCGCCCGCCGCCGGAGTTCGCCGGCTTCGTCTTCTCCGTCGCCGCCGTTCGGATCTGAGGATCTGTTGGATCTATCTCTGAGTATGTGGATCTTCTTCGTCCCGTCCCGTCCGCGACCAAGAGACGTAAAGGCTACTAGTAGTACTAGTACGTACTGTATGTCCGTGCACCGTTTCCGCCATTGCTGGATCTGATGAAGTTGAAGACCCGCCCGAGATCTGTTGGTCGGCGCACCTGTGTTGCCCTGCCATCGAGGGAAGGGCAAGGAGGTGGTCGACGCCAGCCAGATCAGATCCGTGGAGCCATGGGTGGGTGTAGAAACTTGGGAAAAAGAGAGATTCCTGCTGCTTTGTTGCTGCTGGTGGTGGTGAGTCGAGTGTGAAAATTGGATGAGAGATGAGTGTGGTGTTTTTGTCCCGAGGTGAAGGACACAGACTGTTTTCTTGTTGCTCTTGTCCTACAGCCCCATGCTTTTGCTGCTGCTATTGCAATCGCCGAGTACTAGTACTAGTAATAAAAAACCACTGTACATAGCACTCAACAAGTTGGCCTGATCTGCGTTATTTTTGTGTGATCTGGGAGCATGGCGATGACTGATGACGAGCAATTGTAGCAGCTCTCGTCCCAAATGTTCCATTGCCAGCGTTGAAACAGCTGCTGCCGTCGTTGAACACAATGGGCGTCCCATCTCGGAATCATGGTCTCCAATTTGTTTACCATTTTTCTCCGACTACACAAGGGCTGTGCTTGATTGCAATGCAAGCTGGCTAACAATGGAATCGAAGCATTGGCGAGCTGACGTTGCTAGGCGATATTATTGTTATTTTTAATTAAAAAAAAAAAAGAAAAATTAGTCGGAGCGTGGGGTGAAGCTTCGCCTTCACGAAGAGCCATCCATCTGTTGGATCGCCCATCCTCGCATTCCCCACCCCAGCTGGTGTGTCCGTGCCGTGTGGAAACGAGAGGTGGTCCCCCCCCCCCCCCCCCCCCCCCTGAACCTGTGAGGCGAGAGAGGATAAGGCCGCCGCCCGCCAGCGGTTTTGGCGTCCAAGCTGTGTGTGGGCCCTCCGCGCCGCGCCGCTGATTGATGACGGCGACGTCGCCGGGTGGCTCTCCGCCGCTCCACCGTCCACAGATTCGTAGCAGCGGCGGGTACGGGTTGGGGCGGGATCGGTTGCCGTCAGCCCGTGTCGTGCCGCTGGAACGAACGCCGGCCTTGATGTGATCTCGTAGTTGATCGGTCGGTGGCAGGCCGGCCGGCCGGCCGGCAGTGGGTCGTTGCTTTCGCCGGCAGTCGGAGTTGATCGTCCAACCACTCTTTCTCCTTCTCGGACAGATTCTACTCTCGCAACAAGCCAGGAGGTACGTATACGTGCTAACAGTAACCGGCCAGCTGCTGCGTTAAACCTCTGTGAGTGGATTGTGGTCCGGCTCCGACTCCGTCGTCCGGCGGCCATCGGTGGTTGAACACTTGTGTGCTCGCGCCGCGGCGGGCGGTGTTTCGTTTGGCAGGCGAAACGGAAAGGGAGGGGAAGGGACCGCGATCCGTGGTCCACGGACCATGGGCGCGTTGCGTCCGCACCTCGCTAACCGATGACGTGGACGACCTGTCTGTCTGTAGCGTGCGGCCCACCACACAGAAACACGGCTGCTGACCTGACCGCCCGCGAACGAACTTCTCCTGTAGTACACCACCGCTACTATACTAGCTAGCTCGTTGGATTCACCAATGATGCATTTATTCATTTCTATTAAAGTTATTAATTTAGTTTAGTTTTAACAGTTTCTTAGCAAGAGAGGGAACAAAAAAACGTGTTTGTGAATGGCTGGTTGGTTGATCACGCGTTTGTAGAGGCTCAACAACGGCTTTGCCCACAGCCGTTTGTTCAGCTTCGGGGACTCCGCCCGACCTGGGCGCTGCGCGTGGGAGCGGCAGGCCCAAGCCCATCCACGCTGGGGAATCATCTGGGAGCCTCAGGTTGTGGCTGGGCTGGTAGCCTGCTCTCTCTCTCTCTCTCTACCAACATACATGGGCCTTTCGACTTCAGGAGCTACCTACCTACCTACGTACGTACGTACATCATATTGGGCCTACCATTGTACTTGTACGGGAGGGAATTGCCGTTCTCAAAAGGGAACGGTGCACCTCTGCTGTAACGAACCGTATCATCCATCCCTGCGCATGCTTATCCCACTAAAAAAACCCGTCATCTCCTGCTTATACATATAATATTTTTTTTCCTCGAGTTCTGCTCCAGTAGTAGACCTTTTTAGATAAACTGCACGTCCTAAATCAAACAAGTAACAAGTAATTATTGAAATGTTTTTTTCTTGCAATTATTAATCAATCGTTTGGGCCGCGCTCCGCCTATGCCCGACCTAAAAGCATCTCCAGCAGACCCACTACCTATACCTATCTTATAGGTAGTACATGCCAAAAAAAAATCCACTCCAACAGGCTACCTACTTGACTACCTATTTTTGTTGGCCTAATACAAATTCTCTCCTCTACTACCTACATCTATTGGACCAACAAATCATACTACCTATTCTTTGCAACGTCTCTCCTCCCGAAATAGACAGAAACATACGGCGCGGCGCCCACTCCCCCTAGGCGCGGTACGCCCCTCCCCTCGCCCTCGCCCCGACACGCACAGCTCTCAGGTACGGCGCGCCCCTCCCCTCCACCGACGGGCATGGCACCCCCTCCCACTGGCGCGTCCCTCCCCTCCATTGCCGCGCGGCTCCCAGACACGACGCCCCTCCCCCGGCGCGGCACGCCTCTCTGGTGCGCGAGGCTCCCAGGTACGGCGCTCCCCCCTCGCGGGCGCAGCGCCCACCGACGCAGGCACGGTGCTCCAGCTCCACTTCCCATGGCCGAGTTGTCGATGGTAGCAAGAAAGAAGATGACATGTAGGTCTTCTATGTCATAGACTATTAAAATAAATTTAGATGCCATGTTTTAGGTAGTACTGCTGGAGTTGGAGATAAAATATAGGTAGTTTAAAAATAGCTGGCTACCTAAACAAACATTTAAGTAGTATGTTTTAGGTAGTCCTGCTGGAGATGCTCTAAGCCCTATGTCTCTCATCCAAAAAAAACTTCCATTCCCATTTTGGCCGCCTTTTATTTTGTCTATAGAAAGAAAAGCCACCCCTCCTCGTAAGCCTTCGTTACGGCTTCTCCACTTCCACTTGCTTAAGCGCCAAAGCGTTGCCAAATATGCACGCATAAAAATCGTTTCTCACGCCTTATTTACTTCCACCCAAAAATGTAAAATATTTCAAGATTTTCCATCATATCGAATCTTTAGACGCATGCATAGAATATTAAATATAAATAAAAATAAAAACAAATTGCACAGTTTGGTCGAAATTTACGAGACAAATCTTTTGAGCCTAATTAGTCCATAATTGGACAATAATTATCACAAACAAACAAAAATGCTACAGTGTTACGAATTTTTTCACTTCATCAACTAAACACAGCCTCAAACTAAAACCTGGCAAATTTGTTTTCGCCTAGATACTAAAGCTGCAAAAATATAACTTCTTTCACTTCACTGTTTTAAGCAAATTTGAGCACATACTAGGAAGACAAGGTCGATTGTATGAACTTGATTTATTTAGAAATTGAGAAGTGAGAACTTGGCCCATTGGCAGTCACAAAATACATGGTCAGCCACTTATGGTGAGGGTGTTGATTTGTCCCCAACGCATATATATATACTCTATCTATAAATCTTGAGTATCTCAAGCAAGAGCCCTTAAATCCGGGATCTATTTTTTATTTGAGGTTTTTCCTCATTTAATAGGATTTATTATTTTTTCCATCTGCTCCAACAAGCCCTTCAAATGCTTTTTTAGGGACATTGGCATAGAAGACCCACCTATCATTTTCCATCCTCAATCTCAACCATCTCGCCCATAACGAGGCCACTCATTGGATCCTCACGCCTCACCAGGGGAGCTTCCCCTACAGGGGCAGTGGGGACCCACTCGCACAAGGGCATGTCTTGCAGTGGCCTTGCTGAAATCAACTCGTCAAAGGAGCAATGAGGTACCTGAGAAGGATGGGCACAGAGCCACCTCGCGAAGGGAAGGCGAGGACACTAGAAGACCACTATGTGGGCTAGCAGGGAACGGAAGGAGAGATGACTGCTGCTAGGGAAGAGAGGGAGAGACAACTGATGTCGGGATGGGAATGAGAGAGGCCGCATCGGTGCTCCATGTTAGAGAGGAGGTTGTGTCGATGTGCTCTACATCTGAGAGGTCAGGCTTGGGGTGCTTGGCGTTAGGGAAGAGGCCGCGTACAGGAATAACTCGTGGCCGTCAGCTTGACCACAAGGGCATGAAAGGAGTGGAGAAAAAGTAGAAGCTTCCTCCAGACCCTCAGGAATGAGGGCTCAACTGGAAGATTTGAGAGCCTCCTACTTTTGATGGTCTAAGTAGGAGCCCTATTAGAGCGAGCTATTTGTCTCCTAGCCTTCACTAGTGTAGTATCCGTGCTAATACTATGGTTTCATTTTAGGAATGCACTTGAGAACAACCAAATGATAATATTTTTTCTCCATAGTTCAACTTTCACACATTTGTATATGACCATGTATATAATATATGAAAAACACTTATGCATAACAAGGCGTAATAAAAGTTATGTCTCACTTCAACAATCTAATTTAAATCTGCCTAAGACCTTAAGTAGGCCTTCAAGATCTCTAGATAAGATGTCAAAATATTCATTTGCACGGCTCTTCAAAATATCCATAAATAATTCTGTCCTTGGTGAAGTTGATAACTGTCCATAATAGACAATAAGTTAACTCTTATTAGTGCATGTGTTTAAGGTATTATACTGTAAATCCCCTCTTGCTCTACTTCTGCTCGCCCTTCTCGTCTCTAAAAGTACTGTTAGCTGATTTGTTGTGAGAGAAAAATATTGCTGAATAACCGACAGTCTCAAGCGAACATGGCCCTTGTTTTTCCAGCTCCCGCCATGCTAGCTAGCCGATGTATGCTCTGCTGCTCCCATTGCCGGGCTTCCCAGAAATACACTCAATATTTTTTTGATGAGGAGAATCATGCACATCTTTTTAAAATCAATAAATGAGTATCAATATCTCTGTATCCGCGCAAACTCAAGCCTACATTTTGTACTGTAACACAATAAATTAAGGAATGTTTATGCCTATGAAGAGAAAAATATAGGTATGATGATGGCTCAAGTAGTGGCTCTTCAGCTCTTGTTGTTGAATGTAAAAGCATCAATGTTCAAACTGATAGTTCTGTCGTCGCCGATTGATTGCATTATTATAGTACTAGTACGGCACATTACTACTAATATTGTTTATGGTCCTCTCGCTAAGCAAGAATTTATTAGATTCACCCGTTTGAATCCAGATGGAGCAACACCCTCAACTGACGCTCCAAGACAATGACAAAGATGTGTAGCGGCGTCCGAACGCTGCCGGCGATGGCCGTCGTCTTCCACACACCGACTGATTTTCCAATACCAAGACGACGTACGTACGTGCCGCTCCATCGTTTTTCAAGATAAGAACGCTTCAAAAAATAGAGATTGTATGTTTGCTCTTGACGACCCCCTGTAAATATCACTTTTGTCCTTTAGCTTTTGAGTAATCTTCTGCTAATATGCATCTCCTCATGCTCAAAGTACATATGTAATACATCATTTTCAAACACTCCTCGCGCACAAAATCAGCGTAACATATCTGATCCAAGTTCTAGCAAATTATCCGTGAACATATCTCGCCCATGTTTTTCTCCCATGTCACATTTTAGTGAAATTATTTTGATGGATCTAAACACGAAAATTTCGCAAAAAAACCGTCCAGTTTTCTTCGGGTTTAGCAAAATTTGGTCGTTCCTAAGGGTCATAATTTGCTTTGCCATGGTCCCTGATCTTATATGTTGTTCCAAAGAACATGGGCGCATTTCCTAACACACAAACATATCTTAGTTTACACCTGTCCCCTTGAGCTATGTTTTCATGTGAAGGCATTTTACATGGTGGAATCTGCAAGGTCTTGACACTTGGAAACAGAGGACACCAAGCCACTCCAAGAAATGAAACCTGGATAGTGACAAATTCCCGTGGAAAACAGTTACTTCACCTACTGCAGGACGGCAACCCTGCTAGACTAATATAGCTAGCAGCTGAACTAGTTATACCAAAATAAACAGCAATTCGTGGACTGCAAGACACATCCAATTATTGCAACTAGATACCATACGTATGTATGTATATATACGAATGTGACATACTTGAACATAATACAAGTCACCTTTATGGGCATCCGTTTCCATGTTAGAATGCTACAATTTTCATGTTGTAGCTAGAATCTAAGCAAGTTAAGCCTGCACAAGCCACATACATACATACCTAGCTAGACGGTGGATATGGAGAAGGGGCAGGAGATAGCAGCAGATGGTGAAAAGGTTCCAGAGCAGCATCAGCATGCCATTGACGTTGGCCATGTCAATCATGGTGATGGCAAGGGCGAGGAGGACGTCGAGAAGGAGAGAGTAGCTGTGGCTGAGGAAGTGCCGAAGAAGAAGAGCAGGAGAGTGGCAGCTCTTGATGCCTTCAGAGGGCTAACCATTGTGGTACATACACCTACCCATCGGCCCATATCTGCTTTTTGCTTCTTTATTTAATCCAAAAAGTTTGATTTTGTTTTGTGGCACACAGTATTAATTTGTAATAGGCACAAACTCCTTCATGACCTTATTAGAAATGATTTAAGAAAGTTCCATGTTTTATGAGAGAGCAAATGAGGATAACTACTTTGGGAGTAACACGTTTGTTTTTGCTAGGATCTCTGATCTGATGTATTCAGGCATTCAGCCTTTGTTTTATGCCGCCGGAATTACTTCAACGCCATCATATAAACTGTTGAATTTCCTTGCTTGCCCAGCTTATGATACTGGTGGACGATGCCGGTGGGGCTTATGAGCGGATTGACCACTCACCATGGAACGGCTGCACTCTGGCAGACTTCGTCATGCCCTTCTTCCTCTTCATAGTTGGTGTTGCGATCGCCTTCGCATTGAAGGTGAGAAGGGACATAGTCTGTACCTCTTGCTGTTTCGCAAGCTAGCAGAGAGCTGATCGTCACATGAACGTCATTGCAGAGAGTTCCAAACATGGGTAACGCCGTGAAGAGGATTACCATCAGAACACTGAAAATGCTCTTTTGGGGTGTGCTTCTCCAAGGTAATTCTTTATTCATTACTCTGATTCTGTCACAGCTTTTGTTCATTCATCTCTTAGTAGAAAAAACTTTGTTACTATCAGATCTCATGATTTATTGATGTGTACAAAGGTGGATATTCTCATGCTCCGGATGACCTCTCTTATGGAGTAGACATGAAGAAGATCAGATGGATGGGCATCCTACAGGTTTGGTTCAGTCACCAATAATTTTATTTTGCCACCTACAGCTTTACATATATCATGGCAATAACTTGGATTCTTTTCTTTTCTTCACATTGGGTCATCAGAGAATAGCTTTGGTATACTTCATTGTTGCTCTGATAGAGGCATTCACCGTAAAGGTACGGCCTACCACGGTGCGGTCCGGTCCTTACGCCATTTTCAATGCGCACCGATGGCAATGGTACACAATTCTTATTCTTCCTGAAAGTTCAATGACACTGTGACTGCACATATCTTTCCATTTTCTTTTTCTTGATTCTGAAAATGAGTAACATCCCTGACGCTTTCTGAAAATAACAGGTTAGGTGGTTTCATTGCATTTGTGATATACATGGTTACAACATTCTCGCTATATGTCCCGGATTGGAGCTATGTTTACCACAACGATGGCGATGTCAATGACGGGAAACAATTTACGGTATCCTCAACTTTCCTGATCATACTATACCATACCATCATCACTGAAATGTGTCCTATTTGACACAGTTTTTGCTTGTTCGTGCAGGTAAAATGTGGTGTGAGGGCAAGCCTGGAGCAAGCCTGCAACGCAGTTGGCTATGTTGATAGGCAGGTCTGGGGGATTAATCATCTCTACACACAGCCAGTTTGGATCCGGTCAAAGGTACAACAGAATTCTTACTACTTGCCATTGTCATTGATCCTTCTGTTTACTTAGTCACAATTAATGATTTTTTTGTCGACATCTGAAATTACTTTGATCAGGATTGTACATCAAGCTCACCCAACATGGGTCCCTTGCGAGCTGATGCACCAGAGTGGTGCCTTGCGCCTTTTGAACCAGAAGGCTTGTTAAGGTGAAAATCTGACATACGACAACCTTAACAGAAGCTGAATATTTGCAGCTAACAGTTCAAGTGTCTGACAATCTTTTCCGTTTTCAGTTCAATATCGTCAGTACTGTCAGGGACAATCGGGATACATTATGGGCATGTTCTAATCCATTTCAAGGTTATTCTTGAAAACTTTGCTTCCGCCTGTGACTTCTTAATGAATGCAAATATATATGCAATGTGGTTAAGAAAGTTTCTTGTTTGCAGACTCACAAGGAGAGACTGAAGCACTGGCTTGTGACCGGGTTTTCACTCCTTGTGCTCGCCATCATCCTACACTTCACAAATGGTACTTATCCATGCATATTTGTTGTGTGACATGGGCTGCCATTCACAATCCTTGCACAGAGATTTTACATTTGTTCCTCTGCTCCTGCAGCCATCCCAATCAACAAGCAGCTCTACAGCTTCAGCTATGTCTGCTTTACAGGAGGTGCAGCAGGAATTGTTCTGTCAGCTTTCTATATACTGGTACGGTTTATGTATACATTTTATTTAGACATGATATGATACTTCTTCTGTTCCATGTTACAGGAAAATAACAAATAAAGAAGTTTACATCGATTCTTTGATGGACAGATTGATGTCTGGGGACTGAGGAAGCCATTCCTTTTCCTGGAGTGGATAGGCATGAACGCCATGCTTGTGTTTGTCCTAGGAGCACAGGGAATACTGGCTGGATTTGTGAACGGATGGTACTACGAGTCGCCAGATAACAATCTTGTAAGTAATAATGGGTGGAGGTTATTAACTTGGCATAATAAGAACATTGTTAGCCTGTTCGTTTGAGCTTATCAGCCAAATCAGTTCGACGGTGTTTTTCTCAAACAATAGATCAGCCAAACGAACAAGCGGGGTCGAGTCGCCTAATGAACTTCATTTGCTGTTTTCTTTCCTTCTTTCTATTTCTGCAGGTGAATTGGATAGTGAAGCATGTGTTCGTCGATGTCTGGCACTCGCAGAATCTGGGAACTCTACTGTATGTCATATTCTGTGAGATTGTGTTCTGGGGTGTTGCGGCAGGCGTCCTGCACAAACTAGGGATTTATTGGAAACTATGATTAGTTTTGAATGACACATTATTTGTATACAATGAAAAAGAAGCAATTGTGCCTTGTTTATCTCCGTGTAACATTGTTTTGTAAGATTGATGTGGATATTAACACAAGCATTCAAGCCTCCTTCACGATATCGGTATTAAAACTGTTATGTATTCTTTTAGTAAAGTCCATCAGTGGTCCCTAAACTTGTTCGGATATGTCATTCCGGTCCTTAAACTCGCAAAATAACCGTTTAGGTACCTAAACTTGTTTGGTTGTGTCATCCTGGTTCCTAAACTTAAAAATCTTCCATATAGGTCCTCAAACTTGTTCAGTTGTGTCATCCCGGTCTCTAAACTTGTTTTTAAGTCTTATCTGGGTCAAAAACAGAACGAATCTAAAAACTCTATATTGAAAAATAATTCATAACTTTTTCATATGAACTCAAATGAAGATAAACTTTGTATCAAAATTGTAGCAGCAACATGATCTACAACTTTGCAGTTGAAAAGTTTTTAAATTAAAATCGTTTAGGTTCCCAAAATATTTTTTATAAGTTTATAGATTTTAAAATTTAAAATTTAAAATAACACTAAACGACTTCAAATAAAAAACTTTTCAACTACAAAGTTGTAGATTGTGCTGAGGACTATAACTTTGGTATAAAATTTGTCTTCATTTGAGTTCATATGAAAAAGTTATGAATTATTTTTTGATATAGAGTTGTTAGATCGCTTTGTTTTGACCCAGATGAGATTCAAAACCAAGCTTAGGGACCGAGATGACACAACTGAACAACTTTGAGGATCTAAACGGATGATTTCTAAGTTTAGGGACCGGGATGACACAATTGAACAAGTTTAGGGACCGAGATGACACAGATGAACAAGTTTGAGGATGTAAACAATCGATTTGTGAGTTTAGGGACCGGGATGACACGACAACACAAATTTAGGGACCGGTGGTGGACTTTACAAGTACCGGTTTGGGCTCCCTTCCTGATCGAAGATGGCGGAGTCGGTTCGGTACCCCAGTCGGGCTTGGGCGGAGCTTGGCATTGGGCAAGAAAGTGGCAGCCACTGACGTGTGGGGCCGTAGGGAGCACACAAGGCCCAGCCTAAGAGGTTGGCTCGCTGGGCCGTGTGGCCTGTGTGGAGCAGGAGCAGACCGGGGCTTCGTAGTCGCAGGCCGAAAGCAGAACCAGGCCCAAAATAGATAAAGGAAAGAAGAAAGAAAAAGGGAGACTCTTTTTATTTTTTTTAAGAAAACAGATTTTGACCACTTTTCTTTCAAACCATTTTAGATTTGAAAACTCTCAAAATCCTATAAATAATTTTGAAAATATACTTTCAAACCTATTTTAAATGTGTGCTCCTTTTCAAACATATATTGAAAAGTCTTTCGAAACTCTAGTTTTTAAATGGTTAATTTAAAACCGTTTCAATCTTTTTGTGGAAGTCAAAACAAACTATTTTTGAAACCTTTTTGAACTAAAAATATGAAACATGTTGTAAAATTATTTTATAATGTGTTTTAATATAATTTTTAGAAAGAACTGGATAGGCCAAAAGGCCCCTACAGACAAGTTATTAAAAGTTGAATAAGTACAAGTACACGAACAAATGCAAACACAAAAGAACAGAGCTCAGGAAAAAAGGAAACAAAGAAGATCAAGGAAAATAAAGGCAACAATAGGTTTTGGAACCATAAATCAAAAGTTGTTGCAATCTTGGTCGTAGCTTTCATTCCCTAGTTCCCTAGGACTATAAGAGCAAGTATTATAGTGGGCTGTAAGCTGGCTAAATGTTGAGGTAGAGGAGAGAAGGGAGGAGAGAGAGGAGAAGCAGGCTGTAAGCTTACAGCTAGCTTAGGCACAGGAACCAAGAAATCTTGTGAGAGAAATAAGTGGGTCATGTATTAACAGTGAATAGCTAACTATTGTATGGGTGGACTGGGAGAAGGCTGCAAGAAACCTTACAGCCAGCAAGTGAGGTGTATTATTAAACTTGCTCTAAGGGATGTTGGTGATGACATGTTGAAGTGCTTGTCTTGTGGGGGGGGGGGGGGGGCAGGGGTTAATAAAGTGCTTGTTTGACTCATCATTTGAGCTCGAACTTGTTTTCTCACCACTCACCTTTTTTTAAATAACCGGGGAAGTCAATGCTACTTCTTTCTTTCTATCTATTTATTATTGCCCCGCTTCTTCATGACCCTTAGGCCTTCCGCAGTGTGCTGTTTAACCAATGCTCCAAATGCCTTTTCGAGTTTGAGGCATCACTTGTAGTAGTGCTCCAACACTGCAGCTGCCAGTGCTTGAAAAAAATTTTCTGGCATCGGTGCAAGTAGATGCACTGGTGCTTGCTCATTAAATAATCATTGTTAGTCTTCAAAAGCTGTACCACTACAAGCACACAAGAAGCGATCGAGTATTTTTAAATTACAAATTTTGGGTCCGCAAGGAAAGAGAGTGGTGCTTCACACCGCACCGAATACTAGTGAAGCTAATAATTTTTTTATACGACGTTTCAAGCAGCGATGCCTCCCATTGCAGAAGGCCTTACTTGGCCTTTCTTTAGGAAAGTCAAGTACCCCAATCGATCTCCAAAGGATTTTCAGTAGCTGAGCCACTTTCTTGGTAAGTGTTAGTATGGTTTTTTGTGGACTCACTTCGCTTCAGGTGCTTTTGGCTTCTTCTTCATCATCATCATCGATATCTTCTTATTCTTCACTTGATTCTTGCATATGTGGCGGTTGCTCAAGTGAATTAATTCTACAAGCGCACAAAATTACGTTGTAGAATTTCAACTAGGAATATTCTAGAGTATTGTATTTTTATCCTCGGGAAAGCCAATGGCTACAACTAATGACCATCATCTAATATGAGTTAAAGATAGTGGAACTAGTTGAAGAGATACAAGGTAAGTATAAAAGGTAAAGTAGCAGACATGGTGTATTTGGAGGACAATGAGTGAAAAGAGGCTTCCTAGAACTTGTCTACTATTTTGACACAACCCTGGTAAAGATCAAAAGAGACGTAGCAGCAGCCTAACTCATATTAGCCAAACTAGTATTTTAGCATTTTGGAACACCTGTACTTTCCTACTATCGAAGGCGGAGGGTTGTTTTTTGGTTTTTAGAAAACGGGTTTGGCTCAGGCTGGCATGCCACTGTGCCCAGGGATCTTGGGACACGCCAGACTATCCTGGCTCCGCTTTGTTCAGGCATCTGCTTGCAAGAAACCGCAAGTCCATTGAAGACAGCAACGCCAACATTGTTAATAGAACCAATCAAAGTCCCCTCTGCACTATCTATGCATCCTGCTCGCTATTATCTGCAACAACATGCAGCCCATATAATTGGACCTCAGTTCTGCCATGTGCAATGTGGCACGCTGCTCTCCACAGCATTTGCTGCATTGGAAACCTATTCCTGCTTGAATAGCATCGAAAACTGACAGATCGATCGAAAAGACGGCATCCTGATCTCCAATGCGTTGGTTTCGTTTCCTGCTCTTATGATCTTATCCAACCAATGCAAACCAAGCACATCTCAAATACCTTTAATAGTGTTGAACGAGGGGCATGATCTGTTGTTTTGTTCTTTTGCAATAACAAGAAGGGCCTCGTCCATATATCAAGTGTTAGGATATCAGTCTGAAGGTGCTTTAAAAATTTCTGATCGTTGTCGAGTATCCGAGGCCTGCACTAGATGCGGAAACGACGATTGTAGTTGGCTGCAGATTTTGGACTACTAGTAGGCAGCTTTCAGTTGCGCAATGCTCGTGTACAAGACACAATAAAAGATTACTACCACTGAATCATTTGTAGCTGCTCTCAAGATATAACTTCTGCATTTTAACTATCATATACTCTTCATTTCCGCAAGAAATGGAAACAGGACTTCATTTTTTTTAAAGAATGAGTGCAGAAGATTTATAGGTTATAGTCACTGAAATGAATGCCTTCTTTTTATTTTTTCTATAATTTTATAGGCTGTAGTGCTGAGTGCAATGAATAACTAGCGACAGCGTGGACAGCAACTGACTGCTAACCGTTTATGGTCAGATCAGATCTTTGATTACATGAGCACTGCAGGGTGCTTGTCGATGCCTGAACTTGTCAAGCTACCAGCTAACATCGGTGTCAGAGTTACCAATCTCTAGAGCATCCATGCGTGCATGTATGCTCGATCTGTCACTGTCAGGCATCCTTTACCTCTCACATGAATAAATATTGTGAGATGAGATTCAGAATCACTGGCATGCATGCATGTATTGAGCAGTGAGATAGCATGATGCATGAATACCGTTGTGGCTTGTGAGGAAGGATGGACTGTCTGTCTGGTCAATGTTGTTCTTGAGGGGAACAAGCAGTGAGCAAACTAAAACAACCGCAGTGAGATCCACATGGACCAAATGTACTGATAAAAACAAGGCCCTTGTTTTCGCGTTTTTTTTTTGAATTTGGCACTGTAGCACTTCGTTTGTATTTGGTAATTGTTGTTCAACCATAGATTAACTAGGCTCAAAAGATTTGTCTCGCAAATTACAGACAAATTATGCAATTAGTTATTTTTTATCTATATTTAATGCTTCATGTATACGTCCAAAGATTCGATGTAACGGGGAATCATGAAAATATTTGGAAACTAAACAAGGCCTAAATAGAAACTTATCATCTCTGCACCCTGCAAGTTCAGTGAGTCATCCAAGTAGAGTAGTAGTATATATTAGCTTCCTTATCAACTTATCTCTCTTCTACTGATAATACTAAGAAAGAATGCATGGATGGTAGTTATCTAACACAAAGTTTTGACATATTTAACTAAATCTACTGTCAGTTTAATATTCTCAGCTTTTGTGAGGCATGGTCTACTGACTTGGAATCAAGATGACCAGACTATGCCGCTGATTTGCAGCTTCATTCTTTGGTGATTAGATGAGATACAGTTGGCTGGACTATGATGAACTGTGTGCATATTCAATTTTGAGCACCAGCTGCAGGTCAACCCAAAGATAGAGCATCCACATGGATCGACAAGATGAACCCCCACCTATGAGTTATGATCCACTCCAAAGGTCAACCTGGCTACCAGCATATATATCGATGTGGCTACAACAGCTAGATAGATTGCCACCAAGTACTATGTACACCTCAAAATATGGTAATGGAGCTGGACTTCCAACAATCGTCCAGTGGATTATAATGTTCTTTTCCTCATTTTCAGTAGATATATAATGTGTATGTGCGCGCGCCAGATATAGGAATATCCCTGCCTGCACGCAATGTCAATGGTCGCCACACGCTGTGACCAGCTAGCCAGCAAGCTAGCTTATAAGTGGTGAGACACTTTAGTATCACGCACCAAGCATTGGTAGTATAGGAAAAGAACCGGCCTTGAGACACTTTAGTCGCCACTATATGTGGTGAGGACATTCTTCTATCAATGTGATTTTGTTTTAAAGACAATTCTCGACATTACATCCAAGCAAAAGTTGTTTGCATGCTTTATATTAACACGAGTCGTGACATTGACTTCTAATAATAAGTTTCGAGTGCCTCCATTAGGCAACCTCCATATGTGCCTTTGGTTAGTTCCATTCGACAATCTTTACTACATATTGCATGTTAGGTTTAATCTCATATCGATAATTGATGGTGGGGAGCACAACATATAAGACGATGACAGTCCTCACCTATTGCACTATTCTTTCAGATTGAGTTAGGCCTAAGGCCTTAACATGTTGTGGACTTCGGTGGATCTGGATCCGAGGGTTGCCAGCTCATGGGTATAGCGAGCTAGGCCGATATCTACTGCGCACTCTAGCATTGCACATCACTGTTGGTAGGTAAAGGGTCATCACCGTCGGTTTCGCTCCAATGATTATCACCGCCAGGTCCGAAGCATCGGCGAGAATCTAGTCGGTGGTGATGATATTTTTTGTATTTTTTTTAAAAAAGATCAACTACAGCAACGAGCCCATTGGCCCACCGCCCAGCCAACCATCAGAGTCTATCACCACCATAGCTACCTGTGCAAGGCCGTCCATGCTAGGTTGCCGCGCCAAGGGCTACCTACCCGTTTGCGTAAAGCTACAATGAATCTACACCTTGGTAAAGGGTCATCACTATTGGTTTCGCCCATCGCCAGGTCTGAAGCATCATTGAGAATCTAGTCGTTGGTGATGATGTTTTTACATTTTTTTTAAAAAAAGATCAACTGCAGCTACGAGCCCACTAGCCCACCGCCCAACGCACCATCAGAGTCTATCGCCTTCATAGCTACCTGTGCAAGGCCATCCATGCTAGGTTGCCATGCCAAGGGCTATCTACCCGTTTGTGTAAAACTACAGTGGATCTACGTCATGGTAAATGGTCATCACTGTTGGTTTCACCCGAATGATTATCAAGTCCGAAGTCAGTGATGATGATATTTTTGCATTTTTTTTAAGAAAAGATCAACTACAACGACGAGCCCACCGACCCACTGCCTAGCCCACCATCAGAGTCCATCGCCACCATAGCTGCCTGTGCAAGGCTGTCCATGCTAGGTTGTCGTGCCAAGAGCTGTCTACCCGTTTGCGCAAGGCTATAGTGGATCAGGATCTACGTCTTGGTAAAGGGTCATCACTATTGGTTTTGCCCCAATGATTATTACCACCGGGTCTGAAGCATCAATGAGAATCTAGTCGGTGGTGATGATGTTTTTGCATTTTTTTTAAAAAGATCAATTGTAGCGACGAGCCCATTGGACCATCAGAGTCCATCACCAACATAGTTGCATGTGCAAGGCCGTCCATGCTAGATCGCCATGCCAAGAGTCGCCTACCCGTTTGCACAAGGCTACAGTGGATCTAAACCAACACCAGAGCTAGAGCTATTTGCGCGCGTCGAACCCCGTTAGAGCCAGAGCTGCCTACACACGGTCGCCATGTCAGGAGCCATCGCACCAGGCATTAGCACCCGACACCCACTACCGGAATAATGGCGAAAAGCGAGAGGCAAGTGCATGAGAGAAGGATGGACGAACAATGTTGCACATGTCATGGCCCATAAGAACCACACTTGAGTCTCCTCCTTGTTCTTCTTCTAGCTCAGTTCTATCCCCTTTCCCACGCCGCCTACCCTAACACCGTGTGTGCCGGTGGGCAATGGCCGCCTTGGCGGGGCAGCGCACGTCGGTGCAGCTTGAAAACATGTTATGTTAACTGCTCAACCGCTGCAGCGCATCCCTTTGACTGCTCAACCAATGGATGCAGCATGAAAATATGTAGTAGGGTGCCTACAACAACAATCATGTTACGTTAACATTTATGCCCTGATCGAGGAACATGAAAACATGGATGCACATCGCCGTCTTGTGCAGCATTCAAGTCAGCGACAACCCGGCCATGCCTGTCGTCTAAGGACTAATTAAGGTAACATATCATTATTAGCTGGGTACCAAGGACCGCAATAAGCAGCGCAAAAGTTTCAATTTTTGTTACGGTCACTTGAAAACATGCTCTGGGTTTGCAACACTTTCAACGTTTTACCCAACGACAGCTTTCGTGCTACTGCACTGTTTTGAGTGTGCTGGGTACGGTACTGACCCCGTCCGTCCGTAGTGCAACTAATAAGACTACGTGCTATGTTTGCCATGACCATCGCTTACTAGTGAATAAATGACCTTGAGACCTCTAGAATGATGTCGTTGAAGTCGGTTTAATAACTAATGCAGTGTTCTTAACTGGTACAATATCTTTTACTGTAACAAACACTATATGTCTTGATCCCAGTTTCTAGTAAAAATAAAAACCAGACAGTAAAAGTGCACCCAACCTCATCACCCTTACTATACAGGTTCAGTAATAAAAGATATCATTTGGAACTTTCGGCCAAAGCATGCATCTAACTTTCACCTTTCCCTCCAAATTAAAGCACACCAATTGCATGCATGTGGTTGCAGTGTCTTGTGCTACCTGTTTAAGTACCTTACCAATACGATCATCGACCCTTCATCGAAAAGGTCCTAATATAATGGTCATGTTCCTTCTGACGTGGCATGATTACTCCGCTTGGAGTTGGAGCCTCGTTGGCACACATGTGTGTGCAATGAGAAGCCATTATGCCCTAAAACCCCACAGGAACAATGCAAGGACAAGTGCCCCAAAAGCCATCATTTAACCCCTTCGTTTTTTTCCATCACCCTTTTTTTTTGTATCATCATCAGATATAGTTTGGTCACCTAATAAAAGCCCAATTCTTTCCTTTGCAGAGTAGGTTTGCCCCAACAAATGCGTTCCAACATACCATGTGCAGAAACCTTCCCTTTGCTTCGTCCCTTTATGATCACCAAAGGCAAAGAATCCTTTTTTCTTGGGACATTTGCACTACGGTAACAGCACGTACGCAACCACTGAAGTAATTTCGCTACAGCACTCAAACACTGAGAACCTACAAAAAACATTGTTTAAGAGCAGAGGTGCTTTAAAACTTGTCAAAGACTGGCTAAGTTTTAGTATTGCGCATGCACATGTATGCATGACATTGTAGCATTCGTAATTTGTTTGACAAAAAAATTTGTCATTTCAGCATTACACCATCACGGCGTGGCCCCAACTCTTTAGTTTATCGATCTCTCAAATTATGCTAGGTGGATGCTAATTATGGTGCAACGTGCCAACTAATCGAATGGCATCTCCTTAATTTTATGCGTGCACCGGTTAACATCTGGGAGATGGCTGGGCCCTAGCAATGGCAACTGCTGACAGTAATAGATAAGGGCACCCCACAGTCATTTCTGCTCTCATCTAGAGTCTGTTTAGTTCTCCTTATTAAATTTTAGTTAGCTAAAACTATTTTAGTTAGGCCTGTGTAATTAGTTTTTGTTTTTGTCTATATTTAATGCTTCATGCATGTGCCATAAGATTCGATGTGACGGAGAATCTTGAAAAACTTTTTGATTTTTAGGATGAACTAAACAAGGCCTTACTTTGGGTGAATAGTGAGACTAAACTATTTTAGCTTCTTTTTAATTAGTCAATATGTTTAGAAGTTTAGTTAATAAAGTAACTAAAGTTTAGCTGGCTAAAATTTAGCAAGATACCTACAACTATTAGGAGTACAATACTAGTAGTTGTGTGATTCTTTTTGGCATCACAAGAGAGAAGAGAGAAGTAAAAACTAACACCTACTCCTAATTAAGTCCCAATGGCCGATTCGTTAACGACCGTTGTTGTGGTGGGCATGAAAAGAATTTCCCTTGGTGGCTGACCGACAAGGCCTCCATATAATATACATCCATGTGATTCTTGTAAAAAAAAACAAACTTGGTCACCATGGCAGTACTCTCCCATTCATGCATGCATTATTCTTCTCCATCCGGGCGTTTCCCCTTGCACTTGACTCCACCACCGCCCTCTCTGTCAGCACTGCCACTCTCCATGTGCCCTAATCACTGCAATCTGCTGCCTCCACCACCACCACCACCTCCATTTCATCCCCTTAAAACCCACCTCTCCCTCAAGTCTCCTCCATTCCTATAAAGCCTTTACACCTGCTCCGTTCCATTCCAACACCTTTCAAAGTTTCACAGGCCTCGCTAGCTACCCTATAAAGCTCTATTTATTTCGTGTCGTCGTCCCTCAAATCTCCTCATCTCATCTCCCTCTCTCGCGTCACTGAAGAAAAATCCAACAGCAGTGTTCTTCATGTGTTCCATATTTCCTTCGCATTCAGTCATCGGCGTGTCGTCGCCGGCGCAATCAGCAGCAGGCGGCGGCGGCGGTGGCAGTGGGTTTCAGAGCCCTGCTGAGAGCAGAGGCAGCAGCATGAGCAGCGGCGGCAGCTCTCTGCCCTCCCCTTCTGCAGCACCTGCCTGCTCCAGATCATGGTGACATATTCTATTCTTCTGAGAGACCAAAATCATTTGGCATTCCACCATCGACTTGTCCATCTTTTTTTTTTTTTTTTGCTCTTCCTAATTGATTACATTACATAGGTCTATTAATTTGCTCTAATCATCGCCTAAGAAAGTTAAAGTATATGATCCATCACCTTGCTGGCTTGCTAGCTTGGTAGCTACGTAGATGACAATGAAGGAATTAATCATTGTTTAATTCCAGTATTGTTGGTTCATCAATCCATCGATCAAGTACTCTTGCATATTGGTCAAATCAAAGTAGGGGGGGCCTGATGATGTGCATGCTATGCAATTAGGTCTATAAGCGAGGATTCGCTGCGGAGGTACGTGAGCTACGCGAGCGAGAGCTGCATCCAGGAGCTGCTGGCGGCGTCGGACTCCGGCCGCGGGGGCGCCGACGGCGACAGCGACGGCGACGACGGGTGGAAGGTGCTGGTGTACCACAACGGCGTCGAGATATCCAAGCGGCGGACGGGGCCCGCGCACGTCTTCCGGAGCCGGTGGCTCCTTCAGGACGTCTCGCCGGAGCAGTTCATGGCCGTCGCCAACGCCGTCGACGCCGCCAAGGTACGGTATTGTTCAATCGCGACACACTAATTAATAATCTGAGATTGTTATATTATTTTATTTATACAGTACTACGGTATTAGCTAAGGCTTTGAGATCATGCATCATCATCACTAATATAATATATATGGAATCCAAGTAGATCGATGTCTAGCAAACTGATTATTCTAAGATTTCTTTTTCTTTTTTCCATTCCAAAAGTAGTATAGGGAGTAACTTGTTTACTTTAGGTCGAAAGCTAGTAAGGCTGATGAAGTGATCATTAACACAACGGAAGGGCTGTGCTTGTGGCTGTATGTGGTTAATAAAAAGCTAGCGACCTGCTTTGGTAGTAACTTTGCTCTAGGACTATATAGCACTTTATGTCCATGTGACTTGGCTAATCAAAACCGCCTTTAATTGAATGCAATGCGAGTACTATTTGTTTCATCTGACTAGCTAGGAATAATGCAAATCTACCCAGGCCAAGTCCGTCCACATATTTATTTCGATCATACATAGAAGATTTTTTTTCTTCTAACGACAAGAGAGCTATATATATGTTACTATCGTTATGATCGGAGAAAATTTTGTTTCAACAGGACAACATCGACGAAACATTTTAAGTTATTTTAAATTTTTTAGAGTCAAAACATCTTAAATTTAACAAACTGTCAACATTTATATCCCTACTATTTCTCTAAATTTTAATAAGGCCGTCAGCTACCTAGGACTCAAGGAAAAAAATTAAACAGAGGAAAAAAAAGTAGTACTATCATTTTTTTTGTGGTAATAAAAAGCTGGCGTCTGGCGGTGCCGGTGAATGAATTGAAAGGTCTTGTTAGCAAAAATTTTCAAGATTCCCCGTCACATCGAATTTTTAGTCGCATATATGGAGCATTAAATATAGATGAAAATAAAAACTAATTGTATAGTTTATCTGTAATTTGTGAGATGAATCTTTTGAGTCTAGTTACTCTATGATTAGATAATGTTTGTCAAATAAAAACAAAAATACTACAGTGGGAAAAACGGAAAATTTTTGCGAACTAAACAAGGCCAAAATATGGTGGTAGCTAGATCAGATGTCAGTAAGTAATTGTGGCTCGTGACTCTTGCCGGTAAATAAATAAAATTAAATTAAAACACATGCACCGTGGTGTGAAGGGAAGCCCTGCTGCGACGTACTACACCACCCGTGATTCTAAAGCTTTTTTTTGTTGGGAAGCAGGCACCGTCCATGGGTCAGTTGTAACAAGAGTTCTGTGAGTGGCCTTTTCAGCTTTATTTGGGAACTTCAAACCGAAAATGTATCTTCAACACAATATCTATAGCCTAGTATCATACAGAAGACCTATTTTGAGTATCAGAAGAGGCATAACCCAAATTTGGGTGTCTTTTCTTCTCGAAACCCATTTGTAGAGAGTGTTGTCTTTTAGGTCTTGTTGTTGAAGAAGCGTATGAAACCTTTTACGTGTAGCGCTACCCAAAGGACAAATGTGTCTTGTATTTTGGATGATGATTGTTGAAGATAGTCTTAGCTTGTTACTATGGACGCTTAGAATATTGCCTGACAGTGGGTTGAGATCCAAACCAAACCCACACCAATCCAAAACATATATATGTGAAAGTCAAATCCAAACCAAATTAGACTATGACTTCAATCATCCACACCAAACCAAACCATTTATACGCTAGACCCATTAAAATATATTTCCAACCCACCATTTCACCGGCACCTCATGCTATTGTTTATATTTAGCCATAAACAAAAGTAAAAAATAAATAGATAGAATAAAAAATCATTGTAAACTCTATTATTTACAGCCAAACCAGTTCAGCCCATTTTAATAGGGCCCAAACCAAACTGGCCCAACAGCCTTTTCAGCCTGTTTCAATCCAAACCAATACAGCCCAAAAGTAAAACCAAACCAAAAAACCAGTTTTAACCGAAACTATTGTCAGGTTTAGCTGGAAATGAGCTTTATGGTGAAGAAACTAAACGTTTAGTAGGGCTACAAAACTGAAAATTGTAGTCGTCCACAACAATTGCAATAACAAATACGTACATGCTGTACATGGACGTGGTTTCTCAGTGTTTTCTTGAGGACATTGAGCAAGGCCACACACATAATATATAACAACAAAAAGGCTAAAAGAAACGAAGGAAAACAGTTAAAACCTACCACAAGGCGCGTACGTACGTACATTTACTTGCACATATGACATGTTGAAACAATTGACACCTGTCCCTTTGAGCCTATTCGTTTGACTGAATTTATTAAGCACTCAATAATTTTTTCTCTTATAATAAATCAATAAATAGTACTTTCAGCCATAAATTATTTGCCGCCTGAACACGATCGGGTAGTTGGTTCCTAAAACTAAAAGAGTACTTGTAACTGTGTATAATATAATATAAGAAAAGTTAAAGAGAGAGAAAAAAATATAAATGGTCAAGTAATAGCACTAGTAGTGACAAGTGAGCAGTAGATATATATATTATATATGTACCAGAAAGCCGTTGTGGTAGGAGAGGACAGAGGAGTAGGACGACTGTACGAGGATGGTGGCACTCTGCTACAGTAGTGATTACCTTTGATTAGGTTCGTGCGTGTGAATGAGGCGTTGTTTAGTTCGTAAAAATTTTCAAGATTTCTCGTCATATCGAATCTTTGGTCACATGTATGGAGCATTAAATAAAGATAAAAATAAAAACTAATTATACAGTTTACCTGAAATTTGTGAGATGAATCTTTTGAGCCTAGTTACTCTGTGATTGGACAATGTTTGTCAAATAAAAACGAAAGTGCTACACTAGCCAAAAAACCAAAATTTTGCCAACTAAACAAGGCCTGAATTAGACCTTGTTTAGTTCCCAAAAAATTTTGCAAAATTTTTCAGATTTCCCGTCACATCGAATCTTTAGACGCATGCATGGAGTATTAAATATAGACGAAAATAAAAACTAATTATCGGAATTGACGAGACGAATCTTATAATCCTAGTTAGTCCATGATTGGATAATATTTATCAAATACAAACGAAAATGCTACAGTACCCATTTTGTAAAATTTTTTTAACTAAACAAGGCCTTAATACAATGCAAGTTTGGGGTGGGTAGATGCGTTCGCTGCAGGCGTGCATCGGTGCATGTGACCGCACGTTGAGCCACATGCATGTGCTCTCTGCTCTGCTCTGCTCTGTTTCGCGTCCGCTCCCAAACACTTATTATGGCCTTGTTTAGTTCTTAAAAATTTTACAAAATTTTTCAGATTTCCCGTCACATCGAATCTTTAGATGTATGCATGAAGTATTAAATATAGATAAAAATAAAAACTAATTGCACAGTTTAGTCGAAATTGACGAGACAAATCTTTTGAGCCTAGTTAGTCCATGATTGGACAATATTTGTCAAATACAAACGAAATTGCTACAGTACTCATTTTACCAAAAAATTTGGAACTAAACAAGGCCTACGAAACTAGACACGCTGGGTTTTAGGCCTTGTTTAGTTCCGAAAAGTGAAAACTTTTCGGAACTGTAGCACTTTCGTTTGTTTGTGACAAATATTATCCAATTATGAACTAACTAGGATTAAAAGATTCGTCTCGTGATTTTCAGCTAAACTGTGTAATTAGTTTTTGTTTTCGTCTATATTTAATGTTTTATGCATGTGCCACAAGATTCGATGTGACGGGGAATCTTGAAAACTTTTTGGTTTTCTAGGGTGAACTAAACAAGGCCTAAGTTAAAACTTAAGAGAATCGAGTTTGAACGACCGTCCGGTTGACTTTGAATATCATACCGGACGGTCCTCTAGTGTGTGTGTGTTTCAACCATGAGCTCACTCTAACATCTCCGACTTTGATTAAAATTTTAAATGAACAGACTACTGTGAACACGTATTTTATTAGGTGTAGAGATTTAGTGGAACTAATTTGATAAACATTTTTATGTAAAATTAATCAAACTATAAGCTTGATTTAGAACAATGCCGAAATGAACTAGCTACACGGCTGACAGAAAGGGGAAGAGCATGCCGGCCGGCTGTGTTTAGTTGTTTCCTTTTTCAACACTTATGTGCCACCAACTAATACAAGTAAATTGTTATTTTTATGATTTGTTGTCTTTGTGTATAACATATTAATTTTTTATCTTTTTCTTTCTATAGAAATAATTGTAAATTGTTAATTATCTTTGTGCCAACACAAATCAGATTTTGTTGAGCTTGTGGTTTTTTTAACTGGGTTTTTATTCTCAGTACCGAAAATTGCATATTGTGTCTACATAAATTGCACTGATGAAATCTATAATTTTAGTATAATATAATATATATATAATTATCATCGCCTGAAAGGAAACTGCACTTTAGACACCTGAATTTTAACAAGTTCCTTTCTTTTTTGTTCCGTGGCTTAGCTTTGCTTAAATTGAGCTAGAAGTACATGATACTCGGACTCGGTATCTTTATGTAACAAGAGCGCATTAGCAATTAGGCAGTTACTAACTCCAATGTCAAAAAAAGGCTTATAGAAAAAATTTTAAAAAATAAAACAGCACATAGTGAAACTACATAGCAGGTGGAAGATGCCAGGTCACGCTAGACCTTGACACCACAACATACTTACAAGATACTGATAACGTGGGTGTGGCAGGGGAATGACCAAATGAGTACACTTGGACTCGCAACGTCTTGTAGAAACTTTTTGCTTGCCACATGGGAAATGAGGCCTTGTTTAGTTTGAGAAAAATTTTGGATTTTGCTACTGTAGCACTTTCGTTTGTTTGTGGCAAATATTATCCAATCATAGACTAACTAGGACCAAAAGATTCGTCTCGCGATTTACAGGTAAACTGCGGAATTAGTTTTTGTTTTCGTCTATATTTAGTGCTTCATGCATGTGCCGCAAGATTCGATGTGACAGGAAATCTTGAAAAATTTTGGAAACTAAACAAGGCCTGAGTGCACAGACTGCAGGCACGTAGTACCAGCCACCAGGCTGGGCCGGTTTCCATCTGGCGCTAGAGAGGCTCTTACCACTTTTTCACTTTTTGGGCCGGTACCTAATAACAGGCCATATGCTCTGTCGCATTACCAGTGTCCTTCTACCGAGCTACTCCTACTCTTCTAGTATAGGTACAATAATTAGCTGGCAGATCATGGCAGATTGCTTGGTTAGGAACGCTACCTATAGTCACAAACTTGTAGTTGTAGTAGCTGTCCGTCGCTAAGTCTTTATATAAGGCCTCATTTGGTAGAATTCCCCTTCGACTCTAGCTCTGACTCATCACCTTTGAAAAAACCTTACCAAACAGTTTAATCGGAGCCATTTTCCAGTTAAAAGAAAGAGTCAGAGCCGTTTTGACGGCTCTCGCGAACACGTCTTAAATAGGCTTTTTAATAATGTAATAAGTAGCAGGTAGCCAGGCCTTTGTTGTTTTAGGAGTATCCAGGCTTTTTTTTTTGTTTCTTTGAGGGGATGGTATCCAGGCTTTTGTAGTACCTGTGACTGCGATCGTGGGCCAACAAAAGCCGGCCCGCCCCAAAAGTGCATTGGATAGGCTTGGACTCTGATTTTCTTACCTCAACCGTATCAGGCTTGGCCGTACTCCCCCCCCACCACCCCCCACACACTAGCAAATTAATTGTCATTTTTGGTTTCTGTACAACAAGTTTAACTCGATTTGTAAAAAATATATTAAAAAACTGAATTGAAAGATGTTTCCAATGATACTAATTATGTACTATAAAGATTAACTTTCTTAATATATATTTAGTCAAAATTGTTTATTGGAAAGCGTAAACGACAGTTATTTTAGGGCGGAGGAAGTATGATATGTAAGAGTAAATATTATAGTAGCCTGTAAGCCGGCTAAATGCTAAGGTAGACTGTAAGCTTATAGTCAGCTTAGGCATAGGCAGGGGCGGATCTCCACCTAGGGCCACTAGGGCCTTGGCCCTACTTGTGGATCAAAATTTCTTAATACTTATTTTTAATTTTTTGGATTATATTCATCACCATAGACTGCCTCGATCATCCTCTCTCATCTCTTGCTTGTGCCCGCTTTGTAGTGTGTTACTCCTTCCTGGTTCCCTCACGTTTTCAATCCCAGCTCATAGTGTACTCCAGGGCATCGTGGTTGGCTTTGTTGTTGTTTTCTAGCTAAACACGTCCTTCTTTGCAGTTATTAGCAAAGACATAATTCTATCATTCCAACCAAACACAATAATAGTTATTCCATCCCTCTTCCACGCTCTCCAACCAAACGCACCCTAGATGGCCGAGCGCGAGTGGATTTAAGTTTGAAATTAAGATTTTTATCCACTTTCATGTTATGGATTTAAGTTTGAAATTAAGATTTTTATCTCGAACTATGTATTTATAAGCTATTTTTGTTATCTATCGGTATTAGACTTGGTACAACTGATATCTTGATTCAACGTAAACGGTGTGTGTGCTTTATTAGTGGCCCTAGACGTCAAAATTGACGAGCTCCGCCACTGGGCATAGGAACCAAGAAACTTTATGAGAGAGATGAGTAGATCATGTATTAATAGTGAATAGCTAACTATTGTATGGGTAGGCTGAGAGAAGACTGTAAGAAACCTTGTATTATGAAACTTGCTCTAAGTGAATTTTGGCCGGCAGTAGCTGGCTGGGGCCAATCAGGCTGATGGGCTCATTTCGAATCTCAAGGAAATTTTGTATGAAACAGTTTCAATTCCACACGAATAGGAAGTGTTTATTTTGCTTCAAATTAAAATTAACATGCCCGCGTTTTGTTTTGTTTTGTGTGTTTTTGTGCAAAGTGCAGCAGTGGGAGTCGGACCAGCTGGTGGAGTCATCCTACATCAGGGAGCTGGGCGACGACCTGAGCATCATCCACCTCAAGTTCGGCGACGCCTCCTCCTCCTCCACCACCAGCCGGCGGCCCGCCCGGCGCCGGGACCTGGTCGTCTACGAGCGGCGCCAGGCCATGGACGACGGCACGCTGGTGGTCGCGGTGGCCTCGCTGCCCAAGGAGATCGCCGCGGGCTTGCTGCCGCCGCCCAAGGGCGGCTCCGTCGTCGTCGGCCGCAGCCTGCTGCTGCAGTCCGGCTGGGTCGTCGAGAGGCTCGACGGCGACGCCGGATCCTGCGTCGTCACCTACGTCGTGCACCTGGACCCGGCCGCCGGCTGGCTGCCGCGCTGCATCGTCAGCCGCCTCAACAGCAAGCTCGTCATGGTCATCGCCAAGCTCAGGAGGATCGCGCAGGCCACCGTGCCTGCCGCCGCCGGCTAGCTGTCAGTGTGAGAGTTATTAGCAGCGTCGTCGGTCAGCTGCTGCACGCGTAGTTATAAGTAAATATATATATACGTACTATGTTTTTTTGGTAGAAACGGAGTGCACGCGCGTCATCCATCTCGGGATGCCCCGCACTATATACCTATTGTATTGTTTCAGACTATGTGAGTGAGAATTACTATATATGTGTGCACGTTTTAGTATTATTATTATATTTTTTTCGAAAACTTTTCAGTATTTAGAATTACTATGTGTGTACTCTCTCAATTCTAAAATAACTATTGTTTTGGGTTTTCGTGTCGCAAGTTTGACTATATTTATAAAAAATACATGCAACAGTGGCGGGCCATCTGGACACTGAGAAATGATTGCATCTTTAAGAATCTGCAGCACTCCATTGATCATCTTCAGGAAAGACAAGCTCAAAGCTAAAGAAGACTACAAGATATTGCTGGATTCATGGTTGCATAACTTTGTATAACTAGTCTTATTTTCTTTATTTCTTTCTTTGTCTCTTAATCATTTGTACTGGGAACTTTTTGAACTGTTTGTTTTATTTTCAATAAAAAGTCCAGTAGGGGATATCCCTCCTGTTTCATAAAAAAATAGTGGCGGAAATACTGTAAGATATTTTTACGCCGCATCGGGTCAGGCTAAATCTATACTTTCATAGATTTTTGGGCTGAAATAAAGGAATTATTAAAGAGATTTTTGGGCCAAGCCCCGAGCCGCAGCCTGAGCAGCTCGGGGCCTGGATCCGCCCCTGACATGCAACATTTGTATCTCTAAATAAATTTGTTAAAAAGACTACATTTAAAGATCTTTTCGATGATACTAATTATGTACTATAAATATTAATATTTTTAATATATATTTAGTTACAACTATTTCTTGAAAAGTGAGAACTACAATTATTTTGGGACAGAGAGAGTGCGTCAATCCAGTAAAATCCGACTTCATATAGATAACCAAAAGTACACGAGTTCTCAGACTCAAAACCTCAAAAACGAGGAACATTAAAAAAAATAAGAAAGAGAGTAAGAAGAAACTATATAGAAAGAGACTAAGCTTCAAAATTTCTTATTCGTTCCTGCTTTCAACTTGTTTTGTCTTTGCGTAATAGGACTAGATCAATGACTAAGTTCCTATCCCACAAACCGGTTTTCCCACACCCCTTGCGGCTGCATCCCTTATCTAATGGCTGCAAGCTCTTTAAGATTTGGGTTGGTCAAAGCCTATTGATTTTCTATATTCATTTTCATGTTTGATTCCTCATGTTTGATTTCCACCTTTTTCTGTTCCATTCTCAATTCAATCTTCTCTCTCTAGCTATCCATCTCACACCTCCACCACTTTGTCACTCTCACTCTCTCTCTGGTTCTCTCTTCTCCATCGCTCTCTCAGACTCATCTGCTACGTACCTCTGACCTCCTCTCTCTTTCATTATCACTCTTCCTCTCTCTCTTTCTCTCAATCACTCTTCCAAACTCGTCTTCTACCTCCGATGCTCCCTCTCACTCTTTCTCTCAGCTTCTCAGACTCATCTTCTACCTCAGATCCGACGCTCATCTCTCTCCCTCTCTCTCTCTAGATGATTTCATGATTTTCTTCAAACTTCTAGTCGACATTTTTGTGTTTCTTCATCTCCTTAGACTATTATTTTTCTCATTTGTTATAGTCATTAATAGATCAAGACTACTAGCGCCCGGACGTTCGACGCCAGCAGCATGTCCGGACACTGAGCCTCCAACCCGCGCCACACGGAGAAAAGAAAAAAAAGGCACCAGCAGCGCGTCTGCACGCCGAGCCCCCACCCGCGACACACTGAGAAAAGAAAAAAGAAAAGAAAAAGGAAACCCGTGCGTCCGCAACCATCTCGCCCCGGCTCTACTTGCCCTGCACGGAGGACTGCTCTTCGTTCGCTCCCCATGCAAGGAGCCCGTCCCCACCCCCACGAGCATGGGATCTACCTCGCCCCTCGCCTCACCGGCTCCTAGCACATCCGCCCGTCGTCAACTCGTCCCGATAGCCTATCCTATACGCTTAACGCTGCAACACAATGTGCATGATAGTGCAACAACACCAAACATACTGCTACAACAATAGATTCAAGTAGCTGAAACGTCATAAAATATAGTACGACAACAACATGCAAACTACTACTACAACAACATGCAAACAACTACAACAACATATAGATTGAAGCATTGGATAGAGCAGCTGAACCACCATGAACCTAGTATTACAACAACAACGAACGACTGCTGCAACAATATGTAACAACTAATACAACAACTAGATTGAAGCATTGTATGGAGAAGCCGAAACACCATGGACATAGTACTACAACAACACCGAATAATTGTTGCAACAACATGCAACAACTAATACAATATTATAGATTGAATTATTGGATGGAGCAACTGAAACACCATGGACAACTAACAACACCGAACAGCTGCTGCAACAACATAAAACAAACTAGTACAACATGCAAATTGAAGCAACTAAAACAACATCTCAAAACACAATACTGCAACAAACGACTAAAACCTAATGCAACATCTAGAGAGAACCATTGCAATAATGACGAGACCTGAACCTGAGAGCTCATCGAAACCATACCTTACTGCAACATCACCTGAAAAACGTATTGCAACAACCAGAGAACACCACTAGAAATTGTGCGAGCGCTGAAACCCAAGAGATCGCCAAAACCTTAGCCACCACCACATCCCATAGATTTAGACCCAGAGGAGGAGTAGGAGGAGGAGCAGAAGCTAGAGGAGGTGGAAGAGGTGGATGAGAAGGGGAGGAGGGCTCAGATCCAAATCCACAGGAGAAGGGAGGGAAAAGGGAGGCCTCGGATCCAAATCCCTTCCACCTACCTCGTCGGAGCCGTGCTGTCATTCTCGTCTTTGGATGCATGGAGGTCGCGGAACGAGGGAGAGAGATAGATAGAGAGAGAGAGAGAGAGTACGAAGAGAGGGAGGTGCGCGCACTCGTTGCAAGCCACCGCCGTCGCCCCCCTCCGGTGGCCTAGAGGCTTGAAAGTTGTAGGAGGGTGAGGGAGGGAGGAAGGGAGGGAGGGGGAGGAATAGCTCGCTAGCGGTGCAGAAGGAGTGCGGGCGTAGACAGCAAGAGCGGCGGCGGACATTTCAGAGGAAGATGGAAAAGGAGTGGATAAGAAGACGTGAGAGGAGGAGAGGACAGCGAGTGGATCGGAGCGAATAAAACGAGTGGACAACAACGTCTGTCTGTCCAAACGTCTTATACATATCATTACCCTTAATAGATGCACTACTAGCTGGGTCATAGTTTTTTTTAACATTCTAGCAGCAACTATGCTGTTCTTTTAATTTGCTTGTTCGATTCACTAATAGCTTAAGCGCTAGATGATTTTTTTTAGCTCAAGAGCATAGTCAACTCATCATAGCTTAAGTGTCTGTGTTGTTCCAAATCCGTCGCCGTGCACATGAACAAAAATTCCTGACCCCCTGCAATATATCTAGTACCGCAAAAAAAAAAACCCCATCCCAGTTTCCTATAAATAAAAAATCCTAATGATACTTAGTTAATATCATCTTAAGTTTCCTATAAATAAAAAAGACTGTCTCAGTTTTCAAAAATCTTAGAGTGTCAAAAATACATGTTTTGATTAAAATTATAAAAAAGTTATAGAAATTTGTGACATAAAATATTTATACTATAAAAATATACTTAATAAAAAATCTAATAATATTTAGTTAATATCATAAATATTATTATCTTATTATATAAATTTGACTAAACTTAAAGTGTTTTAATTTTATTTTTGGAACGTGCCCCTGCTCGCTGCCCCCTTGCACCACCAAATTATAGGTAAATTGTGCAATTAATTTTTATTTTTGACTATATTTAATGCTCTATATATGCATCCAAAACAAATTGATTTGACGGAGAATCTTGAATTTTTTTTGAACTAAACCAGGTTGTGGTTGGGTCTTGTTTACATCCTAAAAATTTTGTAAAATTTTCCAAAATTCTCCATCACATCGAATCTTGTGGCACATGCATGATAAAAAAAAATAATTAACTGCACAGTTTGTCTATTATTTGCGAGATGAATCTTTTGAGCCTAGTGAGTACATGATTGGACAATATTTATCAAATACAAACAAAATGCTACAGTGTCTATTTTGTAAAAAAATTTGCAACTAAACAAGATGGGAACATATTTGGTGAAAACCACAACCTTCGTGAAAACTCATGCAAACCACGGTAAATAAGTTGTCTAAATTCACCAAAAAATCACACATGTAGATGATATGATGATACACAACTTTGTGAAATATCTTGTCCAAACTCAAATTCGTTTGTGAGATATAAAAAATAACAAATTTCTAACAAATCCTGTGGAAAGCTTTCTGTCTTGAAATTTGTTATTTTTTATTTCACAAAAAGAATTCGAGTTTAGACAAAATATTTTACCAGGTTGTGTATCATCATATCATCTACATGTGTGCTTTTTTTGATGAATTTAGATGACATTTTTGTCGTTGTTTGCACGGGTTTTCACGAAGCCTGTGGTTTCCACCAGATACGTTCCCAAACAAGATCTAGATGGAATCTTTGTATTTGTAGGCGCTTAGTGTCCAATCATAAACTAATTAGGCTCAAAATATTTATCTCATAAATTACTCTATAAAAAGTGTTTAGTTTTACAAATAGTATATATTTAGTACTCTATGTATGTGTTTAAATATTTGATGTAGTTAGGATTAAACTTTAACAATGCAAAGTACTACCAGTGTCTTTATCTCTGTCCGTACAAGTTAGGATCTCTGTCCTATGCTTTTCTAGGTAAAAAGTTTTTGAATAATATAGTAATAATATAGTACTTTTGTTTGTATTTATTAATTATTATCGAACCATAAATTAGCTAGGCTTAAAAGATTCGTTTGACAAATTATAGATAAACTATACAATTAGTTTTTTTATTTTTATTTAATATATTTATATATGTACCATAAAATTTGATGTGAGAGAAAATGTTTAAAAGTTTTTAAATTTTGCTACAAGGCCCTGCACACTGCCCCGAGAACCATTGCAAGTCAACCTCTACAGTTTTTGCGTGCTCTTTGTGTCATTTTATCTTAAAAGTTTTTAAGTGCTCCCATTACACCTATGCGCAGACAGTAGGCACCCCTCACTAATCACTAAGGATGAAAACGGTACGGATACCGAATTCGTTTAGAGGCATTGAGATCTATCCGTATCCGATTTCGAATATTTAACATCCGATACCGTATCCGTATCCGAATACGTAAATCATATATTTATGATGTCGACATCTAGTTCTATCTTATCCGACATGGTTGACATTATCTGTATTCGAATTCGAATCCGACCAGATATATGAAAACAAATATGATATCCCGTCCGTATCCGATCCGTTTTCATCCCTAGCCCTCACCCACTAAAATAATTCTTCGCTCTTCCAATACTTGTGGATGTGGTACTAGGCGTTAGGGAAAAAATGACAACAAAGAAATGTTGTGATAAAACGACATATCTACATAGAAAGCTTGGTGGATGAAAATTGAATTAAAAAGGTTGAATGCTATTTTTCGTTGATGCGGTAACAGTTTTTGTACTGAGTGGAACTATAAAATGAATAGTATATGTTCTTAATAAAAAATAAGATTAAATTAGAAATTGGTGGGTTCATAGTTTCAGATAGAACCAGTTAGAGTCTGCGCATGGTACAGGTGTCGAGGGTATCAGTAAGGGGTACCCTCAGCGATGCGCATTATGAGATTGCCCGTACGCAGGTTGAGACCCTCAATTCGACGCTCTAATCTTACGTATGCGCCGCCATCGACGGCCGCAACCTCAAAGACGGAAATAGCGTCGAGCGGATCGATCAGGCGTCGAACGCCGGTTACCGTCGAATACGGAACAAGCTCACGCGAACCGGGGGGCGTCGAGCGCAAGGACGCCGTCCGCCGCCTGACGCGCGCACGCGGGCCGGAGCATTAAATGCGCCTGATGCTTCCCCACCTAACACACAGGTCACGGGAGGCGTGATAGGGAACAGGCTTCCGTCCCATCAATCTTTTTACAGCTTTCCCGCCGAACGACCCAGGGCATGGCAGGGCGCGGGAAATAAGGATGGGACGTCTAATCGGGACTCCCTCGAGACGTCTAAAGTCAGCGCTCCGGATATCAGCACAATGTACGGGGTCTGACCCTCGACCAGACAGAGATCCTTCCAGGGGACGGGTTGGGCGTCGACTGACTACATCCCAACCACTCCGCCGGATTTGCCGTCGGATCGTACAAGCGTGCACCCGTCGAACCAATCCAAGACGGCGCGCAGAGCAGAATGCAGGGGCACGCGTGATCATCACCAGGCTATTAAGACGGGACGGCTCGAGGTCATGCCGGTACGGAAGCCTCGAGTAGGTCAGCGCTCCATGCTGCTATCGACTCCTATTCTGACGCCTATACATGTACCCTGGGTCTATCCTTGGAGCTATAAAAGGAGGGACTCAGGAATAGAACGACACAAGACCACGCTCATACGTAGTAGAGCACGACACTTCATACCACGCTTGTATTCACCCCTGTACAAGCACTTAGGTGCAAGATAATACAAACTCACTCCCCCCCGCTGGACGTAGGGCCTTCTCTTGCCCGAACCAGGATAAATCTCTGTGTCTTCTTGCATCACCATCTGGGAAAGGGAGCACGCATATAAATTTACTCGTTGGTGTGACCCCCCCGGGGGGAAAACACCGACAGTTGGCGCGCCAGGTAGGGGTCCTGCGTGTTTTTTCATCGATTTCCCACTCCTTTCCAGATGGCCACTCTTGCCTCGCCGTTTCCGCGCTCCACGGTGATTTGGTTTGGGAGTCTCGAGTTCATGTCTACGGGCTCCGGCTATGACATGATCTTGCTCTCAGTCAGAGGACCAGGAGGAGCCCGCGTTGCGCCAGCACGGTTGAAGGTCCCGAGACGCCCTCACCACCACGCCTCCCCGCCTAAGAAGAGGCGCGGACAGCACCACCGCGGCCCCTCTGCCTCATCACGACCAACAACTCGTGCGAGGCAGGAAGTGGGCCGCAAGTCGGCAGCACTGTGTGGCGGAGCAACAAGCACGACGACTCAGCACCGCGCAACGACGGGAGAGAACGCGTCTCGCGCGCTCTCCCCCACCGCTGCTAGGCTACTTCCACACGGGTTGTTCACTCCAAGAGCGGCACTGCCATTCGGATTGGACAACGCCGCGGCGTCGCTCGCCAGAGCGATATGCCCAAACGCCCGGACGTACGTGGAAAGACCAACGGTCCTCCCACGTGGCTCGGAAGCGCAGCGGCCAGCGTCCGAGCTGCCGGACCTTTCCCGGGTACGAAGCCTTCGTCGTCTAGGCCCTGGACGTTACACGATCACCTCCCTCAGGCAGCGATTGCTGGAGGAGGGGCGTGGGTGTTTCTACGCCGCCGAGCCAGACTCCGACTCCGAGACTGATAGCTACGACCCTACGAGGGAATGCTATCACATCGACGGAGCGGTAGAAACTACCGATGAGACACAGGATGCCGCTGCGGGCGGTCAAGCCCCCGCGGCACGAGAAGACCCCAGGACGCCTGGGAACGACGGACAAGTCGACCCCCCTCCGCAGGAAGACAGAACCGCGCAGCTCGCGCAGCTGCGGGAGCTCAAGATGAAGCTCGACGAAGACCGCGAGCGCCTCGTCCTGCTCGAGCAAATCCTCGAGCAAGACCTGCTCTACCCGCCAGGCGGAAGTGTCCGCAGACGCGCTCGAGAGGTACATCGTCAGATCGTCGGCAACGCAGAGCCAGAGCAACCTGTCAGCCGTTTCCCTCGAGCAGGCCAGAATGTAGTGGCAGCAACGATGTTGCTGCGTAACATGCCAGAGCCGTCGAATTCCCAGGCCCGACGCATTCGAGATGAGGTACAGACATTGCTCCAGGTGGCGGCAGTTCAACAAGCCGAAAGCTCGGCATCTCGACGACGAGGAGCTGCCACAGAGAAGCGCGACGAACAGCCTCAAAACGAAAAGGAGGTGTCAGTCCATCAACAACCTCCCCCTCGAGGCAGAAAGACCGCTCTCATCCTCCCCGTCGACAATCAGCGTCGACACGACGCGCGGAACGACATCGAAGAAAATCGACGCCGCCGGCACGGAGACGCGGAAGAGCGCGGTTACAGCGCGCATCGCGGCGGGAGATACGACAGCGACGAGGACCGCGTGGCCCCTGAGCCACCGGGACCACGGGTGTTCAGCAGGGCGATCCGCAGCACGCCCCTGCCCAATCCATTCCGACCCCCGACCAGCATTGCGAAGTACAATGGAGAGACCAAACCAGAGTTATGGCTGGCCGATTTTAGGCTGGCCTGTCAGCTAGGTGGCGCTCGAGGTGATGATCGAGCCATCATCAGACAGCTACCCCTTTTCCTCTCCGACACCGCCCGTCGATGGCTCGAAGAACTTCCAGCAAATCAGATTCACGACTGGGTTGACTTGGTAAAAGTTTTCGAGGGCAATTTCAAAGGAACCTACATACGGCCTGGGAACTCGTGGGACCTCAGCAAGTGTAAACAGAAGTCAGGAGAAACTCTCCGAGAGTAAACAGAAGTCAGGAGAAACTCTCGAGGCACGGTGCCACCTGACGCGTTCTCAAGAGATCTCCACGAGCCGTCCGTCGACTTAGGCTCGGGGGCTGGCATCGATGCTGCTCATTCCCAGCCAACCAACATCGTCGACACGCTCTTAATGGCAGCTGAAGTAATGGAGGTAGAACGGCAGCCTGGTCGACCGTTCGACTGGCGCACACCATTCCTCGACTGCCTAGTCCGCGGTGAGCTGCCGGAGGATCGGTCAGAGGCCCGTCGTATCGCTCGACGGGCCAAATCATATGTGATCTATGGCGAAGATCATGAGCTATATCGACGAAGCCCGACGGGGGTCTTACAGCGCTGCATCACCGTGGAAGAAGGCCGAAAACTCCTCGAGGACCTACACTCGGGGGCTTGCGGCCACCATGCTGCCCCACGAACCCTTGTAGGGAACGCTTTTCGACAAGGCTTCTACTGGCCGACGGCCGTGGCGGATGCCATCGAGCTCATACGCTCGTGTCATGGGTGCCAGTTCTACGCCAAGCAGACGCATCTGCCCGCCCACGCTCTTCAGATGATCCCCATCACCTGGCCGTTTGCGGTGTGGGGTCTCGATTAGTAGGACCTCTGCAAAAGGCGAAAGGAGGGTACACCCATTTGCTGGTGGCCATTGACAAGTTCTCCAAATGGATCGAGGCTCGACCCATCACCAATATCCGCTCCGAGCAGGCTGTCCTTTTCTTCACCGACATCGTCCATCGATTTGGAATCCCCAACGTCATCATCACCGACAACGGCACTCAGTTCACCGGCAAAAAGTTCTTGGACTTCTGCGATCAGCATCACATCCGTGTGAACTGGTCTGCAGTAGCCCACCCTCGAACTAACGGCCAAGTTGAGCGTGCCAACGGCATGATTTTGCAAGGACTGAAATCGAGGATCTACAATCGATTGAAGAAATTCGGCAAGAAATGGGTCGAGGAGCTTTCCTCAGTCCTTTGGAGCCTTAGGACAACACCAAGCAGGGCCACAAAGTACACCCCGTTCTTCATGGTCTACGGCTCTGAGGCTGTCCTCCCCACAGACCTCGAGTATGGGTCACCTCGACTCAAGGCGTATAATGAGCAATCCAATAAGGAGACTCAAGAAAACGCGGTCGACCAACTCGAGGAGGCTCGAGACATGGCCCTCCTCAACTCCGCCAGATACCAGCAAAAACTTCGACGCTACCACGACAAGCACGTGCGCAAGAGGGACCTCAATGTGGGCGACCTTGTCCTACGACGCCGGCAAAGCAATCAAGGACGCCACAAGCTGACTCCGCCCTGGGAAGGCCCGTACGTGGTGGCCGAGGTCCTGAAGCCGGGAACGTACAAATTGGCTGACGAAAAGGGGGCAATCTTCACCAACGCATGGAACATTGAACAGCTACGTCGATTCTACCCCTAGAAGTCCTAAACTTACGTTCCTACATTTTGTACCAAGACTTTGTAAACGAACGCATGAATAAATAAAGTCTTTCCCTCGAGCGACTTCTTTTTGTGCCAAAAAGAGTTACAAGTCATAGTCTCGACGTTAAAAGGGGGTGCCGACCATGACCCATCATAGTCAACACCCCCTCGGGGGCTACCAGGGGGACGACCCCCCCCAAACGTCGACAAAGCCAAGAAACTTTCAACTTTCTCTTCTTATTTAGTAAACCTTGCGCAGTTCGAGTAGCAGAGGCGCCTCGAGCCCCTCAAAGGCCGAGGGACAACGAGCCGGAGAACTCCTACGCCCCCGGGTTATGGAAACTCTACTCACTTCCTCACCATTGAGGTGATCGAGGTTGTTTCTGACAAAAGATTGAGCAGGGGGTACAAACGTAGGAACAAAGAGAAATAAAAGGACCTCGAGCGGAAAGACAAATAAGCATTTAACAATTACAAAAAGACACTGTATCACTTAGCAACAGAATTAACAAAATATCATACAAGGGGCCCCAGGCGCCCCGAGCAGGCTCGCAGGCCTCAGTCCGCGGCACGATCCTCACCGCCCTCGCCTCCGCCTAAGCTAGTCTCAGGAGGGAGCACCTCAGGCTCAAAAAGCCTAGCCAGCCTTTCCCCAGGAGCCTCCGGGTCGTCGATCAAGGCATGGAGCCTCTCCTCGTTCTCCGCGTCGGTCTTGGAGATGTCGGTAACGAAGCCGTGAGACACCACCTCCATGTCGTAGGAGAAGCCCGAGCAGACAACCGCCATCGCCCGCTTCACCCCGATGTGGAGGGCATCCCGCACCCGATCTCGCAGCGTCGCGCCTATGTAGCACAGCTGGTCGACCAGGGCGTCGCCTCGAGCACCCTCCCTCGACTCATCCATAGGCTCGATCTCTCAAGAGGTCGAGAGATCACTTATCGCCGTCCGCACTCGACGGTTCAAAGCAACCTCCGCCTCGAGCTGAGCCTTGGCGTTGCGAGCCTCGGCTTGGGCGGCCAGGAGTTCGTCCTTGAGCCCTATAAAGGCCAATACAAGATACTTTAGGAAAAACCAAACACACCTCGAAGAAGAAATCTAGCGACAGGAACATACCACGAATGCTCTCCTGCAGGGCCGTGTTCTCGCCGACCAGTCTGGTGTTGGCACGCTCGATCTCCCTGTTGGAGCGCGCCAACTCAGTATTGGCAACGCGGAGATCTTCGATCACCTTGCCAGCCTGAGCAATGGCTCCACTCTTCTCCAGCAATTCCCCCTTCAGACGCTCGACGTCGTCAGAGAGACTGTGGGATCGAGCCCGCTCCACCTCGAGATCTTCGAGGGCCTTCTTCTTTACGTCCTCGGCGGCACCCCTGGCGACCTCACTGTCCACATACGCCACCTTCATCCTCTGGAAGGAGTTGCGGAGGGAGTCCATGTCGGTCTTGAGAAGGCCCTTCTCCCTATCTAGGTCTGCAATGACGCTCTTGTAGGACAGGGCCTCCTCCCGGGCTTTGGACGCGGCCTCCTCAACCGTAAGAGCCCGCTCCCGCAGCAGCATCGTCTCCTCCTCCGCCTTCTTCGAGGCCTCTCGGGCCTCGGCCAAGGCAGCCTCCCTCGCCTTCTTCTCCTCCTCAAGTGCTATGAGATCCTTATAAGCTTTAAGGAGCTTTTCCTGCGACTCGAGGAGTTGATCCTTGAGGAGGGGAAGCTGCTCCCAACCGCCTCTCGTGGCGTGTATGAAACTAGACTTGATGCGGGAGGTCTCTTTCATATCCTGCGAACCAAGGATCGAACGGTTAGAGCGCAAAACCAAAAAGGCTCCACGAGGGTTGAAGATCGAAAAGCACTTACGAAATAAGCCGGGCCGAGCCCGTTGTTGATAACGTCTGAGAGGAGCCCCACCACATGCTTCATCCAAAGGCGGAGCTCCTCGACGTGCTCCCACTTCTCTGCCTCCTTCCGATCGTCCAGAAAGATGTTAGGCTCGGACGGGTCGTGGGAGGCCCGGATGCGGATCCGATCGGGGCACCAGTGCTCCATCTCCCGGTCGGCCCGTGCCTTGACGCCGCGGATGAGGTCCTCGACGGTCTCGAGGGAGCCCCCATGGCGCAGGAACAGGTCGACGAGGCATGGGAACCGCCCGTCGTCGTCCACCGTCTTCCAGGTACCGTCCTTGGTCCCCGACGTCCCGATTTCATCCTCCTCGGAGGGAAAGCGGTCCTCCCATGCCCGACGCTCCCGGAGGAACCCTGGGGCGATCCCGTCCATGCCATAGATCGTCCGCTTGATCTCGGACTCAGGGTCGGTGGGGGTGCGCATCATGCAGGCGAGCGCCACCACTCCATCCGCACGCCCCGGCTCTGCCCGGATCGCGGCGGGTGCCCCCGGGAGGAGCCACGCTGGGGTCGGGGGGCCGTACACCGGCAAATCCTCTTCTTGTTCGCCGGGCCCTTGCGGCTCCGGCGGTACTGGCTGGGCCGGACCTTGGGGCGGGGGCTCGAGCAGCCCCTCCTCTTGGCCCCCCTGCTCCTGCTGTTGCTGTTCCTCCTGCTGCTGTTGCTGTTGCTGCGCCTCAGATTCCTGCGGCTGCCGCGCCGCCTCGCGCTCCCGTTGTTCATCCTCCTCCCTCTTCTTCTTCTGCTCCTCGAGGCTGCGGAGGCCGGAGGGCCAGGGAGTCGATCCCGCGACGTTGGGGGTCGACGCTTCCTCTTCCATAGGGCGAGCGCCCCCAGACGCTTCGTTACCATCGGACGTATCGCTGATGGCGATGGGTTCCCCCTCGACCCCCAATCGAGGGGGCTCGGGGGCTCCCTCTGACGCTTGCGTCTGGGGCGCCTCATCACGAGTCGGCGGAAACGGAGTAGGCGCGGGACGAGACGGAGCCCTCTTGACGTCGGCTGGAGGTTGGGAGCTGGAGGAGCCTACAAAACAAAGGGTAAAAAGGTCAGACGTTATGATAACCGACACAAGAACATCGCAACGCCCAGAAATAATCTACGAACCTGGTTCCTTGGAGGCGGCACCCGTTTTGAGCCTCTTTGCCATGGATGGTTGGGCCTGCTCGAGGGTCCGCTTTAGCCTAAGAAAAGATCGGTTTATGAGAAAAGATCGGCAGGGGGACAGGAAAACAGAAGCCACAACATCGAAAGGGCTTACCCCACAGGGAGAACAGCTCGCCTCCCGCCGCCCCGACTAGCGGGCCTCGAGCCACCCCGCGTCAGGGCTCCAGGTCCCTCGAGGGCAGGTGCCGGCCTAGGCGCATCGGCTCCTGCCTGACGGGCACCGGGACTGGCGCTCCTGCGGCCGGCCTCTCCTTTCTCGGAGGCCGCGGCGCGACCGTGAGTCAATGGCCCCTTCGCCTGGGGCCTAGCCTGACCGCTCTCTCTGGGCGCCGGGGGAGGGCGCGGTGCGTCTCGACCCGTCTTGGGCGCAGGAGGTGTCTCGGCCCGGGGGCGAGGAGATCCACTCGGACCCTCCCTTGACATCTCCGTCCGGGGGGCGTCGACATCGCCTCGAGACGGGCCCTCGAGGATCCGGTCGAGACGTGACGCCATCCCCTCGGAATCATCGCTGTCGTCGTCGTCATCATCGTCATCGTTGGGGGATTCTTCCTCAGGCTCCCCCCTCTGCCTGGATTTGGCCCGATGCGCCTCTAACGCTTGACGGTCGAGGTTCTTCTTCTTCTCCCCCTTCTTGCCAGAGTCCTTAGCAGACTTTAGCTTTTCGGCGGATTGGCGCCGTTTGTCAAGATCGACCCCGTCCTCCTTTACCGGGGGCCTCGAGGACCGGACGTCGATCCGTCCCTGTCAAAATGAAGGTAGACTTAGAAAAGAAAAGGAGAGGGAAAGAAAAGGAACCCAGAATCGAGGTTGCGCGCGAGAAAAAACATACCAGATCGATCGAGCCGGAATTTGGCCTCATGGGGAAGCCGTTAACATGCTCCGGCTGAAAATCACCTGCAATGGCAGCCCTGACCCGGGCCACGACTTCGTCATCCGCCGGAGCCTCGTTGGACATCCGGCACGCCTCGAGGTCCCGAGATGGAACGCCGGGGCCCATCTCATCCATCCTCAACGGCCGAGACATCAAAGGGAGAACTCTCCGGTGATGAACGACCGAGAGAACGAGGGCGGCGGTCAAGCCCTCCGAACGCAGCTTCTTCATAACGTCGAGGAGGGGGTCGAGCCGAGATTGGTGAGCTTGGACGACGCCGTACGTCCAATTCTCTGGTCGCTCCGTGATCAAGCGCCCGGTGTAGGCGGGCAGCAGGTCGTCGTCGTTCCTCAAGTAGAACCATTGGGAGTCCCAGCCGGCGTGGTTAGTCGACAGTCCCACCGGGATGTACTCGCGCGGCCTCTCCGACTTCCCCGTCTTCAGCACGAGATTGAGGCAACCCGCCCGCACAGGTTTCCTCACGCCTGTGGTCCCAGTGGGGGCGTTGAAGAGCTCGCCCCTGTAGAGATGGAGCCAAAGCTCCCAGTGCGGCATCATCCCCAAGTAGCCCTCACACACGGCGACAAAGACCGCCGCGACAGTGATGGCGTTCGGGGAGAAGTGCTGGAGCTCCACCCCGTAGTGGAAGCAGAGGGCCCGCATGAAGCGACTCGGGGGAGCACCCAGGCCGTGGCGGTGGAACTTGGCAAACGATACCACGTAGCCCTCGGGCGGCTGGGGCTCCCTGTGACTCGCCGGCGGCGCGATCCACTCTGGCGACGATAGTGAGGTACGGTGGCGCAACAATCCCTCTTTCTCAAGCTCTAACAACCGGCGCTCCGTCATCGACGACGGGCGCCAGTCGTCGGCGGCGATGAGTCTTACAGGCATCTTGGCTGGAGAGGCGGTGGATCCGCTACTGCGCGAGGAGGCGTGTGCGCGTAAGACGGCGAGAGAGCTAAGGCAGCGAGAGGGCAAAGACAACGAGAGAATGGAAGTGAGAAGGCGGAAGGAAGAGGAACGGCGGCGGCGCCACGACGTATTTATAGGCCGCAATCCGCCATCGGACAGATCCGGGAAATGAGGTAACGTCCCCCCATTAATGCGCCACCTAACAGTCTTTCCCCCTTCACAGGCCGGGCGTTCCGAATCCCACGCCGATACAGTGTCATAACGTCATCCGCCTAAAAAGACGCGCCCAACGGGCAGAAAGGCGAACCGTCGTGGCCACTTCCTTCCCTTGTAAGCCAAGGGGCGTACTCGCGAGAGTCTCGAGAGGTCGATGGCTGAAGGCGAACCGTCATGGCCACTTCCTTCCCTTGTAAGCCAAGGGGCGTACCCGCGAGAGTCTCGAGAGGTCGACGGCTGGCCCGTCGAAAGGGTTCGACAGCCGATCTCGAGCACCAGAGTCAGGGATCTCCAGCGAGCGGTCGAAGATCGAGGCCTGCCTCAAAAACTCGCTGGCGATGTCCAAGGTAGGGTCAAGACAGTCGAGAGGAATCCCCCCGACGGGAGGCATCGAGCCGCTGGACTCTATCGAATGAGACCGGTATCCCCGACCACGTCGACCCAGCTTTATGAGGACGCCTCCGGGCTACAGCTGACCCCCTCGAAAGGGGCACAGGTTCTCACTTGGACTACCCGCCAGAAACTCAATTTGGGGTGGAAGACGCTCGCTCTATCGAGAGTACGTCGAAACCCCCGGGCAAAACGAGCCAGTCAGAACCTTCCACCACGAGTGTCGAAAGCGCTTCTGCGAATTAGACAACATAACCCTCGAAGGAGTCAAAAACTCCTCCGAGGGCTCGGGGGCTACCCCCGTGGGGTCGCTCGCGCGCCCCCACGGAAATTCGACCGCAAAATAAAGCATCCACTCGAGCGCTAGCGCTCAAATGGAGGCTCGGGGGCTACTGTCGAGGGTATCAGTAAGGGGTACCCTCAGCGATGCGCATTATGAGATTGCCCGTACGCAGGTTGAGACCCTCAATTCGACGCTCTAATCTTACGTATGCGCCGCCATCGACGGCCGCAACCTCGAAGACGGAAATAGCGTCGAGCGGATCGATCAGGCGTCGAACGCCGATTACCGTCGAATACGGAACAAGCTCACGCGAACCGGGGGGGCGTCGAGCGCAAGGACGCCGTCCGCCGCCTGACACGCGCACGCAGGCCGGAGCATTAAATGCGCCTGATGCTTCCCCACCTAACACACAGGTCACGGGAGGCGTGATAGGGAACAGGCTTCCGTCCCATCAATCTTTTTACAGCTTTCCCGCCGAACGACCCAGGGCATGGCAGGGCGCGGGAAATAAGGATGGGACGTCTAATCGGGACCCCCTCGAGACGTCTAAAGTCAGCGCTCCGGATATCAGCACAATGTACGGGGTCTGACCCTCGACCAGACAGAGATCCTTCCAGGGGACGGGTTGGGCGTCGACTGACTACATCCCAACCACTCCGCCGGATTTGCCGCCGGATCGTACAAGCGTGCACCCGTCGAACCAATCCAAGACGACGCGCAGAGCAGAATGCAGGGGCACGCGTGATCATCACCAGGCTATTAAGACGGGACGGCTCGAGGTCATGGCGGTACGGAAGCCTCGAGTAGGTCAGCGCTCCATGCTGCTATCGACTCCTATTCTGACACCTATACATGTACCCTGGGTCTATCCTTGGAGCTATAAAAGGAGGGACTCAGGAATAGAACGACACAAGACCACGCTCATACGTAGTAGAGCACGACACTTCATACCACGCTTGTATTCACCCCTGTACAAGCACTTAGGTGCAAGATAATACAAACTCACTCCCCCCCCGCTGGACGTAGGGCCTTCTCTTGCCCGAACTAGGATAAATCTCTGTGTCTTCTTGCATCACCATCTGGGAAAGGGAGCACGCATACAAATTTACTCGTTGGTGTGACCCCCCCGGGGGGGAAACACCGACAACAGGAAAAAAAAGAAACGGATGGAGAAATAAAGAAATGTAAAGAAAAAAATAAATGGGAGGGTGGGACAATGTGTTGGAAACAGCATAAAGAGATGCTGGAATGGGAATGATAGATAGAAGCAAATGGGAGGGTGGGAACAGTGTGTTGGAAATGAGAACTAGGAATGGGAGGGAGGAAGAGTGCATTGACTGTGCATGAATCTTGAAGCACAATGAGCGGCCGAGATAGTGAGTGCGGATGCAAGGGGTTGCGGTTTGGAGTTTCCAGTTCCTATCCTCATCTGACTGCTACACTCAAAATTGCGATCAACTTCGCATAAAGATAGACCCTTGAAGCAACACCTCCAAGTAGGAAAACGATGACCATCGATCGCCGATGCCTCTCACCTCACCAAGGCTAGATTTTCACATGGAGAGATCACCAGGAGGGTTGTGGAGTGCCCGTGACAACACCACCCGGAAGGAAAATGGCATCCAAAGGCATTGTCATTGTCGAGACCAGTAAGATCATCGGTAAGGCTTGGTCAGCACCTCCACAACACCCGAACCAATACCGATAAGCAAAAAACTTTTTGCTGCCAACACATCAGGAGTCCTACACACCTTAAGTCCATGGCATAGCGACCCTTGTTAAGCATGACGGGCCACTGCCTGCAAAGCCCACCACTGTAGAAGCCACCATGCGACGTCGATCTATGCCCCATGCCCCCAAGAGTGGGGCCATCACTAACCAAATTAATCGCCATTGCCTTGGTCACCACCGCCACCATAGATGCACATCTGGGCTCTAGCCATGGCGTTTCCACCGTGGTGGCAGGTGTGAGTGCCAATGACATTGCCGCTCACCCGAGCCCTTGCTAGTGCTCGCTGAAGGACGCATCGAGAACTTCATGACACACCATCTAGCCATCATCTGCCACTGCTACAGGGGCAAAACACCTCATCCAGTAGCTCACCAGATCCGTCGAAAATCGACGCGCATATGGCCCACCACATAGGGGCAAAACACCTCATCCAGTAGCTCACCAGATCCGTCGACAATCGACGTGCATCTGACCCACCACACCACCACTACAGTGTGCACCTTTCAGTGTTATAGAATAGAATTACTATGTGTGTACGTCAATCGGGGATTTTTTTTGAATCCGACTTCTACATCCATGTAAGATATATCAACCTAAATTTGATAGAGAAGGGAGTGATTTAGGATACCACTAAATATTAGGATGTTGTATAGGGGTTGAAGGGTAAATTTTGTTGCATATATAAAACCAAATTTTGACCTTAAGAAGTTGAGTAGAGGCACTCTTGATCTGAGACGCGCTCTAAGAACTAAAATAATGAGGACCGGTCATCGATGGTCTAGCAAGGCGTTCCAAATGGAAGGTCACAAATATAATGGCTATAAGATCTTCCGGTTAGAAAGAAAAACAAACAAGGAAAACATCTGTGTGTCCCACGATGAGGGCCTAATGGAGTTTGACGTGGTGAAGCCTTCCAGACCAACGGAATAATCCTGAGACTGAGAGCACCGATCCATCTATCCACAACTTAAGGGAGAGCGTGTGATATAAACAGGGAATATATGCAACTGTGCTCATGCCTACATAATGCAGCTTGTTTCAACAAAGTCGTCGCCATCTGATACGATTGCTGTCATTGTCCTGCTTTGTGCTTTGGGAGATAATTGGAATCTACCTGTAGCAGAGAGTGGGGGGACAAGGAAAGAGGGAAGCAGATGCCACTACTGATCACTGCCTCTTTGGGCCGAGCAGGAGGAGGAAAAAAGGTGAGGCAGCAGCGTCACATTTGAAGAATCGGTTGCAGTTGGAGACTGTTGTGAAATGCTCCCTCCATTCCAAATTATTTGACATTCCAAGAATCTTGAAGAGTAAAAATTTTTTTACTCTTGTTTCAACATTATGGGATGTCAAATAATTTGGAATGGAAAAAAAATAATACATCATTTTTCCATAGGAACTCAAATGAAGAAAAACGTTATATCAACTTTAAAATCTAAGAAGATAAAACAACATTATGGGATGCAAAATAGTTTCAACTAAGAAACTTCTCAACTACAAAGTTCTAGATTATATTAAGAGCTACATTGTTGATATAACGTTTTTCTTCATCTGAGTTCCTATGGAAAAATGATGTATTATTTTTTTGTGAACTAGTTTTAGAGACACATGCTTAGAGTATAAACTCAGTTAACCAATAAAACCTCAAACAACCTCTAAACACTTGGGATAATAATTATTTTTTAGGAATGTGCTTAGCAAGTGTTCCATTAAGGAGTTAGAAAATGATTAGACGCCCAATAGAGATGCCACTGAGCATGTGGGTAAACACGAACGCACATCACCGTTGGATGGTGGGAATCACACGGTCGTACTAAGGAAGGAAACTATGTCATGATGTGGAGCAGTAAAGTGCGCGCGCGTAGGGCTAAATGACGCTTTTGGCGACCAGCAACAAGAAGCTTGTGAAGCCAGCAATAACCCAGGCATCTGCAAAAGCTTCTTCGAAACCCTGTCGAATCCGACAATTCCGCTCGTTCCACAAATTCCACGTGGAAAGGTGAATTGCAAAAGCTTCTTCGAAACCCTGTCGAACATCCGGCAATTGAGCTCGTTCTAGAAATTCCAGGTGGAAAGGAGAATTTTGGAGTTGAAGGTGCGCCTAACCGCTTTGGGCAGTGTCTTATGTTCTTGCTGCCACCAATTCTTGAGGTTCGCGTTTTGTTGCGGAACTAGGGTTTGCAGTCCAACCGAATGGAGGAGCTGATGCCATACTTCACGCACGAACACATAAGAACACAATAGATGGTCCGAGGTCTCATCTTCCTGAGCACAGAGGGCACACGAAGCATCTTTGGTCTATTGGCGGTCCATAGGCGTCCATAGAGCTGACCCAGATGAAGAACTAGATCTTTGGCGGCGCGTGTGCATGCCTGAGGTACTTGGCCCCAACCAGCGGCGTCTTTCTGAAGAATAATGATCTGTAAGCCAATGAAGCTGAGTTCTATCCATTTTCTAGACAAATGGGTCTAATACAGATGGTTGAAGATGGACATGGACGAGACCACAGACAGTTCTTAACTTGGTCTCAGAAACTTTATGTCTTGATTGTTAAATCTTTAGGATCGACTAGGGTAGATCTAGACTGGATAAACTGTCCTTTTGTAGACAACAGAGTGTACAACCTATACAAGATCTAATGCAGTAATGAAATGTACAAGTAATTAGATCTATAGTGTTAGGGTTAAACCGTCAACGGAAGTAGGAGCAGCAGGGGCGGCGGATGTCGATCCCGAAGCCATGTCGTCGCTGGTGAAGGAGATCCGCGACGGTGTGATGACGGCGGTGGTGCGGACGTCGAGGTGGCGTGGATCCGGTGTCGGTGAGTCTTCCCGTCGCTTGCTGCGCTCCCTGGATCGGATTCTCCCCTTGATCTCACTCTATTCTTTGTCTGTATTCTTTCTTTTCAAACTCTTTTACCTTACTCATTCCATCACAGATTAGTGCATAGAGCTGCTTCATCATCACAGTCTATCGCCGGTAGACTTGACAGCTACAAATACACTTCTCTCATTTGAAACAAATTCTTTTATTCTTTGGGCCTTCTTGTCCAGGAATCATAGGCTTTCCCTTAAACCCATGTCGGCTACGTGTTCTCTAAACACGCTGGGTGGTAAGCCTTTGGTAAGCGGATCCGCTTCTTTTCAATGCTTATATGCTCAAGCTTTATAACATGATCCCGGATCTTATCTTTCACAACATAATACTTCAAGTCAATGTGTTTGGCAGCACCACTTGACCTATTATTGTGTGCATATTCTACTACTGGATTATTATCGTAGTATAACTGTAGTGGTTTAGAGATGTTATCAACCACTCTCAAACCAGGTACGAACTTCTTTAACTAGTTCACCTGCCTCGATGCCTCAAAACATGCTACAAATTCAGCATACATTGTGGACGATGTAGTGACCGTCTGTAATTTACTTTTCCACGATATGGCTCCATTTGCGAGAGTAAATACATAGCCTGACGTGGATTTTCTGTTATCTCCCGCATAATCTGAATCTGAATATCCTACTATCTGTAGGGAATCTGATCTTCTGTATGTAAGCATGAGGTTGTTTGTTCCTTGCAAATAACGTATGACCTTCTTTACTAATTTCCAGTGTTCCTCACCTGGATTACTCTGAAATCTGCCAAGCAACCCGGTAACAAAAGCTAAGTCAGGGTGAGTACATACTTGAGCATACTGTAAACTTCCAACAGCCGAAGCATATGGAACTAATTTCATCTGATTGAGCTCATACTCGTTCTTGGGACACTGAAAATCCCTATATCTATCGCCCTTGATTAATGGTGCAGGTGACGCACTACATTTGTGCATATTGTATCTCTCTAGAACTTTTTCTATATATGCTTTCTGTGATAATCCCAATACCCCCTTCTTTCTATCTCGGTGAATCTCCATGCCCAAAACATATGATGCTTCACCAAGATCTTTCATGTCAAACTTTGAGGACAAAAATTTCTTTGTTTCTTGAAGCAGACTGACATCACTACTTGCAAGTAGGATATCATCCACATACATGATTAGGAAGATGTACTTCCCATTCTTAAACTTTGAATAAACGCAGTTGTCCTCTACATTCTGTTTAAACCCAAAACTTCTTATTATCTTATCAAACTTCAAATACCACTGTCTTGAAGCTTGTTTTAATCCATAAATGGATTTCTTTAGGTGGCATCCCATTTGCTCTTTTCCTTCCACAACAAAACCTTTTGGTTGTGCCATGTAAACATTTTCCTCTAAATCCCCATGTAGGAATGTCGTCTTAACATCCATTTGATGTAATTCTAAATCATAATGAGCCACTAGAGTCATTATGATCCTGAAGGAATCCTTACATGAGACTAGAGAAATGTCTCATTGTAATCAATCACTTCTCTTCGCGTGAAGCCTTTCGCCACAAGTCGTGCTTTAAATCTTTCTACATTCCCTTGAGAGTCATATTTGGTTTTGTAGACCCATTTATAGCCTACTGTTTTGGCTCCTCTAGGAATCTCTTCTAAATCCCAAACTCCATTGGAGCTCATGGATTTCATCTCTCCTCTCATAACTTCTAGCCACTTCTATGAGTTGGCGCTTCTCATGGCTTCATCATATGAGGTAGGATCACCCTCCATATGAAAGTCTTCTGTGTTGAAGACTTCATAGTCATCTGGGATAGCGGACCTTCTAACTATTTGAGACCTTCTCGGGGCTTCCACATTTGGCACTTCTTCTGGTTGGGGCTGTTGTTGCTCCCCTTCACCTATGGCATCTGGTTCCTCTATGGGCTCCTGAAGGACAGGTTCCCCATTTTCATCTGTTGTTGCCACAGGAGAGTGAGCAATAGTTTCTGGCATTGTAGTGTCTGGCACTATCGGTGCATTCACAACGGGTAATTCAAAAAATGGCTCTTGAATCATCAAAGTGGGCGTATACACCTGCTTCTCTTCAAGATCAATCTTTTGAGCTACCACGCTCCCCTTGATCAGCTCATCCTCTAGAAATACAACGTGTCTCATTTCTACAAACTTTGTATATATGTCTGGACAGTAGAAACGATAACCTTTTGATTTTTCTGGGTAGCCAATAAAATGACAACTAACTATTTTAAGATCTAGCTTTCCAATGTTTGGGTTCAATACTTTGGCCTCGGCAGGGCTCCCCCACACACGCAAGTGGCTTAGCGAGGGTACTCTTCCTATCAACAACTCATATGGTGTTTTAGGCACCGATTTATTGGGAACTCTGTTTAGAATGTGAATGGCGGTTTTTAATGCCTGCATCCATAAACTTATCATACTTCGCACCATATCCATCAGGGTACGGTTACGTCTTTCAGCTAGTCCATTCTGCTGAGGCTCGCCCGGTGTAGAATACCAGGCTACTATGCCATGCTCCTATAAGAACTTTGCAAAAGGTCTAGGAACTTGGTCATAAGGGGTACGCCGACCATAGTACTCCGCTCCACGGTCAGATATGACTATCTTAATGTTTAGGTTGTGATGATTTTCAACTTCAACATTAAATATCTTGAACTTATCTAATGCCTCTGCTCTTTCTTTAATTGGATAAATATACCCAAAATGGGAGTAATCATCTGTGAATGTTATGAATGAGTCATAGCCATCCACACTTTTCATAGGAAACGGTCCACAGAAGTCTGTGTGGATTATCTATAAAATCCCTATGCTTCATTTGGCATTCTTTTTAATTTTCTTTGCATACTTTCCTTTAATGCAATCTATGCATTGCTAATTCTGAGAACTCAAGTGGAGGAAGAATTTTATTCTTCAGTAATCTCTCTATTTTCCCCCTCGAAATATGTCCTAAGAGACAATACCATAATTTCGACAATGCGTCTTGAGTTCGCTTTCTTTTTCTGTTCGCATTCTCAGACAAGGATGTATTTTCTATAGCATCACATACGGAATTCACAGTTTCACGAAGTGATAATAAATAAAGATCTTGTTGTTGAATGCAACACCAATACAGTCATGATTACGATAAATCTAGCACTTGCCATCACCAAAATGACAAGCATAATCATCATCGTCTAAACGTGACACACTAATCAAATTTCTTTGTAGCGAAGGAACATAAAGGACATCTCTAAGTAAAAGAGTAAAGTCACTAGCAAGCTCTAGGGAGACATCGCCAACAGCTTCAACATCTGCTCTGACTCCATTCGCCACTCTAATGTGTCTTTCTCTTTTTGCTGTTGTCCTTGTCGAGCTGAACCCCTGTAAAGAATTAGCAACATAAACAGTTGCACCTGAGTCAATCCACCAAGTGGTTTTAGAATAACTTACATACAGGGATTCATTTACAAAAGTAATAATATTCTCACCACATGTTCTGAGCTTCATCTGTAGCCAATCAGGACATCTTTTCTTGTAGTGTCCCTCTTTCTTACAGTAGAGACATTGATTTTGGTTCACTACACATTGATTCTATTGAGGGAGATGCTGCATGGTAGGCTGAGACTGGTTCTGGCCCTGGTGCTGGGTGGGAGGCTTGCCCTGATGCTGCATAGGACTTTTTCCCTTGTTCTTTGAAGGAGAATGGTAATTCTTTTTCTTGTTGTCCCTCAAATGGTTGATCGAGCCACCATTTGAAGTCTTGATTCTCTCTTCCTCTTGAGCACACATAGCAATGGTCTTTTCTAAGTCCCATGTTTCTGGTTGCATGTTGTAGTTAACAACAAAGGTTTCAAACTCTTTTGGCAAGGATGCAAAGACCAAATGAACAAGGAAAGCATCAGTGATGGTGAGATCTTTGAACTTTTTGATCTTAGATGCCAGATGACTCATTCTAAGGATGTGCTCTCTAATACTAGTGCCACCACCAGTATACTTCTGTGAGATCAGCTCTTTTATCATCTCCGTTACATGTCTTTATAGAGCTAGTAAACTGCCTCTTTATGGTATCTAGATAATCTTTAACGCTATCAACTACTAGGATGGAATCTGATATGTGAGACTCCATCGTGTTCTGTACAAGTGTTTTGCATTTCTTGTTTGCTGATTCCCACTTTTTCTTTTTAAGGTCATAGGTCATTTGGATGGGAGCAAAATCTCTTTCTCTTTTCTGCCATGCATCATCTGTCTCATCTGTTGCCCTCACAGGTGCCACAGGCTTAGTGGGACGCTCTGCATCAAGAACCCAGTCCACCTCAGCAAAAGTGAAGGCCATGTCAATTTTTTCCTCCACTCAACGTAGTTATCCCCTTTGAGTGGTGGAATGGTGTTGATGGAAGCCATCAACGAGTAAGCTCCTGAAACACAAACCTCTTGGTGAGAACATAAAAATAACCATAATTGCATGCCTTAGTTTCAACGTTGGTCAAAATTAAAACATACAACTGTTTATGCAATAAAACTATATCACCGTTGGGCAGAAATGGAATTAATGCATAATAATCTTTTAATCGCATCATAATACTATCATTAATCAACATTGGTTAGAATAATAACAATATTATAACAATCTGGAAAACATATCTATTTTTCAAAATTGAATTCTCCTGTTGGTTCAAATTTAATAGTGAAACAAATATCTGTAAATACGCAGCGGAAACTTTAATAATTTCTTTATCTATTTTCTAGAAACATCTAAATACTTTACTGTTCTCTGAATAAAATTACCGTTGGACAAAAATTATACAGAGAAAGGCATTAAAATTTGTTCTAAATTTAATCAAATATGCATGAAAATTGTTTCTAGAAAAAGAAAAAATTAAACTCTGTAAATGGCCATTTCGACCCACGTCCACGACAGCGCCCAGTCGTGGCAACGTGCGTGCGGCCTAGATCTGGTGGCGGCCCAGATGCCGCGCTCTGTTTTTTTTTGTGTGTCACTTTCGGCCCAGTCAGGTGAAAATCGGCCTACGGCCGAGCCCCATAGGCGCACCCCTGCGCCCAGGCCACAACCTAGGCCTAGGCCGGTAATCTGCCTGCCCACCTGGGCAACTTTTGGCCCGGTGCATCCCCGGCCGATCTCAGCCGTCTGTGTAGATCCAACGGTCCAGCACATATTTTGCATGAACAAAAACCTTGGCCGCCAGCTCCTTCCAAACCCTAAGTCATTTCCTCCCTCTGCCCTTTCTCTCTTAGGAGCGGCGCGGCTGCCATGGAGGCTACAGCGCTGGCGGTGGCGCCGCCGGGATTGGTCCGACTGCTCCCCTTCTTCCTTCCTTTCTCATCCTCCCTTTCTCTTTCTTTTGCGCAGCAGAGGTCACGGCGGCGCCGGGCATGGTGACCGGAGGAGGGCCGCCATCAGCAAATCTGGCCGCTTCTTCTCCTCCTTTCTTTCTATTTCTCTCCCTCCCAATCTTTCTTTACCATTGTGCCGTACTACACAAGTATCGGCATCGGCAGAGAGGATGTGATAGCGCTACCACGGCTCCCCTGGCCGGCACACGCGTGCGGTTGCAGTCGCACGCGGCTTCGTCGAGGAGCGCCACGGTGGTGCCCTGTCCGTGCGGGCAAAAGCGGTGGATCAACAGGGAATATAGCCTCCGTATGTTCTCCCATGCCTACTTTTTTTGTTAGGGTTAGGATCTGGTTTGTTTTTATTCGAAAATTGTCTATTTCTAAATAGATCCACATCGGATCTTGCCTTTTCTTTTCCCCTGAACTAGATCTACTCACTAGAGTAGGCGATGTGATACCAATGTTAAATCTTTAGGATCGACTAGGATAGATCTAGATTGGATAAATTATTCTTTTGTAGACAACAGAGTGTACAACCTATACAAGATCTAATGCAGTAATGAAATGTACAAGTAGATCTATAGTGTTAGGGTTAAACCGTCAACGGAAGTAGGAGCAGTAGGGGCGGCAGAGGTCGATCCCGAAGCCATGTCGTCGCTGGTGAAGGAGATCCGTGACGGTGTGACGACGGCGGCGGTGCGGACGTCAAGGTGCCATGGATCCGGCATCGATGAGTCTTCCCATTGCTTGTTGCGCTCCCTAGATCGGAATAGGGTTTTCTAGGGTTTGTCAATGTCGGTGGGGAGGAGTGGCAACTATTCAACTTGTGAACAGTGCCGCCTGCCCCCACCTGTTTATATAGCACAGTGTGACAAGGGCTCACCAACTATGTAGGGTTGGGCGCCCCCGATCAGGGCGCGAGTCAAGGCCCAATAAGGTCGTTGGGCCATATTGATAGGAGATCAAACCAACATTGATGATTCTTCCAAATATACATGGCTCCATTTAATTGTGGGCATAAATCAATAACACGTTCTTTTACTTGTATCTTGACCTTGCGTACATTTAGCATAGTTTTTGTACGATCACCCCTATATTTTGAGCACTAGAGGCTAGATTTGGGTTATCAGGCTAGATGAGGGAATCATGAGAGATTAATTATCTAGATTTTGCGGTGCAAGTTCTAGGAGGGCATGAAGAACAAGCGAGATTGGACTTGCCTAGGGCGGCTTGGGACTATAGTGAGACAACTAAACATCTCAATGACGGACCCAGACAAAAAATTTAGCTAGGGCGAAATCCAAAGAAAATGAACCAAGAAGACATGACTGCACTGCATTCACATACTATTATCACACGAATTATGGCAAAAAACTAGAATGACACATGACGACAAAAGTAGACGAGAAACAAGATGTTACCTCAAGTTTGAAGAATAAACTAAGAACATCTATGACGTCGAGGGCTCTTTGGTAAGCTCACCCTTCAGGTTTTCATAGATTGAAACCTCTTCTTAACTTTATTGATACCAAGTTCCTTGAAGATCTCTTTCTCAATGTAGCACACTAACAAGTTATTGAGCCATTCATCACCCATCTTGTTCCGCAAAGCTGTCTTGATGAAGTGCATAGCAGAGAAGGCTCTTTCAACTGAAGATGTTGCCACATGTAGGATCAATGCTAACTCAATGATGCGATAGACCAATGGAAATTGGATATGTGCCTTAGTTGCAATCATTGTTGTAGCCAAGCTTCCAAGGTCATGACTAGATTCGAATCATCAACTCTTCCCACATGAACAAGGAATGTCTCAAGTTGCTCTCTTATATTATCATGATCAACAATAGAGAAATCTTGATCATAGATCTCAGTTATCCGAGCAATCTTTTCAATATCAAACCTAGCAAAGTTCTCTCTTGGATCAAGACAAGCAAATGAAACAAGAAACTCAGATGATACCTCATTGAAGCGATGATCCATCTCCATGATTATAGCATCAAGTGCAGCAAGGAAAGTATCAACACGATAATGATGCTCATGAGTGATTAAGTTGCCATCACGCCTCGATCTGCCCCATCTTGGTATTGCCTATATTTGGTATTGGAATTTCTTTTGCAACACAAAATGATTTGACCTCTTCCAATAATTGCTCCCAGCCTTCATTTCTTGAGCTGATCAAACTTTCTTTCACATCAACAAGCAATGACATGGCCTCAACAATGTTTTGGTCTTTTCTTTGAAAAAGAAGAGACAACTCATTTGTAATACGGAACACTTTCAACATCAACTTCATGTTTAAAACAAAGGAAAAGCTATCCATTTTGTGCACCAAACCACCAGCTCGTCCAGGATTACGTTCATCTTCATAAATCATGGCTAACACCTTGACTACAGAATCCCACATTGACTCAATACGAAGTAATGTTATGTAATGAGAACCCCATCTTGTATCTCCTGGTCTATGCAAGTTTGTCATTTGATTCCTTCCCCTCCCTTTTAGAATATCACCACTCTCTAACTTTGCTATAATGGATTCACGATGTTGTGCTTGTAATTTATCCTTTCTCTTACAAGATGCACTAGTACTGCTGACAATTAAACCCACATAGTTGAAGAAATCATCAAAAGAGGAGCAACAACTTGCAACGGAAACAATAACCAACTGTTATTGATGAGCAAAGCAATGAACATAGAAAGCATAAGGGTTCTCATCACGGATCTGTTTTTGCATACCATTGAATTCACCTCTCATGTTTGAAGCACCATCATATCCTTGGCCTCTTATTCTGGAAATAGGTAAACCATGGGCAGCAAGAATCTCAGTCAAAGCTTTCTTTAGAGAACTTGATGTTGTATCTTCAACATGTTGCAGACCCAAAAATCTTTCCACAACCATTCCCTTTTTGTTCACAAATCTGCATAATGCATTTAGAAAATAATTAGTAACCTCAGAAGTCACCTAGAAACATAAAGCACTTCAAGAAACAAATACTAACCTCACAAGCACAACCATTTGTTCTGCTATTGAGATATCAATTAGAACCGAGAAATAGCCATCCCCAATTTCTTCTTTAATTACTTCTGTGACCTCTTCAGCATAGCTCCTTGTAATATCTTGCTGAATCTTAGGAGAAGTCATGTGGGCATTATTTTGACATAACTCATCAAATGCTACTCTCACATCCTCATTCCTATTTTTGTACCAATCAATCATTTCTAGGAAATTTCCCTTGTTTAGAGAGGTGGCAGATTCATCATTGCCATGAAAAGCATGACCTTGTGCAATGAGAAAGCTTGCAACATCTAGAGCAACAGTCAGGCGAACTTCATAGAACATTTGTGCAGTTTTGGTATTAGCATCAATCCTATGGGTGATACTTGCTCTTTGATTCTTAAAATCTTTGGCACATAATCTAGCTTTGTTGTGACAACTAGAAACTCCACCAACATGACTTGGAAGTCCTCTATATGCATGTTTAAAATCAGTAAACCCTGTCTTTGTGAAAACCATATGACCAAATTTCTCATGGTCGGCTTCTTGTCTAAAAAGATAACAATAAAAGCAATATGCAGCATCCTTGGACACACTATACTCTAACCAATCATGTTCCCTAAACCATTTTGGGTGAAATTGTCTCCAATCACTGCCAACACACTTGCGAGGAAAATTATGTCCAATGAGTTGTGTTGGACCTCTCAATAAATAAGCCCTTCTAACATCTGATTGAACATTAGGATGAAACTTTTCAATTGGCATTCTAATACCTGGATCAACTACAATACGAACATGTGGGTCAAATTGCATGATAAGACTAATAGCTTCATCTTCTTGCTGTTGTGGTTCTGGTTCTGGTTCTAGTGGCGGTGGTTGTGCATCATCAGCAACAATGTTAACCTGTGCTAAATCTGTTGCTACAGTCTATATAGTTTCATTTTCTTGAACAACTTCTTCCGTCGCTGAAATAGTGGCATTAGCACTTTCATGAGTGCTTGGGCGGCTGCTAGTTGAACTCGAACCAATACTCAAAATTGGAAAATAACTCTTCAAGTCTGCATAAAATTATTTGTCAAATTAGAATTTATCTGGTAATGTGTTGTGTCTTGCTAAGTTGCTAATAATTTGAGATGCTAAATTGATAACGAATAAACGAAGTAATGATTCAATACCATTTTTCTTGCCAATGACACTCTTGGGGACGCCCCTTGAACCTCAGCCTCGGCCGAATCCAGATGTTGGTGGAGCTGCAGGAGCGCTTCCTCGTCTGCCGGCGCTAACCTGTCTGCGACCACGACCATGGCCAGCCCCAGAGCCCCCAATACAAGGCGCCAGCTCTTGCTCCTCCTCCCCTCCTTTGTTGCCTCCTTGGCCTCCTCCCTCCATCTCCACGCGCTTGCCGAGCAGGGAGCGAGTGGCCGGAGGAGCCGAGCAGGGATGCAACACCGCGCCTGGCCGAGGAGCGTTGCGGCGTTGTGCCTGGCGAAGTTGCGATGCGAGGAAGCCGATGCCGTGTGGGAGCTAGGGAATTGGGGATAGAGGACCTAATTGGGCCTTTTGCTGGGAGTGGGCTAAACAAAACAATAAAAAGCCCATCAAGCAATTAGCTGATGCTGCATTGGCCTCGTGTTGTTCACGCCGCTCGCCGGCCTTGCGTCGTCGTCGTTCATCACCGCTCGCCGGAGACAAAGAAAAACAACGAAGATGGGGTCTGGGGGTCTGCTGCTATGGCGCCGGTAGCTGGGGCGGCCGCCCCACCCCACCCATAGAGAAGGTCCGTCGTTGAAACATCTATGCACATTACTTTTTACAATGCCAAATGTGATGGTTCTCAACATATTAGATGGTCTCACTCTTCACTTACTCATGGGGTCTACGTCGTCACTGAAAGGTCCTAATATGGCTAGAGGGGGGTGAATAGCTGTTGACGGTCCTTAAGTACTAAAATTAATAATCAAATAAACATGAAAAAGGATCGATATGAAACAAACATCTAGAATTAGGGTTTTATCTGACAGAATTCCACGAGTTTTGGTGTTTATCTATTTCTGCAGGGGTTTATCAGAAAATATGGAGAGAAGGCCCACATGTCATGTTTACAACGAGATAATTACGTGCCGCGCAATTTTCCTCAATCTAGAAGGATCCAGAAGCCACGGGAACGAACGGGAAGCGATTCGGGCTCGGGGGCAGGGCGCCCGCCCACCCCCCTTGGGCGCCCGCCCAGGGTAGGAGTCCAATCAGGACTCTGCTTCGGGGCAAGACTCCACCGACCTAAAGGATCAATCTAAACCATACAATCTATGTCGGTTTGATCCAATGGCTCATGTTCACTTGAGGGGACTATAAAACCAGACCCCCTGGCCCCTGGAGGAAGAGAGGAGAAATCATTATTCAGAGGTAGCCATCAAAGTTAGGGTTTAGAGCTTCTCTCCCATAGAGAATTAGAATTAGCTACTCCCTAATCCTTCAAGTTTAGAGGTTTGATTAGATAGCAATTAGAGAAGTAGAGCACTACGCTCTGGATTCGGATCTTCGGTAATAAAGATTGGTATTATTCATATCTTTCTCTAATTCTATTGTTCTAATTGCATTATGTCTCTAATTATTATGTTCTTAGTTTGCTCTAGTTCTATATTTGATATAGTTCTAATTGATAATTAGTTTATGTATAAGTTTGCAAAGCGCTTAGCTCTTGACGCGAGGGAGTTAGGTGATAGATCACATGTGAGCGTGGTGCTTAGATGTTATTTATCTGCAAATGTATCCTATGGGCCGAGTCGTGTGGTAGTTCGCGATAGTGACAACTTCGTTGATTCTTATATAGTCCACCGTCTGTTGATAGGACAAGCAGAACCGGTATTGTGGAGTAAGTCATGCGATGTTCTGATTTACTTTATCAATGTTCCTTATACATGAATGAAGAGTCTTTTATGCTATATATGATCTTGTAGACAACTAGAGTAGATTATGACTTAGTAGTTAGTAGATAACTTAGAATCCATTCTCTAGCTAATCCGACATCACCTACATATATGAGGAGTAGTCTATTTTCTAATCGCTGTGCTCTTTATCCCATGAACTTATAATTCATTATCATTATCTTTATGGTTTACCCCCTACTAAAGTATGTGACTGTGTGACGAGTTTCTTATTAGTAATCATGTTCTTGCAAGTTTATCTCTAGTCTATGCCTTGATAGATTTTGTCCCTTGATTTAATTCCATCTTCCTTAGTTCTCTTGAGCAAAATTATAAATAACGATACCTAGAATACTTATCCTGGTGAAATGCTACAATGAGGTGTTTTATCTGTGCGCTTGTGGATAGAATAGATTATTTTCTAGAGAGCCTTTACATTTATAAATACCTTTGTACACTCTGGCGCCATGCTAGGGATGACAACCTAGTATCTAAGTGGTGTTAGCTAGTGTCAACAAGCATTTCTGGCGCCGTTGCCGGGGCTCTATAGGAATTATATGAGCCTCAGGAATAAGTCATAAAAGGGAACAAAAGGGTAATATTTAGGAAAGCCAGAAAATCAATCAAGGTTATTCATATAAAATATTAGACTAGACTATAGAGAAATAATTGCATAAAACAGCTACTAAGTGAGAAATCATAACAAGGCACCGCTGCTTTGGCAGGTTCACCCTGTTGTTTTTCTATGTTTATATTTTTATACAGGGTATAACAGGATTGACTTTGGGTACATTCAACTCTTCATCATCAGAACCAAAGCAATCAAGAGAAGAAGAAGCTAGCTACCAATTGCTGAAGCTATGGCACACAAGACCTTGCAAGAATTCTCTGCTCCAAGCCTTGAGAACATTACAACTGGTCCAAGATTTGCAGTAGAAGGAGTACCTGAGTTTGAGCTCAAGTCAAGCCTCATCAATTTGGTGCAAGCTACACAATTCAGTGGAAAGGCACATGAAGATGCCAGTGCACACTTGCAGAATTTCTTAGAGATTGGAAGCACAATCCACATCAATGGAGTTGACAAAGACGTCATACTACTTCGCCTTTTTCCATTCTCACTAGAAGGAAAAGCGAGGAAGTGGTTCTACACTCATCAAGATAACATCAACAACTGGACGAACTTGTCAGATGCCTTTCTATCAAAGTTTTTCCCTATAGGCAAAACAACTGCCTTAAGAGGAAATATTGTCAGTTTCCAACAGCAGAAGACAGAAGTCATTTCAGAAGCATGGGAGCGTTTTCAAGGATACATATCAGATTGTCCTCACCATGGAATGGCTACATGGTTACTTATGCAGACCTTCTACCATGGATTAACCCAGAAGGCTCGTGAGTGCCTAGATGCATCTGCTAAAGGATCATTCTTGGAGCTTACAACTGGAAAAGCAGAGATACTTTTGGATAAGATAACAGAAAACCAAAGCTGGTTCCAAGATAAAGCTCAACAATGTCATCAAACTGAAGAAATACCAGAAGAAGTAAATGCATTATCAACTAAGATGGAAAATTTGCTCCATTGGATTGACCAGAGGGCCAAGTTCAAAGAAGATCAAAGGGCCATTAAGACAGCATACAAATATCAACCAACTTCGAGTCAACCCAATAGCAAAGGTATGAATTCAGGTAATACTGTCAAGCAACTTTCATGAAAAGAGATAATTGTTCAACAAACCAAAATTAATGATGAAGTTAAACAAAGGCTAGATACAAATGAATCATCTCTAAAAGATATACACAATAAAATGGATTTTCTACTAACTGCCTTTGATGAACAAAACACTCTTAATAAAAGGGTAGAGCTTAAATTAATAAAATTAGCTGCTGCACTGCCTGTTGCTACTAACATTGAGCAGGTAAAGAATATAACTACTAGAGGAGGTAAAGCTACCAGAGATCCACCATACCCAAAAGAGAAACAAAGAACATCAGCACCAGTGCAACCAGCAGTGATAGAAGAAGAAAGCCCAGTTGAAGCAGAAGATCTGCTACAACCACCAAGAACTGGAGAAATGAGGAAAGATTTTTACGACACCAACTATTTGCCATTTCCCAGAAGAAACAGAGGACTGCAGTCGGATGAGCAGTTTGGTACCTACATATGCAAAGTACATCAGAGATATTCTTAACAAGAAGAGACCACTGCCCACCACTGAGGTTATCAAGCTGACAGAAGAATGTAGTGCGACCATCCTCAACAAACCACCAAAGAAGAAGAAAGATCCCGGATGTCCCACTATTGATTGCTCGATTGGAAACCAACACTTCAACATTGCACTTTGTGATCTCGGAGCAAGTGTCAGTGTGATGCCAGCGTCAGTCTACAAAAAGCTTGATCATGCAACCTTAGAACCAACATCAATGTGTCTACAACTAGCGGATCAATCGGTTCGACACCCGTTGGGCATCGCCGAGAACATTCCAGTCAAGATCAGAGATTTCCTGGTGCCAGTAGACTTCGTAGTACTGGACATGAGTCCTGACTCGAAAGTGTCCATCATCCTTGGAAGGCCATTTCTGAGCACTGCCAATGCCCACATTGATGTCGGGAAAGGAGAAATCAAGTTCAACATAAACGGTCAAGAAGAACACTTCACATTCAAACCCAGACCAGAGAGAGACTCTACAGTGAAGGAAGTTCATGAAGAACCACTGGAGACACCATCTCCGGAGGAAGGTAACTCAGAATATTAAAAGAATTGGAGGTCCAGCTTGGGGGACCTAAAAATCCCAAACCCTCACCGGGAGGAAAATCGGTATTTACCCGCATTATTAATTTTCTCATATTTAAATTCTTGCATAATTAATTCTTGCATTAGTCATATATATTCATAGCACAATTATAATAATCAAAAAGCCCCATATAAATAATATTCGTGGTGTGTAACAACCCATATTTATTAATTATTTTGGAGGCACAAAAATATTTTCCATTATCATTTTAATTAAGTTTCAATTCTCATAAATTTTCTTGCATTATATTTATTTATATTGATCTTCTAGAAGCATGACCCACACTCTTTGGGTCCCACATGTCATACACTTCACCTCACATACATCCCATCATATAATTTCATCCACCAATATGTTTCCACTCACCTGACATCTTTCCACCGTCCAACCACTACCAACACAACATTATTCTGCGTGAGATTAAAGCAAGGAAGCAAGTGGAGGAGGCACACCCAGGATGGGCATCACAAGTGGGCGCCCGCCCACCTACCTTGGGCGCCCGCCCTGTCCCCTGCTCAGCCTATAAAAGGCCACCTCCAGCTCCCCTTCTCTTCACACAAACACTTCAGAAAACCACACAAAACTCAGTTTCCCAAGAAGGAGCTTTTGTAGTGAAGAGAAGAGAGTAGAGAGAAAGAGGAGAGTGGAAGGGAAGGTTGGAGTTCTTTTGAGAGAGTGATTGTCACCTAGCAAGTAGTGATCCCATTGTCTAAACGGAAGTAAAAGTTGTTTAGGGGGAGGCTCTACCAAAATAAAAACTTGTCTTGAACGATTAACCCCTGGACTACTGACACTCTGGACAGCTGACCACTAACATTTTATCTCACATTTTGCACCAGTTGTATTTTTGCCAACTTTTGTTTGCAGGATGTTTAAGAAGGTGAAGAATGCAGGGAAGGCTCTCAAGAACATTGGTACAAGGAGTTTCGCCCGACACTCCTCACAGCCATCAGAGATGAGCGTCGACCCGACGCCCACACAAGCTCCATCATCTTCATCAGGTCAGCAAGTTAAGGCCCTTCTCAAGATAGGAGACCTTGGACTGAAGACCCGAAGAGAGAAGGAAATTTATCAGCAATTGAAGAACAAAGATTTCATTCACACCCCTACTATCGATCCAATCCTACTACGAGAAACAGGTATGGACACTGAATTTGACTTAATTTTTCAGATGATGGGTTGGACAAATTTTTGAATATAACTGAGCTGGGTTCTCGTCTTCTCACCCTCGAATTTCTTTGCACTTTACAATACTATGAGGGGGGAATTGTTTTTCGGATGTTTAAACAGGAAATTATGTTATCTTGGAGAGAGCTGAGCGACCATCTTGGTTTCTCTTCAAGATGCATCCTAAACATTGACTCCGATTTACCCAATTTTGAGAGACACCAGTTTTGGAGAGAAATATCTAGAGATAATTTTTATAGTCAAGCCCGAACCAGTGACATGGAACACCCCACTCTTAGGATGTTTCACAAATGGCTTGGGTACAATCTTTTCTATCGTGATGATATTAGGAAAGTAAGAGTAGGAGATTTACAACTTTTATATGCTGCTATTAGTAAAGTACCCACTTCACCTGTTACACTATTAGTTTCACATTGGCTTAGTATACCTAGTCTTCAGGGACCAGTAGGATGTACTTCACTTATCACTCGTCTAGCCACTAATCTTTAATTTCTAGAAAACTCGTCACTGGACTTCATAGAAGAATTAAGAATTTACCATGGCTATGACACATTTAGACAAGCTCGGATGTTAAAGAAAGAGGGGAATATAATGTATATGTTGTATGATGATAAAGGCAAGATTCGGTTACCTAACCCGAACCTTGGCCTCTACGTTATTCAAAACTTTTTGATTGAGATTGCAGCAACACCAGTGAACCAGAGAACTCCACAGCGAGTGGCATCTGAAAGGATAACCACTCACCGAGAACGCACCTGGTATGGAGCTGACCCTGGACCAGAAGAAGCAGCGCACCTGCATTATTGCGATTACAACCCTCGAGTCCTTCGAGACCCAAGGGTTCGACATGCGCAACCACAAGAGCCAACAGAGGAGACTTGGCCGGAAAGCCAAGATCACCAGTGGACAAACCCGCCTTTTCATACGGGCAGGTATTCCACTGATCCATACGGAGCTTCAGGATCCAGACCTCCACCCCAATTTGATGCAGGACGATACTCCGACGCCTCCTACGCTTTCACGAATGACTACTATCAAGAGGCCGGTGCTTTCTTCACTCGTACCGACAACACCCTTCTCGACATCCAGAACACGCAAGCAGAACATGGAAGACTCCTGGAAGAGCAACAAAAATGGAACCAGGACCATGCCGCTGCAGTAGAAGAGCTGAGACAAGATACAACAACAATGAACGACAACATCACAACCATGATGCGGTTCTGGAACATCGGGTAAGACCGACGTCAACATCCAGCTTGGGGGAATTCGTTCTCAAATTATCAAGTAAGTTTTTATTTGCTCTTCTTATTTATTCTATTCTGTCTTAGTATTTAATTTATCTTAAAAGGAAAAACTTAGAAAACCAAATAAATATTTTCTTGCTTTTATTCACTGCACTTTAATAAACATGAAAACAAAATAAAAAGAGTGTGTAGATAAGTGTGCTTTATTTTTTTTGCTAAGTTTAATCTCTAGAAAAAAAACATATAAAAAAAGAAAAGACCAAAAATATGCATGATGGAAATGATGAACAGTTGCTCTGTTTGCTTACTTTCAAGTACCTAGCTTTTATATTAGAATTCTTCCAGGAATTACTAAAACTGAAATTACTATCTTTGGGAAGCATAACACTAAAGTCTAGGTAAGAGAAAGGCATGATATAAAGTTGAGCTACTGTTTATCTTGTTCCTACTACATTAAGTTCTGGAGATTTATTTTGAAAACTTATAAATCACATGATGAGTTCCTAGCATAACAAAATTACCTACCACAGCCATACTTGCTATAACATATTTTACTATATTTACATTAAGTTTGATCGAGCTGTGTAGACCCTTAGGAGCTTTTCATGTGGTTAAATTAAGATATTCACTTGCACACATCTACCACAGCATTCATTACCAATCATTAAAATTGCTAAAAATATTATCACTCACTGTCCCAGGTATTGTTATTCTCTCTTTCTAAAAAGATTCAATGCAGAAGAGGCATGGGTTATGCAAAAATATACGAGGAAATAAAAAGGGGCAAGTGCCCGGAACCTCGGAAAAGAAAGAAAAAGAGTGAGACGAGAGGTAAAAATGGACAAGTGTCCGAAGTAGAATTAGGGGTACAAAGATGCCCACTTGAGCGGAAAAAATGGACAAGTGTCCGACAGTAGAATTAGGGGTATCTACTACCCACCTGAAAAAAAAGAAGAAGAGAGAAGAAAAGATAGCCCATGTTCTCCCAAAGCAAAGATCAAAGAAGAGGAGAGATAGCAATATGAGGAGCAATGAGAAGTAAATTTTATTATCACTTATGCATTTTCACCATCACTATCATTTACTCCATCACACATGCACATCTTGATTTAATTATATGCTGAGTTCCTTTGGATCCATGGCTCGATTAGACAACATATGTATGAGCTGTTTTTTTACTCCTATGAGCTCCACTTAAATATTCCATTAGCTATAGGTAAGTGATATTATGGTAAGGATCCACAAATACCACATATAGAGAGACTTGAGAGATTATTGCTGGGAACTCTGAGTTTTATTTTGAAAACTTATGAAAAACTCTGGAACAAAGGTGAAGTATAGACAGGAGGGATAGTGCTTGACTTAACTATTTTGTCTTTCGATTACTTAAGATCTAGGTGCAGGTACTAAACTCCATAACACTTCACTCTAATCTGGAGGAATTTTTATGTAAAAGCATGTGTGCCTGTCAGGAAAGAAAACATCGAAGCAATTCCTGATCCATCTGAGTTTAGCTGTTTGCTCAGGGACGAGCAAAGGGTAAGCTTGGGGGAGTTTGTTGACGGTCCTTAAGTACTAAAATTAATAATCAAATAAACATGAAAAAGGATCGATATGAAACAAACATCTAGAATTAGGGTTTTATCTGACAGAATTCCACGAGTTTTGGTGTTTATCTATTTCTGCAGGGGTTTATCAGAAAATATGGAGAGAAGGCCCACATGTCATGTTTACAACGAGATAATTACGTGCTGCGCAATTTTCCTCAATCTAGAAGGATCCAGAAGCCACGGGAACGAACGGGAAGCGATTCGGGCTCGGGGGCAGCGCGCCCGCCCACCCCCCTTGGGCGCCCGCCCAGGGTAGGAGTCCAATCAGGACTCTGCTTCGGGGCAAGACTCCACCGACCTAAAGGATCAATCTAAACCATACAATCTATGTAGGTTTGATCCAATGGCTCACGTTCACTTGAGGGGACTATAAAACCAGACCCCCTGGCCCCTGGAGGAAGAGAGGAGAAATCATTATTCAGAGGTAGCCATCAAAGTTAGGGTTTAGAGCTTCTCTCCCATAGAGAATTAGAATTAGCTACTCCCTAATCCTTCAAGTTTAGAGGTTTGATTAGATAGCAATTAGAGAAGTAGAGCACTACGCTCTGGATTCGGATCTTCGGTAATAAAGATTGGTATTATTCATATCTTTCTCTAATTCTATTGTTCTAATTGCATTATGTCTCTAATTATTATGTTCTTAGTTTGCTCTAGTTCTATATTTGATATAGTTCTAATTGATAATGAGTTTATGTATAAGTTTGCAAAGCGCTTAGCTCTTGACGCGAGGGAGTTAGGTGATAGATCACATGTGAGCGTGGTGCTTAGATGTTATTTATCTGCAAATGTATCCTATTGGCCGAGTCGTGTGGTAGTTCACGATAGTGACAGCTTCGTTGATTCTTATATAGTCCACCCTCCGTTGATAGGACAGGCAGAACCGGTATTGTGGAGTAAGTCATGCGATGTTCTGATTTACTTTATCAATGTTCCTTATACATGAATGAAGAGTCTTTTATGCTATATATGATCTTGTAGACAACTAGAGTAGATTATGACTTAGTAGTTAGTAGATAACTTAGAATCCATTCTCTAGCTAATCCGACATCACCTACATATATGAGGAGTAGTCTATTTTCTAATCGCTGTGCTCTTTATCCCATGAACTTATAATTCATTATCATTATCTTTATGGTTTACCCCCTACTAAAGTATGTGACTGTGTGACGAGTTTCTTATTAGTAATCATGTTCTTGCAAGTTTATCTCTAGTCTATGCCTTGATAGATTTTGTCCCTTGATTTAATTCCATCTTCCTTAGTTCTCTTGAGCAAAATTATAAATAACGATACCTAGAATACTTATCCTGGTGAAATGCTACAATGAGGTGTTTTATCTGTGCGCTTGTGGATAGAATAGATTATTTTCTAGAGAGCCTTTACATTTATAAATACCTTTGTACACTCTGGCGCCATGCTAGGGATGACAACCTAGTATCTAAGTGGTGTTAGCTAGTGTCAACAATAGCCTATTTAAGAATTCTACAAACTCACTAGAGCAAGAGGTTAGTAAATAACAAAGCGAAGCTTTTTGCTCTAGCTCTAAAGGGGTGTTTGCAAGCCACCTACCCAACAATTCTAGTTGCTATGATCACTATGCACACAAGAACTAAGTCTCTACAAGGGACACAAGTGAACTAGGCTACATAAGACAAAGTAAGCAACTAAACTAATTACACTACTTTGCGGTAAGTAAAGGATAGGATGAAATATTTATACCGCCGTGTAGAGGGGATGAACCAATCAATAATATGACGTCCAATCACCGGGAGAAATCCAATGAACAAACACAATGGAGACAAGCAATTTTCTCCCGAGGTTCACGTGCTTGCCGACACGCTACGTCCCCGTTGTGTCGACCAACACTTGGTGGTTTGGTGGCTAAGAGGTGTAGCACGAACCTCGTTCTCACTAGGACACCACAAGAACCTACCCACAAGTGAGGTAACTCAATGACACGAGCACTTTACTAGAATTACCTTTCGGGTCTCTGCCGGGGAAGGTACAAGACCCCTCACAATCACCGGAAGATGGCCACGAACAATCACCAACTCGTGCCAAAGCTCCTCCGCTGCTCCAAGCCGTCTAGGTGGCGGCAACCACCAAGAGTAACAAGAAAACCGCAGCCAAATCGATCCCCAAGTGCCACTAGATGCAATCACTCAAGCAAATGCACTTGGAATCACTCCTAATCTCACAAAGATGAATAATCTATGAAGGAGATGAGTGGGAGGAGTTTGCTTAGGCTCACAAGGATGTCAAGTATGTTAGAAATGCCAAGAGATTGAGCCCTAAGCCGGCCAACACGTATTTATAAGCCCCTCAAACAAATAGAGTCGTTGGCTCTTTCACTAGGTTGAACTCGGGGTCACCGGACGCTCTTCAGGTTACACTGGACGCGTCCGGTGCCTATTGAGATAGCGTCCGGTGCCTTGAACAATTCGATCGTTAGAAAAATGACTATTACCGCCAACGAGAGTCTCCCTGTGACCACAGCACCGAACGCACAGTGAGTCCACACCGGACTCGTCCGGTCCTCAACGGACTTAAACTCAGGGAGGTATGCAAGCTCTCGGGGTTACCGGATGCTGAGCACCGGACCGTCCGGTGCTCACCGGACTCATACCCAGAGAGGTTTGCAAAACGCATGGATACCGGACGCACCTCACCGGACCCCCCTTTAGCGTCCGGTGCTCTCAGTCAGTTTTACTCACAGAAGACAGATAGCACCGGACGAATGAACAGGAGTTACCCTGCCTCCGGTGCTCAGCGTCCGTTGCTTAACCCTAGCCGAGCCGAGCACCACGGCACACCGGACGTCTAGGCTCAGCGTTCGGTGCTTCCGTGGCCAGCGTCCGGTGAGTGTCTCTCAGCGAGAAACACTCCCGCGACTTCTCCAAAATTCCCACCGGCGCAATAGAAAATATGCACTTCATTTTCTCAAAAAGCGTTGAATCTCATCCTCTCTCTACTCTTCAAACTCCACCTCCTTCTCAAAGAGTGCCAACACCACAATGTGTAAACCAACAAGTGCACGTGTGTTAGCATTTTCACAATCATTTTCTTCGAAGGAGTTAAGTTAGCTCACTAGGTTCTAAATGCATGCACATGAACAATGACACCTAGTGGCACTTGATAACCGCTTAGCCAAAGAATTCTCCTCTTTATAGTACAGCTATCTATCCTAAATGTGATCACACCCTCTATGGTGTCTTGATCACCAAAACTAAAACCCTAAGCAATACCTTTGCCTTGATCTCCATAGGGTTTTGTTTTTCTCTTTCTTCTTTTCCAAGTTGAGCACTTCACCATCATCACCATGATCATCACTTGCTCCATCACTTGGCATGTACCAACCTCATTAAGTCTACACACATTTAGTATAGAGGTTAGTACTAGGGTTTCATCAATTATCCAAAACCAAACTAGGGCTTCCAGTCACCTTTACGGTCGTCCCGCGCGCTCGGGTGGCGAGCATTATGACCGTAAATTAATTTAGCACATTAACAAGGACGTGCTTGGTTCCTATACAGCTTTGGGTTGCCTTGCCTCGCCTAGCTGCTGTGAGCAAGGAAAAGCTTGCCAGGCTGGGTGAGCTTATTTGCCTCTCACCTGTGGCAGCAAGGAAGAAATTCTTGCCGACGCAACACCGAGGTTGGCAAAGTCAGAAATCCAAACATGAATGCTGCCTAAGGCCTTGTTTAGTTCACCCCAAAAACCAAAAACTTTTCAAGAATCCTCATCATATCGAATCTTGCGGCACATGCATGGAGCATCCATTAAATATAGATGAAAACAAAAAATAATTGCACAATTTATCTATAAATCACGAGACGAATCTTTTAAGCCTAGTTACTTTATGATTGGACAATGTTTATCAAATAAAAACGAAAGTGCTGTAGTGTCAAAATCAAAAAAATGTTTAGATCTAAACAAGGCCTAAGTTGACTCCTCGCCTGGCCATGTTTAAACAGTGACGGGCAAAAGTTCCAAACATGTCCGTTACTATTTAGGTGTTCTAGCTCAGGTGGTAACTCTACCTGATTCAAATTCTGGTTGCTAATTAACATGTAAACACATGATGATTTATATCGATAAAAGACATGGGTCACCTTTCAATAATAAAAAAAGTGTCATCAAGTTTCACACAAAATATTTGTGACGTATATACTGCTGAAAATGGTGTGTAGCACCTATCAACTCTTTTGAGCGACCGTGTTGGAGCGTTTCTATAGCCTGAGCCTTGGTTTGCAATATGAATCGTACCAGAGGTACCCATGTCGAAAACTCTCTGGTTCCACTCTTTAAAAAGGGCTCCATAGTGCACGTCGACTTTGCATCAGGGCACGCACGCACGCAATAGGGCCATATATAGGTAGCAAGCAACAGCAATGGCTCAGGTTGTTGACATGACAGTGTATAACGTGGTGCTGGTTCTCCTCCTGTTGCTAGTAGCTTTTTCATACCCCAGTACCTTCCATGGCGAAGCTTCTTCCGTCCTCGGCCGGAAGGCCGGCAATGTCGACGACCCTGCCGTGGCGGCGAACGCGCCGGCTGGGCTGCGGCGGTGGCCCTATAGGTACGCCGTCATCTTCGACGCCGGCAGTACCGGAAGCCGTATGCACGTCTTCAAGTTCCACATGTCGAGTCTGAAACTTCTTCCGTTTAGTGATGGGGAGATCCAAATCTTCGACAGCGTACGATCACACAACTGACACTACAGGAAACAGTGGCAAAGCCTTTGTAGAGTGACGCACTCGGCAAAGAGCTCTCGGCAATTTTTTCATCGGTAAAGGACTCCTTGCCGAGTGCCATGCTTTGCCAAGTGCGGCACTCGGCAAAGAGGCTCTTTACCGAGTGCTCGATATTTGGCACTCGGCAAAGTTCATGTATATGGTTGTTTGTTATGTCATGTACAGGACATTTTATTTGATTGTGCTCATAATAATGATTGTTGGGGGCTTGGTGCAGGTGAAGCCCGGGCTGAGCTCGTACGCTGGACGACCCCAGGATGCTGCAAACTCCTGCCTCTTCTTGAGAAGGCCAGTAAGGGCATTGTCCCTTCCTGGCTTACGATAATTAAGAACCCCTGTTAATCTTGGAGTACGTTCGTGAACAAAACTGCTATTACAGTACAAGACACAGCAAACGATTTAAGTCACATGCTTATTCTCCACTTTAATTATATGACGAGATGTAGTACGAGATGCATGCATATGGAACCCTGCAACACACCTATTTCAAGTGATTTAATTATGAGTCGACCATCTCCGTGTTATTCCTGTTAAGCTGGGAGGAACAAGGTACCTTCTTATATCCTTGGTTACGTGTTATATAATACCAGGAACAGCCCCTGGTGTGGCGCATACAAGAGATGAGATTACATGGTTTGGGTTACAAGCAAAAATCATAACAAACTATCTACTTGGATTACACCCCAAGACATACAAGTCACTACGTATTATCCTACCAGCCTAACCGACTCAGGCACATGGTCCTCAATATACACGTGCTCTAATACTCCCACTCAATCTCAACCTGCTTCAAGGTTTAGATTGTTCCTCAACTGCACCAACTTGGGAAGGCTTATAGCTTTTGTAAAACCATCTGCCACTTGATCGTTAGTACCAATGAACCTCACATCTAGAAGTCCCTGTGATACTCGTTCTCTCACAAAATGATAGTCAATCTCAATATGTTTTGTTCTAGCATGAAACACAGGATTAGCAGTCAAGTACTTTGCACCAATATTATCACACCATAGTCTAGCAGCAGGAGGATGCTTAACATGCAGTGCACTTAACAATTTTTGAATCAACATCATTTCAGTTGTGGCGTCTGCCAAAGCTTTGTACTCTGCCTCTGTACTTGACCTGGATACCGTGGCCTGTTTTCTTGCACTCCATGAAACAAGAGTACAGCCCAGAAACACAGCAAAGCCCCCTGTTGAGCGTCGATCATCTACACACCCGGCCCAGTCTGCATCTGAGAATGCACTTATCATCATAGAACTTGATCTCCTTATTTTCAGCCCCAATTTTGGTGTACCATGCACATACCTTAATATTCTCTTTACTGCACTCCAGTGTACAGTAGTTGGTGTGTGCAAGAACTGGCACACCTTATTTACTGCAAACGATATATCAGGCCGAGTTAAAGTTAAGTACTGCAACGCTCCCACTACACTTCTGAACCTAGTTGCATCTTCGGTTCCAAGTACATCACCATTAGTAGCACTAGGCTTTTCAGTACTAGCTAACGGTGTACCAATTGGCTAACTGAGATGCATTCCTGCTCTCTTCACCACATCAGCCGAGTACCTTTCTTGTGTCATTAGCAACCCATCAACAGTTCTTTTGACTTCGATTCCAAGGAAGTAATGAAGGTCACCTAGATCTTTAAGTGCAAACTCCTTTTCAAGATCTCTAAGCAAACACTTAGTGGCTTCTTGTGAAGAACTTGCAACAATAATATCGTCAACATAGACTAGGATGAACATTGAGTAACCATTCTTGCTATAATAAAACAAGGATGTATCTGCCTTATACGAAACGAAACCCAAGGACTCCAACTTACTGCACAGTCTAGCATACCAGGCTCTGGTGCCTGTTTTAGACCGTATAAGGCTTTGTCCAACTTGCACACCAAATTTGGCCTTGATTTATCCTCATAACCCGGCGGCTGTTGCATATATACTGCAAAATTCCATGCAAGAATGCATTTTGTACATCTAGTTGCCTTAGTGACCATCCCCTTGACACAGCAATAGACAGCACAAGACGAATTGTTGCTGCCTTCACAACAGGACTAAAAGTATCCTCATAATCCAGTCCATACCTCTACTTGTAGCCTTTTGCAACTAATCGGGCTTTATACCTATCCACAGTACCATCTGCCTTTTTCTTCACCTTGTATACCCACTTACAGCCTATTATGTTTTTGCCTTTGGGAGCTGTCACCAGACGCCAAGTCTTATTCTGAATTAAAGCATTGTGTTCTGCATTCATAGCTTCTACCCATCTAGAATCATGAAACGCTTCTTCTACTAACTTTGGCTCCTCTGGAACTGATGCACCAAACATACCCCAACAAACAGTACCGTCAGTGTAAGTTTTAGGTTTGTGTATACCATGTTGCGCTCGTGTAGTAGGACGCCGTGGAGAAGACGCAGCATCAGCAGTAGAGTGCACCGGCGCAGATGATCCGGCATCAGGATCCTCCTGTAGCGACGCAGACGATGCAGGCGCCAGGGGATCATGCCCCCCATGATCCGGATCCAACTGTGCCGTGGACGGTGTGGCTGATGACCGCCGCTGATCAGGGTTCGGCGCAGACGATCCCGCCCCCTGCGCAGGAGACGATGCCACCGGTTTCGATCCTGGATCAGATTCGGTCGACGTGACGCGCAGATCTCCGGCAGGCGCATCCGCATTGGATCGCGTGTTGCCCCCCCCCCCACGAGGGACACATGCGATAACCCGGTAGACCACCGGATTGCACACCTGTTGCTTCAGCATTTTCATCCTCGTTTGAACCTGCAGCTTGCATATAATCTTCACTGGATATATTAGCATTAGTAGGTGAACAGTCATGCGGATCAGGTAGTGATGCACCCCCAGCAGTAGTATTTGGATTGAGAAGTTGTTCAGGAAGAAGGGAAATTTCGGACTGCAAGCGGGCGCCAGCATTGGGTCGCATTTGGCTGAAAGGAAAAACCTTTTCATCAAAAATTACATCCCGAGAAATATAGACCCTACCATCCGAGGGATCTAAGCATTTGTAGCCTTTATGAAGACTATTGTATCCAAGGAAAATACACCGAGTGGACCGGAATTGAAGTTTCTTTGCGTTATAGGGTCGAAGATTAGGCCAGCATGCGCATCCAAACACACGCAAAAAATTATAATCGGGTTCTTGCTTGAAGAGGCGTGTGTAGGGAGTTTCATTTGCAATGATTCTAGATGGAAGCCGGTTTATAAGATGAACGGCAGTGCTAAACGCATCATCCCAAAATTTTAAGGGAACCGAGGCATGAGCTAGGAGAGTGAGTCCTACTTCCACTATATGCCGATGTTTTCTCTCTGCCGCACCATTCTACTGATGCGCATGAGGACATGACACACGATGTGTAATGCCTATTTGATGAAAGAAAGAGTTCAAGGACTGGTACTCGCCACCCCAATCAGTCTGCATAGCGAGAATTTTAGTACCAAATTGTCGTTCAACCAGAGTTTGGAACTCTTTAAATTTGTGAAAAACCTCAGATTTATGATGCAAGAAATACACCCATGTAAATTTACTGAAATCATCTATGAAACTCACATAATAGTTATTTCGACTTGAAAGGATCTAATTGGCCTAGAGGGGGGGTGAATAGGCGTATCTTAAAAACCTGAAACTCAAAAACTCAAGTTGCGGAAGTCAAATGCCTGTCGGTACCACCGACAGTTTGGGCCGGTACTACTGGTGTCACACAGCCAGTACTACCGACGCAAACTGCTGGTACTACCGACTCCCTAAGACAGCTACGAAATCAGAGTATAAAGGGCTTAGATTTCAGATCTGAGTTTTACCCCACTTTCCTAGGTGTAGAAGAAGGTGTTGTTGAAGTCTCCTTAGCTTAGTCCTTCTCCACATCGTATATCGACCTTGGTTTACCTGTTGAAAAGTGAAAAGAGATAGAAATACAAAGAACACAAGCAAGGGTAGTCGAAGCTACCTCCACAGCAAGACAAGGTATTTTTCCCGAGGTTCGGCAATCTCCACTAAGGAGTTCCTACGTCCCCGTTGTTGAGGTGACCAGGAAGGTCTGACCACATAGGTCTCCTCTTCAAGCAACCACAAAGGTTGGCTTGATGTTTCCACTAAGAATCAAGGAGTAATACAAACACTTCGGGGTGCCCTCACAAATGAGTCAACACGGGCAACCATGAAGAACGCCTAGCCGGCTAGGGTTCCAAGAACCCAAGAGTAACAAACACAAACCAAACCGGCAAGACGAGGAACGGAGTGCTCAAGTCACAGATCAAAGCTCCCAACTCTCTAATCTCACTTCTCTAGCTCGAATCTCTCAAGAAATGAAGTCTAGGAGCAAGAGGGAGAGAGAGTGGGTGAGACAAAGCTTAGAGACTGTTTTCTCAGAGGTGGAGTAGCTGGAATAAGCAAGCCAACAGTTAGAAAAGAGGAGGGAGCTATTTATACTAGAGTACAGAACACTGGCCGGTACTACCGGTGCAACCGCCGGTACCACCGGCGTCCCAGATCTAAACATGAGAAAGCTGAGAAAGATGCGAGAAAAAGCCCTACCGGTACTACCGGCCTTGGGCCGGTACCACCGGCTAGCGCCGGTCCCACCGGTGGAAGGCCGGTACCACCGGCAGTGCAAAATCTCGCAAAACAGCAGTTCTGCGAGAATTTTGCCTGCCGGTACCACCGGCGTTTCACCGGTACTACCGGAGGTAGCCGGTACTACCGGTCAAAGCCCGGTACTACCGGTAGTTCATTTTCTCGCAAAACTAAGGAGAGAACTGGCACTGTCGGTACCACCGGCCCTGAGGGCCGGTACTACCGGCTCACCCTGGCTGAGAAGGAACTTTCAGAAGTTCGTGCGTGCAAGTGTGTCTCTCAAGCGCAAAACCTAAGTTGACCTGAGCACCTTTATTCTCATCTTACCGACTCAATTTGCATCCCTCTTGATAGTGCGGCGTTTCCTATAACTCAAACAAGAAATAAAACTAGGTAGCTTCTTGAGTTGAAACGTCGCTTTAATGAAGAAATTTTGGGGGTGCTGTGATTCACCAAATGAGTTTGTTTGATTCCAACAATGAACTAACACCTATAGATTACACTTGATAGACATGTTAGTTCCTAATTTGATTGTCATTAATTATCAAAACCCACACCGGGGGCGAATGCACTTACACTACTGACAGATGATGGGGCAGGTCCCCAAACATCTGAGAATACAAGCTGCAACGGGGATGATGAGGTAGAAAACGATTTTGGGTATGGAAGCGCATGGCTTTTACCCTTCTGACAGGCATCACACACTGTGCCTTTATTGGACTCTTTAACAAAGGAAATCTGATTATGACTAAGCACTCGCTGAACTACGGGTGCTGCAGGGTGACCTAATCTAGAGTGCCACAATGAGGTGGGTGCCTTTGTGATACTCAGCGCCTGCTTATTCTTGATGACCCTAAGAGGATAAAGCCCTCTTTCACACTTGCCTTCCAGCACCGTCCTCCTCGTGTCCCGGTCCTTGATTGAAAAATAGTCAGGATGAAATTCAAGGTAAACATCGTTGTCACGAGTGAGGCGATTAACGGAAACAAGACTCTTTTGAGCACTAGGCACATGAAGAATGCGTTTAAGGTGGATAGTACTGCTATTTGGGGAATGCAAAACACTAGATCCAACATGATGTATGTTCATACCTGATCCACTTGCAGTATGAACCTGCTCGTGGCCATTGTACTTGTCACGCATGGTGAGCTTTTCTAGCTCCCCGGTGACATGGTCTGTAGCTCCCGTGTCCATATACCAATTCGTATCTACACCATACGAAGTGGTTGTAGATGACATGCTTTTTCGAGGAGGACCAGTCCATGACTGATCAAATCTCTTCCAGCAGTCGACGACGGCATGCCCTTCCTTCCCGCAGAGCTGGGAGACAACGCCAGCTTGGAAGTTCGGTCCGCGTCCACCACGTCCACCGCCTCTGCCGTTTCCTCGACCCCCTCCATGGCCGCCGCCATTGCGACCGCCGAACGAGTTTCCTCCATTGCCACCACGTGTGGCGGTGTTCACCGAAGAGTTACTCCCGGCGTTCTTCATCTCCTTGCGAGATTCAAAACTCATGAGCTGAGTGTATAACTCGCTTACCGAGATAGATTCAACCCGCGCAGAGACCGTGGAAACCACAGCTTCGTAGTTTTCATCAAGTCCGGTCAGGATATAGGAAACTAGTTCCTCATCCTCCAGCCTTCGCCCGGCCAACGCCATGTCGTCGCCCAGCGCCTTCATCTTCACGAAGTACTCCGAAAGGGTGGATGACCCCTTGGACGCAGTCGCCAGCACCATACGCGTTGCGATGACACGCGCACGGCTCTACGAGGCAAACATTCCCTCGATCACCGTCCACGCCTCTCGTGCAGACTTGATCGAGGTTGGGATCTGCCCCAGTATCTCCTTGGAGCAGGACATCAGGATGAAGCTAAGGACTTGCTTGTCCTTCGCAACCCAAGAGGCATACTCAGGGTTCGGCTTCGGTGCCTCCTTCTGTTCTTCAGATTTCACCGGTTCCAGAAGGGGTTCCGGCGCCGTCGCAGTCGACTCGATGAACGAGTCAAGCTGCGCCCCTCCCAATGCTGACAACACTTGCAGCTTCCACATCGGATGGTTGTTGCGTGTCAATTTTTCCGTGACGGGAAAAATGAGCGATGAAGCAGATGATGCAGCGGACGAGGAAGAACCGATTGCGTGGAATGCCATGGATTCTTTCCGCTTGGACTATGGCTCTGAATACCATGTTAAACTGGGAGAAACAAGGTACCTTCTCAGGTCCTTAGTTACGTGTTATATAATACCAGGAACAGCCTCTGGTGTGGCGCATACAAGAGATGAGATTACATGGTTTGGGTTACAAGCAAAAATCATAACAAACTATCTACTTGGATTACACCCCAAGACATACAAGTCACTAGGTATTATCCTAACAGCCTAACCGACTCAGGCACATGGTCCTCAATATACACGTGCTCTAATAATTCCAAGGTGGAATAATGTTTAGTTATGTAAAACTAAAGAAAAAGAAACATTAACAGACATGATGGAAATCCTTCAATGTTTAGTTGTGCTCAGTGCCACATCAAAATGCTATTAGAGCGATTATTAGTGCTTTTCCTGTGCATCTTACCAATTAAACTTGCAGGCAACCGCTGGACTAAGACTTATCAGAGATGAAAGAGCAGAGGAAATTCTTCAAGCGGTAGCTTCATCTTTTCCCCTCCAATTTTGCACTGGCACACAGTCATGCATGTGTATACATCATATATGCACATGTATATGATACTGAAAGAACTAAAACACCACTATTTTACACAGGTCAGGAATCCTGTTCGAACAAAGAGCGACTTTCAGTACAACCCCAAATGGATCAATGTTCTCTCGCGGGAACTCAAGAAGGATCTTACCTATGGGTAAGGGGGTACCATCCACACAGCAAAAGAGAGAAAAAAAAGCCATACCTGCAATCAAACTTACTACTCTTTCTATCTATAACTTTATCTTTACATGTACTCTGCATTTGCAACCTTATTTAACTTAGTGCGCATGCATGCCATATGCGTGTTGTAGGTTGCTCTGAACTTTCTGTTGAACAAACTAGGAGAAGACTACTCCGAGACAGTAGGTGTGATTGACTTGGGAGGTGGATCAGTGCAAATGGCCTACGCCATCTCTGCAAATGCCGCTGCAAACGCCCCAGCAGTACCTGTCGGAAAGGCTCCCTACGTTACAAAAGAGTATCTCAATCGAAAAAATTACAAATGTTTACGTTCACAGGTTTGAGCATACTTTACTATTACGCGATCGAGGAAAAAATATCATTATATATTGTACAGCATAATCCAAATCATTACTTGCTGCGAGTGGTCATCCAGGACCTTGTCCTTGCAGTTACCTGCGCTACGGTGCTGTTGCATCACGCCTAGAGATTCTGAAGGCGAAGAATGGGCCATTCAGCTTCTGCATCCTCCGTGGGTTTAGTGGTATGTTTCTCTTCTTTTCGACCTTCTACTACCTTGCCGCAAATGTTGGGTTCATATAGATAGCAAAGCTCCCAGTACTGCCGAGGTCACTCCTGCCATGTTCAAAGCTGCTGCATGCAAGGCTTGCCGATTGAGCGTCAGGGAAGCAACAGTTGAGTATCCGAATGTTCGCAGCGACGATGTGCCGTACACATGCATGGATCTTACATACCAGTACACTTTGCTTGTTCATGGATTCGGTAGGTGACATCTGTTCTCTATACATTTGCTATATATACACTGTCAAGTTTTTCTTTTTCTGTTGTTAAATATGACCCACCCAATGTTGATTGATATGTTCTGTTTGCACTGCTGCTGTAGGATTGCGTCCAATGAAGAGGATCACATTGGTGTCCAAGGTGAAGCGTGGCCAGTACTACATTGGAGCCACATGGCCTTTGGGCAGTGCTATTGAGGCCATCTCGCCCAAAAAGCGGATCCAAGACCAGTAGGGTGTAGTTTGCACTGCACTCAATTCAGGCTTGATGTGTATCACTCTATGGAGTTGCAATAATATCTCATACCCACTGCATAACTTCATGGCAATGGCAATGCAGATTGGGCATTAGGTTGTGTTATTTCCTGAAAATAAAACAATGGCAATAAAGGAACCCTTGGGTCACTCTCGAGTTCAGACTTAATCAGGGTTTTTTTGGTTTACGTAAAAAAGAAAACAAAATAATTGCCCACGGCCATGTTATTCGGCCTGTATCTGGATGCCCAACAAAAATGGGCTCACTGAGATAAAATTTGAGGCGCACATGTACAGTACATTTTTCGCTAAAGCCATGCAGGCGAGAACACAGGGCCTACAGCCTGCTAGGAATAGGATTGCCAGCCTATGTATGGATTTCCTACTTCTATTATCACATTCTCTAACTTGGTATTGAGATTGATAAAATCACCATATATGTCTAACAAATACGTCAACACTTAAAAGTTTTATCTCGATGTATTATGCAACTTATATACAATGTGACTTTATTTGATACACCTATAATGACATTTTCCAAATATGCATGGTGTGCACATTATTCATATCATTTCGTCAAAACTAACTAGTTGTGCCATTATAATTCATGTAGGTATGTATGTATCACTGAACTTATATTGATTTATGGTTCATCTTACCATCGTTTTCTATCATAAAAGTTCATTTTACTACTTTGAATTTATTCACTTCATTTGTATATTTGACATCGGATATATAAATATTGACTCAATTAATTTAGGTGTGTTTGGTTTGAGGAATGAGGTGGTCTATCATCTATTCATTTTTCTTTTTTTGTTTGGTTTGTATATTAGATTAGATTGATGTATCATCATCTTGTTTCTCACAAACTATTAATTAGTACTAGTACGAGAAATAAAGCTATTCCACCAAATTTGAGGAATAAAGTCACTCATCTAAGATTGAGTGGCTCCTCGGACCAAACTCTACTAGTCCCCCGTTCAACTCAAATTAGCACACATCTAGGGCAATTGATTATCTTAGTTTTTTTTTCATGCCCTTACGCTATTTCAATGTGTGCAGTAGTTTCGGACATCGAACCATCTAGGGCATGTGGTAGGAGGGAGCTAATATGTTATATCATTATTTATGTCTTATCTCCTTTCAAGTTCTTAAATGTACACCTAGTTTGCTTTCTTTTTTAGGCCAGTCTCAATGGAATTTTATTAGAGTTTTATGGATACTAGATAAATACCCGTGCGTTGCAACGGAAATATATAATACCACAATAACATATGTACAAGGGAATTCAAAAAAGATAGATAGTTAAATCTAACTTTGAATGCAAAACTAAAACATCAATTTCGATTATCTATAATGTAAGAACCTATATTGCAATCATGATAATTAAATATTAATATAATATTACATACTCCCTCCATACCCATAAAATAAGTCGTTTTGGACAATGGCACGGTCTCCAAAGTCTAACTTTAACTTGTTATTTTTATAAAAAAATATTTAGCAAAATGTGGTATAGATATATTTTTATAAAAAAAATCAAAACAAATTTATTCATATGGTTTTTATATTTTCAAACTCAATGACTTAAAAGTTATTCATAATTTGTATTCCCAATGTTTGACCCAAATCTTGTCCAAAATAACTTGTTTTATGAGTATGGATGGAGTAAGTCTTTAAGAACAAGTTGCACATGTAGAGCATTAAATATAGATTAAAATAATAACTTTGCATAGTTTGTCCGTAATTTGCAAAATGAATCTTTTGAGCCTAATTAGTCTATGATTAGACAATATTTATATAGATAAAAGAATAACTAATTATATACTTTGTCTGTAATTTGAAAAAGAAATTTTTTGAGCCTAGTTAGTCTAAAACTTTTTGAACAAAGGGCTACAGTGTTAAAATTCAAAAACTTTGAATCTAGACCAGGCCTTAGGCCTTGTTTAGTTCATCCTAAAATTTAATTTTTTTTCAAGACATGGAGCGTTAAATATAAATAAAAAATAACTAATTGCATAGTTATCTATAATTTGCGAGACGAATCTTTTGAGCCTAGTTAGTCCATGGTTGAACAATAATTATTAAATACAAAAAGTGCTAGTGTCAAAATAAAAAAAATAGATCTAGGGCCTTGTTTAGTTCACTCTCAAATCTAATTTTAAGATTTTCCGTGATATCGAATCTTGCGACATATGTATGAAACATTGAACATAAATAAAATAAAAAAACTTATTATATAGTTTGTCTGTAATTTGCGAGATGAATCTTTTGAGCTTAATTAGTTTATGATTGGACAATATTTTTTTTTGTCTTAGGAACTAAACAAGGCCTTAATGGATGCGGGCCTATGAGTTAGAGTGCATGGGGACCAGCACCTACATAATGCATGGGAGTATATATTTGCAACATGTATGAGACGTCTGATTTTTCCCATCAGCCATCATGTTCCTAGGCTCTAGGCTGCAGGCTTAAGCACCACTATGCTAGGCGCTAGGCAGCGGCAGGCCTCCGGCAGCAAGAGCAGCAGCGTCAGCAACACTGCAGGTTGTACAGAGGAGGCAGGCAGAACGAGAGTATTACTGGGGCGAGCGAGCGACGGGCGGGTCGACGATTTACTTTCACCATTTTTAGTAGTAGGATTAAATATGTTAATGTGGCATCATATTAATGAAGAGAGAGATTATAAGAGTTTCATGAGAGTAACACTATTTCCAAGATATGGATGTGTTGGAAACTGAATCATGAAACTTCCACTGAAGATAGCCTCAGTGCACATAACATCACAAGATCATTTGAGTTGTAATTTTGATCTCTGAAATGCATATATAATGCAATGAACTTATGCATTTATTAATTTTTGTTATATTTGTTTGGCTTGGCTTTATTTTTTAATATGGTAGTAAATATGTATATGAAGTATTTTTTTTGTTTAACTTTTTTGTGATGGCAGTTATGGGACATTTTCGTACATTGATTTGGATTAATTTCTCTTAATATTAGTGGTAAGTAATTTATAAAAAATATTAGATGTGGATTGAGTTTTCATAGCACAAATGGTGAGTAATCTATGAATATGTATAGGGGCATATTGTGTTAATTTTGGATGATGGCAGTGATGTGTAGAGAAACATACACACATAGGTTCTTTTATCTAATTAACGTTGAAATTTGTAGACTTAGCTTGTAAGGGCACTCACAGTGCAGACTCTATCATAGAGTCTAAAGTTATTTATTACCTCGAACAATATGGACTTAGAGTCTAAATAAGACTTGGAGTCTTATTTTTTCTACCTCTTTCTTCAATAAATATGCTGCCACATCAGCAAAATACCATAAATAATGTATAATTAATTGTCTTGGACTCTGTGATAGAGTCTTGCATTGTGAGTGCCCTAAGCAAACGTGGACGCTCCTACGCAGATAACAAGACAAGGATCTAGATTGTTGAGGGAAATAAAGGCTTGCTTAATTAGGATTAGTGAAAGTTTGGACCTTACATTCAATGGCTGTCGTGGCCTCCACCATACCATCTCTTTCTGCTTTCTTGGAGATAAACTATGTTGCCTTCTGATGATCCTGCTACTTTATTCAGTGATTTTGATTTGTAATCAGATTGTTCTAGGGAAAGTGAAAGTGCCGGATGCCTAGAAGAAATCACGTGGATTGGTTCCACTGAATGGGATGGAGAATTGGGTGCGAAGGAATCGAATCGAGATTGTGTGAAACCAATCCTGTTCTTCTAATTAATTTCTTTTAGAGTTCAGGAAACCGTATGAATGCTAGTAGTTACTTTGGCATATGCTGTAAGGTCTGCGTCTAGAAACTTTAAGAGTTGGCTGCATCTCCATTCCGGCTAAGTGGAACCATATAATCCAGTAAGAGAAAAGTCTGTTTGCTTGCCTATGAGCGGAAGCAGTTTGTATGAGTGGATACAAAATACACCCAAAGCCTCAGCTAGACATCAATTTTACCTGCGGGTATGGATATTATACACCCGACCCGACGGGTGTGAGTGTGGATATGAAATCTCACTTGCGAGTATGAGGACATGTGCCAAATTCTACTCATGGCACTGGATTGGAATACTGCTTTACCATTAGGGCTTGAATTATATACATAAGGGATTATATCTGTCCTCAATTCAATCCATAAATATCGTACCCGACAAGTGTGGTAAAATATTACCAGTTTAGGCAATGTTTTGTGAATGTGTATTTCATTACATAGCTTACTACATCACTACCGCATTTGCATCTGACAGTGAGAATCCGGTAGTAATGGGCTTGCCTCCGTCACTACTAGATCTAGACTTTGTAAGAGTGGCGCTGCTAGCTACGAACAGGAAGAACTTGAAGTATACGATATGTAGAGTACTTAGGAATACAACTGGTTCAGCGTCCCCTAGGAATGCTCTCATCCTCCCTTCTTATACTATCCTCTAGTTGTTCCACACTGGGCCAAATACACGGGTGCTGGGCTGTCGCTTCCGTCTGGGCCGAGAGGCAGACGAGGCCGTAGAGCGTGGAGCAGAGTCTTGGGCTGGGACAGCAGTAGCTGGGTCGCTAACATCCGCCTGGTCTTCAGAACCAGCATGTCCCCAGGCCGGTGCCCTTGGAAACTGCTGGCGTAGAGGTAGCAGAGGTTCCCAAGTGGCCAGCTCCGGTGGTGACTGGGACCACTGGATGAGGCTCTGCTCCACAGGCCAGTCACCCGAAGTCCAGCGACGTTGTAGAATTTTCACCGGAACCTGAAACTCCTGCAGGTCAGAAAGAAACGAAGGTGACACCTGATGCGGACCAACCGCAGCCTTTAGTTGAGACACATGAAAAACATTGTGAATAGCTGCAGACGCAGGAAGCTCCAATTTATAAGCCACTACCCCAATGCGTTGAATGATCTTGAAGGGCCCAAAAAACTTGAAGGATAGCTTGTTATGAGATCGGCGAGCCAAAGAAGACTGAACATAAGGCTGCAGCTTCAAAAAGACTGAATCACCCACTGCAAACTGTCTTTCAAAGCGATGTTTATCAACTTGGCGCTTCATTCGGGCAGAGGCTCGAAGAAGGTGTTGCTTGACCACAGCCTGCATGAGCTCACGCTACTGCATCCAGTCGTGAAGATCAGGCACATCCTGTAGCGCATCGACATCCAACCCGAAATGTCGTGGTGGAAACCCATAGAGCACCTCAAATGGAGAACGACCCAGAGCAGAATGAGTGGAAGAATTGTACCAGAATTCGGCCAACGATAACCAGCGGCTCCACTGAGAAGGGCAAGTATGCACGAAGCAACAGAGGTATGTCTCCAAGCATTAATTGACGCGCTCAGTTTGTCCGTCCGTCTGTGGAAGGTATGAAGAGCTCAGGTGGAGGTTGGCACCAGCAGAACGAAACAGCAACTGCCAGAACTTGCTGGTAAACACACGGTCTCGATCTGAAATGATAGTCTTAGACCATCCATGCAATCTGTAAACCGTGTCCAGAAAGACCTGAGCCACAACTGCAGCAGTAAACGGATGACGGAGGGGAATGAAATGTGCAAACTTGGAGAATTTATCAACCACTACCAGAATTGCATTGGCTGACTTGGACTGAGGCAGGCCTTTGATGAAGTCCATAGAAATAACTTCCCACGCGGTTGATGGCACCGGGAGCGGTTGCAGCAGCCCGGGATAGCGGGCACGATCAGGCTTGGCTTGGAGGCATACCACACACGACTGTATGAAGGAACGAGTTCCCGATTTCATACCAGCCCAGTAGAACAGTTGCTTGATACGATTGTAAGTGACCGGTATAACACTCCAAAATTTTTAATTTTGGATTGTTATTAGAAAACACTAAATTAAATAAGGATTTAATTTTTTTCTAAAATATTCCAAGATTTATTTAAATATTGAATTCAAAAAGAGAGAAAAATGTGGATAAAATTTGTCAACATCAGTTCAGATTCCATTTAGGAAAATGATGTTTTTTCTAAAAAAAATTAATTGTGTCGGCTTTTGTTGATGTGATGCTTGTCTATTACTTGGGCTTGTTGTTTTTGTGCATGCTAACATTTTACAAATACATTCGATGCCGTCGATCATTTCTGAGAATTTTCCAAATTTTTCCGGGACTTTTTCCCATTTTCCTAGAGAAAAATATAATTTTTAGACGCTCTAAAATTCTTGTTCATGGACACTAAAAACTTTATCTAGATTAATCAACTCTCAAAATATCTCTAAAAGTTTTCCTTTAATTTTTAGAATTTCAGAAATATTTTTCAGGGATTTAAAATGGTTTTAGCTTTTTCTGAAATTATTTTTAAACTGAAAATGATTTTTATAAAATCCCGAAATTAAGAAATTTCGAAAAGTCTCCAAACCCTAGACCTATATATATATGCCGGCGTAGCCCTCGACGCGCTGGTTCCAGAAGTACAATCGCTTTCCCGAGCCGCCTTTCATAGCCTCGCAGATCCATCGCCGAAGTTTTGGATCTCACTTCCGGCGAACTTCTCCGGTGAAAGTTCGGCGAGCTTTTCCGGCCGCCTCAGTCGTCCCCTGCGAAAACCGTCACCATCCCGAGGTTCGTATCGATCTCCTCTACACCGGCACGACATTAGTTTCGCGAATCCATGGTCATTTATTGTTTCCCTAACTTTATTTCTCTTCTCCGGCGAAGAACCACCATAGCTCACTGGAGCTTCATCGTTCTTCGCGTTTGGCGCTACAGCATTATTTCTGCTCCTTGATAGCGCTCCTGCGCATCCACCGCAGAGACCCCGCACCCTATCCCCATCGTCGCGCCCCCCCGTGTGCTGCAGCAGGCAGCCGCCGCTATCGCCGGTGGTATGGCCGTTCAGCCACACGTGCAGCCCCGCCGTGCGGGCCCTTGCCCCGGCCCCGCGCGTGGGTCACCACGGCCACGGGCTGCCACGCCGCTGACCTGCCGAGGCCCCTGCACACCTGCGCGAGCCTCTGGATGAACGCAGCAGCAGCACGTCCATGCAGACTCAAGGTAGAAGAAGACATATTTACAAGTTCGCCACTGGTCATTAATCCTTCGCAATTTAATCGTTCTAACTCTGTTTCATTCCGTTTCAATTGCGTTAGTTTCGTAACGTCGCGCTCTACGCAGTAGTGCTAACTTTTATTATGTCATATATTTTTTCTATATTTAGTTGAATATTAGATTAATTAATATATGCACCTAATTTTATAATTAAAAGCACTATAGAGTTAAAATCTTGTTTTCTATTGTTTTATGATCGTGACAACGTAAAAGACTTGTTAGCGATACTGTTTTCCATGTCCCATGTTTATAAATATAATTAGTTTAATTAATATTTATTGAGTGTCATTTTTAATTAATAAAAAAATAATTTAGGTTTACACTTCGGTATTTTTATAATCTAATATTAACTTGATTAATGTTAACTTAAATATTTATTAATTATAATTCTTTTAGTTAGACATAAAGTATATAATTAATTTGTTTAATATTTATTTAATGTCTTTTTGGATTAAAAGTAACTTATATGTATAATTTAGATCTTTTATAAATAAATAAATGTTAACATTATGAATATCAACTTAAATGGTTCTTTATTAGTTATAACTTGTTTAATATAAATGTGACGCATGTTAGGATTTGATTAGTTGCTCTCACTTGCTTTATGTTTTCTAAAATTACAAAGGCGTAAATGACTTAAATGATATATAATCATCTACAATTAAAATATAACTAAAATTTAACTCCGGCTTTTATAATTCAACATAATTTGGTTAATCTAATTAGGATAGTTCTATTAAATGTCTGTCATATTATTTCATCTAATAAAATACGACCAACATATAGTCTGTCTTCTCTCTGTTTTGTTGCAAGCCCCAATAGTCGTGTCCGTTTAACGATAGCTCTGTTCTCAATCGTTCTTGTGTAGTCACGATTGTAACAATAAGCCGTGTCATTTATTGCGCTCTTCTTTTTGAAAGCTTTTCTTTTGATTGATGCTTGTTTTTAGTCGTGATTGTTGTTTGTCTGTTTGTGTTGCTTGGTTGCTACGAGTAGAAGAAGCGTGGTTCGTCAATAGTGAAGACCAGGAGCTAAGGATCGACAGTCGAAGCAGAAGTTGAAGATTAGAAGAAAGAAGCCAAAGAATTCTGAGCAGATATACACTAGGAATAAAGGCAAGTGCAGACACCGTTTGATCATTTTGAACCTACTCATTAATGTCATTTACTTTACATGCATGTGTCCAATGAATGCAAACCCTAAGGACATGACTAGCTTTACTTACTATTCCTTGTTCACCTGGGGTTATGTATATGGGTAGACTAGGCTATACTAGGTTTTCTTAGCTGCTCTACTCATCTTATACACATGCCTAAACAAGTAATAATCTCTACTCAACTTGATGCTTAAACTGTGCTGAATCTTTGGTCACTGCGGTGATGGCGATGTTGGATGCTTACGAGCATCGTGATGATGGTGGTGACAGGGGGAGCGGGTACTGTTGGTGGTCCGGTTTGCCGGGCGTACCCGTCTCTGCTCTCCGTAAGGACTTAGTCAGGGAGCGGCCCCCTGGGACATACCGTGCAGCTCCAAGCTATATGGCTCTGGCTTGACTAATTAGCAGGACCTCCACTAGTAGGGTGTTACTTTCCGGGTAGGCGTGAGGAAGTAACTTGGGTAATGAATATTAAGTTGTCGGTTGATCGGTACGCCATGGCTATGGGTATCGACTGCCGAGCGCCCCGGCAAAAACTTGCGAGTGGCATCCTATTAGTTGGACCCTGTGAAAGGTCTCGTAGTGAGACCCTGCATGCTCACCTTGGCAGTGTTTTGGGGAGTCATGACCCTGGGCAAATGGGAATCACGACTTGGAGTGAACGTGCACACCTCTGCAGAGTGTAAAACTGATATATCAGCCGTGCTCACGGTCACGAGCGGCCCAGACCCTCACTTGATGAGCAAATTGGATTCACTGGATTCTTGGAGATGGAACTTGGTGAGGTTGCTACCTCGTGTTTTGGCGGAATGGCTATTCCGTGTTGGCAGGATTGCTATCCTGTGTTAATAATTGGGGTTAATCCCTGGATTACTATAATTATTAGGATAGTCTTTTAAAAGATGCTAATTACTACTTACACTAATTAAGGGTTGGGTTTATGCTACTCATAATTAGTAGTAGGTTGTTCTAATAATAGTCATAATTGAAAGTGATCAACTAAAATGCTACCGCAGTCAAACCAAGTCAGCTTTACCTTGTTTTAAGCCTTGCATGTCATTACTTTCCGTCTGTGCTTGTTGAGTTTGACATGAACTCACCCTTGCTATTTCCCCCCCCCCAACCCTCAGTGTGTAGTAAAGTGCTGCTCAGAAGAAGAACAAAGATGCTATGGAGTTTTCTAGAAGCTTATCAGAAGTGCTTGGCGTACGGAGCCCCCAGTCAACCGTCCCTGAGAAGAATGGAGCCTAAGAAGTTTAGCTACTGTTTCCGCGTACTCTGATGTTTGTAAGTGTTAATATAAATATGTTTTCCGCTATATATAACATTGTTTCTGATATTTCTATTCTTTGTTGTATGTGTGAATTTTCTGGGCACACATATGACGACTCTGGTCTTATTTTAAAAGCCAGGGTGTGACAGAAATGGTATCAAAGCAATGTTGACTGTAGGACGTATGCCTAGATAGCACTGGTCGATTTCCAAAGCTTATTTTGATATAAAACTATTTTCTCATCGCTTGACTCTTTGATTCTGACTATTTCTTCATCCTTGTCATTTTGTATCCTCTCCTTGAATAGCTTTCTTTGAGCTATTTCTATTTATCTCCTTGGCTTTTGTTTAGTTCTTTTACTTAAGTTTTCAAAACATGCTTTATTTCCAAATTCGATGGCCCTTCATCATCTCGAACTTACCTTTTAGGATGACCACCACTATTGAAGAAGTACGTGTAGTATCGTTGGTGTGATGTGTGCTTGTTTTGTTTGGTTTGATGTTTTGTGTGTTGTCTCTGTTTTAGTGTCTTGAAGGAGTCTAGAAGAAGTCGTTTGGGGATTAGCTCAATCTCTGTTAAGTGGGGTAGTGATCTCTCTTATCCTATCCATATCTTTTGTCAATTCTGATCTTCTCCAGCTATTTTCTCTCACTTCGTGTCATGCTCTTTACCCATAATACTCTAGCTCATTCTTCTATTGCCTAATGTCAGATGGTCGACACCAGTGATGCTGTCAAAGGAATTAATACCAGTGATCAAAGTCAATAAATGACTTCTGCAACACAATTAAGCAGTGAAGAGACGATAGCTTGGCAATCCCAAATCCTAGAGATGACAGCTGGTCATATGGCTAGACTCCAGAAACTTTTGATAGTACAATCTCTACTTCTCCAATGTGACATTGAAGAAGCTTACATCAAATGTCAGGAAGACCCAACCATGCTACCCTTGTCTCTTGTAAACAAGGAGAAGCCCATGTATACACTGGATCAAGCACTAAGTGGAGTAGAACCACAGAAAGATTCTTAGCTACCTTCAGAGAAGACCATGACCAAAACTCAGGAAGGAGCAATGAAGAGACAAGTAATAGAAGTCTGGAGAAACATGGAAGCTAGGAAAGATGGTATTAATGAGGCACTTGGGATTTAGGAACCGTGTCAGTGTTGTAGACACTATGGTTTACCTTGTCTTCAGAACAAGTCAAATGAAGGAAAGATTGAGATACACCAGGATCAACAGACTGAAGGTAACAAGAAAAGGAAGGCAATCTCCCTAGAGCCACTCTTAAGTGTTGAGCCAAATTTGAGTTCTACATCGCAGTTACCTTTAGTCCCAAACTCTCGTCAGACACATTCATATCCTGAAGAGTTAGATGCCCCTTCAGCTACACTTGCTATGCCAGAGATATGCCTAGATGGATGGACCATCACCTACACAAAATTTCATCCTCGAAAAAGTAATCAAGCTAAGAAGCGAAATAGTGAAGAGACTCCATTGAAGGTGAACCCTCAGAACCAACAAGTTAGTAGCACTTTAGTTACTCCTGGCACATCAGCTCAATGTCAGGATAACACCTACGGTAAAACGGTTAGCAATGCTTGTTACCAGTGTCACGAAGAGGGACATCACAAGAAGCATTATCCAAAGAAGTACCCAGATCGTGACTATGTTAATGGTAGATTAAATCATGTGGATCTGTGTACTGCTCGCGAAGCACAAAATGTGATGTTTGGATTTTATAGTCCTAGAATCAGTGGATATTGATGTCGTTCTTGGAAGACGATGGTTAACCGCCTGTCATGGAAAGATTGATTGTACCCAACACTCAGTATCCCTAACCACCCCATCAGGAGACAGGTTTGTGTATGACGGCACTCGACCTCACCCCAAGGTTTAAAGGACTAATGGAATGATTGTATCGACAATGAGGCAGTTCAAAAGAAATGTGGACCTTGTAGAGTGGCAATATTTTTCTCAAAACATCAGATGTGGAGTAGATTGTATTAGGAGATCTAGATCAATTTGAACCAGTCAAGGAAGTATGCAACATTTCTGGCAATATATGGAGTCAACGATGCCTTTTAGCTAATAAGGTTTTTCATTCAAGTCATTTGTAATCTTCTTTGTAAAAAGAGATGTCTTTTTCATTGGATCTTATCATTCTTAATCTCCTAATGTGAGTTATGAGTCGTTTGACAAGATGTTTAGTCTATTTGTGGTAATTGAAGGAACCTTGGGCGAAGCATCTAGTGTTGTCCCAACATCAAGTGGTAGTGATTGCCAGTGAAGCAGTCTTAGTATTTCATACAGAATGACTCAACATCCTTTGTGTAGTTCCCCCGCACAATATTCTCCCGACACTGCAAGTAGCAGGACAAATCTGCTAGGATCCAGCTACGGAAACCATAAAGGAGCACCAAGTATCATAGAAAGTGTGATGCCTATTGACCTATCAAAGCAAGGCATAAGAAATCAAAAATCTTTGGTGGATTATCACGTGACAAAATGCAGAACCCGAAGGTCAGATACAAAATCATGCTATTATATCGTCAATTTCCTCAGCCCCCCCCCCCCCTTCGATTGCTCTCTCGGGTGGTGTTCAAGAATTTTCTCCTAGATAAACATTTTTTCTTCTAGCTTAAGTCACACCATCACCAAGGAAACTAAGATCATCTTAATCTATCCTTTCCAATCGTTATGTTGTTTCTCTCCATGTTTCTCAGAATCTCAGTGTGTTATTAGACTGGTAATCTTTGAAGGAAATCTCTAAAGATCATTCTGATCTGGCAAGATGAAGTTCGTAAACGAGAGTTTTGAAGATGAGCAAACACTTGGTTAAAGTGGGATAGCATCCGCTACGATCATCACTCTCGAAAGTCTCAACTTAAAAGACATGGAGAACTATACATTGATCTTTATCATTCTTGCGATGAGCCCTTATCATTTTTGTCAACGTGTGATCTTGGATCTTACCTTTCATACGACTACAAATGATTAATCGTGAAGACAAAAAAATATAAGGCTTTGTCAACTTTTGGTAATTCTTTATCCTTTCATCTACTATCTTATACATATCCGGAATCAAGGAAATTGTGAGCACTATAATATCTATCTTTATCTCCTATGTATCATCTCTCGTTAATACTGGCTTCTCGCCCTTGCATCTTATCATAATTCATGATCCAAAGATCAATTCTTATCTCATATGTTTATCTTCCCTTGTCATCAATCTTTACCATACCCTTTACCCTTTATGTCTATATTAATCCTTTGATCATATCTTGAAAGTCTCGAAACAACTTCGATGATCTACTTTATCTTTCTCTCTAGTTTCTTCAAATCTCGGGACGAGATTTATGTTAAGTGGGGTAGATCTATAACACTCTAAAATTTTTAATTTTGAATTGTTATTAGAAAACACTAAATTAAATAAGTATTTAATTTTTTTCTAAAATATTCCAAGATTTATTTAAATATTGAATTCAAAAAAAGAGAAAAATGTGGATAAAATTTGTCAACATCAGTTCAGATTCCATTTAGGAAAATGATGTTTTTTCTAAAAAAAATTAATTGTGTCGGCTTTTGTTGATGTGATGCTTGTCTATTACTTGGGCTTGTTGTTTTTGTGCATGCTAACATTTTACAAATACATTCGATGCCATCGATCATTTCTGAGAATTTTCCAAATTTTTCCGGGACTTTTTCCCATTTTCCTAGAGAAAAATATAATTTTTAGACGCTCTAAAATTCTTGTTCATGGACACTAAAAACTTTATCTAGATTGATCAACTCTCAAAATATCTCTAAAAGTTTTCCTTTAATTTTTAGAATTTCGGAAATATTTTTCAGGGATTTAAAATGGTTTTAGCTTTTTCTGGAATTATTTTTAAACTGAAAATGATTTTTATAAAATCCCGAAATTAAGAAATTTCGAAAAGTCTCCAAACCCTAGACCTATATATATGCCGGCGTAGCCCTCGACGCGCTGGTTCCAGAAGTACAATCGCTTTCCCGAGCCGCCTTTCATAGCCTCGCAGATCCATCGCCGAAGTTTTGGATCTCACTTCCGGCGAACTTCTCCGGTGAATGTTCGGCGAGCTTTTCCGGCCGCCTCAGTCGTCCCCTGCGAAAACCGTCACCATCCCGAGGTTCGTATCGATCTCCTCTACACCGGCACGACATTAGTTTCGCGAATCCATGGTCATTTATTGTTTCCCTAACTTTATTTCTCTTCTCCGGCGAGGAACCACCATAGCTCACTGGAGCTTCATCGTTCTTCGCGTTTGGCGCTACAGCATTATTTCTGCTCCTTGATAGCGCTCCTGCGCATCCACCGCAGAGACCCCGCACCCTATCCCCAGCGTCGCGCCCTCCCGTGTGCTGCAGCAGGCAGCCGCCGCTATCGCCGGTGGTATGGCCGTTCAGCCACACGTGCAGCCCCGCCGTGCGGGCCCTTGCCCCGGCCCCGCGCGTGGGTCACCACGGCCACGGGCTGCCACGCCGCTGACCTGCCGAGGCCCCTGCACACCCGCGCGAGCCTCTGGATGAACGCAGCAGCAGCACGTCCATGCAGACTCAAGGTAGAAGAAGACATATTTACAAGTTCGCCACTGGTCATTAATCCTTCGCAATTTAATCGTTCTAACTCTGTTTCATTCCGTTTCAATTGCGTTAGTTTCGTAACGTCGCGCTCTACGCAGTAGTGCTAACTTTTATTATGTCATATATTTTTTCTATATTTAGTTGAATATTAGATTAATTAATATATGCACCTAATTTTATAATTAAAAGCACTATAGAGTTAAAATCTTGTTTTCTATTGTTTTGTGATCGTGACAACGTAAAAGACTTGTTAGCGATACTGTTTTCCATGTCCCATGTTTATAAATATAATTAGTTTAATTAATATTTATTGAGTGTCATTTTTAATTAATAAAAAAATAATTTAGGTTTACACTTCGGTATTTTTATAATCTAATATTAACTTGATTAATGTTAACTTAAATATTTATTAATTATAATTCTTTTAGTTAGACATAAAGTATATAATTAATTTGTTTAATATTTATTTAATGTCTTTTTGGATTAAAAGTAACTTATGTGTATAATTTAGATCTTTTATAAATAAATAAATGTTAACATTATGAATATCAACTTAAATGGTTCTTTATTAGTTATAACTTGTTTAATATAAATGTGACGCATGTTAGGATTTGATTAGTTGCTCTCACTTGCTTTATGTTTTCTAAAATTACAAAGGCGTAAATGGCTTAAATGATATATAATCATCTACAATTAAAATATAACTAAAATTTAACTCCGGCTTTTATAATTCAACATAATTTGGTTAATCTAATTAGGATAGTTCTATTAAATGTCTGTCATATTATTTCATCTAATAAAATACGACCAACATATAGTCTGTCTTCTCTCTGTTTTGTTGCAAGCCCCAATAGTCGTGTCCGTTTAACGATAGCTCTGTTCTCAATCGTTCTTGTGTAGTCACGATTGTAACAATAAGCCGTGTCATTTATTGCGCTCTTCTTTTTCAAAGCTTTTCTTTCGATTGATGCTTGTTCTTAGTCGTGATTGTTGTTTGTCTGTTTGTGTTGCTTGGTTGCTACGAGTAGAAGAAGCGTGGTTCGTCAATAGTGAAGACCAGGAGCTAAGGACCGACAGTCGAAGCAGAAGTTGAAGATTAGAAGAAAGAAGCCAAAGAATTCTGAGCAGATATACACTGGGAATAAAGGCAAGTGCAGACACCGTTTGATCATTTTGAACCTACTCATTAATGTCATTTACTTTACATGCATGTGTCCAATGAATGCAAACCCTAAGGACATGACTAGCTTTACTTACTATTCCTTGTTCACCTGGGGTTATGTATATGGGTAGACTAGGCTATACTAGGTTTGCTTAGCTGCTCTACTCATCTTATACACATGCCTAAACAAGTAATAATCTCTACTCAACTTGATGCTTAAACTGTGCTGAATCTTTGGTCACTGCGGTGATGGCGTTGTTGGATGCTTACGAGCATCGTGATGATGGTGGTGACAGGGGGAGCGGGTACTGTTGGTGGTCCGGTTTGCTGGGCGTACCCGTCTCTGCTCTCCGTAAGGACTTAGTCAGGGAGCGGCCCCCTGGGACATACAGTGCAGCTCCAAGCTATATGGCTCTGGCTTGACTAATTAGCAGGACCTCCACTAGTAGGGTGTTATTTTCCGGGTAGGCGTGAGGAAGTAACTTGGGTAATGAATATTAAGTTGTCGGTTGATCGGTACGCCATGGCTATGGGTATCGACTGCCGAGCGCCCCGGCAAAAACTTGCGAGTGGCATCCTATTAGTTGGACCCTGTGAAAGGTCTCGTAGTGAGACCCTGCCTGCTCACCTTGGCAGTGTTTTGGGAAGTCATGACCCCGGGAAAATGGGAATCACGACTTGGAGTGAACGTGCACACCTCTGCAGAGTGTAAAACTGATATATCAGTCGTGCTCACGGTCACGAGCGGCCCAGACCCTCACTTGATGAGCAAATTGGATTCACTGGATTCTTGGAGATGGAACTTGGCGAGGTTGCTACCTCGTGTTTTGGCGGAATGGCTATTCCGTGTTGGCAGGATTGCTATCCTGTGTTAATAATTGGGGTTAATCTCTGGACTACTATAATTATTAGGATAGTCTTTTAAAAGATGGTAATTACTACTTACACTAATTAAGGGTTGGGTTTATGCTACTCATAATTAATAGTAGGTTGTTCTAATAATAGTCATAATTGAAAGTGATCAACTAAAATGCTACCGCAGTCAAACCAAGTCAGCTTTACCTTGTTTTAAGCCTTGCATGTCATTACTTTCCGTCTGTGCTTGTTGAGTTCGACATGAACTCACCCTTGCTATTTCCCCCCCCCCCCCACACCCTTAGTGTGTAGTAAAGTGCTGCTCAGAAGAAGAACAAAGATGCTATGGAGTTTTCTAGAAGCTTATCAGAAGTGCTTGGCGTATGGAGCCCCCAGTCAACCGTCCCTGAGAAGAATGGAGCCTAAGAAGTTTAGCTACTGTTCCGCGTACTCTGATGTTTGTAAGTGTTAATATAAATATGTTTTCCGCTATATATAACATTGTTTCTGATATTTCTATTCTTTGTTGTATGTGTGGACTTCCTGGGTACACATATGACGACTCTGGTCTTATTTTAAAAGCCAGGGTGTGACAACCGGAAACCCGGACTGCCCACCCACGGGACTAGCGTGGAACGCTTGGAGCACATGTTGCTGAGCGGAAGGACAGGAGCCAAGCCAAATTCTGTTCTTGTAACGAATGACGCCCTGAGACAAGGTGAATGGAGGAACCGACGCCGGGTCAACAGCAAGATGAACCAGCAAATCCTAAGCCTTAGGATCAGAAGCATACGACTGGGTGACTGATGCGAGCCACTGGTGTTGGACAGAGGAGATAGCACTCAAGTGCTCCGGATGAGAGCGGCGTGACAGAGCATCAGCGGCACCATTCTTAGTGCCTTTGCGATATTCTATCCTGTATTGTAGCCCTTGTAAACGAGCAAAGACCTTTTGTTGCCAGGCTGTGTGGAGGCGTTGCTCATTCAAGTGAGTCAGGCACTGATGATCGGTGTGGAGCACAAACTCAGCATGAAGTAGGTAGTGACGCCACTGATCCACAGCCATAAGCAGAGCCAGATACCCCTTCTCATAGACTGTGAGTCCTTGATTGTGAGGGCAGAGCGGCTTGCTGAGAAACGCAAGTGGATGACCATCCTGATGCAACACCGCGCCAATTCCCGCGCCCGACGCATCAGTGTTGATATGAAAAGGTTTAGCAAAGTCAGGCAGGGCTAACACCGGGGCTGAGCAAAGCGCCTCTTTCAACAACTGGAAGGCCTTGTCATGGGTCGGAGTCCAGACGAACAACTGATCCTTCTTGAGGAGCCCAGTGAGTGTCTTGGCAACAATACCAAAGTTGCGGACAAACTTGCGATAATAGCCTGCAAGCCCCAGAAACCCTCGTAGTTCTTTAACTGAAGTTGGGGTCGGCCAATCAACAACGGCCTGAATCTTGGACGGGTCTGTGGCCAAGCCTTCTGCTAAAATAACATGCCTCAGGTAAGAAATGGACTCTTGAGCAAAACTGCATTTGGACAATTTGAGCTTCCACTGATCGGCACGTAGCCACTGGAATACCAGCCGAAGATGCTGAACATGTTCCTCAAACGACTGGCTGTACACCAAGATATCATCAAAGAAAACGATCACAAACTGTCGCAGCCCGGGAGCAAGGGTGACATTCATGGCGCCCTGAAATGTGCCAGGCGCACTAGTCAGTCCAAACGCCATGACACGAAATTCATACTGGCCAAAATGAGTCTGAAATGTTGTCTTGTGCTCTTCACCAGCCTTAAGCACAATCTGGTGGAAACCAGCCCACAAATCCAATGTGGAAAACCAACGAGCACCGTGGAGTTCATCCATAAGTTGATCAAAGACGGGCACAGGAAACTTGGACTTTTGTGTAATGGCATTGAGGTGCCTGAAGTCCACATAGAAACGGTATGTTCCATCCTTCTTCTTCACCAGGAGGACTGGAGAGGAAAACGCACTGGCACTGCGCTGAATAATACCATGAGTCAACATATCCTGCACTTGGCGCTCGATCTCATCTTTTAACTTGGGCGAATAGCGGTACTGCCTGAGAAACACAGGTTGAGCGCCTGGAATCAACGGAATCTCATGATCACAGGCGCGAGAAGGCGACAGAGATACTGGTTCCTGAAACAAGTCCTCAAACTTAGACAACAGAGATGTGATGGCCGGAGGAACGGAGGAACACTGAGTTGAAGGACTGGGCAGAGCAGCTATCTGCTCGAGTTGAAGCAGCATGTACTGAGGAGCAACTAGGTCATGTCCCTGGAGGACTCGGACAGAACCCTCATACGGAACTGCCAACCACTTATGCTTCCAATCCACTTGCATTGGGCTGAAGGCCTCCAACCAATCCATTCCAATAACCACATCAATACTAGCCAGAGGTAATATCCTGAAATTAGGAAAGAACGGACAGCCATCGACAGTCCAAGAAACAGCACGGACCAGACCCTTACTGAGAAGGATGCCGCCACCAGCAATCTGAACATGACACCCCTTGGATCGGCGCATTGACCAGCAGGTGTACTATGGACTCATTCACAAATGAAGAGGAACTGCCCGAATCAATAAGAATGGTGATAGGGATATCTTGTAACTTGCCTGTCAGCCTGATGGTGCGAGCTGCCGGCACGCCCGAGATTGCAGACTTGGACAGCGCCAGCAATATCTGCTCGGGGGATGAAGAGCCTGGGCAAGAGTCCGCCAATGAATCATCAGAAGAGAAGGACTCCCACAAGGCGTCAACGGCCTGTAGGACCTCCGGAGAGCATCGATGGTCCTTGCTCCATTTGGCACCGCACTTGTAGCACAGTCCCAGTGCGCGCCGATAGGTCTTGAGGGCGGACAGCTTGGCATCCGCAGGTGGTGTACCCGTCGCCGGTGGCGACGGCGCCGGTGTCACGAGCGGTGGGGCCGACGGCCGCGGCGGAGGCGGGGGCAGGGGCAGAGCCGACCGTGACACCGCGGGCGGTGCCGGTAATCGAAGTTGAGCAGACCAATCACCACGCCTGGCCTGAGCGGCACCAGAAGTCCCAGTCGCCTCTTCCTGCAACAATGCAATAGAGCTAGCAGCATCGAGAGTTTGGGGTCGCATAACCAGAACAACAGACTTGATCTCAGGACGCAAGCCATCGATGAAACACATGGTGAAATACATGGGGTCTGTGTTACTAGAATAGGCAGAGAGCTGATCAATCAATTCCGAGAACTGCTTGACATAATCAGCGACAGAGGATGTTTGACGAATATGGAAGAGTTGGCGAATGAGGAGTTCCTTCTGGTCGCAATCAAAGCGATCATGCATCATACGACAGAAGTCCAGCCAGGAACAGTGTGGAATCTGCGACTCAATGGATTGAAACCAAAGTGCGGCAAGACCATCGAGATGCATTTTAGCCACGGAAATCCACATGGATTCGGGCACAGCGTACATGGCGAAGTACTTCTCAGCACGGGAACGCCACAAACGAGGATTGTCACCATCAAAACGAGTGAAGTGGAGCTTGGGAAGGCGACCGGTGTTAGGAGTGTAGGAATGGGGTGAACTGGGTTGGGATGAAATAAGCGGCGGAGGGGAAGTAAAAGCAGGATGAGGTATGTAAGGGTGCGATGGTGGGGGGTTTGGTGGAGGGCGATGGTAGGGAAACATTTGAGGGCGGAACGGCGACGGCCAAGAGGAGGAAGGAGGTGGATGAGTGGGCAACGGTGGTGGCAGAGGAAACACAAACTGAGAGTTGGAGGAAGCAGGGTCTGGAGGCTTACCATTGGCCGGGATATGACGCAGGGTCGTGACTGACCCATGGCCACTATCCCGTGTAATCGATGTAGAGCCGTGCCCCTTGGGAACGTCGACGTTGAGCCCGGCAGACACATGCGCGGACGCCGACGAAGGAGAAGCCGCGACGCCGAGGCGGGGAGACATTGTGTCGAACACCCCAGGGTCGGTCGTCGAAGACAGCTTGGCGATTTGGATCTTGAGGTCCTCCACCAGGGTTTCGGTCCCCGAGACCGCAGACTTGAGCGCCTGGACGCGCACGTCTTGCTCGGCGCGGATCTGGTCGAGGCGGAGCGACTCGAGGGCGGCGACGCGGAGCTCGACGTCGGGATCGATGGACGCCGGTGGAACGCGCTCGATGGCGGCAAGGCGTTGGTCGATGGTGGCGTCGCGGGTGGAGCGGCCAGACTCCCAATCCGCGAAGCGGCGCTCCCACTTCGTGTCCTGGTCGTCGAATCGGCGGTTGAGCTCTTCCTTCGTCTTCTGGATCTCGTCCAGAAGGAGCTTGGTGTTCGGATCCATGGCGCCGAGAGCTCGTTGACGGCGAGTGTAGTGGCGATGCGGAGGATCGGAGGCTAGGACTCGAACTAGAATCTGATACCAATTGTAAGAGTGGCGCTGCTAGCTACGAACTGGAAGAACTTGAAGTATACGATATGTAGAGTGCTTAGGAATTAAACAGAGAATTTGTTACAACTGGTTCAGCGTCCCCTAGGAATGCTCTCATCCTCCCTTCTTATACTATCCTCTAGTTGTTCCACACTGGGACGAATACACGGGTGCTGGGCCGTCGCTTCTGTCTGGGCCGAGAGGCAGGCGAGGCCGTAGAGCGTGCAGCAGAGTCTTGGGCTGGGACAGCAGTAGCTGGGTCGCTAACCGACTTGTCGTCCAAGATTTGAACTGAATAACCTCAACATTCACTTTCTCTAGAGCGTCTATAACCTCGATACTTATGACCACATATAACTACACAAATTTGAATCTTATATTATATATTTTACACCTAAACGATCTCAAATAAAAAAATTGTTAACTGCAAAATTGTAGATCTCGTCGAGTAAGAAAACTTTGGTGCTGACTTTATCTCCATTTATCATTGCTAACCATTTCAAATCCAATCTGAGAACTTATATTGAATATTTGTACATGTAAACTATCTCAAATTTAAATTTGTCAACTACAAAGTCTAAGATCTCTCTGAACTCTACAATTTTGGTATAAAGCTTATCTTGACTTGACATCATATGAAAATGTTATGACTTTTTTCTATATATGCAGAACAAGCTATTATTAGTGGTTGAAGATATGAATTGAAGCCACGATGCGGCAATGTCGATTCCAAAGCAACCAGCAATGATAGTCCAGTAGTGATGACCTTTTCTAGCATAGTGTTTACTCCCACACAACTTACTTGACCCATTGAAAACCCCAGCCTAACCTAGTAGGTACACTTAAAATGAGCTTTACTAAGCAGCGTAGGCTAGTGTCCAGACTAGCCCTTAAAGCATGGAGGAGTAACGTATGCTCCAATGGAACGCAACAGACGTCCATTGCGCTCAGAAGCTGTCTTAAACCTCTATAGAGTCCATCGAACTGACAACCTATAGTCTGGTGCCTCCACTCTGCTTGTTCTGATGTTCAGTGCAGACCAAACCATAGGCTGCAAAACACCTGTAATGCATGCTCCAATGCCTCTCTGGGCGATCCCATCAAATCAGTTCGATATGACAGCAAATCCTGGCTGCCACAAGCATGCAACCTATGGTCCAATGGTTAGCAGAGGGCCAGCCCAGTGTAGCATGAACAGTGAACTGCACCATTCACTTTCTTTTCAAACTCCTTTGTGAACGGGGTTGGTTCAAAATGATTTTTGGGCCTTTTTTAAAGCTACCTAGTGCTAAGTTTAACAGGTGTGCACTACAACAAAACCATTAGACTCACCTAGGTCAAGCTACTAGTTTATTCCCCCCTTTTAGTACAACCAAAGGAAAATAAAAGTCCTAAACTACTCTAAATGTCTTATAACTTATTCGTCCTTAACCTTGTCATTCATTCTTTGGAAACCCAAAATGAATTCCATCAATAGGGGCATGAAAACCAGTGATTGCCCAAATAATCATCATTATCATGACATAACTCGTATTGCCTTGGGCCCTAATAACAACAACTACTAACTCATTTAGCAAGCCTATCAAGAGGACCCCTACACAATTCTAGTGAGAAGAGGAAAGCAAACACTAGAACTAAGGGATACATAAGCGAATGAATAACACAAAGTGAAGGAAAGTATGGAGAAAGCAAACCATAAGTAGAGGGTGACACAAAGATATATCCCCATGGTTTGGTGACTTGCCAGTCACCTAGGTCCACATTGAGGTGGGTCCAAGGATCACCACTCCTCGACATGTTCAACTACCCATCAAGGTAGACTTCAATGCATTGTGAGTTCTTCTATATGAGCTGGCATGATCATGAGGTACTCCAACCCCATATCCACTATGGTTGTTCATCACCTCTTTTGCAGGGAGAATGAGACAATATATAGCCCCTCACAATCACATTCGGAGCACCTCATAATCTCCAATTGGGTGCTTCAATGGATTTGGCTGCCTCCTAGCCATCTAGGTGGAGGCAATCACAAGAGTAAGAAGAATTCATAGGCAAGACGATCCTCTAATTCCACCTGATAAGAATTCATAGCCAAGATGATCCTATAGTGCCACTAGATGCTAACTCTTAAACAAAATGCACTAGATCTCTAATCAATCCAAAAATGAAATCACTAGCAAGAAAATGAGTGTGGAGGCTTAACTTGATCTCTATTGTGTGTTTGTTAACAACAAGGTCCAATAGTTATGTCATGCCTAGCCAGACCCTCTATTTACACACTCCACACATAAAACTAACCATTAAAGCTGCCTGTTAGAGAGCTACGGTGAGCACCAGAGTGCTCACACTAGAGTTCTCCAATGGCTACTTTAATGGCTCTTTCAAACTAGTCGTTGCAAAGCTTAGGTGACTTCTTTGGTGTACCACCAAAGAATTATGGTTCTTTCTTGGCCTCAAACTTCGCAAAAACGATAATCTCTAGTTGGTGCACCAACATAGAGTTTCCGTGTGTGCCAGCCACCACCATTCCTAATCTCTAGTGCTCACCTCTCTAGTGGCACCGGAAGATAAGATGACAACATAGAACAACTGGCTAACAACGACGACCTTTCTAAACTCTAGTGGACACCCCTGGTGTACCATCGGACATCTCCAGTGACCTCTCAGTGCCTGTTCGTTGGACTCACTCTCTAGTCGACACCTCTACTGCACCAATGAGGTCCGATGAGTTCATGGTTTCTAAGCATTGTTTCTACTCTCCGGTGGCATCACTCTAGTGCCCACCGAGGAGCTCTAGTGTCTTGCTCCTCTCTCAAACCTTTTCAATTGGCTAACTCCAAAGGGTCTCCCGCGAGATGATCAACACCTTTAGTAGTGAGGTAGCTTTCCAAAATATTTTTCAAAGGTTTTCACTTGTTTCTTCATTGCGCCACTCGATCTAATACATTTGCGTTATTCGATCTCACCTAGCGGCACTAGATAACCATACTATTGAAAGAAGTCCACTCTTTATAGTATGGCTATTATAAAATTATTAACCGTGACCTTTCAAAATGGCCCTCGGAGGCGGGCAGCATTTTCAACCGCCTCGATTAATGCCTAGCATTAACCGAGGCAGTTATTTCTTATTAACCGAGACGGTTACAGTCAACTGCCTCGTAAAATCTATTTACCGAGGCGATTTTTCTAACTCAACTGTCTCGGTTAATTTTATTAACTGAGGCGGTTTTCCTAATGCAACTGCTTCAGTTAATAGATTAACCGAGGCGGTCACGTTATAAAGTCTGTCTCGGTAAATCAAGCCCAACCCACAAGCCCACTTCAGGCCCACTACCATAGGCAATTTATAAACAAAATCTCATCTCAAACTCTAACTCCTCTCCCATTCTGAGCCGCACCCTCTCCCCATCCCCTCCCCTCCTGACCCCATCGCACCCCTCCCTTCCTGGCCCCTCCCCTCCACTCCACTCCCGTCCTGGCACCCCTTCCCTCCCTCTCGAGCTCATCTCTCTCACACACGTCGGCGGTGGTGCGGCTCCCTATAGCAGGGGTGCGGCTCCATCTCTCCCTAGAGCGGCGGCGTGGCCTCTCATTGGTGGGTTCCTGCGGCGGCGAGGCTGTGCAGTGGGTTCCTGCGGCGGCGAGGCTAGATCCAACACTACGCAGGGTGGCTTAGCCCGGTGGCGTGGCACCACAGCGTGGGGCCCTCTAGGGCGGCGTGACGGCGGATCTAGGGATACGGGAGGTGCTCCACTTTCGGCGAGCTAGCAGCGGCGAGCGGGGGTCGCAAGACTGCGCGGTAAGGTGTGCGTTGTGGCAATGCTGGCGAGCAGTGGGTTCGTTCTAGCGCCGATGAAGGTAGAGAACCCTCTTTATCTCCATCTCCTTCACTCATCCCTCTCTTCCCCTCTTCATCTCCCTCACCATTTCCCTTTTGCAGATCCGGTGGAGCAGAGGCAGATCCGGTGAAGCAGAGGCAGAGTGTGGGTGTGGATCTAGCTTTGGGGCTGGGATTAGGTAGTGGATCTAGCCACTGGGCTCGGAAGCAGGCTCTTCGGTGGGCTCTGGGTTTTTTGTTTTTGTTAAATTCATTAACCGCGGCGGTCTTCCTTACTTACCCATCGTGGTTAATCGATTAACCATGGCGGACACAGGCAACTGCTGCGGTTAAGCCACCATTAATGGTGACTTTTCATTCGGGCGGTCGCATGTGCCCGCTTCGGTTAACCAAAAATGACCGTCGCAGTTCAAAATTTTGTAGTAGTGGATATCTATCCTAAACCTAGTCATTTACTTGTCTAGACACCTTTGGCTAGCGAAAGCAAATTCCTAGCATATACCTTTGCCTTGTTCTTTGCTTTCGTATCCATCCATCATCTCCATCATGTTGAATTTTGCACCACATGGTCATCACCATCACTTTGTGGTCTTCATGTTGCTCAACATCACTTGTGGACTAAACCTGCACTTTCATCTCATATGAAACAAGTTAGTCCACTAATATTGTCACACAATTACCAAAAACTAAAATGGCTCTTTTAGTGCCCCTCCGCCCCCGCTCGCTCTGCTCTCATTTGTGTTGCCGCTCGCTTAGCCCTCCCGTGTGAAACTATTGTTGTCCCCGTCCTACCAATACTACTCCGCACCTAGGCTTGCTCCAAAGAGCACTTAGAGGAGGGGCAACAGATGGTGATATGCATAATGAGAAGAAAAATGGTATAATAGTCATTTTACACTCAGAATTGCCATAATAATCAAGATTGCCAAACACTCAGATTTTTCCGACTAGAGATTCTTTATACTACAACATATAAGAAAATCCTTATAAGATTGCAATCCAGACATAATCTTTATCCTTAAATCTTTGTGGGACCATGATCGAGTCATCGAATTCGTGGGGGCGGTGCCATGACAAATCTGAAATCCTCACGCACATGTGAAGAAGTTGTCTGTACTTTGCAGTGCTGCTACTTCTGTTTTATCTTTCTTTTTCCCGGTATAAGAGCAACTCCAATGGTTTGGCAAACACAGTTGGCAAATCTTGTTTTTGGCAAAACATGAGAAATCTTCTCTCCAATGGTTTGGCAAAAGGGTTGGCAAATTTTGGGGAGTTGGCAAATTCGGGCTCAGTTGGCGGAAATATGCGCGCGTCTGCCCGCTTGGCATCGCGCCTCTCCCGCCTCCGCCGTCTCACTCCCGCGCCCGGAATTTTCACGGACTCTCTCCCCGCGCATATATTCCCACGCGCGCGTGTGTCCCGACGCCTTCCCTGTGTCCCGACCCCTTCCCTCGCTGCGAAGACGAAGGAAGCCGCCACCGCCGTGGGGAACTAGCTCCTGCGCCGGCCTTCATCCGCGCGCGACGCCAGGCCACTACACCGCGCGCGAGTCCAGGCCAGGCCGTCGCTTCATCGTCCAGGTACACCGCGACCCCAATCCCTTCCTTCTTCCTTGATCTCCTTCCCTCACCCTGATTTCCATGGCTGCAATAGATCAGTAGGGGTTTGTATGCGTATAGGGTTCATATGTGTTGATTCGGCTATGGTTTTGATGCCTGCAAAGTTCTCTGTCTTCAGCCTTGATATTGAACAGATAGGGTTCATATTTGTGTTGATTCGGCTATGGCTCACATGGCTGCATTTAGATTCAGCATGTCCTGATGAGATTGAATAGAAATATGATTGAAAAAGCTAGGGTTGATTTGATTCCATATTCTTAATTGTGCTGATTTGGCTCACATGGCTGCATTAGATTCAGCATGTCCTTTCGTTTCAGTATTTCTTAATTGTAGAATTCCATATTCTGTGTAGCAGCATGTATGAGCTAGGGTGAATTCTATCCTTTTGTTCTGAATTGTAGTATTGTATAGCAGCTTCTGTCTTTTGTTTATTTGTCCAGAATCTTGAATATTATGCCTTTTGTGTATTCATATATATCTATCCTTTTGTTCTGAATTATATTCATGTCTTTCTGTTAATTTCACAAAGAAGTATTGTGTTTTGTTTATTGCAGCAACCAAGTTGAAAATTCTTGTGAATTGAAATTGTTTTTGTAGAGTGATGGAGGTGGCAGGAGAGGATGGGACTTTTCTGGCTGACATTCTTGAAGCTGTAGAAGATGACAATGTTGTTGGTTTGGATGACATGTCCTTTGGATTCACCCAAGGCACAGAAGTTCTTGAGGAAGTGCAAGGTAGCCGTAGTAACAAGGGATCATCTAAGAGGAAAAAGAACTTTCATTGGAGGGAAGATGAAGTTATTTGCTCTGGGTGGTTGAATGTAAGCAAAGATCCGATTCATGGTGCCAATCAAACTCGTTCATCATTTTGGGGAAGAGTTCATGCTTACTTTGTGAAGCACAATAAAACTGAAGCCGTGAGGACAGTGTCTTCAATTATGCATCGGTGGATAGCAATTCAGTATAGTGTGAATAAGTTTTGTGCATGCTATGAGGCCATTCTTCGTAGGAATCAAAGTGGGTTCACTATTGAAGACAAGGTATGCATGTATAATGTGTTGTTGTACATTTACTTTGATTCTTTGTAAATCATATATTCACTGACATGCTCCTTGTACAGATTAATGAGGCAAAAAAGTTGTATGTGGAATGGGACAAGGACAAGAAACCATTTGTTCTTTCACACTGTCATACCATATTGAAGGAGGAAGATAAGTGGAAAGCAAAGATGATTGAACTTGCTCAGCTAGAGAAAGAGAAACAAGCTGCTATAAAAGGACAGAAGACTACCAACAAAGTGTCTAGGCCGAGGGATGAAAGAGATGAAGTTGTAGCACTTGATAATGAGGAGGCTGCACCAATGGAAAGGACAGTAGGAGTGAAGAAGGCAAAAGAAAATTTGAGGCGTGGAGGTGGCGAGGCTTGCATGGAAGCTTTTGGACAAGATGATGGCAGAGAAGAAGAAGATAATAATTTGAACAAAAGGTTTCACAACTCCACATCTAAACAAAAGCTAATATAAATCCGGATGATGATTCCAGAGGTGCTGGATGAGGTCTTCTTTTAACTGTTCATGTGTTTCCTTGTTTCTAATCTTCCTGTGCGCATCAATATATTCTTCAAGGGTACGAGTTGGCTGACCATGAGTAGGCTCCACATTTTCACCACCATTTTCAAAGCGTTCATTAGGGTCAACCACAAATCCTTCATCTTCCACAATCATATTGTGCATAATCACACAAGCCCTCATGATCTTTGACAAAGTTTGTGTGTCCCAAATACGAGCTGATCCTCGAACAATGGCAAACCTAGATTGAAGAACCCCAAAAGCTCTCTCGACCATCTTCCTCGCTCCTTCCTGCGCTCTGGCAAAATATTGGTTCTTGTTCCCCATAGGTTTAGTGATCGACTTAACTAAAGTAGCCCATGTGGGGTATATGCCATCTGCAAGATAGTAACCCATTGTGTAATCATGACCATTAACTGAAAAGTTAACTTCTGGAGCTCTACCTTCAGCCAAGTTATCAAATAAAGGAGACCTATGAAGAACATTGATGTCATTGTGAGAGCCGGGCATTCCAAAGAAAGCATGTCATATCCAAAGGTCATTCGAGGCAACAGCCTCCAGAATGATAGTGGGCTTCTCCACATGCCCCTTATACTGACCCTGTTTGTCATATGGACAGTTCTTCCACGCCCAGTGTATACAATCAATGGATCCTAACATCCCTGGGAAGCCTTTTTCTGCACCAATTGCAAGTAAGCGGGCCGTGTCCGCCTCATTGGGATATCTGAGATATTGTTCTCCAAAAATTTCATCAACTGCAGTCACAAACCTCCTCAGGCTCTCAAGTGCGGTACTTTCACCTATGCGAACGTACTTATCTGTCGCATCAGCAGGAATCCCATAGCTCAGCATACGCATGGCGGCAGTGCATTTTTGGAAACAACTCAATCCAAGAACATTGGCCGCGTCCCATTTACACACAAAATAATCATCATGTGCTTCAACAGCATTCATTATGCGTACAAAAAGCTCCCGAGACATCCTGTATCTGCACAAAACAAAATCAAAGTCTCACAACTGCAATAATATATGAACATAGACAACAAGACAATATGAAGTCAAAGAACATTAACCTTCGACGGAATATTTCCGGGCCATATGTTGGATTCACCGCCAAGTAATCCTGAAGCATCCTCTCGTGGCCGCCTTCTCTATCACGGTAAAGCATTCTATGACCTTTGACAGAGCCACCGGGTTTTTTTTTGTGATTGGCAATGGTGTCTATAATCACAGCAGCCGCTAACGTATCAAAATCATCATCATCGGATGATGAATCATCCAACTGTCTCCTAGAAAGAGATCGCTTCCTACTCATGATTCCTGCGGATGGATGAGAGACCTTTCCTCAATATATTGCAAGTAATAACAGGACCATGATAAAAACTAAGATAAAATTCATCATCACAAATAGAATAGAGCATCGGCAAGCTGTATATATGCATCGGGAAGCATGCATTGGCAAGCTGTACATCCAAAATTATACAATCATCCACCAGGGTATGCAGTTCAATTAAGCAAATGTATATGCGTCGCCAAAACATACTACGGCAAGGCTATGAACCAGATCGAGATTACCAGAGCGATTTACCTGATCTTCACGCCGAGGTGACGACCAGAGCGAACTTCACGCCGAGGCGGCGTACCAGATGACGACCTGGCGGCGAACTTCACGCCGAGGCGATGTACCAGAGCGAACTTCACGCCGAGGCGATGTACAAGATCGAAGACGACGACCTGGCGGCGAACTTCACGCCGAGGCGGCTCGCGCGCGGGGATGGGAAGGCGACGGGACGCGCTGTCGCGCGGCCAGGCGAAGGGTCACGATGGGACTCTCGCGCGGCCAGGCCACGATGAAACAAACAGTTGATCTGTTGGTTGATGTGGGCCCTTTTTTAACATTTGCCAAGCTCAAATGCCAAACCATTGGAGAAACAAATAAATTTCACTTGCCATATGTTCTAGGCACTTGGCAAATCACAAGATTTACCAACTCTATTTTGCCAAACCATTGGAGTTGCTCTAATACCTTCTATACCTATCGAATCGTATTTTTTTCCCTGCTTTATTGAATGAAATGAAATAAGCAGTGCCTCAAATGCCTTTTTTTTAAAAAAAAGCTGTATCATTACTTGTTGAGTTATCATGACGTACACATGTCAAGACAACTAACTTTTTTTACCAGAAAGAAATGTACAGACAAAGAAAAGAGTTTGGAGCCTTTATACATTCAGAGGCCTCGCTTGAACTGTACTCCACTCTCACCATGCCTGACGAGGTATTCTGTGAAATTTCCCTCCCATTCAGCTCTATAAAAAAAGATGCCTTGCTTGTCGAGTAGAGCCGATGGACAACAGCACCAAGTCACGAACTCTAGCTATATAATGCCACCGCATCCAGTGCTGGCCAGCCGGAGAGCACACTGAAGCTCGCCGCATCAAGCAGTAGGGGCTAGCAAGCCATGGCTCGTGTCGCCGCCATAGTGGTGCTGGTGCTCCTCCTGCAGCTGGCCTCCTCCTCGTACCTCGTCGCGGCCCACGCCGATGCTGTCAGCGTGCTTGGCCGCAAGGCCGGCGTCGTCGACGAGCCTCCCTTGGAGAACGCGCCGGCGGTTGGGCCGGGGAGGTACGCCGTCATCTTCGACGCCGGCAGCACGGGGAGCCGAGTGTACGTTTTCAGGTTCGACAGGCAGATGGACCTTCTCCGCATCGGCGATGAGATCGAATTCTTCGCCAAGGTAATTAATTAAGACGACTACACAAAGGCTAGCTAGTAGATTATACAAAAACTACTTGGGTGATGTCTAGATTGCTTGAAAAGTGAAAACGTGTAGTGTGGTTGTTGTTTTTTCTTGGTCATTGCTTAGTGCTCTGCACCCTCCAATCTCCAATTCTCCATTACTAATCTAACTGGCATCAGTGGCAACTTCCAGGTAAGGACGCTCATCTTCCCTCTTGACTTTGACCCCCTAAAAAAATAAAAATATTTCGTAGTAAAAAGTCATTAACAATAGCAAAAGTGTGGCGGCCATATCTACTTTGCTGTTAAAAGCTTCGTTCAGGAAAGTATTAGTGACCCCGGCCCATCCAGGGGTTTCGGTTGTTGCCTTTTTAACAACAGGATTTTCTGTTATACTATTATATATGCATGTCACTTTAGAACATTTTGATTGTCGATGCAGGTGAAACCAGGCCTGAGCTCGTATGCTGGACAGCCTCAAGAGGCCGCAAAGTCCATTCTGCCTCTTCTTGACAAGGCTAAGCGCATTGTCCCTTCATGGCTTATGAAAAGGACACCACTGAAGCTTGGAGTATGTGAAAAAATTTACTATTATATATTCTAAAAAAATACTGTTATATTGTCATCAATTCCAAATAATTACCACCGATTTGAGAAATTGTTACCCTCTTCTCTAGTTACTAATTGCATGATCCAGTAAGGGTGGTTTATATGTAATTATGTTAGTAGTTATCTGTTTGGTCCAAATGTTGCATAATTAGCATCAAAATATAGCAAATTACCCTTGAAAGTTATAGAAATGTGCAGCTGTACTTCTTCTTGGTACTGCTAAAATGATATATTATTGTTTCTCAATATTTTTTCCTTTTTCTTTTCATGTCACCAATAAACATGCAGGCAACTGCTGGATTACGCCTCATCGGAAACCAACAAGCAGACCAAATTCTTGATGCGGTTAGATTCATTTTATTCATCTCCAATCCTGTGTTGGCACTTGGACATGTGATAAATATATGTATCATCCATGTTAGTGCTTGGACTAAAATATAACTGCTCCCTGATTAGAAGCTTTGTTCTTCAATACAGGTCAGAGATCTTGTCCACAAAAAGAGCAAATTCCAGTGCAAGTCCAACTGTATCAATGTTCTTGAGGGATCTCAGGAAGGATCCTACCTATGGGTATGAGTTAGTTGGTTTTTAATTTTGGTATCACAAAAATATCGGACACCACCGAAAATTAGCGAATTTCACGAAATTCAGCTGAAATTTCGCCGAAAGTTTTTTAGAGACTAGCATATAAAGTATGTTTTTTTAAAAAATAGATCTAAACAAATATCAGCATGATTTATGACTACACATCAACTTAATAGAAAAATATGCAACATAAAAAATAGAAAATATAAGTCTAAAGTTATATAGCACATGTATTAGTATATATAATGAAATTTTGGATTTTTCTTTCGGCCACCACCGAAATTACCAAAATTCACGAAATTTCAACGATATTTCGCCAAAATTTTGGACCTACTAGTAGTGACACAACAACAATTCATCTATGCTCATGCTTACCTTATCTTTACATTACCACATATTTGCATGCAATTCTCTGTAATGTTAGTGTAGAACCTTAGTGTGCGTGACCTGAGATGTAGGTTGCTCTGAATTATTTGTTGGATAAACTGGGAGGGGACTATTCCCAGACGGTAGGCGTGATTGATATGGGTGGTGGATCGGTGCAAATGGCCTATGCTGTTTCTTCATATTCTGCTGCGAGAGCTCCCGCTGTGCCTGACGGCGAGGATCCCTATATTACCAAAGAGTATTTTAAAGGAAAAGAGTACAATGTATATGTTCACAGGTTCGAATCAATCATAGTACTCCATTAATTTGTGAGACAGAGTGGTGTGTAGCATTTCCATTCCTAATCAGTTGGACTGATCAGTCAAGACTTTGTGCTTTGCAGCTACTTGCACTATGGTTCCTTTGCATCACGAGCGGAGATTTTGAAGTCCAAGAATGGACCATTCAGCTTCTGCATGCTGCGCGGATTTAGTGGTATGTTAACGACACTGCCATGGCCATGGGAATTTATGCTTAATTTGCTAATTTTTGAAAGAACATTGTCCAGCATAATATAATGTATACAATGTACTTCGTTCCTTAAACCTTTTGTGAAGGTAAATACACCTATAATGGACAGCAATACGATGCAATTGCTAGACCAGAAGGAGCATTATATGAAAAATGTAGGGAAGAGATCACCAAGGCACTGAATCTGAAGGCACCATGCAAGACAAAGAACTGCACCTTCGGTGGTGTGTGGAATGGGGGAGGTGGAGCTGGACAAAACAATATCTACGTTGCATCAGGCTTCTACTACCTTGCCTCACATGTAGGAACAAATACTATGCTTAACCTATATATAGGATTATAGGTAGATTTATTAGTTTGGATGTTCGCAAGTAACAGGAACTGAATTTCCTCACTTGCATTGGCAAGGTTGGGTTCATAGATAGCAAAGCTCCCAGCGCGAAGGCCGCTCCTGCCGCATTCAGGGCTGCTGCTAAGAAGGCTTGCCAATTGGATGTCAAGAAAGCAAAAGTTGCCTACCCAAATATTTCTGATAGTGATGTGCCATACTTGTGTATGGATCTTACTTACACGTACACATTGCTCGTTGACGGCTTCGGTGAGTTGCATCACTTCTTAAATTCAGTGAAATTTATGTTGCTTTGATTGAAGTATTTCTAGTGTTCTTGACAATCAGAGTTCAGATGGCATAGTTCGCTTCATATATATCTGATTGGATGCATTATCGCAGGTCTGCAGCCAATGAAAAAGATCACATTTGTATCCAAGGTGAAGCATGGCGAGTACTACATGGAAGCCGCCTGGCCTCTGGGTACTGCTATTGAGGCTGTGTCACCGATACTAAACGGTGATTAAACAGGATAAATGGCTGATTAAATGGACATGGCAAGCCATTGTGTAGCATTTACAGGGTGTGTAAATGGGCTAAGCCGCTAAGCGGTTGTGTAGGCGCAAACACACTACTGTTTTCTCTTGTGTTTATATTTTCCTATAGCTCCACTAATTATCTATCACATTCTTGAGATAGCTTGACATCTAAAGAACTTATGAGAATGATAAGAACCATAGAAATGTCGTTGTTGTATAAAAGATGAGTCTGATAGCAAGTTTGGTGCTATGAGATTACACAGGGCCGCCTTCTTGTAAGAAAAAGACTACTTGGGTGGAAATTTTGGTATTGCCGCTGGACTTGGTGCTGGACCAAATGCTGGTGCTAGTCTTGGTGCTGGACTAAGTGCTGGTGCTAGTTTTCCTCACCCTCTCCATTATCTAGGTGAACATCTACTAGTGCTTTGCTGCATGAAGCATCTTCTGGTACTAATCTGAATGCTTCTTTGTATGCATGCCTTGATAATGACAACGTCGACCAGTACGACGATAACTTCAGTGTCTTAGACTAGTGACATGATCACAATGCAAATTCATCTATCCTATTGGATGTTTTAACTATGTTTGTTTCTACTATATCTGCATTTAGTCTAATGGTAGGATCATCAAGGAGAGGCGGCATTGCTAAATCTTGACATGGTGGAGATGCTGTCATTAATGAAAGATTGGGAGCAAGGGGATGGAAAACTCTGCACAACATGGAGATTTGGAGTCTTTGAAAATAGAGTAAAGTCCATTACCGGTCCCTAAATTTATACTCGCAAATCGACCGTTTAAGTCCTTGAACTTGTTCGTCTATGTCATCCCGGTCCCTAAACTTGTTCCGTTGTGTCATCCCGGTCATCCTGGTCCCTAAATATAGAAATCACTCGTTTAGGTTCTCAAATTTGTTCAGTTGTGTCATCCCAGTCTTTAAACTTGGTTTTGAGCTCATCTAGTCAAAACAAAGTGATCTAAAAACTCTATATCAAAAAATAATTCATAACTTTCCATATGAACTTGAATGAAGACAAATTTTATATCAAAGTTATAGCTCTCAACACGATTTACAACTTCGTAGTTGAAAAGTTTTTTATTTGAAGTTATTTAGTATCACAAAATTTAATTTTAAATTTTAAAATCTATAAACTTACAAAAAAAATATTTTGGGACCCTAAATGATTTTAATTTTTAAAAATTGAACTACAAAGTTGTAGATCGCGTTATTGGCTATAATTTTGATATAAAATTTATCTTCATTTGAGTTCATATGAAAAAGTTACGAGTTATTTTTGATATAGAGTTTTTAGATTCGCTATGTTTTGATCCAGATGAGACTTAAAATAAGTTTAGGGACTGGGATGACACAACTGAACAAGTTTGAGAACCTATATGGGAGATTTCTAAGTTTAGAGATCAGGATGACACAGCCGAACAAGTTAGATACCTAAACAGTCATTTTGTGAGTTTAGAACCAAAATAACACATCCGAACAAGTTTAGGGACAAATACTCTTGAAAATATGTATCTTGATGAAAATATGTAATCTAGTTGACCATATCTATAAGACTATAATAATTATAAACATTTGATATGTGGGCTATACAATTTTTTCTTTCTAGTGTTTCTTATGAGGTGTGAGTTTTTACATAAAAAGGTTGTCAACGAGGCGACCATTACACTAAACAGCTCCAAGTTATATTTATAAATCAAGTTTGAACCATTAATGTTGTGCCTTTTCTTGTATGTGGCCTGTGAGTTTGTGAACTATGAGACTAAGGTCTTATTTAGTTCCACCCAAAATTTAAAATTTTTTTAAGATTCCTCGTCACATCGATTTTTACGGCACATACATAGAATATTAAATAAAAATAAAAAAATAATTAATTGGACAATTTACATGTAATTTGGGAGACGGATCTTTTGAGCCTAGTTACTCCATAATGGATAATAATTGTCGATACAAATGAAAGTGCTACAGTATTCAAATCTAAAAAGGTTTTGATCTAAACAAGGCCTAAACTGAGTCTGTTACCGACTGAAACTTGAGAGACATGGATGAGTTAGTCGGTTGTCTGAAGTGTCTCTAATAACAGTTATTAAATATTGAAGTTGGTTTTGAAAACCTGAGCTATGACTTGTAAGACAGTACAAGGCCTGGGCCAGCACAAGTGCGGCCCAGCTCGGCATGGTCTGACCCTAGGTTCATGCCTGGGCTGTAGGCACAATTCGTGGCTGGCACGGCACGATAAGATGAACTGATAGGCCATGTCTCAACGGGCCTCACCGTACATATACATGTTTTATTTATGGAAAATATGTATGATTTTTTTGTGTATTTTCTATTATTTCTCAAACATAAATATAGAATATTAGTTACAAATCAACTAAAATTTACAAGAAATAATTGCTGCAACTTTTTCATGGCACTGAGTATGGGAAGAGACCGGTATACGTCTGAGAGATGTGTTCAGAAGGAAGGTGCATCTGGTTGCTTCTCTGGCAATGCAGCCAAGAAGGCAGGATGTTCCAGGTACGCCTCATGGAGCCTCGCCAGGACAGGGTAAGCTGACTGCAAGGTGAAAAAATGGTTCCTTAGAGCCAACAGCTGAATATGATGATTTTTTTAAGTTCATCAGTTCGCTCCCTTTTTCAGTAGTAGGCAAACTGTAATTGTAAGCGTTATGCAGACCTACTCCGTTTCCTTATTCAGCATTTCAGAGAACAACAAAATATTGAGCATTCGCAAGAGGAATTGTGTATCTTGGTTCAAGAAAACAAAACAAACAAGGTCTTGTGCTTGTACTTCAACACTGAGCAAGCTGCAAGCACCAAGCTTGCAATGCTGTTCTATCCCCTCTTGAGATTTATAAATAGTAAAGAATAAGCCGTAATTCGCGGTGGTAGTGGTACCTACCATATCAATTCCAAAGCGCTTAATTCCACCGTATATCTGTGGTTCCAGAAATACATCTGCCTGTACAGTGTCAGCAAGTAAATATCACCATCCTTGGATAATCTACGAGATTATAAGTTAAAAGTTTTAGCCTAAAACTTATAGTACCATCTTTTTGAACAGACATTTTTGTATGAGATTATAAGCTAAAAGTTTTAGCCTAAAACTTATAGTATCATCACATTAGTAATTTTGGCGTGTAATGGTGTAAAATCTTGATTTGGAACTTTTGAGTTGCTTATGAGATTTTTGTACAAGAGTAACAATTTTTTTTAAAAGAAATAAGGAAATGAGGTTTGAAGAACAAACCAGCTGGATTTCGTTTCCTGTGGCATATTTGGTGCTGCATCCTTTCAACAGCTTCTCAAGAGCTGAACATCCGTGGAGAAATAGAAACTGAGATGCTAGGGCAGCAAAATTTATGATATCACAAATTATAAAACAATGGCAGTGGACAGAGAACTTCTAAATCATGAAATGGGAACAGCATGACAGTCGTTTGATTGGCATGGTTGTAGTTGTAGACTTCTTTTTCATCTAATCTTAACTGAATTGACTAAAATGGTGACAGGCTACAGAACCTGTGAAGCCCCTGTTGATGTGATGTTGGGTCCACTTAATTGCTTCACTGGAGTCTAACTTCTCCTCGATGAAATTCTGCAGTTAAGGCGAAGAACAAGTTTGCCACATCTACGTCAAAAAAAGAAAGAAAGAAATAATCGATACAGTTACTGATATAAATAACTGTTTGGGAGCTCCTGCTTCCAAACTCACCCACAGGATAGTTTTGTAGTGGCTGGATGCTTGAACCAACGATGCTTGCAATCTGCAACTCAAAGAAAATATGACCATTTCATTGAGATGCAAGGATTTGGAGGAGTTGCTGGCAAAGTAAATTAGGACGTGCTTTCGTTTATGTTTATCACGAAAGTTAAGTGTCTTCAGGATAAAATTATTTCGTTAGTGTTCCTTTTTTTTCTGAAACTACTTGAAATAATTTTGGTGGTACAAAAATAGAGACTAACCTGGATATTCAGTGCTCTCTTATTGGGGTCCTGTGGTAGCAGAGGATACTGGGGGTACTTGTCCTCTAGGTACTAGTCCACCATAAGAAACATCAACTTCATGATGGCCATTCAGGATGTAAAACTACTCAAATTCTACACCCTGTGTATCATCAGTATATATGTATCCCATGCATGCCTTACCAGCAAGATTGCAAATGAATCTGCGATAACTGTGTCGCCATCCACCAATGCCGGAACATACTTGATTGGGTTCAACCTCTCAAACTCTGTAGCCAAAAGGGGCAAATTAAGCAGTTTTCAGACCAATACTTCTGTACCTGGATTTTGCGAAGAACACTAGTAGACTCTTAAACCATTTGTATATAACCACCTGGATCTGACTGCTCGTTTGCGAGGAGATTCACTGGCTTATACTCGTACTCCAGTCCTTGCGAGGAGATTCAGAACGTTCATGTTCAGTTAACACCTCTGAAACAATGGCCCTTGCGACACAGGTCTGACAGAGCCGTAACGAGTAGATGAGGATTACCTTTGAGATTAAGGGCTATGCGGACGCGTTGCGAGCATGAGCTTCGCCAGAACGAGTAGAGCTTCAGCTTTAGGTTTTTTGCCGGCACCGCTGCCGCCGGCACGGCTACCGCTCCGGTGAGCTCCTGAGTGGAAGCGAACCAAATCAAAGAAGAGGCGGCGGCCCTGATCAGTTGCTCTGCTATAGACTACAGGTGATGAAACGGAGACCAAGCTGCGTGTACCTGTGGCACGTTGGATGGATCATCGGACGCCATGACGCGATGGAGGCGATCGATATGGTGTGTGTCGGCCTGTCGGGGGTCAACGGCTTTTGTTCTTGGTTTGGATGGTTTGGAGCTTTAGCTGCCGTGGAGGGGCGAGTGGAGTAGGACAAAGTGCCCTCGAAGTAAGGTTGGGGGAATTCTAAGCTCCTGTACAAAAGGCATCCATATTCCATAGTGATGAAAGCCACCTGTTGCGCTGACTGTACGAGCTCATCAGCTGCAGAGTATATACCCTCGTCGAATGTACCTTAGGCCTCCCGCAAGTCCCCGCGTCCATGAATAAATGCACATCTTATTTTTTAAAAAGTTAAATATTTTTAAGTTTGACTAAATATATATAAAAATATACTAATATTTATCATTTCTAATATGTATCATTAAATTGAGCATTAAATGTATTTTTATAATATATTTATTCACAGATACAAATATTGATAATATTTTGATATATTTCTAATCAAACTTAAAAAAGTTTGACTCCTCGCGAATTAAGATATGCATTTATTTGTATACGGAGGGAGTAGTGTTTATCCAACATGCTTGTAGAAATTTAGAGTTAAAAGCCATATTTATTTTTCTACAAATGATTGAAACTTTAGATCGTCTTGGAAACTAGTTTAATTTGCACTTGTGCGAGTTTTATTATAGTAAGTTTATAATAAGTTTGCCCAGATGCTTCTCTAGAAGCTGAATATTTGTTTCTGTTACATAAAAAAGATTTAATAGAAAAAATTTATAATTGATTTAATGTTACTTACTTTGTATAATAAATGTTAGTGTTTTTATGTAGTTTTTGTCAACCTTAAATCATTTGACTTCTGAAAAAAATACACCACGGCTTGTCGAAGTATGTTTCTTCGCCTTATTTGTGTAAGCTTCTCATGACTCTTGCCTGTCTTCTAGGGTCTTTCATTCTTATCTTTGATATTTCTTTATTTGAAATATTGATTGCTTGATCTTCATGTTAGCCTAACTCAAGTTCATCTCTTGCATCGATGAAAACAAGTTTCTTATATACTATTCCCTCCTTTTTCCAATTATGTTGTTTTGACTTTTTTTGGTACAATCTATGTCTTTAGATATAATAATATGTCTAGATACATAGTAAATATAGGTAAACCAAAAAAGTCAAAGTGACTTATAATTTAGAACAGAGAGAGTAACAAATATTGTTAGTCCTAATACTTATGGCCATCCAACCACCAAAACCCTTGCTAGTGTAAATGTTTCTTCTACGATGGATGAAATGACCTATGTCTAAGAGAATATTCTCTCCTGGGATCAAACGTACTTATCTCAAATGAACAGTATAAATTTTGGGTTCAACCTATCTCAACTTATCTCAACCTACTTTAACTATCGAATCAAACACATGTACTGGTTTAAGTGCATATTTGGTTTCTACCCTCATTGTACCAAGCTAGAAATTTTACAATAGCCAATGTAGGGCATGGCCAAAATTTGATAATACACAAGGTGTTTGGATTAGAACCATGCCAAAAATGCTAAAAATCCTTTTGTGTATAGCAATATAAGTATGACACACGGATCCCATGTGTCAAAAAAATTTAAGAACTAATAATAGGTAATATGGATCTATGCTGATTTAGTCGCAACAAATACTTATTTATACATTGGAAAATCTGTTTAACTGGTATAATCAATTGATGTTTGAAAACCAAACAATAAATGCTAATGACAACACCAATCTCCTTGTCCTTCTGCACCATCAGGTCGGCAAGCATTTCAGCCGCTCCAAAGCTTTGCCTTCAACCTCACTGGTGAGGATGAGGACGGCCATCTCATCTATTCCTTTTCCTCTCAATCATCTACCGCTCCCGTCCATCTCCACTTCAAATCTTTCATTGATGAGCTCGAGGCTGCCACAAATGGCACTCGCTGCACGGTGACACCTATTGTTGTGGCACAACTTCCATGGCCATGTAGGATGACATGCCAAACGAATGAGAGTATTGGTGTGCCATCGGCTATCGTTGCAGCCTGAGGTTCTTGTTGTGGCAGGTTGCGGCGAAGAGCTTGCGCATGCGCTTAGAGTGGTGTTGTGTCTACGCGAGGATAGAGGAGCCTCCTCCCCGTGACGACGAGCAAAGGTGCTAGAAAATAGAGCTATCAAGCGGTGATCACTCGGTTGCACCGAATAATCATGGAATGCATTCCCAAAGCCAATGAAACAAAAGACATTTTCAAATCCTAGGTAGCGCAACCACATCCGGTGTTGGACCAAAGAACACCTATGAGATTTGTACACGACAAACTAGTCTATTTTTTTACCAAGTTCATAGTATTTCTTATTAACAATTATGTCTCCAACTAGGTTTACTTTAAACATATTATTAATAACTAATTTATACAATCTTGTATATAAATGTTATTAATTTGTATATAACTTTGGTCAAACCTAGACTCTTTGAAAAGTGAGAATTGAATCCTTTTATAAACAACATGATACATATCGAGCATCCATGGTACCCTACCAGATTGTAACATTGCCATGGATGGTTCTTGCTTTGTTGACAAATATTGACAATAGGGTGGGGGATGAACTGCTGTTGTAGCAAGAGAAGGTGTGCACGAAGGGTTTGTTTTGGGGCTATTGCTGCCCGTGAACGAATGCAGTACAGTACCGACTTGCTACTTCTGACATCAGTCGCGACTGTTGGTCTGTTGCCACTTGAAGAAGGCTGTGCGCTTTTGTACCGTCGTACTTGGAACAAAATCACAAACATTCAAAATAAAAGATATTCATGTCTTGTTTAGTTCCCAATTTTTTTTTGGTTCGAGCACTGTAATATTTTCGTTTTTATTTGACAAATATTATTCAATCATAGACTAACTAGACTCAAAAGATTTATCTCACGATTTACAGTTAAGTTGTGCAATTAGTTTTTGTTTTTATCTATATTTAATGCTCCATGCATGTACCGTAAGATTCGATATGACGAGAAATCTTAAAAAAAATTTAGTTTTTGGGATGAACTAAACAAGGCCTTCAATTATGATTCGAAATCCAGTGCCATTTACGTATGCCCCATGCCTCAGCTGCTGAAAGCGTTATGTTGTACTTTGTTCATCCTGCCAAAAGACATCGCTGGTGTTTTTATTATGGATGGATGATGAAAGCATGCTAAGGCCTTGTTTAGTTGACTCAAAAATCCAAAACTTTTAAAGATTTCCATCACATCGAATCTTACGGTACATACATGAAGCATTAAATATAGATGAAAATAAAAACTAATTACACAGTTTGTCTGTAAATTGCGAGACGAATCTTTAAAAAATAGTTACTTCATAATTGGTCTATGAAGTAACTAGACTTAAAAGATTGGTCTCGCGATTTTCAACCAAACTGTTTAATTAGGCCAGTCTTAGTGGAGGTTTTACTAGAATGTCATGCACATTTATTAGAGCGCCATGTCAGCAAAACTGCACTTTTTGCATGAAACGAAGAAAAGAGAGAAGGAAGTAGTTTCACCATGGTGAAACTCCACTGACTTTGTTTCCCACGCGGTGAAACAGGATGAAATCCCCATTGAGGGCCAAATCGTTTCACCATCTTGCATGTGATCCAATCATTTTGTAGCAATTAAATGCTTTGCTTAGCCTTGGAAACAACAAAGTGAAATACTCCATTGCTGGGGTTATTTCATAGATAGTTTCATTTCAATCTCAATGACGTGTTGGTATGTGAAATCGTGCAATGACACTCTCTATTGAGACTGACCTTAGTTTTATTTTTTTATCTATATTTAATGTTCCATGTATGTGTCTAAAGATTCGATAGGATGGATGAAATTTTTTTTTTTTAAACTAAAAAGGCCTACGCCATGCTAACGAGCTCCTGCACCAATGCTAATGATGTTATTTTGTCACATCAGATGGGAAAATAAGCAGAAGCTGACAGCACAGTTACAGTCGCTGGGGAATAGGTCCCACATGTAAGCGGTCCCACATGACAGCAGGTAGGCTTTGCACAAGAGCAGTAGCTGACCGTTTCCCCGTCAGGGTGGAACTGAGAATCACAGTCCTATCAGGGGCTGAGATGCAAATTCCTACAGGAAAAAAGGAAGCGAGCCCTTGCGAAACGTTTCATCTACCCCCTCGACGTGATTCAAAATCCGCGCCCTGGTCCCCCATCCCGTCCCTCCCTCCGGCCTCTTCTAAAAATCCTGGTGGCTCTCGCTGTCCTCAAGCTCCGCTGCCCCCCCCCCCGTCCCCCCACCCCCACCCCGCCTCGCTCCCAGCCTCCCCAAAAACCCTAACCCTAGCCAGCACCCGCACCGGGGAGATGGACGGCGGCGGCACGCACCGCACGCCGGAAGACGTGTTCCGGGACTTCCGCGCGCGGCGGGCTGGCATGATCAAAGCGCTCACCACCGGTACGTACGCGCCTGCTTGTTCCTCACCCATTTCTCCCCTTCCCTCGCGGAATTTGAGGATTCATGAGGCCGCGGACGCTTCGACCGATTGGTTTCCTGGCGGCTAATTGGTTTGATTTGGTTGGTTTTCTTGCAGACGTGGAGAAGTTCTACCAGCAGTGTGACCCAGGTGAGCTCGCGCACGCGCTCCGCCGATTCTCCGCACCCGTGCCCCTCGAATTCGCACGATTCGGTGGCGTTCGCGCTGTTTCTTGCCGGAAACTTGCGGTCTTCGAGGAGCTTGACTTCGAGGTTTTGTGCGATTTTTTGTGTTCGTCGCTGAGAGGAGGAAGCGTTTTGTGGATTTGGCACTGGTTTTGGGGTGGTTTCGCTTCTCGCTTCGATCCAATCCCTGGATTTTACGGGAATTTGTACTCTGCTGGTTTTGGGAATTTTGGCCTTGAAGTTGAAGGCAAAGCTTCTCTGCTTTTTACCCCAAGCAGAAAAGTTTGGTCGGGATTATTCTCTGCTGGTTTGGTGCTTCGATCCAGTAGCGGATTAGTTTTGTGCGAAAAAAAAAGGATATGGGACGAATGAGGTATAGGAGGGTGCTGGCTTTTTTCTCCCCTAGGATTGAGCTACTTTCTAATTGGGTGACGTTTACCTGTACTGTCTTGAGTTTGGGAGAGCAGGGGAGTACGTATATATATAATATAACTGAAAAAGTAGTGGCTGGTGACCTCGTTGCCAGCCCACCTCACGCGGGGTGTTTTTGGGCTTTCGTTTGGGCCAGCCAGAACATTGGGTAGCTTTCAGCGACAACGTCAAAAGGAATACTTAATAGGAAAGTCACTGGAGCATAGGTAGCACTGACAGTCTGGCACAAGGTTTCTTTGGCGTCCTAGTGGAACTGTCCTCTCTTTTTTTTCTGTTTCCGTTATAACAAAACAATTTTACCATTTTAACTTTTAGGTTCCTTGCTGCTATGTAGTCCATGGCTACTGTTCTACATTCACTTAATTAGGTTATAGTAATAGTAATACCTTGCTGGACACTAGTAGGCAGTAGCATCTTATCCCTGATGGATATAGCTCTGTACAAAGTTGTGGATTAGTATCCTGGTTTTCCTGTTTGGGTTGTGGCGATGTTAGAAGGGTATAAATTACAATTCACCCATTCCTGCTTCTTTCTTTTGGTCTTTTGTGTCACTTGCAGTCCTTATCAAACTTTATTGGTTCTGGATTCTCTTAATTAGATAGCATGGAAGAAAGAATCTTGTCAAGGACCTGGAATCTTAAGGTTTAACATTTTGTTTGCAGAGAAAGAGAATCTGTGTTTGTATGGTCTTCCCAATGAAACATGGGAAGTGAACTTGCCTGCAGAGGAGGTTCCTCCTGAACTTCCAGAGCCAGCTCTGGGAATTAATTTTGCTCGTGACGGGATGGATGAGAAAGATTGGCTGTCACTAGTAGCGGTGCACAGTGATGCTTGGTTGCTGGCTGTGGCCTTTTACTTTGGTGCAAGATTTGGATTTGACAAAGAATCCAGGTATTGTATTTGCAGCTTGTCCATTTCTATAGCTTTCCTATGTTGTGGACTTGTGGTAACCAATCTTGTTACCATATGTTGCTTTGCTTGTATGCTATTGAATAGGGGCCTCTATCTAGTCTTATTGGTGTTCTCTTGCAGTTAATCCTTACCATTGTTTGCATTGATTGTCTTGAAAAATAGAGTTACTTTTGTCATCAAAGTCGTTGTGGAGCATATACTGTTATCATGTCAATTCCAATCTGCCTCCTTCTTTTGATTGTTTTTATTTCAGTTGTTCTGTACCATTCTTTGTAACCAATTTTTCATCAAAATTTAAAGGTGAATTGGGCATCAGTGCATACAAATGACTTGCTAAGGATCACTTTTTGTTTATACACTGAAATTTATTGTTTACATTATGTGTGAACTTGCCTAGGTGAATTACAAGAATAGTATATTCTTCACAATCTGCAATAACCTGTGGTGTTTGGACATTGACATGGCTTATATCTGCAACATTGTCTGCACCTTTTTATACGAACGTTGTAATAAAACTTGTAAAATCATTGTGTTTTGAAAGTATTTTTCACAACGAATCAATTTTTACTATTTCCATATGCTCAATTCAAGGTTTCACAGAAATCAATGGTCATAGTTAGAGAAGTTTGGTTCATGCATTTACTAACCGAGGTAGTATCTTCTTTATGTTTTACCAAAACAATCTAAAATGCTCGTCATTTACCATTTTAATTAATGAACTTAGGCCTGGTTTAGATCCAAATTTTTTTGGGGTTTTGGTACTGTAGCACTTTTGTTTATATTTGACAAACATTGTCCAATCATGGACTAACTAGGCTTAAAAGATTCGTTTCGCGATTTACAGGTAAACTGTGCAATTAGTTATTTTTTAATTTATATTTAATGCTCCATGCATGTGCCGCAAGATTCGATGTGATGGGGAATCTTGTAAACTTTTGGATTTTTGATTGCATTTAAACAGGGCCTTAGCAATCATAATTTATTTCTGGATGTGCAGTCAATGAACATAAATTTTTTGAACTAGATGGAGCACTATTAATAGCCTTTACTATGCTTATGGGAATCAAATATGTGTTGTATCAAAGAGGAATATGGTTGGGGAAGTGTTTTTTTTTGAAAAACAAGGTGGCAGGAGCTCTGCCTTGCATTGAAGTAGGAGAAAGAAAATAGCACGTTTCGACTCAGTGGGCTGCATGACGTCCCCTAGAGAGAGGGACAAACAGGATACAAAGCAAACAAATCTAGATCCTTCCTTTACATGGTTTGAAAAGACCGTTGCCGTTGTTCCATGTCTTCTTTTATGTGTAACACTACCGATAGAGGCGTTGAGCTCTTATTTTGGAATATCCTCCGGTTCCATTCTTTCCACAAATTCCACGTGACATAAATGCATAGGCCATTGCTTTTTTTTGTATTTTCTCTTTTGGCACTGTCTTAACAGCAGCTTCCCACCAATCAGCAATGGAGGTGCAGTGTTCCAAAAGGTGGTATAGGCGTCGCTAGGCGCACACAAGTGCTGGGCGGAGGGCACCGCCTCACCTCACCTATGGGGGTAGGTGGAGGGATAGGTGATGAGCCCACAAATCCAGGGTCGCCCTGCTTGAGGGAGGGAGCTGCGCTGTCACTTGTTGTCCTCCCTCCTACATCTTCGGTCCAGAAACATTGATGCCCATTTGTTTGAAGGGGGGGAGAAGGGAGCAGAACTGCAGAAGGGGAAGGCCTTAGGGTCGTTGGCGGTGTGGGGATTGTACGTCGTGGCGCCGCGGTTCGTGGTGCTGTGCGGCTGGCCTGCTGCAGCCGCCCTGAGAGGGATGCTGGGTACAGCGTACAAGATAAGGATAAGATGGAGCAATTTTGTGATTTGCCCCTTTTTTTCTAAGAACTTCTGGAAACTTCCTTGCTATGATTCTCTTTACTGGTTTCTTACATTCTGCTCCCTAGAAGTTATATTTTCTCACAAAATACTATTAGATATAGTTTTATTTGTTATTTCTCCTCTCATAAACTCCTCTCTGGTACTGTAGCAACAAGAATTACACACACATGTTAGTGTTTAATTCACAGTTGGTCAATTAAGTATACATAGTGCAGACTGATATAAACGCCTAGGAAAAGCCTAGCCTCGCCTAGGCACGCCTAAGCTCTATGCGATGGTCACCGCCTAGGGAGCACCTAGTGCCTTTTGTAACCGCCTAGAGAGTGCCTAGCGCCTTTTGTAACCTTGTGGAGGTGTAACTAGCATCCTGGAAATGTGAAGGTAGAGAGAATTTCTCCCATGCTAGCAATTGCCTCCAAATGTCAGCCTCAAAAGGGCAAAGCAGACATAAATAAAGACCTGTGTCCCCTGTTGACCATGAGATAGTGCACAAGATGTTTGATGTGTCTATCCTCTTTTTGCCAGATTATCAACCGTTAGAATTTTATCTTGGATTAAGGTACAAGTGAAGAGCTTGCTTATTTTCTGCTTCTGCTTTCCAAATCAAGTTGTTGCAGAAGGTCTTGAAGTTGAAGGACCCAGCGAATTGAATCTGACACGCCGACTTATGGTGGGTGATAAATTGCTCAAGCCTAGTAGTGTCATTTATTCTACCCTGCAGCATACATTGTTAGTAGCTCTTGGCTGACATATTTGTTCTTATGCTTAACTAAGTTATAGAGATTTGGAGCCAAGGTTCTCGGAGCAACTTCATGAGCCAACTGCTGTTCTAGAATTTGGCCTTTTTTCCATTTACTATGGTGGATGAGTTGAAAAGCAAGTGGTCTGTGGTGTCACAAGGGGTGTGACAAGGGGTGTCCATGTGGACCCATGGTTTACAGTCACTGACCCATTCTAGCCAGAGCCATCACAGCCTCAATGCTGCCCGTCCAAATTTTTGCAAGTCTGGGACACCTAATCCGCCAAACTTCTTTGGATGTTTTACTCTTCCCCAGTTGACTAGTAGTGGCCTTCATTGGCCTTTTCTTTTTTCTTTCCAAAGGAAGGACCTATGGATCCAGTCTATTGCTTTCTATGCCCATGCCAGTGCAGGGAAGGTAGTGAGGAAGTAAGTGGGTGTGGAGGACAAAACAAAACTTCCAAGCCTTCCAGCCTTGTTGAGTGACCTTGCTATCCTGGCAATCTTTTATTGATCTCTTTGATTAGTAGCTGCACATGCATTCAAGTTCATGAGTGTGTAGATATTTGCATGGAAAAGCTTTCCTCTCGCCTTGAAAGTCCGCAGGATGTTGTTGAGGTCAAGGTCTTCAGAGTACTTTCAAAGTTTGGTTTGGGAAGTGCTTGCTTCATAAATTTTGGCTTCGTTGCGCATGGTAACTGTTGTTACAATTGTGTGGATATGTAATAGGATAACGTTAACTTTGGCCTGTTGGGTCTTGCGTTGTATGCATATATCCCCTCAGATTTCTAGGTTAGCGTAACATGGTATTGGAGCATCCTTAGCGAAGGATGGGATCCTCACATGCTGTCATTGGCATTCAAGCTGTGCTATGTGTTGTGTCATCATTCCTGGCTCTCATTGGGTCAGTTGTTACCTACGCATGATGCTTGTTGTGCTTCCTTTTTTCTCTACTTATCTTTGGGATGTTTGGGCTCAGATCATCAGAATCTTAATTGGTGCCAACTTCTATAGAGATAATGTTTGCAGCGCTGTTTGCTAAGATTTGTGACGTCTTCGGTCAGAGTTCGAAAAACCTCATACAACTTAATAGCTCAGTCATAGCATTCGAAACACCTTTCACTGGATGGTTGATGTTCTTTCCAAGCTATTACTTATTGGAAACATTCTTGCTCCTTTTGTTAGTTTTCATTGGTGACTCCATCTCCAACAGTTCTGGCTGCTCAGTGACCCCCTGGCTGATATTTGACTGCACCTGTCCAATGTCTACACTCAGAACTTGAACATCAGAACTCAGAAGATCCTGGATGGTTATGTTGTAGGCTTGATCATGAAGATCCCAGCTGCAAGCATTTTCAGCATGGCTATATGAGATTCTATGTGTTAGAATGGTTAGAAAGGTCATGCATTTTCCCTCTCCAAAAAGATTTAAAGGATTTGTTCCTGTGCTACATGCTGGTGGAGGTTGACAATCTCCACTCTGAGTTTTTTTATTATCTTCTGCTACTATCTCCTTTATCACTAATTCTTTAGCTCCAGGAGAACAGCAACTCAAACTTGTGTCATGTTATTTGTTAAATCTGTATCTTAGATGAATCTTTCTTCTGTGTCAAGACCATGGGCATATTCAGAATTTCAGACCATCTCAAACTTCCTACCATGCATTGCTAACCTATTGGACATTCGATGCTTCTGCTCGTTATGCTTGAGGCCTTGTTTAGTTCCCAAAAATTTTCAAGATTCCCCATCACATCGAATCTTGCGGCACATGCATGGTGCATTAAATATACATGAAAACAAAAACTAATTGCACAGCTTATCTGTAAATCGCGAGACGAATTTTTTAAGCCTAGTTACTCCATGATTGGACAATGTTTGTCAAATAAAAACAAAAGTGCTACAGTGTCGAAATCCAAAATTTTTTGCGAACTGAACAAGGCCACACAAGATGCCAATTTGCTTTGGTTATGCTTTATACTACACGAAAGTATCTTGTATTCAGACAGCTGAATAGCTGGTATTACCTGTTTCTTCTCATTTGGCTCCCTCCATACTTCCTGGTTTATTACACTGGAGTTGATTTACATGCCTAGTGGAATCAATCCTATGCCTGCATATGACTCTGCTTAGCTCCTTATGTTCCCCACATTTTGGCGATGAAGTTGGGTCCACTATTGTTTGCCATACAATCTTCAGGTATTATCTGTCCGCAAGGTTGATGTGTAGGTGAATATCCGTTCTTCCCCTCCCACAGTATGATCATCTTTGATTTCTTTGCTGCACCTGTTATTTTCTTTTTCTTCATGAGCATATCAAAATTGTATTATCAGACGATGAAGTGTTTTGTTGTCCTGGTTACAAGCACTAGGGCTATTATGCTACTATCTTTCTAATCATTATCTTTGTTCTATCATATCTACGATTTCTTTCTTTCTCATGAGCAAAGCAAGTTCTCTTCTAAGTCTATGGAAGTATTTTTTTTCCTTTGGTCATGACTTTGCACAAGGGATACAATGTTATGATATTTTTAGCTAGTGTTATCAGATTAATCGTCCTGCTCGGTGTCTTAGTCAGTATCCTGGACTCAACTAGGGTCTACAACTCTATTAGTCAGATTGGTTTCCTGGTCATCCGATTACTTGCTGACTAATTGTGATTATTCGACGACTTGGGGGGGGGGGGGGGGGGGGAGGATGACCGCAAACAGAATGGAATAATTGCTGGGCTGCATCTGGGATGGCTTAGACCACTTAGGCTCATGTTCAGACCAGTTTACATACTGACATGCAGCTTGCAGCCACCATCAGAGATCACCAATGCTTTCCAACCCAGGAGCTGATCAGCAATGCGGTCAATAATGGGCTGGACATGTTCCTTGGTTAGTTTCTTTAAGGAGAGGGGGCAATCCTAAATATTTGCATGGGAAGTCTTTAAGTGCACAAGGCAGCAAGTTTTGTACAGCTGCTGTTGGGGTAATTGTTGAATACCTCCACCTTTGGGACTTATCAGATTTTTATTTGCAACCAGCTGTTGAGGATAGACATATATGGTGGCGACAGTATTTGGCCAAGACACCATATGAGGGCTTATTTCTGGGGTCTACACTTTTTGGGCTGTGGGAAAGAGTTTGGAAGACATGGGCACGCCCCAAATGCTGCTTCTTTGTATGGTTGGTTGCTCACAACCGATGTTGGGCAGAGGATCGCTGTGGGCTCCCTCATCCCGAGTGTTGCCCTCTGTGTGACCAGGCTGCTGAGACCATTTATCACCTCTTAGTCCTTTGTGTTTTCGCAAGAGGATTTTGGTTCCGTTTCATTTCACAAATCAGACTCAAGCCTTCTCCCCGCAGCCCACAGAAACCTCTTTCCATAATTTGTGGGAAAAAGTGAGCAGTGCTGCTAGCGGCATGATAAGGCAAGTAATCAACTATCTCATATCCTTGGAGCATGGACTTTATGGACACACCACAACAGGAGCAACTTTTATGGTGCAGCTCCAAGTATTGCAGGCGCACTTGTAGGTGAAGATGAACGAAAGTTGTGGTGTTTGGCAGGGGCTTGAGGTATATTCCTCTTGACTGCCCCCGCTCCAGGAGGTTAGAGTCCTGTTTTTGGTCAAATTTAGTATCATTCACAGGCACGAATGTAATCAAAGAACAGTGGAATTGCCGAGTGGGTTTGAGTTTAGGGTTGTGTTGTTTGTGTTGTGTTGTATAGGTTTTTGTCCCATTTTATCTTAATATACTGATGTGCAGCTCTCCTATGTTTTCAAGAAAAAAAAAGAAAAGAAAAAAAGAGTTATCTTATGCTTGATTTGTACTCTAGAACATATAGGATATAAGTATATCTTTGGTATATTAGTCCTGGTATATAGGACGATTAGGACTGACCAGGGTGGTCAACGACTAATCACATTATTCACCTGGTTGGTCCCATGGCGACTAGGTTGGACTAGACGACTTGATAACATTGTTTCTTATTGTGATCTTTCTACCCAATGTATTGGCGTCTCCTATTGTTTCATTTGTTTTAAAGTGTCATTTGATACATCTACTCATCAATCATTGTCTTCACCATATTCTGTCGGTTCGCCTTAGATATGAATACACATGGTTTTGTATGGTTGTTTCTCTTTACTTTTCCAATTGTTTCTGTTTAAGAGCTTAATCTATCATGATATGTTAGGATCAAGCTTGCTGTCATGAATTCATGATAGATTTGGGAGCTGTCCTGCTGACCGCATGCAAACGTTGTCTTCATTATGGGCTTGATCTTCTATTGTATGAATGTAGACTTGGTGCAAAACTACATTACCATCGAAATCAGAAGGCACTGGGAATCAGTTAATGACAATGTGGCATGTGCTTTTCTCACAGTTTGTTAGGATAATTCTTTAAGATGTGGGCTATAGTTTTCTTCTTTATACAAAAATGAAAAAGATAACACCTTTTCTTCTTTTGCTTGAGCTACTGGGGTGTAATTCTAGTTTGTACTGTGTTGCTGAAGTTAACTGAGAAGTGGTCAAAGTAACTTTAGTAGCATTGTTTTTTTCCACACCGGTAAACCGAATTTCATTACCAAGGCAACGAAATTACAAAGTCAACGTTTGAACCAAACAAAAACAGCTAACTAGAGAATCAGTTTGGTAATCATGTGCAGTCCTATATTCCTGTGCTTCAGCATTAGTTTGTTTTAGTGTTGATTAGTTATAGTGTTCTATGGAAGCTACAGAAACCAATGGTTGGAGGCTGTCCTCCACTGTTATCTTGACTGAAAAGTGTTGGGTATATTGAATTTGAGTCTACATTCGAACTACAAAATTCCAAATTTGGAATTTTATCAGTCGAACTCAAAGATGTAAGTTAAACCACTATATGGATGTCAAATCTTTAAATAATTAAATTTATTTATCTTGGTTGAAATGAATTTGAGTTTTGCAATTACAAGTTTAGATGCATCATTGAACATTTAATTATATGCTTTTGCATACGCTTTTGTGAATGACCTGGATATTTTCATATTCATGTTAAGGATGCTGGCCTTTTAATAATACTAGTTTGTTAAAGAATTGCCTTGAGGTTTGTGAAGGTCTTCTTTAAACATGGCCCCAGTTCTCATGTTCATCTGTCTGACACCCTTTCCCTCAAGCAGTCATGCAGAAAGGAAGTGTTCTATTTCCATCCAGTGGAATCTCTCTTACCACTGAAATAGAGAATTCTCTTCCCAGATTAGAAAATCCTAGCAACAGATAATCAAATCCTGGTTGTTTTGAAATAATAAGCTGTACTGCACTTAAATTATCACTGGTAACAGGGTGTAGAAACTCATTGAGGAATTCAATTATATGTCCCTGAGCTTTGAAACTAATGCTTTCATACATGTGTTGATCTTTTCCGTTAAATTTTGGTTATACGTGATGCTTCATGTGTGCATCAGATGCTGATGCAAATCATACTGTAAAATCCTTCTGGTGTACCTTAAATTTCATCATGTGAATGATAAGATTGAAAATGTTTGTTGTTTTATTCAGCTAGAATATTTTCCTTACAAGTATTCTAGGTGTTCTAGTATTCTATGGTCTAAAGCAATTTGATGGATTCTTTAACATTCGCAGTCAGCTAGAATGTAATCGCTTTTTGTGAAATTGTTGCAGGAAGCGGCTTTTTGTCATGATTAATAACCTCCCTACCATATATGAAGTTGTCACGGGAACTGCCAAGAAGCAAACCAAGGAGAAAACTCCCAAAAGCAGCAGCAAGAGCAATAAATCTGGCTCAAAAGTATGATTGACTGCATACTTCTTTCAACTTTTTTCTTTGGCCATAATTAACCTCCTAAATTCATTCCATTATTCTTTTTGTCACTAAACACATGCAGCCACCACGCCAGCCAGAACCCAACTCAAGGGGTTCCAAGATGCCACCTCCAAAGGATGAGGATGATAGCGGAGGCGAGGAAGAGGAGGAAGAGGAAGATCATGAAAACACATTGTGTGGTGCTTGTGGTGACAACTACGGACAGGATGAGTTCTGGATATGCTGTGATGCCTGTGAGACTTGGTTCCATGGCAAGTGTGTCAAGATCACTCCTGCCAAGGCCGAGCACATCAAGCACTACAAGTGTCCGAACTGCAGTGGTAGTAGCAAGAGAGCGCGGGTGTGATCCTGCTGGATATATCCATCTCTCATGCCTGAAGAACCAAGAATTTGACTTGCTGTAAAACGGGTCGAATGCCCGATGGTTATGCATTTAGTTGTTGCTTTCAGTTTAGGACCAGCTGTAGGGTCTTGATGTGCTGTTTGTTGTATGTCAGAGACATTCTAGATCTATTGTTAGTAACTAGGAACTAACTGTAGTAGCCTGTATTTCTTCAAGCTTCTCCCAGTGCGCCTGTACTGGACTGAGAAACTGTTTTAGATCTAAGTTGTGCATTATGTACGACCGTCTACTCATGTTAGTTTGTTAAAAAGTTGTGTGCTGGCATTCTCTGCGTGCATACTCATATGAAACTCTACATCTCCATTAACCATGTTTACAAGCTAATTGACATCTCGATTAACCATGTTTACAAGCTAATTGACTTCAAGTCTATTTTGCTCGCACGTCGCACCTGCCGCCTGATGGTTTGTGTCTGCCCAGTTAGAGTTTCCCAAGTGTATATGCCCTATTCTGTGTTAGATTTTGAGATGTATTGCTGCGTCATCTTTCCATCCGGCAGCATGCATATCTTTGCATACTTTCTGAGGCAGCTTATGTATGGTGTATGTGGGGGTTTGACTTTGGCAGTGCTGCAGCTTGTCAATGGAACATAGCATACAGATTGGCAGGAGAGAGGACTGCATCGGATCGGATGCCCTGTGTAGTTTACAGGCATATATGCATCGATCACGGTCTGCTTTCCCGGGCTCTGCTTTTTGGTTTTCTGCTGTGTTCATGTCCCTGTCCAGTTTGCAGCCTATCAAAGCTTTATCTTCCACTCTGCCAACCTCGCCTTTTTGACTTGCCCAAGTTTATCCCTATTCCTTTCGTGGTCTGTTTCGGCGCCTTTATTTCATTTTCCACCCTCCCCCAGGCGTTCCAAAATCCAAATGACCAGATCCCGTCGACAACAATGGGTTTAGTTTGTGTTTTTTTGGGTATTTCCTCCATCCACGAAAGAATCAATTTCTAGAGTTGTCCTAAGTCAAAATTTTTAAACTTTGACCAAATTTCTAGAAAAAATGCTAAAATTTATAGTATCAAATTAGTATTATTAGATTCATCATAGAATATATTTTCATATGATACGTATTTTATATTATAGATATTGTTACTCCTTTCTATCAAGTTACTTAAACTTTTTAAAGTTTGACTGACACGGATTCTAGGAATTGATTCCACCTCAGCTTCTTATGGCTTGCACCGGATTGTGCTCGCGGCAGCTTCACTTCTTAGCACCTCCATGGTAATAAAACAACCGCACCCTTTTAGCACTTAAAATAAAATTTGAACTTCTTCATTTTCTTCTCTCGTCCAGTAATCATCTTTTGGATAAAATAAAGAAAGTGGCTAAAAAATAGAAACCTCTTGTGCGCCATCCCGTCCCCTTTCTTCCTCCTCGCGGTGGTCGTGCTCCTCCTTGCCCTCCCCCCCAAGCCGCGGTGTGCTGTGCTAGGGCTTGGCTGGAGCCCCGCGGAGCGCTCGTGGTGACCTCCTTCCCTCCTTCCCCTCGCCAAAGCTCCCCCACCTAACTTAGCCTAGTTGCCTTTACCTCCGCTAGGCCCCTAAACTACCCGCCAGCCTCCTCACGGTCGCAAACCCCCTTATCTTCTAAGGCCGCCGGAGTTTGGGATGAAGGGAGGGGCTTGCTGGAACCCTAAAGCGAAAGGAGGAGGAGGAGGCCTACGTCGCCGGATCCACCATGGCCACGGATAGATCCAATGGATCCACCATGGTTAGTGAGCTCGGTGCGGGTGGGAACGCGGGCAGGATGTCACCGGGAAGGACCTCGCTAGTCGCTGGTCGCTATGGAGAGAGAGAGAGAGAGAGAGAGAGAGAGAGAGAGAGAGAGAGAGAGAGAGAGAGATGAGGTTATCACCCGCACACCCGTAACCAAGTCATTGCCTAAAATAAATACTATTTAGGATCACATTGAGTTGAAATCTCTCGTTTTAACTCTGCACTGAGCTAGCATTTTCCATATAGTTTTCAATGGTTTTCCACTTGATATCACATCGCCACTTGATCGTAATGTATATCCAATGTTAGATCTCATAGGTGGTACTAGACAACTGTACTTGCAACCCTCTTTATATTATGGTTATGTATCATATCAATCTGACCATTTTAACTCCTCTAATCAACACACGGCCGATGAAAGACAAAAGCCCAATGTTATACCTTTGCCTTGTACTTGTCTTTTCTCTTCTCCACTCTAGCATCGAACGTTCCCATCTCACCACCTTGTTGGGCTTTTGCATCACATGATCATGCCTTCTCCACCATGGCTTTCATATAGCCGAACCTTGCTTGTGGACTATCACTTAACCTTTCATGATACGTATGAAACTATTAGTCTAGAAATATTATCATTAATTATGAAAACCCGAACGGAACTTTCAACCTACAAGGCCTCTACACTGATAGAAACTAGATGCCGAGGTACTAAAAACTTCAGCAATAGTGAATTTTTATGTCTAGCTATGTTTTATAAAGACAAGCTCATCCTCACAGGTTGCATTTCCAAGCTACTTGTCTTATGAAAACCTAGTTTGTGACCCATGTTTAAATGTAAAGTATCTAAAAAACAAAGAAAACCTTGTTTTACATTTATAAGATTAGCCCAAAAGTGTGAGTCCCTAGTTTTCCATTAAGTCTATGATAGGGGCTTATAACCAAGATATTGTTATGTAGTATTTTCTACCATGGTTCATCTATCACAAACAACTTGAAGATACATTGTTAAGCAGGGCAATGTTCTCAATAATAAAATCATGAATTTCTATACCCACTTGATCTTTATGCCAATACAATATACTTTATTTAGCAAGGCTGTACTTTCTATTGTTGTCATCAGTTTTCTAAAAAAAAAACCTAGAGCAAAACTAATCCAATTTCTTATGTACACCCCTTGGGATCATGAAGAAAGATATCACATATATTAGCAAGTATTGAGCACTGAATCAATCAATGTTAGGATCCTTACCGTTGAAATTTGTTCGTCTTTCTAACTGCTTAGTCTCTTCTTAAAACGTTACTCTACTCTTTTCCAATCAACATTTCTTGGTTTCCTATAGTATATAGGTATACCTAAATACCTGAATGGAAACCACTAGTTTTACAACCTAATAGTTCATATATTGATCCGTCCATTACATCTTAATTAGGTTTTCCAAAGCAGAGCACCTTGCTCTCATAGGAATTGATTTTCAGTACTGATAATTGCATAAATATACAAAGCAATAGCAATGTCAGAAAACTTTTTTTTCTAGTCATGATCCTTAAAGAAAATTGTGTCATCATACTGTAGAATAATTAATTAGCCATCCACAAGGTATGGCACATTCTCCACTAACCCTTCCATCTTTTTTGGATCTATTGTGTTAGTACTACTAACATATCAACTACAAACTTAAAGAGTAAGGGAGATAGGGGGTATTCCTATTGAAGGTCTTTGCTATTTAGAATGGTGCCCGATGTCATTACCAATTAACATTAATTGCTATTCTTCCACCCGTAAAGAAAGACCCAAAGATATCCATATAGGTGAGAAACCTTTCATTAGTAGCACCTCAAAAGAAGGGCCACCTTACTTTATCATATGCTTTCTCAAATTGATCTTAAGGACGTCCACAATGGAGCTAGCTACATAGCTAGCTGACGTGGAGGTGAGAGACAAAATCAAAGACTATTTTATACATATTTATTTTTCTATGTACTTTTAGACCCACATGCTCCTCTTTCAGATTCTTGGACTACGTGAAATAGATAGGTTATTTGCTCGTCACAGGTGGCTACTCTCTCCTACTTTCTCCCTGTCCACGTCAGAATAGCTAGCGAATAGCTAGTTGTTAGGGACACCCTAAATAACCTACTCCATTTTTTAAGTGCATCTCGTGTACAGTCTCATATAAGATGACGACACCCTCTCGTTGTTGCATCCACGCAAGAAAGCCATTTGAGTTGTACTGATAATGTTATCCGCTGCCGAATTGATTCAAGTAGTAGCTACTTTAGTGAAGATTTTGTTGATGACATTTAGTAGACAAATTAGGCTACATTTCTAAATCAAATTTGCTTCTTGAACTTTTGGGTTCAAAATTATAACACCAAAATTTAGGCAAAAAAGCGGTAGTTCTTGAGCATGGAGATCATGAAACATTTGCATCAAGTCCCCTTTGTTGACATCCTAAAAACTTTGATAAAACTCTGTTGGGAGCCCACTTGGATTAGGTGTCTTGTTATGTTTCACCTCAGTTTTTTTTTCTGTGAATGGCGCCGTCAGGAATTCATTTTCAGTCTATGTAACATGAGAGATATCCTCTTTCCTTGCCTGATCCAAACTAATCATGCCACGACAGCTCCATGATAGTGAGAATGTGCAATGGGAACTGGGAAGAAAATAAATTATGGTGTGACCCATTGGGTACGTACATTGTACAGGCATCCCTAGAGCGTAGTTTCATCAGAACAATTTCTAATCACAATTACTTGGAATTCACAATCATTTTATATGTGCTACCACGTTAGGTGTAATAACTAATAACTTCTGTGTGTTGTTTCAAGTTATGATCAAATAGAATGTAAAACAAATTTTGTTCATGTATTACATGTGGCACAAATGTGTGGCAGCTTGAACACTAATAATAACATTGTCCCTACGAATGGGAACTTGTGGGCATCTATTTCTATCACCATGAATTTGTCCAATTTTCATATTTATATTGATTAGATTGAAAGTCTATTCCACGACTGGCCTTCGTATTTTAGTTTTCTATCCATAGGTAAGGTATTGCAGGAGAAAAATCAGTATTTTGGCTTAAATAAATCCAAAATGGTACTTTGTTTTTACCGGAGGGAGTACCAATTTACTGTATTCAAACATCTGGATTTTAAAAATTGCAATTCAACAAATTTCAGCAGAAAATACAGAAAAAGGTTGCTGGCAGAATAGAATCCATAACTTCATTTGACTTTTGAAAATAAAATATGGATGCTTTCATTGTATTTGTATCGTTACAAACTTTAGGTCCATCTCTAGTTTATATGTTTTATCTTCAATTATTGGAACATATTTTTTTCAATCTTATGACATTTAATTAATGGTGGACAAACTAACTAACCTTGTTAATGTATTTGCATCTGATGCTGTAGCAAAGCAGACGTCAAATTGCACTATTGTAATCTCTGAAGATTCTGAGCTAGTGTTGCATGCACCACATGAAGGTTGTGCTTTGGCCCCTTGGCATTATTTTTATTTTACCTTCTCTTTTCTGTGCAATTTGTCAAACTAAGGCGCGTGGAGGCCAGCAAAGAATAACATCTAGCAGAAAAAGAATTAAGCTCACTACTCTGTCTTGCACTAATAGACAAGTTATTAATTATAACAAACAGAAACGCTTCCTTTGCTTTTAGTCTTGTCGAGTATCACATTTTCACTTTCGTCTGCTCTCTCGTCCATGGAATGTTCTTTCTGCAAGGGGATGTCTTTGCCATGTGAACAATATGACCCACCACTAGAAGTGGAAGAAATCAAAGGGGATCAGAAAGTTTGTCGTGTTTCTGTTTAGAAACTACAAAATTTGTAAAATTGGAATACATTAGCTGATTTGCACATGCAGATTGAAATTCAATGAAATCTCTCTTAATACATTTCCTTTTGTTGAATAAGAAAGCATGGCTGGTGAACTGAAGCAACAAGTGGCTTCGAAATGTCGACACAGCTAGATATATGAATTTATTTGTGAACAACTAGCTAGCTGAAAGCCTGAAACCAGTTTTTTTCTCTCTCGATCAGGCAAAAGATTTGTGTGTCTTTGTATCAAGAGAGAATAGTTCGAGTACAACGGGGATGACTTAAAGATTTTCAATAAAGGTCATTGTCTCCCCGAGACGACACGACGCTTAGCCTATCACTCGCTCTAGAAGGTAACCAAAGCCTGAAACCAGTCATTCAGTTGATTAATGAAAAAAAAGCCTGAAACCAGTTTTTTATTAATAAAAAAGACTATTAATGCATACATTTAGTGGATCAGTGCAAATGTACTGAAGTTGCATAATGACATAACTATTGTATTATTCCTCTTTCTTCTTGTTTTATAAGAAAAAGGAAAAATTTGTGGTTCTTCAACTATTGTTCCTAGCTACCTACTTTAACCATGCTGCTATCACATCCAATATTTATAACACAATGAGAATATAAGTGGGGTTGAGTTGTTTCAAATGGCTAGGAGGAATATATCACGCACCATCATCAAATTTTCTTTCAACTGAAATAATATTTCCAGTGGAAATTGTTCAGCTTACACTTTTCGCAATCCGATTTGCCCACGCATCTGGTGACACACTTTGTCCTACAAAGTGCCGTGGAGCAGCAACATAAGCACCATCATTAAACTACACCATGAGCAGTTCAAAAGCACGCTAACCTCTATTCTCTTGTCAAGTAAGTGATGTGTGCATATATATTTGAGCTGATTATAAAAGCAAATCTAACATTATCCCCTCACCTATATGTTTCTAGGAGCCTAGTAGGACCATATATATATATATATATATATATATATATATATATATATATATATATATATATATATATATATATATATATATATATATATATATATATATATGTGTGTGAGAGAAAGATCAGAGAGAGAGAGAGAGAGAGAGAGAGAGAGAAGGGAATATATACTGTGACTTGTTCCTGTTGGGATCGGAGTTGGGACATACAGATACAGGTCTTCTCCAGAGCGTGGGTTTTCAACTGTGTTTCACTCTTAATTAGTTCCAAAACCTCACATTCTCTCAGAAAGCTCCTTGCTTGATGTTGATGTGTAGGAATCGATATGCTAATACTTGAAAACTATTTCTATTTGAGTCAAACCTCCTGTCCATGCATATGCCAATGGAAGAAGCCTTTGATGCATGAGGCACCTCATTCCAAAGGCATTTGATTCCCCCACCCAAGAGTTGACCTCCGAATATATTTTCTCGCATGCTCTCTCTCTCTCCCTCAGATAGTGGGATCTTTGCATGCTATGCTACCACCTTTTCCACAAGTCATAAGGCTAACAGTCGACTTGTTAATGCAGAGCCTTCATTCATTATCTTAAGAAAGAATTCCTTGTGACCATGGTCATGCACAACATACATAGATATAGTTCTTTCTCTCTCTACTACTCTCTCTCTAGCTAGGCCCACTTACAAGTGGATTAGTGCATGCACAATTGCACACAAGAGGAGGGAGTGTGCTATAACTCTCATGCACCCCATCTCTCTTCTTCTCCCCCTCTCCACTCTCTCATGACTCCTCATGAGGTCATATAAGACATGAAGGTGTTCAAGGGCAAGATTTGGGCAGCAATAGGCTCACTCATGGACCACGCCAGCGCCACGTCCACCACCACCAAGTCCTCCTCGTCGTCTGCGGCCGCCGTCCCTGACCGAGCGCTCCTCGCTGACATCGAGGCGGCCATCGAGCGGTGCACCGGCAGCAGCGGCGGCGGCGGAGGGGGCAACGACGACCGGCACGTCCACGAGATCCTCTTCCTCGTCTCCAACGCGCCGGGGGCTATCACCTTCCTCTCCCGCCGCATCACTGCGCGCCTCGAGGCCGCGCGCGCCCCGGCCGCCGCGCTCCGGTCCCTGCTCCTCGTCCACCGCCTCCTCCGCGCCGGCGACCGGTACTTCGAGCAGGACTTCCGCGGGCTCTGGGCCGCCCGCGAGCTCCGCGTCGACGCGCCACGGTGCAGCTGCTCGCCCCTCTCCGCCGCTGCCGGCGTCGTCCACTACGCCAGCGCCGGCGGCGCGGCGGTCGTCGCCAGCGGAGCGTGCGCCTTCGTCCACGGCTACTCCGCCTACCTGGAGGAGCGCATGCAGTGGGTGATCAACCAGGCCGGAAACCTGGAGCCTGCACGGAAGCCGACGCCACCGCCGCCTGACCACGACGCCGGCAAGCGCCCGCTCTCCTCCTCCTCCTCCTCCTCCTCTTCCTCCTCCACCTCCTCCAACGACGCCAGCGCCGAGACGCTCCTCTTCAAGCTCGCCATGTGCCAGAGGCTGCTCGACCTCGCGATCCAGCTGCTGCCGGACAACAACACGAGCGCCAGCGCCGCCGCGCGGTCGGCCTTCGGCATTGTGCTCCGTGAGAGCTTCAAGGTCTACGACGCCTTCGCGGAAGGCGTCGACGTCATGCTGCTGCTGTCGAGGAGCCTCGCCGGGCTGAGCAAGCCTTCCAGGGTCACCGCTCACGAGATACTGAAGAAGGCGTGCGCGCAGACGCCGGAGCTCAAGGAGTTCTACCACAAGTGCAAGAGGAGCAGCGCGAGCAGCAAGAGCCTCGAGTACCCTCTCGTCAGGGTCGTCACGCCAGCGCAGGCCTTTGCCATGGAGATGGAACCACCGGTGGCGGTGACGACGATGGTCCCGATCCCGGAAGAAGAAGATGGCTGCCTGCAGGAAGAGAAGGTCGAGGCCAAAGCTGGAGCAGAGGCGAAGGCAATCGACGGTGGTGATGATGGCTCGCCGTTTGCGCACAAGATGGAGACGACGATCAGCACGGTGTGGGTCGAGTTCGACGACGAGGACCAGAAGCTGATCACTGCTGCTGATGACCACTCCTTGAAAGCCGTGCAGCCAAGCTAGCTAGCTAGCTTTTAGGAGTTCTTGCAAGTAAATTCCAAGTGTGTTAATTTTGGGTGCTCCGGATTGAGCGGTCTAGCTCCTCTCTCTCTTCTTGATATTCTTCTTGTGTGCAAGGTTAATTATTTGTTTTGAAGGATTTGTGCGTGTCTTCATTCAGCTGAGAATAAGCAAGTAATTCTTCTTTGTCTTCCTTGCCTCCATCTTGTTCTCTATAAACTTTATGGCTAGCTGCTCATACTGTCACTTCCATGTACCTTTGTTTTTGTGCTCTCTGCATTCCCATCATTACCAGCTGGCATATGTGTGGTCTCGGTGTACTGTACACTGCTATCACCATTGTCTGAGTTCTCTTATAGGCACCAGTCACCAAATTAGTCATTTAGATGCATATCTATTTTTTATCAATGAAAAATTACCTATTTACTCCTAATTAAAGTTAAGATTTTTTATGCCATCATTATTATATCGGGTGACTATATACATTGTTCTTCTTCTTTTATTTGACATGTGTATATAGCTAAATTGTGCAATACAAGTGGATATGTTATATATTGATCAACTCTCAAGATATGGTTGGGAACTATATATGCTACATATGATCCCAATTATAATGTGTGGCTTTAAGGGGCACTAGGAGAGCACATGGCCCAGGTAAATGATTAGAGGAGGTAAATGATTAGAGGGTTTATGTGCAATCAGTTTAGTATGGATATACTCCCTCCGTCTATTTATCTCAATCGTTTAACCAAAATTTTTTTCTAGTTATCTCCATAATCTTGAGGTGACCGGCTATAATTATGGCCATTCTTTCTGTTCGTGCACACGTCTCCATGCAGGACCTAGGCTATCTTGGCTGCTCCTTGGTTGCATGCAGGCATGCACATTAATTAGATTAATTGGACCACAATGATTCATTCAAAAGACGTGAGTCATTCTCATGCTCCTTGGTTTCCGTACACAAGGCGTAGGGCGTCCGCAATGGTGTTCAAATCGCTAGCTATTTGATCCTAGGAAGAATGTTATTGGCTCTCAATGGTAATTTGCAAATAGCTAGCTTAAGAAGTCGCTAGCTATTAGAAAGTCACTAGCTATTGTGGAGAGTATTGTGAGAGAATTATTTCTAGAAGATTGTGCTAGATTAGCAATTTATGAGTCGCTAGCTATTAGGAAGTTGCTAGCTATTTGATCTCTCTCCTCGATAGCCAATGAGAGTGCTACTTTTTTATTATTTTTATACATCATCTCGCTAGCTATTTGTAAAGTGCTATTGAGAGCCAATAGAATTCTTTCTAGCTATCTATTTGATAACCATTGCGGATGACCTTAAACGAAGGAGACTAATGGACGGAGGGAGTATATCCTAAACCTAGTCTTGCACTGCGGCGACACCAAAGCTTGTGGCGTGGAAATTGGCCGCCACAAAATGTGGTGAGTTTTAGCCCTACATGAACTGTGGCCAATGGCGGAGCTAGGATTCTACAGCTGGGTATTCCATGTATAAAAAATTTTCAATGTATATGTGCAATAGTAATAAGAGACAAAATTAATACAAAATTGATCCTGGTGCACAGCTCAAGTAGTACATATAATTTCTTAAAATATATGCTAGGTAAAATATTTATTTATCCTAGTAACAAGGCATCAGGCAAAGTGAGTCTAGTGTCACCCTGGTAATAATCAAAGTATATATAAATTCTTTATCTATGTTACAAGAACACAATGCAACATTTCTTTAAAAAAATCAGAACGCAACGAAAAAAGAAGAAAACGAAACCTTCAATTCTTACATTGAAAAATAAAAAATAGATGTGGGATCTTTGTGTGTCACCTTATTGTTATATGAGAAAGGCCGTATATGAGAAAGGCGTTGAGGGAGAGCCGTATATAAGAAAGCCTACAAAGACCACTGACCGCTGGCTGCCGCTACTAGTTGTTCTACTAGGCTTAGAGCAACTTCAAGATTTCAACTATTCTTGTTGTTTATGCTATTTTAAAATTTATATAGTAAAAAGTAGACTTCAACTAATATGCTATCTAAGAGCATCTCCAAAGGCTTTGGCAAATTGACTTGACATTTGTTGTTGTTTGCAAACTCCCATAACAAAATGCAAAGGATAAAGAAAGGTCATCTTCAAGAGAGTTGGCATTAAGACTTAGCAAAGGATAAAAATAGGAGGTCTCCAGGCGCGCGCGCTTTCCTCGCATGTGACTTTGCTCGCGCGATCGGGTTTGCAAAGCCGTCCACAACTTGGCATTTTTGCCAAGTTTGCTCCCTCATTTGCCAAGTTGCCCAAATTGCAAACTCCAAATGCAAAACCGTTGGATACCTCTTTTGAAGTTTTTTGACAAATTACTCAAATGCAAACCTTAAATGCAAAACCCTTGGAGATGCTCTAATTTTGTAAAATAGGAAGTTGGCATTCTCTTGATTTTTGGTGGCTATATATAGCTTATTACAGACGCTAACTATAAGACTTTGTAAAATAACAAGATTGTTGTAGATCTCTTCTTTTTTTTAGAAATTTTCTATTCGACAAAATAGCTAAACAATAGAAATTGACAATTAATTTTAGCTAGATTATTGGAGTTGCTCTTATGGGCTATATATTTTCAACATTCAACAAACTAACATATATGTTGATTATACATGTGTGTATATATACATATATTTGTGTTTGTCACAAAAATCATGGGTATTCCATGGAATACAGGGGCATACCCCTGGCGCCGCCCATGACTGTGGCTACCTAAGTTGGCTCTTCAACCAAATAGCTGACAAAAGTTGCATGGCGGCCACACATGTGGCGTGGCATGTGAGGGCTGCAAACCAAACAGCCCCTTAGTGACTCGTATTTCTCGAGTTTTGCATGTCTCATTGTAATTGTTTCTTCTTTTCCATGCTAGCAATTTGGCAAACCTAGGTGAGCACAAGAAAATATACAAATCATAACTAGGTATTCAAGACATTATTCGACAAGTGGAAAATAGATGATGACCCAATAGTGTACATAAAAATTAAGTTGCTATATGTCGGGCGTGCCTAAAATTTTGCATCTAATTAGGCAATGATTCTCATTTAATGGATCTAAATCAGATGGCTTTGGAGCCCCCTTCTTCCTTGGGTTGTGAGGTGTTTTTGATTTCTGTGTTTTAGGAATCTGCACTCTAGGAAGCGTGTAAAATTTACTGTAAAACTGAAAAAATCGTGAATATATAGGGCACAAAAATAAACTGAGAGAATATTCCACTTTTTATGTAAGTAACTGTTGGGTATTTTAAACGCAAACAGAAAAATCCGCAAGCGCACGGATACCGATGTAGCTTTCACCCGGGAGTATTCCAGAGTCTCGATTTTCCACAGGGAACGTGAGTGTACTAATTAAGATTCAAGACCGCCTAAAGATAACTATATAATTATTTTTGGTGGGAAGAGAGAAAGTTTCCTTAGAGTTCTCTATTTGATCTAAGAATCAAGAATTACTTCAACGATTATTTATTTTGGGACATCAGAACACTAACCACAGAAAGAGATGAGAAGGGGGCTAGGAAGCTCTGACTACGGTCCTACAAACACCGATCCGAACGAGGTGGAATACGTCGACCGTTAGGGCTGTCACTACCCTAGGGCTACCACAACAATCCGTAGGATTGGGTGCAATTCCAGGTAATTGCAAGACTAAACACCACGTCTAATCTATTAATTACTACTCTAGCGTTGCAAAGACTAGAGCACTTAATGCAAGTGGGAATCCAATAAATAACTTGAATGTAAATAAAAGTAATTAAAGAACTCAGGAATTATAAATTAAAGAACTTGGAGAACGAACGAGTTACTGCAAAAGTACAATGTTGAGGAAGATCCGACAGATCCGGCTCCTCCTCCGCTCTCCTCTTTTCTCTCCTTATTTTCTAGATTAAAACTAGAACTAGAACTAGATGAACTAGAACTAGAACTAGATGAACTAGAGGGATCCTCTCTACTTGGATGAATAATTAAAACCCTAGCTTCGATTCTGTAGAAGAGGTATGCCTCCAGGGTCTGGTGGGGGTCTGCTTATATAGTCCCCTCAGGTGAATCTGGGCCGTCGGATCAAACCGACATTGATTGAACGGTTATCCTTGATCCTTTAGGTCGGTGGAGCATGATCCGTGAAGTTGACCCTGATTGGGCACTACAGGAGGGCGGGCACCCTGGTCTCTAGGGCGGGCGCCCTGGGCCAGGCCCCGTTCTGCCTCCGCTTCGTTCCCATGGCTTCTGGAGTCTTCTAGATGATAGAAAATTAGCGCACACGTTAATATCTCTATGTAAACCCGACGTGTGGGCCTTTCCTCCATATTTCCTGATAACCCCCTACAGAAATAGACAAACACCAAAACTCGTGGAATTCTGTCAGATGAAACCCTAATTTTGGATGTTGGTTGCATATAGGTCCTTTTCCCATTATTAGTTGATGGTTAAATGTGAGCATTAAGGACCGTCAACAAGCTCCCCCAAGCTTAACTTTTGCTCGTCCCTGAGCAAAGCTAAAATCTACAAGAAAACAGGGGTTACTTGTATGCCTCTTACTACAGAGTTTTTAAGTTATCACTAAGGTCTTAAGTGATTGAAAAACAGAACGATCAAGTCAAGCACTATGTCTCAAGTTCTTCTGTCTTACCTTTGTTCTGAAGTTTTTTTTGTAAGTTTCCAAAATAAAATTGAGGCATTTGCCTTCTTCTCGAAGGATATATAAGTAGAGCTTTAAAAGTTTTAGCGTACTTACTTTGCATTTAGCTATGTCAATGCTCGGAGCAAGGGAGAGGAATGTCATACTCCTAGATCAAGACCTTTGACCTTTTTGAAAAGTTTGTCATCTCTTACTGGCATATTGCTTACTAGAGGGACCATGAGCTATCATTTTTTTCTTTCTTTTTTTCAGTCTATCTCTTTTTTTTCAAGTGGGCACCAAGTACCCCTAATTCTACTATCGGACACGTGTCTATTTTTTCACTCAGGTGGGTATCTTTGTGCCCCTAATTCTACTTCGGACACTTGTCCATTTTTATCTCTCGTCTCACTCTTTTTTTTCGAATCAAATTTTTGCATAGTCCCATGCCTCTAACGCAATAATACTTTGGAAGAGTGAATCTTTTATATTTTTAAAACAAAAAGATCTTGATCTTTGGAGCATGATAATTCTCTCAACCAAAACTACAAGAATTAACAATGGCTTGAACAAAACAAGTGCCCACAGATTTAATATTTATATCTTATAAGACTCTAGGTATTATGTCAAACAGGATCTCATCACTTTTTTTTAGATTTTCAAAAGATAAAATCTCCAGAACTCTAGCGAAACTTGGAACAAGATAAATAGTAGCTCAAACCTTCTCATATCATGTTTGTCAATTACCTAGACTTGGATCAAACTTTCCTTTTATTTTATTTAAAACTTAGGATTACACAAAACTATTGTATAGTACTCAAAAGAAAAACTTTGTTTGGTTTCATGGTTATGCATTTTTTTCTGAATACTAGTAAATAAAACCAAGATAGAAAAGTAATTCTTATCTGGATACACGTGAGGGTGCCTCCCCCAAGCTGGATGTTGACATAGTCATTCACTCTTGTGACCTGCATGTGTCGGTGTCACTCTTCTTAAGCCTCAAAATCCTGCACAACCCAAATAGACAACAAAACTCGTGGAACATGTTAAGGGTTAGGTAATTGTCTAGAGCTTATGAGAGCTTAATGTGAGAATGCTATGAACTCAATCACATCAAGTTCCTCTACCAGGTTGTTTTGTGGCTCGAGATAGATTTTCAAGCGTTGACCATTTACCTTAAAAGTGTTACCTATGTCATCTTGGATGGTAATGGCTCCATGAGTTGAAGTGTCAATAACCTTGTATGGTCCATCCCACTTACTTCGTAGCTTACCATGCCCAAAAAGCTTAACTCTTGAATTAAATAGTAGAACCTTATCTCCAGGCTTAAACTCCTTGTGCTTGATTCTCTTATCATGCCATCATTTTGTTCTCTCTTTATAGATCCTTGAATTGTGGTAGGCTTTCTCTCTCTAATCTTCTAGCTCAGATAGTTGCATCAGACGATTCTCGCTAGCGAGGTGGAGATCCATGTTCCATTTCTTGAGTGCCCAATGAGCCTTAAACTCTACTTCCACAGGCAAATGACAAGTTTTTCCATATACAAGTTGATAAGGTGACATGCCTATGGGCATTTTGAATGCAGTTCTATATGCCCAAAGTGCATCAGGAAGTTTGTCCTTCCACCCCTTACCCATCTCATCTACGGTCTTTTGTAAAATATTTTTGATTTGTTTGTTAGATGTTTTGGCTTGACCGCTAGTCTGAGGATGGTACGGTGTTGCGACGTTGTGTCGAACTCCATGGTCGGCTAGGTACTTCCGGAAGATTTTGTCGATGAAGTGGGAACCTCCATCGCTTATAACTCTCCGGGGTATACCAAAGCGAGGAAAGATTACTTCATGGAACATTCTCTTGGCATGTTTTGAATCAGCTGATCGACAAGGTAGGGCTTCTACCCATTTGGACACGTAGTCCATAACTACTAAGATATACTCGCAATTCCCGGACATAGGGAATGGCCCCATGAAATCAATGCCCCAAACATCGAAAAGTTCTACTTGAAGATTATTTGTGAGAGGCATTTCATTTCATGAGTTGATATTCCCATGTTTTTGACATCGGTGGCATCTCCTGACAAAGTCCTTTGTATCTTCATACATCGTTGGCCAGAAAAAGCCACTTTGCCAAATTTTAGCATGTGTCCGGAATGCTCCATAGTGTCCTCCATATGGCGAGGCATGGCATCTTTTCATAATTTGAGTAGCCTCAGCAATAGGAGCACACCTTGTTGGGTATTTTAAACGCAACAGAAAAATCCACAAGCGCACGGATACCGATGTAGCTTTCACTCGGGAGTATTCCAGAGTATCGATTTTCCACAGGGAACGTGAGTGTACTAATTAAGATTCAAGATCGCCCAAGGATAACTATATAATTATTTTTGGTAGGAAGAGAGGAAGTTTCCTAAGAGTTCTCTAGTTGATCTAAGAATCAAGAATTACTTCAAGATTATTTATTTCGGGACATCGAACACTAACCACAGAAAGAGATGAGAAGGGGGCTAGGAAGCTCTGACTACGGTCCTACAAACACTGATCCGAACGAGGTGGAATACGTGGACCGTTAGGGCTGTCACTACCCTAGGGCTACCACAACAATCCGCAGGATTAGGTGCAATTCCAGGTAATTGCAAGACTAAACACCACGTCTAATCTATTAATTACTACTCTAGCGTTATAAAGACTAGAGCACTTGATGCAAGCGGGAATCCAATAAATAACTTGAATGTAAATAAAAGTAATTAAAGAACTCAGGAATTATAAATTGAAGAACTTGGAGAACGATGAAGAACGAACCAGTTGCTGCAAAAGTATAATGTTGAGGAAGATCCGACAGATCCGGCTCCTCCTCCGCTCTCCTCTTCTCTCTCCCTATTTTCTAGATTACAACTAGAACTAACTAGAACTAGAACTAGAGGAACTAGAACTAGAACTAGATGAACTAGAGGGATCCTCTCTACTTAGATGAAGAATTGAAACCCTAACTTTGATCCTGTAGAAGAGGTATGATCTCCAGGGGCCAGGGGGTCTGGTTTTATAGTCCTTCCAAGTGAATATGGGCCGTTGGATCAAACCGACATTGATTGAACGGTTATTGTTGATCCTTTAGGTCGGTGGAGCAATATCCTGAAAGAGAGTCCTGATTGGACTCTATGTGAGGGCGGGCGCCTAGGAGAGTAGGGCGGGCGCCCTGTCCCTGAGTCCTCTCGGCCTCTGCTTCGTTCTCATGGCTTCTGGAGTCTTCTAGATGGTAGAAAATTGCGCAGCACGTTAATACCTCTATGTAAACCCGACGTGTGGGCCTTTCCTCCGTATTTCCTGATAACCCCCTGCAGAAATAGACAAATACCAAAACTCGTGGAATTCCGTCAGATAAAACCCTAAGTCTGGGTGTTGGTTGCATTTGGATCCTTTTCTATGATTAGTTGACGGTTAAATGTGAGCTTTAAGGACCGTCAACAAGCTCCCCCAAGCTTAACCTTTGCTCGTCCCTAAGCAAAGATGAACTCAAGAGTTTCTGCAGTGGTTTCATGCCTTAAAGATATACATGCGTTCAAACAAGATCTCATCTCTGGGTTAGGGTAACTGTTAAGATTTAAACTTACTCATTTTTCCTTCCACTATGGGGCTTGCAACCATCACTTGTGTCTTGAGCACTTAAAAGATAGAATGGTCTAGTCAAGCGCCATGTCTCTTATTCTTGATCAACTATAGCTCTGGAGTTTTTGTAGATTTTCAAATAAAACTCAGAGATTCCTTGTATGACTCTCTATAGTCTCTCTTTTGTGGTATTTCGGGATCCTTACCAAGGCAGTAATGGTGTATGCCTTCTCTCAAAGTATGTGGTATTTTTGGTATGAGGCATAGTGACATTGCCTTCTCTCTCACCCTACTCTAATAAGGCTTTTGATATCTGGAGCTCATAGGTGGGAGACAGCTAATACATACTTACAAGACATTTATTGCATAGTCAAACCATGGATCTAGAAAAACAAGTCAATAAGTCAAATTAAGATGTGCATGTGTGGCGAATGAATGGTGTATGGTGATGATGGTGATAATAATGGTGAAAGTCTAATTCTACTTGTGCTCTTTTGAGGGATACATACCTTTCTTGCTCTTTTGTAACTTTTTGAGGAGAATGAGATACTCTATATTTTTTTTCTTTTCTCTCAGGTGGGTATCTTGTACCCCTAATTCTACTGTCGGACACTTGTCCATTTTTACCTCTCGTCTCACTTTTTCTTTTCTTCAAGGTTCCGGGCACGTGCCCCTTTTTATTTCCTCGTATCTCTCTTTTTTTCTCTCTTTTTTTTAGAGCACTCATCTCTTGAAATAATATAGCAAGTGGTAGTAACCAAGACAACTTGAGCATTTATTTCACAGGGAAAAACAGGAATATTTTTGGCCATTCTCTTCCGGATTAGGAGTAGAATATTTTTGGGTGGTTCTGGAGATGGAAATGGTTGGATATATGTGGATGCGTACTTCCAGAGTAGAAGCAGCATGTGTAAGTGAACGTGAAAGTGAATCTTGATTTAACCACATGACAAGCTCCTAAGGGTCTACACAGCTTGACCACACTCAATGCTCATAAGCAGTAAGTAAATGTGTGGCTCAAAATTTAGCAAGCATGTATATATGGCTGTGGTAGGAATTTAAACTCTCATCATACAGGAACTCATCATGTGTTATTTTAAATATTTTCAAAGATAAAATTCTCCAGAATTCTAGCATCTCTAAGAACAGATAAACAACAGCTCAACCTTCCCATATCATATCCGTTAACGACTTAGACTTCAGATCAAGTACTCTTCCCACAAGTTCAGGTTTAGAGCAAATCTTAATTAATAACAGTCAGGCCTAAACTTGAGAGAGATTTCAATTTTAAGAACTAGTCATGGCAGAGCAACTATTCATCATTTCCATGTGAGAGCTTATCATGAGGGTTCATAGCAAATTTTATTTATTTATTTATTTAGCAAACTAAGCAAAGATATAAGCACAAAGTTTTTATTTGAGTTTTTATGATTATGCATCTTTTTATTATTTGAGTAAAATATAAACGTGAGTAGAACTCTTAGCTGGATAAATGGGGGTGCTCTCCCCCAAGCTGGATTTTGACGCAATTTCTTCTGATGTAGCTAGCAGGTGGCGGAGGTGTTTTTGAATGTCGGCAGCACCCTGACAGCGATTAGGATGTCCTCCGTCTGCTAGTATTCTTTGATCCTTGAATTCTGTGGAGCTCAAATAGACAACAAAGCTTTGTGGAACTAGTTAAGTGTTAGCATAAATATCTAGCCTTTATCATGTTGAGCCTCCTCAATAAATGTTACTCTTTTTAATAGGATCATAAATTTATTTTTATATTTTCATTTTTATAGCACATAAATATATTTATTTTATTTTTATGCCACCACAGTGAATGTACTTATGTGTTTTATGCCATGAGCATACTCACATGGGGCTTACTATTTTTAACATTTTTATTTTCTTTTCAGGATGATATGAACCTGATTAACTAAGCAAACTATTTTAAATAATTGAAAGGAAATGGATAACTAACAAGTTTACCTCTTGGCAAGGCGTTCGGTGTTTTTAAGTCCTCCGAACGGAACTCTCCGTTTTCTCAGTCGTCCTGGGATTCGCTGGATGGCGTAGTCGGTGGTTCCGGCGGCGCCTGCTCTTCATGTATAACTATCTTCTCTCTACACACCTGACTCGGTGCTACAGTCTCCTCAGGACAGTTCTGTTCAAGCTGTATGTCTTCAGACCTTACTACTTCTCTTCATAGTCTGCCCATCCGTCCTTGATGATTTGCCTTCTCTGATTGCGGTTGCGTTGTCTTTTTCTTGTCCTAACCTGCTTAGAGTCTTCAACTATATAGTTAAGGTCAGTAAAATAGCAGCGTACCTTCTCAGAGAGGAAGTGCATGTGGATTTCTCCAGTTCCAATATAGATGATTGCTTTAACGGTGCTGAGGAACGGTCTCCTAAGGATGATGGGTGGATCGTAGTCGTCTTCAACCTTTCGGAATGTCTGATGTGCCATCTGGAGCTGAATGTATGTCGGTTTTAGGGGCATGGTTCCGAATAGGAGCTGATAGGTGACTGGGTCGTCCTTTTTGGTCTGGAACGGTGACTTAAGTCGACGATCTTGACATCCTTGAACTGCAGTAACCATCTTAGCTGACTCGGTCCACATTTACTTCTTCCTGTTCCTCCTGTTGGTCCCTGTTGGGTATTATAAACGCAAACAGAAAAATCCGCAAGCGCACGGATACCGATGTAGCCTTCACCCGGGAGTATTCCAGAGTATCGATTTTTCACAGAGAACGTGAGTGTACTAATTAAGATCCAAGATCGCCCAAGGATAACTATATAATTATTTTTGGTGGGAAGAGAGGAAGTTTCCTGAGAGTTCTCTAGTTGATCTAAGAATCAAGAATTACTTCAAGATTATCTATATCGGGACATCAGAGAACTAACCACAGAAAGAGATGAGAAGGGGGCTAGGAAGGTCTGACTACGGTCCTACAAACACCGATCCGAACGTGGTGGAATACGTCGACCGTTAGGGCTGTCACTACCCTAAGGCTACCACAACAATCCGTAGGATTGGGTGCAATTCCAGGTAATTGCAAGACTAAACACCACGTCTAATCTATTAATTACTACTCTAGCGTTATAAAGACTAGAGCACTTGATGCAAGCGGGAATCCAATAAATAACTTGAATGTAAATAAAAGTAATTAAAGAACTCAAAAATTGTGAATTGAAGAACCTGGAGAACGATGAAGAACGAACCAGATGCTGCAAAAGTATAATGTTGAGGAAGATCCGACAGATTTGGCTCCTCCTCCGCTCTCCTCTTCTCTCTCCCTATTTTCTAGATTACAACTAGAACTAACTAGAACTAGAACTAGAGGAACTAGAACTAGAACTAGATGAACTAGAACTAGATCTAGATGAACTAGAGGTAGAACTAGAAGAACTAGAGGAATCCTCTCTACTTGGATGAAGAATTGAAACCCTAGCTTTGATTCTGTAGAAGAGGTATGATCTCCAGTGGCCAGGGGGTCTGGTTTTATAGTCCCTTCAAGTGAATATGGGCCGTTGGATCAAACCGACATTAATCGCATGGTTTTCCCTGATCCTTTAGGTCGGTGGAGTGTTGTCCCCGAATTGGACTCTGTTTGATGGAAAAAGGTGGGCGGGAGCCCTCAGGACTAGGGCGGGCGCCCTGTTCCTGAGGCCTCTCGGCTTCCGCTTTGTTCCCGTGGCTTCTGGAGTCTTCTAGATGATAGAAAATTGCGCGGGACGTTAATATCTCTATGTAAACCCGACGTGTGGGCCTTTCTTCCTTATTTCCTGATAACCCCCTGCAGAAATAGACAAGCACCAAAACTCATAGAATTCTGTCAGATAAAACCCTAAGTCTAGGTGTTGGTTGCATTTGGATCCTTTTCTATGATTAGTTGATGGTTAAATGTGAGCATTAAGGACCGTCAACTGTCCCCTTCCTTGGTTCATGTCGGGAATGCTCTGAGATTTGTGTAGTCTTGTTCTTGAAGGAAAACGTCTCCTTCCTCCCCTTGATGTAGAAACTGATCTTGGCAGCACTAGCGTAGATGACAGCTCCCAAGGTGTTCAGGAATGGCCTCCCTAAGATGATGGGTTCCCTCTCATCAGTACCAGTCTCTATCACCACGAAGTCTGCTGGAGCGTATAAGGTACCAACTCGGACGTAGAGGTTCTTCAATATTCCCTTTGGGAGACTTAGTGTCCGATCTGCAAGCCTGGGCATAATGTTGATGCTGGAGCCAAAGTCGTAGAGTGCTTCTGGGAAGTCCACCATGCCGATGGAGATCGAGATGACAGGGCATCCTGGATTGCCTCTCTTGACTGGCAGAAGGTCAGTAATTACTTCCACAACGAGGTTACTCCAGTAGTTACGTTCTCAAGCATCTCCGGGCAGTGATTGCCTGAGTGTCCAGTATCTCCAGTGTGTTTGTGCTCATAGATCTAGGTTCTTCACTTGGTGGAGTCTGGGAGTTGAAAAAGTCCTTCATAGTTTGCTTGAAGTGTACCTGCTCATAGAGACAAGGCAGAGATCAAGTGCATGGGCCCTGTTGGTGGAAAACAGCAACAGAACCAAAAGTGTATTTGTTCTTCTCTAACATTAAGCATAGTGAGCAAGACAAAGTTGATTGATAATAAGATCATGAGAGTAACATGTAAAACATTTGTCAGATCAGATTGCTCAACCTAATGGAAAGATAATCTATCTATAGTTATGTTGTTTTTTATATATCTTCCAAAGATTGTGTGTGCAACATTTTAGTTCATATGATCAGGAGTGTGGGATCACAAAGGTGGAAGGACTAAACATATTGAATCGACTGGGTTGGTTAATCTAGAATTGTAAATCATACATGTTTGTCTCTTTTATTTATGTGAACGCCAAAACCAAGGAGAAGCTTATAAAATTGATAGTCAAGTACTTTAAGATGTTACCTTACTTGAAGAGTGATGGTACTGTATCACCTTGTGTAAGCTTTCCTTTCTTAGTGGTTATGCAACGTGTTTGTGGTACCCTCCATGGATCATCTCTTGTGAGCTATGTCTTCCTAGTGTAAATTGTTAACCTTCATGCGTCTCTCTCTTTGTCTCCAATGTGAGTTTATCTCAGGACTTCCGAGGTCGATATTGAAAGTTTTCCTGCAGGGGTTAGTCCAACAAAATATCTAATATCTACTATAGCATACTATCGGCTCAAAGATCAACCTAGACACCATGTCTAATTTGATTTAGGAGGGCATTTTAACCTAAGCACCAAGCTTGATTTAAATACCCTTGGAAGTAAGATCATCAGCCCTAAACTAACCACCATGCTTAATTAAGAGATAAATGAAACTACTCCAAACCTAGACATATACTAAAGCAAATAAAGGTAGCATGAGAGCATTTATAGAGATCTACTCAAGTGGAGATGAAGTAGTGTGATTAGTATTTAACAAATTGAGCATGTCTCAAAGGTAGGGACAACCAACATAGCAACATGGCAAAGGATGTTGTAAAGTACTCCCCCAAGCTTGAATTTTGCAAAATTCAAGTTTGGATGAATTTAATTCAATGTTGTATGATGATTGGTTGGACATACCTTGTACTTGTCATTCATCCGATCTTCTTGCTCCAATCCTAGAAAGGTTAGTGACAAGAATACCCGAAGGAATTTTTTTACAATTATCCTTATGTGCTCAACACACAAGGTAATGTTGCAAATAATTAAAAGCTCATGTTATGATCTGATCAGTGCTTATTTTAGGACACTAAGCTTGTCCTTGGGAAACCATCAATTTATGTCTGCGAAGTGGTTTCCCCTCCAACGCTGACCTATATCAAGATCAACTCAACGAGATCTGCAATATTTATTATAGACATATGCATCGACAACCGCCCTTTTAGAGTTTTTATAAATAGAGTTTTTATAAATAGAAAGGAAGAGGGGGTTGGAGATCTCGAATGTGGTGATGTTGGAGAGACCAATGGATTGTGAAGATATTGCATATGAGCATGGAGTAAATGAAGTGGCTATGAAATAAATTCCATGCTCATTAATGTTTGGAGTGAAATCCTTGTGGTGTGGTGAAAATGGTAAGGCGAGTGTGGTAAAAAAGGAAAAGAAAAAGGATACACGGACGACTTGGTTTGAAACTAGCACAGCTACCGTTCCCCGGCAACGGTGCCAGAAAGCTTGTTGGGTATTTTAAACGCAAACAGAAAAATCCGCAAGCGCACGGATACCGATGTAGCTTTCACCCGGGAGTATTCCAGAGTATCGATTTTCCACAGGGAACGTGAGTGTACTAATTAAGATTCAAGATCGCCCAAGGATAACTATATAATTATTTTTGGTGGGAAGAGAGGAAGTTTCCTAAGAGTTCTCTAGTTGATCTAAGAATCAAGAATTACTTCAAGATTATTTATTTTGGGACATCAGAACACTAACCACAGAAAGAGATGAGAAGGGGGCTAGGAAGCTCTGACTACGGTCCTACAAACACCGATCCGAACGAGGTGGAATACGTCGACCGTTAGGGCTGTCACTACCCTAGGGCTACCACAACAATCCGCAGGATTGGGTGGAATTCCAGGTAATTGCAAGACTAAACACCACGTCTAATCTATTAATTACTACTCTAGCGTTATAAAGACTAGAGCACTTGATACAAGCGGGAATCCAATAAATAACTTGAATGTAAATAAAAGTAATTAAAGAACTCAGGAATTATAAATTGAAGAACTTGGAGAACGATGAAGAATGAACCAGTTGCTGCAAAAGTATAATGTTGTGGAAGATCCGACAGATCCGGCTCCTCCTCCGCTCTCCTCTTCTCTCTCCCTATTTTCTAGATTACAACTAGAACTAACTAGAACTAGAACTAGAGGAATTAGAACTAGAACTAGAACTAGATGAACTAGAGGGATCCTCTCTACTTGGATGAAGAATTGAAACCCTAACTTTGATTCTGTAGAAGAGGTATGATCTCCAGGGGCCAGGGGGTCTGGTTTTATAGTCCTTCGAAGTGAATATGGGCCGTTGGATCAAACCGACATTGATTGAACGGTTATTATTGATCCTTTAGGTCGGTGGAGCAATATCCCGAAAGAGAGTCCTGATTGGACTCTATGTGAGGGCGGGTGCCTAGGAGAGTAGGGCGGGCGCCCTGTCCCTGAGTCCTCTCGGCCTCCGCTTCGTTCCCGTGGCTTCTGAAGTCTTCTAGATGGTAGAAAATTACGCAGCACGTTAATACCTCTATGTAAACCCGACGTGTGGGCCTTTCCTCCGTATTTCCTGATAACCCCCTGCAGAAATAGACAAATACCAAAACTCGTGGAATTCTGTCAGATAAAACCCTAAGTCTGGGTGTTGGTTGCATTTGGATCCTTTTCTATGATTAGTTAATGATTAAATGTGAGCATTAAGGACCGTCAACAACCTTCTCAAGAGTCCATCAGCGCAGACTCGGAAAAGATATGGCTCATCCCAAAGATGGAAACGACTATCGTGAAGCAACTTCCTTTTGTTTGTACCAGGTGGGACATAGCCTTTTACTATAAAGTTTACGATGTTTGCGTACCATGGATCTGCATGTGTTATCTTAAGCAGGGTATCATCCCTTAGGTAATCATTTATGGGAAGCTCATCATGTGTTTTCTTATATTGAAGCCTAGACAAGTGGTTGGCTACGGAATTCTCAACTCCCTTCCTATCTCGGATTTCTATGTCAAAGTCTTGGAGTAGAAGAATCCATCGAATTAGACGAGGCTTAGCATCTTTCTTAGTCAGGAGGTACTTGAGAGCAGCATGGTCTGAATAGATGATTATCTTTACCCCCACTAAGTAAGATCTAAACTTGTCTATAGCAAAGACAACAGCCAAAAGCTCTTTTTCAGTTGTAGTGTAACTGAGCTGTGGTCTAGACAAGGTTTTGCTAGCGTAGGATATGGCATAATGCTTTTTATCCTTGGTTTGTCCTAAAACGGCACCAACCGCAAAATCGCTAGCATCACACATGATCTCAAAAGGAAGATTCCAATCAGGTGATTGGATAATCGGGGCTGGGATGAGTGCTTTCTTAAGAGTTGGAAAAGATTCATGACACTCATCACTGAAGATGAAAGGTGCATCCTTAGCTAGGAGACTAGTTAGGGGTCTAGCAATTTGAGAGAAGTTCTTGATAAAGCATCTATAGAACCCTGCATGTCCCAAAAAGCTACGGATTCCTTTCACATTCGTGGGAGGTGGAAGTTTTTCAATAACTTCTATTTTTGCTTTGTCCACCTCTATACCACGTTCGGACACTTTATGTCCTAGCACTATTCCTTCCTGAACCATAAAATAGCATTTCTCCTAGTTCAGGATTAAGTGCTTTTCTTCACATCGCTGTAAGACTCTATCTAAATTCTCCAAACAATGATCGAAGGTTTTGCCATAGACGGTAAAATCATCCATGAAAACCTCCTTGATTTTCTCAATCATGTCCGAGAAAATAGACATCATGCACCATTGGAAAGAAGCTGGAGCATTGCACAATCCGAACGACATTCGTCGGTATGCATAAGTTCCATACGGGCATGTAAAGGTAGTCTTTTCTTGGTCATCTGGGTGGATTGGAATTTGGTGATATCCAGAATAACCATCAAGGAAACAGAAGAAAGAGTGGTTTGCAAGCCATTCCAACATTTCATCAATGAAGGGTAACGGAAAGTGATCTTTCTTTATAGCCTTGTTAAGTTTTCGACAGTCAAAACACATACGCCACCCAGTAACAATTCGTTGAGGGATGAGTTCATTCTTCTCATTCCTAACGACCGTCATTCCTCCTTTCTTTGGCACTACTTGGACAGGGCTAACCCACTCACTATGTGGCACCGGATAAATAATCCCCGCATGATATAGTTTGAGGACCTCTTTCTTAACAACCTCTCGCATAGCATTGTTATGTCTCCGTTGTGGTTCCCTTGAAGGTGTAAAATTGGGATCAATAGAGATACGATGAGTGCAGAGAATGGGACTAATGCCCATGAGATCTTTGAGAGAGTAGCCAAATGCTGATCTATGCCTTTCAAGAACAGTAACAAGTTGTTGTGTTTCATAATCAGAAAGCTTGTCACTAATAATTACTGGAGTTTTTGGTTTGTTGTGCAAAAAGACATATCTAAGGCCAGAAGGAAGAGGTTTTAACTCTATCGAAGGAGATGAAGGTTGTTCATTTTTGTCTAGCTCAACGGGTTCTACCAACTCTTCTTCTTCTTGAACAAAGTGTTTATGATTAAAGAATGGTTGGGCCATCTCCTCTTGAGTCAGCATTAAGATCTCCTCAATAGGATCTGGTTCAAGTTTGGGTTCCACTATCGTGTTAATTGATCTAGCAAGAGGAATAACAATAGTGGAATTCCCAACCTTGAAGTCTAAATGACCTCATTGTGGTTGTTCTTGTAGAAGTTTCATGATTGGTCTGCCAATCAAGAGAGGAATCTCTGGTATGTCAAAAATATGAAAATCTAGATATATTCTGGAGTCCTTGATTCTAACAGGAACTGCCCTTAATACCCCATGGCTTTTTAGAATTAATCTAGATGGACTTTGTAAAAGTTTTTGAGATGGGGTTATGGACTCGTTGGGATAAAGAGTGTCAACTAACTCCGTGAAAATAACATTTATCCCAACATATGGATTGTAGTGGACCTTCCTAGCGGACCCTCTAATTTGGCATAGAAGAATGGTTGAAGGAGTGATGATTCGAGCTACCTCAGGAGACAGCTCTGCTTCTGTTAGCCATTCATAACTCAGAATAGCCGAAAGGCTTTTGATGTGTTCTATGTCAACAGATTCTACTCTTAGAACGGATTGAGTGGTCCTTGCTAGAGGTCGTGTTTGGATAGGAAAATTCAAGGTGTTTTCATAATCTTCAAAAAGATCTTCCTCGAATTCAAAGGGATGCTCTAAAGGTGGTGGTTCATCATCCCTTAGTTGGTTTTGCATTCCCTTATCAGGAGGTTTCTCTACAACCAAATTAATGGATGGGTCAGGTGGAATTTCTAACTCGGTTGCAAGTTCCTCATCTTTTGGTTTAGGATCAGGCTCGACTTCTTTTTCTTCTTCAGAAAACTCATCATAAATGCCTGTGTAAGGGGCTTTTTCAAGAATTCTCTCTAGGATAGCTCTCCCCTCATATGTGTGTTTGTGTGTGAATGAGCCTCCTGAAGCAATGTCGAGGTGAAGAGCAGCTTCCTTGTTTAGACCACGATAAAAGTGGTAGTACAGTACATGGTCAGGCAGGGAAAGGTTTGGACCAGAATTGCTAAGGCTTGTGAACCTAGCCCAAGCTGCTCCTAAAGTTTCCTTCTCTCTTTGTTTGAAGGTAAGAATTTCGATTCTAAGGTCAGCGATTCGAAAAAGTGGGAAGAAAGCGAGATAAAAGTTGTCCCGAAGTTCATTCCAACTTCCATTAACGCCTCCTACAGAATGAGCATACCACTTTTTTGCTCTTCCCAAAAGGGATAACGGAAATAATTTCCATTTAAGGGTTTCTTGTGTCATGCCGGAAATAGATCGGCAAGAGCACAACTGCTCGAATTCTCTAAGGTGGGTGTATGGATCTTCATCTACTTACCCAGAGAAGGGTTGCTCCTAAATCATGGCTATTAGATCAGGGCCGAGGTCGTAGCCATCTGTAAGAATTGGATGTGATGATGGTGGTGGCTCTAATAACTCGCCCTTTGGAGCGAAGAATTTATAGATAGGAGTGAAATCCATGTGGTATGGTGAAAATGGTAAGGTGAGTGTGGAAAAAAAGGAAAAGAAAAAGGATACACGGACGACTTGGTTCGAAACTAGCACAGCTACCGTTCTCCGGCAACGGCGCCAGAAAGGTTGTTGGGTATTTTAAACACAAACAGAAAAATCCGCAAGCGCACGGATACCGATGTAGCTTTTACCCAAGAGTATTCCAGAGTATCGATTTTCCACAGGGAACGTGAGTGTACTAATTAAGATTCAAGACCGCCCAAAGATAACTATATAATTATTTTTGGTGGGAAGAGAGAAAGTTTCCTGAGAGTTCTCTATTTGATCTAAGAATCAAGAATTACTTCAAAGATTATTTATTTTGGGACATCAGAAAACTAACCACAGAAAGAGATGAGAAGGGGGCTAGGAAGCTCTGACTACGGTCCTACAAACACCGATCTGAACGAGGTGGAATACGTCGACCATTAGGGCTGTCACTACCCTAGGGCTACCACAACAATCCGCATAATTGGGTGCAATTCCAGGTAATTGCAAGACTAAACACCACGTCTAATCTATTAATTACTACTCTAGCGTTGCAAAGACTAGAGCACTTAATGCAAGCGGGAATCCAATAAATAACTTGAATGTAAATAAAAGTAATTAAAGAACTCAGGAATTATAAATTGAAGAACTTGAAGAACGAACTAGTTGCTGCAAAAGTACAATGTTGAGGAAGATCCGACAGATCCGGCTCCTCCTCCGCTCTCCTCTTCTCTCTCCCTATTTTCTAGATTACAACTAGAACTAATTAGAACTAGAACTAGATGAACTAGAACTAGAACTAGATAAACTTGGATGAATAATTGAAACCATAGCTTTGATTCTGTAGAAGAGGTATGCCTCCAGGGGCTAGTGGGGGTCTGCTTATATAGTCCCCTCAGGTGAATCTGGGCCGTCGGATCAAACCGACATTGATTGAACGGTTATCCTTGATCCTTTAGGTTGGTGGAGCACGATCCACGAAGTTGACCCTGATTGGGCACTACAGGAGGGCGGGCGCCCTGGTCTCTAGGGTGGGGCCCTGGGCGAGGCCCCGTTCTGCCTCCGCTTCGTTCCCGTGGCTTCTGGAGTCTTCTAGATGATAGAAAATTAGCGCACACGTTAATATCTCTATGTAAACCCGACGTGTGGGCCTTTCCTCCATATTTTCTGATAACCCCCTGCAGAAATAGACAAACACCAAAACTCGTGGAATTCTGTCAGATGAAACCCTAATTTTGGATGTTGGTTGCATATAGGTCCTTTTCCATGATTAGTTGATGATTAAATGTGAGCATTAAGGACCGTCAACAGTAACCCATCCCTCCTATTGATGGTATCAATACTAGTTTCATGCTCCACATAGAACAATGCTATTAATAATTTGGAGCCATGAGTGTTTTTTATTGTTAGGATTTACTCTTTCCATTCTCATTTATAAGGAGCACACTCATATCAAGATTAAAACATTAAAATCCTTAACCAATAGTTTGGCTAACCGTTTTTAATTATTAAATACAAACCTAATACAGTTAGATTTGTAATCAAATATACTACCCAATTATCATGAATCTATAATTATAAACAATATAATACCAAAAAATGATGAAAGTGTAATTTCAGAAACTGGGCCATGTCAATGTGCACGTTATAAAAGAGAATAGAGTGGGTAATTCACTATTACCTTCCTTTCAAGAAGGTTGTTGTTCTAGCATTCATTTTTTTTCCAAAATAGTTATCATTCTGGCATTTCAAAATTTTGTTAGAGCTGGGGTGCTCAAGTTGTTAATTAAAGCTTTGGAATGTTACTGGTGAAGTAAATGAGGGTAACCATGTAGTTTTCCATTGACACTTATTTTGTCTAGAACAAAATCCTTTTTGAAATGGGCTGAGTACCAGAAAGCCAACCTAGGTCAATGGAAATGTAATGGCTAATATGTAGTCAAACTGTCAAAGAGAGTGCAAATTAACTCGGAAACAATTAAGGTGTTATTAACTACTACAAGTTGAACTATTGTTCTTTGTACCAAATAGCTAAAAGTATAAAGTATCCCGCCTCAAGGTTGGACATTAATCAGCCATGTGAAAGACCCTAGTTTGTTTTTGGTAATGGAATAACAACTAGTGGACTGAAGCTTTACATGAGATGATAAGCTAGGTTAGCCTAGAATGCAAGGTTGAGCAAGGCATGAAGCAAGGTGCAGATCATGGAGACCTTAGGATGCATGTGCTCAACCTAGGTTTCATGGAGTTGCAACCTTTGGAAAGAATCGGAAGCAAAAGCCCTGCGCAAAGGATTGAATGCAAATATGTAAGATAGGTTTTGTTTTTGCTGATCAAGCTGCAATCGAGTGCAAGACTAGGTTTAGGATATATATCCATACTATTAAGAGGTGATTTCGTTACAGTTATCTAGTTCCACTAAGTGAGGACTAACCATGCATATGTGTTATACCTAGTGACGTGGTGAGAAAGAAAGATAAAATTATTTGAAAATGTTTTGAAAAAACTAACTTCATGCTAAAAGATGTTGTCTCATAGGACACATTGGGAGTTAGCACATTTGAAAAATGGTTTGAGAGAGGGCCTAGTGTAGGGTAATTTCTCCGGTGTCCCCACAAGGGGATCACCAGAGCTAGGCTCCTCTTTTGATATATGCCAAGGAATTAACTGAACAAGGTATCCTTTTGGAGAGAATAGTCAGTAGAGACTAGCCTAGACGTGGTTGTGATCGGCAAAGTTGGCATGCACAAGGCAGATTTAATGTGGATCACCAAAAACCTCTAGTGCGGTCTTTGGAGGATTTCGTTGATCCTAAAAACCTTCTGCAGAAGGTTTTGAAGGCCACTAGAATTCTTGGGTGGTGAGCTCCACCCTTCACCAGCGTTTTGTCTATGGCCTAACCCTTCTATACAGAGGAAAAATTATATTCTTTTTGCATGGCATTTGTACTAACCAAAAAGGTTGGTGAGCAACAAACAAAAGGCACGAGAGGTTTGGCGTGTAATGGCTATTTTGAACTAGCCATTGGGAAAGCTACAATGGTCTTCTCCGATGACTGGACTATGAGAGCTTTACAGGGGGTACATAGTGTGTAAGGATTGGTTATTGGATTGGCTCTATAAATAGAGGGTGTGGCTGGCCAATTTGGTTCTCTTGGTACTCCTATTAGAGCTCAAGTACACACTCCACTCTCATTAGTGTATTTGAGATTGCTTTTAGGTGAGATTAGGAGTGATCTAGTGCATTTTTTTTGAGAGTTAGCATCTAGTGGCACTAGAGAACCGTTGTTGCTTTGGATTTCTTTTTTTATTCTTGGTGGTTGCTGCCACATAGATGGCTTAGAGTAGTAAGACACCACTGAACATTGCTTGGTGATAATACAGGGCTTTGATGGATAAATTTGTGAGGGGCTTTGTGCTTATCCCTGCGGGAGATTGTGAAGACCATGTCTAGTGGCATCGGGGCTGTGAGAGTGCCTTGTTGGACGATTGGCACACATAAACGAACACCCATGTTAGGTCATAGGCATGGGCCACTCATCTATTTCTATTGGCGCGAGTCCTTTATGAACCACCAGAGAAAAAAGCCAAGCATCAAGAAAAAGTGTTTTTATATTAGCGTCATTACCCTACTAACTGTTTTATACTAGTGTCATAACCCTGCTCCTTGAGCTGTAAGAGGGCAGGGGTCCCTAGACCAGAACAATTCTATGAAGAAGTATACCTATTATACATTCCGAACATGGCAGGCCAACAACACAACAATAAACATAGGACTTATGTTATTATATATTACCTCATCGTGTGGGCTCAAACTGAACCTATATAAACTTCATGTCATGTATGCTACCATCTAATTTCTCTTAGTGCATAACTCCTGATAAAATAATATCATCGTTGATGAAAAAAACAGACACTTGTATTGCTTGGAGTTATACTAAAATGAATGGTAATATTGGAAAAAGTCTAAATAACCCCCCTCAAACTATTTAGGGGACTACTTCACTCCCCTCCCGCCGAATTATAAAACCGGATATTCTACCCCCTGAACTTTCAAAACCGGTCAAATAATCCCCTCGAGTGGTTTTGGTTTTGGAAGGTGGCTTCGTCTTTTTCTTTTTTATTTATTTCTATTGAATCTTTAAAAAATCATAATAAATCACAGAAAATCATAAAATCAAAAATTCAATTTGTTTGGACTCCTGATGAGTAGATCTATAGAGTGAATATATAATATGGTATACTTTAGTACAAAGTTTTTGCTGTAGCTTTAAATCTATACTTTTCTGCAATTAATAAGAATAATTTATATATGTAGTTCCTATGGTTCAATTGTAAATTTTTTTATGGTGGGCTCATTTTTGTATGCTTGAACTATGGTAGAAGTTTCGTACTCACTGGATCACGTATAACTTAGTTATAGATTTATTTAGCTGTATTCTTGTTAAATCTGTGCTTTATCTATAACTAAGCTCAGGGGGTTATTTGACCGGTTTTGAAAGTTCAGGTGGTAGAATATCCGGTTTTATAGTTCGGGGGATAAAGTAGTCTACCCTAGATAGTTTGAGAGGTTATGTAGACTTTTTCCTAATATTATATAATATCTCTTTTCAGCATGGAAAACCACCTTTAAAATATTAAAAATCAATTGAAAGATGTAATCATAATTATGCATATTGAATTATGAATTTTAGACATAAAATCAAATTGATAACATGTTAGTTTGAATTTGAATCCTTGAGTCAAATTGCTATAATTGAAATTTAAATATGACTTATTTTAGGTTTGGAGGAACCCATAAAATTTAGAAAATTGGATCTTTATTCAATTTAGAGAGAGACATTTTTTAATCAAAACACAAAGAAACAGTAGGTACTATTACATGTCGTACATCACAATCCTTTCGCCATTCCAGTAGCACCAACAATCCAAATCAAAATCAAGATTAATATCAAGATACAATACAATTTGCAAACCTTGGCAAAAGAAAAAAAGCATTCAAGAAATTTGAGGAAGACGAACTCGTGCTTGTGCTAGGCGGACCTAAGCCTGAAAGCCCAAACAGCAGGTTATATATACATGCTTGGCCCTAGCTAAACCAGGCCCAAATAAGTTTCAAAAGAGAGGCTTCTAGAGTCTCCTCGAGCACCAATGCATGCAGCCCTCCTAGCCACCGACATCTTCCTTCAGTCGTGTCAACCACCAGACACTCCTAGAAGCCCAACCGAACGAATCTGTTTAACCATCATTGTCGCAACTATGTGTTGGGACACATAGTATCTCTGCCCTCCATCTCTTAGGCCTTGTTTAGTTCACCCTGAAAATCAAAAAGTTATCAAGATTCTCCGTCACATCGAATCTTTTGGTACATGTATGAAATATTAAATATAGACGAAAACAAAAACTAATTACACAGTTTAGCTGTAAATCACGAGACGAATCTTTTGATCCTAATTAGTCCATAATTAAATAATATTTGTCACAAACAAACGGAAGTGCTACAGTACCAAAAATTTTTCACTTTTCGGAACTAAACAAGGCCTTAGCACAGTTCTGTCTTCGCATGCCACCTGTCAACACTTTTTGACCATGTCCTCCATCATTTTCTCGGCCCATTACCGTCATCTCTTCCGATTTCTCATCTCGGCCTTCCCAAAATCAAAACGTTTTCAAGATTCTCTACCACATCGAATCTTTTGACATATAACATGAAGCATTAAATATAGACGAAAATAAAAACTAATTGTACAGTTTAACTGTAAATCGCGAGACGAATCTTTTGATTCTAGTTAGTCCATAATTAGACGATATTTGTTATAAACAAACGAAAGTGCTACAGCCCTGTTTAGTTTATTTTTTTTATTTACATTTAATGTTCCATACACGACCTTGTTTAGTTCGCGAAATGAAAAGTTTTCGGCCACTATAGCACTTTCGTTTGTTTGTGGTAAATATTATTCAATCATAAAGTAACTAGGGTCAAAAGATTCGTCTCGTGATTTACAGGTGTAACACCCAAAAATTTCCAACTTTTGAAATAGGTGAAAAATGATTTATTTTTTTTTTGTATTTTTGTGCTCATGAAACATAGGAAAATAATATTTTCTTTAAAATAAAACTTATCATAGAACTTAGTAACTTGAATGTGCATTCATGCTGGAGAATTTATTTTGTTGTACTGAGTGATTTGATCCCAAAATACAAAATGAATCAAACTGATTTTAAGATGGTTTTCAAATTTTGTTTTGAAATAGGCTTAAAAAAACAGAACAAAAGAAAAGGGAAAATTCCCCCACTGCTTTCGGCCGCAGGCCCCAAACCCGCAGCAGCTTGGCCCAGCCCCGCGCCCTCTCCCTTTTCCTCTTCTTTCTCTATGTATGACGACTGGGCCCAACCCTTTTCTCTCCCTGACCGCCGGACCCCACCCGTCAGCCTCCTGTTTTCTTCTTCCCCGGAACGAAATCAATGCGGACTCGATCGGAAGGAGATCCGATCCCGGTTTCCTCGGGGTTGCTCCTTTCCGCGCGTATCTGATCCTATAAAGGTGCTAGCAACAACCCCGCGTGTTGTTTTTTTATCTTCGCCGCAAAAACCGTGCCCTAGAACCTCCCGCTTCCCTAGACCAAAAGCCGAGCAAGCCGCCGCGCGCCGCGAGCTCCTCCCGTCGTTCTTCGGCCCCAGCAAAGCACCTACTCGAGTTCGCGGTGAGCTCCTCGTTCCGATGGTGTTTTCCTTTCGCGAAACGGTGCTCGGAATCGAGAAGCCCGTCGTCGCCGGAGCCGGCCAGCCGCTGGCCACTGGCCCCTGGACGCGTCCAAACCGTCGGATCAATCTTGGACGGCCAGGATTAAAACATACCCCTTCGCTGCGTATTTTCGTTAAGAGTCCCTGGAGATTTCGCTATTCAACCCGCAGTCCCTAGGGCCCTGAGTAAAATACGTTTTCTAATGCCAAAGGCGTATTCCTGGCCGGTTAATGGAAAAATGCGCTTTCTGCTATTTACAAGATTGCCACTGATTTTGTTTTGCTCATAAAATATTCATTTTAACTCCGTTTTTGTCCATTCAAATTTCGTTAGATCCGTAGTTACATGCTCTACATGTTAGAAATATTAGTTTACTGTTTTGAAACTTTTTAATTCTGCAGTAGCATTTAATTAATTACTTCTCTATAGGAAATCTTAGAAAATTCATATCTTTCACGTTTTAATTCCGATTTTCGTGAACTTTACGTTTGTGTGATCGTAGCGCTGCGTAGAATATTTTCATAAACTTTTATCTTTGATTTCTCACTGTTGGTGTAATGTTCTAATTATACCTTGTTTGCTTTGTGTATGATTGTCTTCATTGGATTGCGTGTTGTTGATTGATGTTTGGGAATAGACGGTGAGCCGTACGTTGGTGATCAAGACCAAGCATTTGAAGACCAGCAGGCTCAGGAGAGCTTTGATCAAGGCAAGTATAACTTGGGAATATCCTTGTTACCTATACACAATTAATACAATATTGATCATATGCATGTGTCCACCTTGATGACCTTAGCAAAATCATAGATGATTGTTATCTGAATTCCTTGTTACCTATTTTGGATATGCATTTGGGTAGTTCTTGCTAGTGCTTGATTATAATCCATGATCTTGTAACATAAATGTTTGGATAAACAATAAACAATAAAATAAGCTTTCTAGCAACTTGAATATAAAGGGTGGAAAGAACTCTGGCTTTTGCTAGATTGATCTTGACCCTCTATAAGGACTTATCCCTTGGCAAAAGCTGGGACAACTCGTACAACCATGAGGGCTATATGGCTCTGGCTTTAGTCAAGTATGAGTAACTTTTCTAGCTCGTTAGCGGTTACCCGTCGTGGTGCAATTGGGGAATAGCAGACCCTGGATTCCTGCGGGTGAATCACATGGACTGACTAATGAAACCAAGCGGCCCTAACTTGTTAGACGAACCTTTGAAAGACTTCATAGTGAACCCTGCCGACCTTCCTTGGAAGTGGGTTAAGAGGCTGATCACCTCGGGCGAAAGGGTAAATCATGACTCATGGGTAAAGATGTACAACCTCTGCAGAGTGTTAAATCTGCTATACTAGCCGTGCCCACGGATACGGGCGGCCCGGAAAACTGACGGAATAGATGGACACTGATGAACATGAATAATGATGATAAATGATGGTTTATTATGTTGTTTATATGTGTTATTCTTAATTCTTGTATACATTGATCATGTGGTTATGGGATTTATTATGCTACCTTGACATTTGCTATCCAATGATTAAACATGCTATCAACTATTAAAAGCTAAATGCAGTCAAACCAGTGTCAGCTATTTGAGCCCCATGAACCCCTGGTTATACTTGTTGAGTACGATATGTGCTCACTCTTGCAATTTCCCCCACACTTCAGGAGATGTTAGGCTTGTGATCAACCAGTCAGTTGGATCCTGTGGAGAGAAGTTAATACCCGAAGTTTAGAGTTGTCTATCCGCGGTTTGATGCTAAAGGTTATCTCTTTTATATTATGTACGCTATATATTTATGCATTGTCTTTTGATATTACCCCTTATTTGTAACTATATGTGAGATCTGACTTCTAAAACTCACATATGGTGCATATCTGGTTTTGTCCTTAAAATCGGGTATGACAACAGGCAAACTGTATAATTAGTTTTTGTTTTTGTTTATATTTAATACTTCATACATGTGCCATAAGATTCGATGTGATGAGAAATCTTGAAAAGTTTTTGGTTTTTGAGGTGAACTAAACAAGGCCTAACAACTGCGGGGATCCGGACTTCTTGTTTAGGCGCTGTTTAGTGACTGAGGCCCTGTTTAGTTCACTCCAAAGTGCAAAAAGTTTTTAAAATTTCCTATCACATCGAATTTTTCGACACATGGATGAAGTATTAAATATAAATAAATAAAATAACTAATTACATAATTTACCCGTAATTTATAAAACAACTCTTTTAAACCAAATGAATCTATGATTAGATAATGTTAACCACAAACAAACGAAAATGCTACAATATTCCTAAAAATTTTAGCACGGGAACAAAACAAGGCCTTGTAGTATTTTTATTTTAATTTGACAAATATTATTTAATTATAGACTAACTAGAACGCTAGCGGCTACTGGCCGGCCCGCAAAGATGAACGAACGCGAGCTGATTTGACAAGTCATGCCGTCCACCTTCTCTGCAACCATCAGCATAGCACGTTGCTGCCAAACCTTGCAGCTTTTATCACTCATCGCCTACGGAGTAGAATATATTGCGAGTAGAATCTTTTGATCTAATTAGTCTATAATTAAATACTAATGATTAAATAAAATAAAAATATTACAGTGCTTGTTAAATTTTATCACCACTAACTAAACCAACATTTTAAGAATTTTAAAGAGTTAAAATTTTAAAAATATTAAAAAAGCAAAGTATTTTAAGTTTAATTAAAATTATAGTAAAAATTATAAATATTAATAACAAAAAAATAATATAATTAATAAAGAATATAATAATATGTAATTATTATTATCTTATCATATAAATTTAATGAAACTTCAAATCTTTTGACTCTACAACATTTTTATAATATTTTATAATTTAGAATGGACAAAAAAGTGAACTGTTGCCATAGAGATCCAAAGAATAGTACAAAAGTAGTACGTAGGTTATAAGTTATCTATTTGTCTGAATATATAAGTTATCCAACTAAGCAATATATATTCTAACCTATTTATATTTTTTCTTTGTAGTCGTGGTAACGCGTGGAAAATTCTCTTAGTTTATTATAGAGTAAATTATACTCACCATACGACAAGTATCTAAGTGGGTGTATGTTAGTTCGACATCTTGTAATTTGTCCAATTTAATACAATAATAATATAGGTGGCTGCATATTGATCCACAATTCTCTTATAAGTTTAATTTGAAACAAGAACTTGCTTATTCGTGCATATACGGTCTAAGTATTATAACAACGCATATTTGTACACTCTGAATCACTGTCATTGCAAGCTAAGACCTTAGCATGCTCATCTAATCCATCAATCAGCTTGAATCGTTTAGTATACGATATCATTTACTCCATCCGTCCCAAAATAAGTGTTGTTTTCGCTTTTCGAGAAATAACTTTAACTAAATATATAGTAAAAAAATATTAGTATTTATAGTACATAATTAGTATCATTGGAAAGTTCTTTAAGTCTAGTTTTTTAACAAATTTATTTAGAAGTATAAATATTGTATATATTTTCTACAAATCAAGTTAAATTTGTGGCACAAAAACCTAAAACGACACTCTTTTTGGGATGGAGAGAGTATGAATCTGGCCAAATATAAAAGCTATCATTGATTTCATAAATATGAAAAATTCGAAACTGATCATTTTTCTTTCTATACTATATTATTATTTTAATCCCAACCTATTGTCTTTCATGGCTGACTTGAACTGATACATGAGTTGTCCATCTCATAAGAATCAGGGACCGAGAGGTTTTTTCAAAAACGAGAATCAACAAATTTTGGTTTTGGTCGTTTTGGTTTGGTTCTACCTATAACCGAACTAATCAAGTTCTTATATAGGTTTACCAAGCTAAGAAAAAAAGAAAATAAAAAGCGGTTGTCACCGTTTAAAGGATGTAATAGACATAAAAAAATAAGACGATGTAGTAGACACAAAAAAAGAAGACGATGCACAGTTGCACCGTCCAAAGGATAGGAAAGGCCTAGAGAAGGGGAGGTAAATTGGCTTGTAAAAACTTAAAACTCAATTCAACGGATTAGCATAATGCGGAGGTTCCACAAATTCTCGCGGAAGTTTTAAAATGATAGGTAGTGAGCATTTGATTCCTCATAAGCTTATCACTTTATGTCTCTCTTAATGGTATGACTTTTCCTATACTCAAATTTAAAATAGAAATTGGATGTAAGCCTTTATTTGGCCAAATGTAGAGAAATGTTATCATAATATAGTAAATAATTCAAGTTGAGTGATGGATGATATGAGCATGCTAGGGTGTGTAGCTTTCAATGAACAGGGATTTAGAGTGTACAAAGACACTGCTTAGAACATACACGCATCAATGAACTAAGTTTTTACTTCAAATTAAACAGATTAAAAAATGTTGGACCAATAAGCACCCACCTAGATAGTTGTCATATCAAATTGGATAAATTAGAAGATGTTGGACTGATATGCACCCACTTAATTAGTTGTTGTATGGTGAGTGCAATTTACTCTTTATTATATCTACAAATATATGGCACTATGAGATGTCATCTAAAAAATGCATAATTCAACAATTTCAATCTGAGCTACTAAATATAATAGAGTGGATAAATAATATAGGGCCTAGTTTAGTTCAAAAATTGTTCAAAGATTTCCTCGTCACATCAAATCTTTGGACGCAGATGGAGCATTAAATATAAACGAAAACAAAAGCTAATTACACAGTTCGTCTATAATTTGCGAGACGAATCTTTTGAGCCTATTTAGTCTAGGATTGACAATAATTGTCAAATATAAACAAAAATGCTATACAATGCAAAGCCAAAATAATTCGCGAGGTAAACAAGACGCACTAGAGTGATTAATCATATACGTCAAATTAAGAACTGTTCACCTCTCCTTATCTAAATGGATGAAAAAGAGTTCTCAAATGAGTGTTTTTTTGAGATCACAACTTGGTTTTGTTAATCATGAGTGTAATCTGTGTGCTCATCATGTTACAGATATGAAACGATATAGGTGATCACAACAAATTTTGAAAAAAAATGGTTTCATCAAATTTTTACCGATAAATAGTATTTATATTTATGATTTTAAATCAATTTATTATAAAAATATATTTCATAATTATTCTAATAATATTTATTTAATAATATTATAAATATGTATATCGTGACAATTTTAGAATTTTATTTTTTTTTAGGTTTCAAGAACAACACATGTATATATGTAACGTTTTATGCTAGGTACTTCGACGGACCCAAGGCAATATTTTCTAACTAATGATTTAGTATTAGTGTACATGGAGAATAAAATGAAATGCTATGTTTTTGTTTCAACAGGATGCTAGCAGGCTTCGCAAGCTGAACATTCCATAACAAATGAGTCTGTGTTAACTTAGTATTATTTTGACATAAAGTGTTCCATCCGAATTGTAACTACTTGACGGTTCAAAAATGGATTATTAATTGCAAGTTGAATCAGATTTGAAAATATTGGACTGTTATGAGAACTGTTAGTTATTTTTTAGAGATGGTTAGAAAAAAAAAGACATATTTGGAAAAACGTGATACCTAAAAGATCACTTTTAAGGATGTTCAGATATAACATGAGGTCTCTTTTTTTTTTCAAAATTGTGAAAAGTTTTTGGTTTTTTGGGTGAAGACGTTAGGCCTTGTTTAGTTCCAAAAAATTTTGCAAAATTTTTTTAGATTTCTCATCACATCGAAACTTTAGATGCACGCATGGAGTATTAAATATAGACAAAAATAAAAACTAATTACACATTTTGGTTGGAATTGACGAGACGAATCTTTTGAGTCTAGTTAGTCTATAATTAGACAATATTAGTCAAATAGAAACGAAAGTACTACAGTGTCGATTTTCTAAATTTTTTTGAAAAGGCTAGTAGTATTGTGTGGAGAACAGCCTTCGAGGAACCATAGGTGGAAGAAGAACACCAGAGAAGACGCAGACAATAATGGAAGAGAGAGAGGGAGAATTAATAATACTATAATGATGCTGGCGAGATGTATGACTGGGATATCGCGAGATAAAAACTGAAGTGTATCGCGAGAGAAAGTGCTTTGACCAGCACGAATCTCAAAAGAAAAAGAGGGGCTGAGATACTTGGTGGTCGGACACATTGTTGTGACAAATACCCGTCCCTTCTAGAGTCTCCTCGAGCACCAATGCATGCAGCCCTCCTCGCCACCGACATCTTCCTTCAGTCGTGTCAACCCACCAGAAACTCCTAGAATCCCAACCGAACGAACCATCTCGAGTTCTTCAGTCGTGCCTATAAAATGGCTCCTGGATCTTTCCTCCGACGATCAGCAAGACCTCCTCGACGACATTAACGGAAGCTAACGACGATCAGAAGAACAATGGCAGATGCACTTGTCTCCAGCAAGAAGGCGTCGGCTTCAGCGGCCGTCGTCCTCGCGGTAGCCGTGGCGACAATGGCGTGCCTCTCAGCGCCGGTGGCCGCGCTGGTGCCGTACGGTCGCGCCGGCGGCGGGCTGTTCGACCTGATGCTCCTCGACGACCCGTTCCGGGTGCTGGAGCAGTCGCCGCCGGTGCCACTGCCCAGAGCCAGCCTCGACTCGGCTTCGGTGGCGCTGGCGCGGTGCGACTGGAAGGAGACCCCCGACGCGCACGTCATCACGGTGGACGTGCCCGGGGTGCGGCGGGAGGACGTGAAGGTGGAGGTGGAGGAGAACAGCCGCGTCCTGCGGGTCTCCGGCGAGCGGCGGGCCGACGAGGAGAAGGAGGGCGAGCGGTGGCACCGCGCCGAGCGCGCGGCCGGACGGTTCTGGCGCCGGTTCCGGATGCCCGCCGGCGCCGACGTCGACCGCGTGTCCGCTAGGCTGGAGGACGGCGTGCTCACCGTCACCATGCCCAAGGTGGCCGGGCACCGCGGCCGGGAGCCGCGCGTTATCAGCATCGACGGCGGCGATGTGGGCGGTGCGGAGGCGGCGGAGGTCAAGGCGTCCAAGGCCGAGATGTGATTATGTGAATGTGACCTGACTTTTGGCCGGCGCGGAAGCGGAAGCTTGTTTTCTTTTCGTGTGTGTCCCGCGTGTGTTGGTCCTGTTGCTTTTGTAATATGTACTGTATTTACTACTCAATAAAAAAACAGTATTTCTCATTTCTTCATAAGTTCATTAATCTTATAAAGTTAAATTCCACTAGATATTTTTTTATAAGGTATCCACATTATTAAGAAACGATCTGTATGATATAGGGCTACAGAGTGGCTAATGCCTTTGTTTTTGCTGCCAATACTTCATTCCAGTAGAGTGATATTGATGCCATCGATATTGCTTTCTTGTATCATTCAGAGAATTATTGCAGCAGATTATCTTATTTAGTTTCCAATTTTTTTAAAAATTTCAAATCACTAGACGAATCTTTTGACCCTAGTTAGTCTATGATTGGATAATATTGTCACAAATAAACAAAAGTGCTACAGTAGTGAAATCCAAAAATTTTCACGAACTAAACCAGACCTCAATAATTTTCCCCAATACGTGAGACCTAGTTATCAGTTTTCTTCTTCCTCTTCTCTCTCTGTTTCCATCATATGCTCAGATCCAGATACAACTGTGGCCACGACCAGGTCCTACGACATCCGGCTATATCTTGGGTATGTAACCGACATGTATCATGATTAGTCATCGGATATTAGAAATGTGTCACCGGTGGCTCAACACTCAAAACACAAGAGACACGATGGTTTATCCTAATTCGGGCTATCGAGGCCCTATGTTCAGTAGTGAGATGTTCTTTGTGTTAAGGAGCACCCAACGAGGGGTTACAACAAAGGAGAAAATAATAGTTTGGTAGGGGATCGCTCGATGCTATTGAAAGCGCTAGTATGGTTTTGGATAAATGATGAAACCTAAAGTACTAACCTCTATGCTAAGTGTATGTAGATTAGATGAGGTTGGTACATGTCAAGTGATGGAGCCTAGAGGATTATGGTGATGGTGGTGATGACCACAAGATGATCAAGTGCTCAACATGGAAAAAAAGAAAGAGAAAAACAAAATTCTATGGAGATCAAGGCAAAGTATAAATAGAATTGTGGTTTTGGTGATCAAGAAACCATAGAGGGTGTGATCATACTTAGGATAGATAGTCGTACCATAAAGATGGAAATTCTTTGGCTAAGCGATCTATTTGAGTGCCACTAGTTGTTATTAATCATGTGCATGCATTTAGAACCTAGTGAACTAACTTAACTTCTTTGAAAAAAATGGTTATGAAAATGCTAACACACATGCACATGATGGTTTACACATAGTAGTGTTGGCATATTTGTAAAGGAGGTGGAGTTTGAAGGGTAGAGAGGGGTTGGTGGGATTCAGGCATTTTTTGTGAAAATAAAATGCCTATTTTTCACTATGCCGAAGACGGATTTGATAAGGTGGCAAAGTGGTGGAAGTGTTTCTCACTGAGAAACACTCACCGAACGTAGCAAACATGAGCACCGGACGCTAGGCATGCGTCAGTTAGTTCTGACTTGCAACGCACAGAGACAGTGGCTCAGGCATGTGCACCGGACGCTGGCTTTGGTGTGTCTAGTCACTTTCTTGAGAGCATCAAATGCTACTCACCGGATGCTAGGTGAACACTATTCACCATCCAGTTAGGCTGACGTGGCATGTGTCTGGCAAGCGGTGTTGCACCGGACGCTGGGGTACGTTCGGTTAGCATGCACCGGACGCGTCCGGTGTGAGTTTCAGCATTTTAGAACTCTTTGAGTAGCGACCGGACACTGGGTGCTGAGTCCGATCGGTGCGTCTGGTGAGAATTTAACCGTTAATATCTAACGCGCGACGTTCAAAGGCAGAGGACACGTGAGAGCAGTCCGAGCACTAGACGCTAGGGGCTGCGTCTGGTCGATCGCACTGGATCATTCAGTGGCCTCGATTTCTGAGAGAATAGAGAGCCAACGACTCTATTTCTTTGGAGGACTTATAAATAATGTTTGGTAGGTTTGGGGCCTACTCTCTTGGCATTTTAACATATTTGACATCCTTGTGAGCTTAAGCAAACACCTCTCGCTCATCTCCTTCATAGATTCATCATCTTTATGAGATTAAGAGTGATTCAAAGTGCATTTGCATGACTGATTACATCTAGTGGCACTTGGAGATTATTTGAGCTACAAATTTCTTGTTACTCCTGGTGGTTGCCACCACCTGGATGACTTGGAGCAGCGGTGGAGTTCTGGCAAGAGTTGGTGATTGTTTTTAACCACCTCCGGTGATCTTGTGAGGGGTGTTGTGCTTTCCCCGATGGAGCACCAAAGGCGACTCTAGTGGATTGCGCGTGTTATTGAGCTATCTCACTTGTGGATAGGTTCTTATGATGTCCTACATGAGGATGAGGTTCATGCAACACCTTGTTGATATTTGGGAACGCAATAAGGAATTGATCCGCAAGCGCACGGATATCGGTGAGCACTTCACCCGGGAGGTTATCCAGAGTATCGTATTTATTTTTTTACCACTAGGAGAAAGAGTGCATCTGACTAACCGGTCTATTACTACTAACCTTTAGGCACAAAGAATGTCTTTCGATGTGAGTGATAAATAGAGAAGACTGCAACCGTAGTCTCCTTCTAACCTTGGTAAGGATGATCTACTGTTCTAATGGGGAGGCTAACGGAATCTAGACACCACAAAGGATGTTCAACCCGCACCTATAAACCCTATCCTTCCTGCTAACGAGATGTGATCTACAAAGGTAGCTCGGAATTGTCACGTTCCTCACTACTACCACGGTCCAGCTAGTCAGGGAATATCTATGAGTACCCCAGCCTAAACACCACGTTTACGCCAGCAATGATTACTCTAAACTCTACGCGAAGAGATTAAAGTAAACTCATAAACCATAAGAACAATAAAACAAGAACTTACTAGAATTTAGAAGTCGAATTACTGAAGAATCCTAGGAGCAAGCTTCGGGTTAGGAGAACTTGATCCCGCAGGTACAAGCTTGGAGTAGACACCGACAGGCCGGGCTTCCTCCACTCTACACCTCCACTCTATCTCTCTCAATCTAGTAGAAACTAGAAGATCTATTTCTACCTTACATTGATTGCTAAGGCTAAAAAGAAATATTAATTAGAGAAGAGGTTTTCCTTCGAGGGAACCCCTCAGTCTCTATGATAATTTCTTCATGTCTTCTCCAGGGGCCAGGGGGCCTTGCTTATATAGTCCTCCCCTTCTATGCGTTTTTGGGTCGATAGGCGAGGTGGTACTATGTTTTTCTTGATCCAATAGGTCGGTGGAATATCCCGAGCGAAAGAGTCCTGATTTGGCTCCAACAGGGGGCGGGCGCCCAGGCTACCAGGGCGGGCGCCCTGGGCCTGGCCCAGTTTCGCCTCCGCTTCGGTCTCGTGGCTTCTGGAGTCTTCTAGATGATGAAAAATTAAGCGATGCGTTGATATCTCTATGTAATCCCGACATGTGGGCCTTTCTTCCTTATTTCCTGATAACCCCCTGCAGAAACAGATAAACAACAAAACTCGTGGAATTCTGTCAGATCAAACCCTAATTCTAGGTGATGGTTGCATATTGGTCCTTTCTCTTGTTTATTTGATAATTAAAATTGATACTTAAGAACCGTCAACAAATACCCCCATACTTAGGCTTTTACTCGTCCTCGAGAAAAGGATGGTTAAGAAAAATATCTGGGGTAAACATTTTAAAGCATTCTCTTTATATAATTGCAGGGTGTTAAAAATTCACTGTGTACCATAGTCAGGAAAGTATATGGTTAAGAGTAAAGATCCTTTCTTCTCAATCCTGCCACTTGGAGCTTTTGTATATTTTTGAAAGAAAGTTAGCATACCTTTTTTTTATCCTCATAGGTTCTCTCAGATCACTCATTATCTTTTATATATATCTCACTGAGGCTGTTTTAATTTGCAAAAATTCTCAAGCATACTTACTTTGCATTTATTGCCTGATCAAAACAGGATCCGAGGAGGGGAATGTCATACTCTTAGATCAAAGACTTTGGAAATTAAAAATTTTGTCAACTCTTGCTGGCATATTGCTTATTAGAGGGACCATGGGCTATCATTTTTTTTCCTTTTTTCTCTTTTTTTAAGTGGATACCGAGGTACCTCTAATTTTACTGCCGGACACTTGTCCATTTTTCTGCGAGGTTGTCGAGCACTTGCTCTTTTTATTTCCTTGAAATATCTCTATTTTTGCATAGCCCATGCCTCTAATGCAATAATACTTCGGAAGAGTGAATCTTACTGAAATAATGTCTTGATCTTGGGAGCATGATAAATCTCTCAACAAGGGTCTAACTCATTTTGAACAAACTCAATACAGAGCAGATAGCTTTTATAATCATAATTAATATTTTCAGTTTTATCAGGCATATAAAACACTGAGGATGGTAGCTAGAAATTTGAATATTTTGAAATAAATTCTCCAAGCAACAATGATATCAAGAATAAGAAACTCATACTCTATCATCACATATTCCAATTGACTTAAGTAACACAGGGTTTTAAAATGATTTTATAATAATTGCAAGTTTTTAGGAAATATCATAGATTGAGATTAATCATGATTAGAAATATTTTAATCCTTTTATTTTATCATGTCGGAAATAGTAATCTGCATAATCCAGAATAAATGTATGTGTAAAGTAAAGTGTGCAAAGTGTGTACCTGAATTGAGGAGTGGTGTAGTCGGAGTGTGTTTAGCATGTCGAGGGATCTCCCCCATACTTGTTTTCTGCTTTCTTGCACAAAAATAAAGTAGAGACACACAAGACATAATAATAATAATAATACTCTTTATTGATCTTGAGGCATTTAGTACAAAAGACTGATAGCAAACTGATAATAATAGTAAACTGATGATAATAGCAAACTTAAACCGAATTTAAAGATAGATAACTAAGATGCATTGCCTCAAGGTCTAATCTAGATAACTTAGCGGCGCTCTAATTCCTTGATCTTCTTGTTGGCACTGGCAAGATCCTGCCTAAGGCCTAGTATAATAGTGTTGTGGTTAGAGAGCTGCCTAGTAAGGGAATTAATCGAGGACTGGAGGTCTATGATAACTCTATCTAGCCTGCGAACTTCCTCATCAATATCCATTATAGTCTTGCGACGCTTGGGAGGTGTCTCAAAAGCATTAAGAGAGTGCTTCGGGGCTGCCTTTGGAGGGATGAAACGGACTTTGGCTGCTCTAATCCCTTCAAAGTAAGGCCTTTCCTCCTCTGTAGTGTAGCGAATACTGCTGATCTCGCCGCTCCGGTTGGTCTTGACTCCAACGACCCTCTCATTGGGTCTAGGTGGAAGGATCCTTGTGTCGGTTGGCACCTTGATGGTGGTCTTCGTCTTGGATGATGATCCTTTAAGGAGTAGGGGTTGTGGTGGTGCGGTGAGAACTGGTTGAGCATGGTAAGATTGGGCGGAGCTGCGTTGGCGTAATGGCATGGCTTCTAGCTGACGCTCTGTGTTGGCCGGGATGAGAGCACGAGCATCAGGGTCTTCCATAGGCTCCATGTTGAGGTTGAAGGGGACGACTTCCCAATCGTCGTGGTACTTGTCGGCCATTGGAGTAGCAAGGAACTAATGAAATTTTAATTGAAGGAGAGCTAATCAAGCTCTAATTGAAGGAGAGAAAGCTTGGTGGCTTGGTGTTTGAAAACTGAGGTCAGGGGTCTGTTTATATAGGGGTCAAAAGGATGCCTCTATGGGTTGTTCGGGTTGCTCCCGTCGATGTGCGTGTGAAACTTTCCATCCGAGGGATTATTTGGATCACCCTAAGTGCATTTTCCATAACAGAGAAAGTCGGGACCGAGGGGGAACAGGGGCTGGGCGCCCGCCCACTTGACCTGGGCGCCCGCCCTCTCTCTGGCCCCTCTGTGGGCCCACTTCTCCGAGCGTGTTTCTAGATGCGAAATTATTTAGAAAAATATATATGACCCAAAACCATCAGACCAAAAATATCGGGCTCTAATTCTCCATGGGAAGGTAAAAATGGACTACGTCTATTTCTTCAAATTCCTCATTGGGCTCTAAAAATAATTTAAGACGTTGACCATTTACCTTGAATAACGTACCTTCGCTATTTTGAAGTGTGATAGCTCCGTGGGATGATGAATTGATTACCTTGAATGGTCCTTCCCATTTGCTCTGGAGTTTTCCATGCCCGGAAAGCTTAACCCTGGAATTAAAAAGTAATACCTTATCTCCGGGTGTGAACTCCTTCTTCTTGATTCTCTTGTCATGCCACCTCTTGACTCTTTCTTTGTAGATCTTTGAATTGTGATATGCCTTCTCTCGCCATTCTTCCAATTCTGATAGTTGCATTCTTCTATAATCTCCAGCAACATCCAGGTCCATATTCCATCTCTTTATGGCCCAGTGTGCTTTGAACTCTAGTTCAACAGGTAGATGGCAAGTCTTCCCGTACACCAATTGATATGGAGACATCCCAATTGGGGTCTTGTATGCTGTCCGGTATGCCCAGAGTGCATCGGGTAACTTGTCTTTCCATGCTGTTCCCATTTCATTTACTGTCTTCTGAAGAATATTCTTGATTTGTTTGTTGGAAGTCTCTGCTTGGCCACTTGTCTGAGGATGATAGGGGGTAGCGACGTTGTGACGGATTCCATGTCTTGATAGATATTGCTTGAAGCGTTTGTCGATGAAGTGAGCTCCTCCATCACTTATCACTACTCTGGGGACTCCAAATCTTGGAAATATAATTTCTTCGAACATCCTCTTTGAACTGACGTTGTCGGCATGCTTGCAAGGTAATGCCTCTACCCACTTGGAGACATAGTCAACTGCCACCAAGATGTACTCACACTTCTTTGATGGAGGAAATGGACCCATGTAGTCTATTCCCCAGACATCAAAGAGCTCAATCTGAAGGTTGTTGGTGAGTGGCATTGCATCCCTTGTATTTATGTTTCCGTGTCTTTGACATGGCCCACATCTTCTGATATATTGCTTCGTGTCTTCATACATTGTAGGCCAATAAAATCCACACTGCCAGATCTTTGAATGTGTACGGAATGCTCCATAGTGACCTCCATATGGTGACGAATGACATCTGTCGATGATCTTCCATCCTTCCTCAGTGGTCACACATCTCCTGAGTAAGCCATCAGAGCATACTCGGAAGAGGTATGGCTCATCCCATATATGTGAACGACTTTCTTGAATAAGCTTCTTCTTGTTTGCTCCTGGTGGTACATACCCTGAAACCATAAAATTAACAATATCTGCATACCAGGGGTCAGACCTGTTAATCCCGTAGAGCATGTCGTCCCGGAGTGAATCATTGATGGGGGTTTCCTGTGGACTCTTAAAATACATTCTAGACAAGTGATCAGCAACAGAATTTTCTACTCCCTTTTTATCTTTTATTTCTAAGTCAAATTCTTGGAGTAATAAAATCCATCTAATTAGGCGAGGTTTAGCATCTTTTTTAGTGAGCAAATATTTTAGTGCAGCATGATCAGTGTAAACAATTATTTTAGCTCCAACTAAATAAGATCTAAATTTATCAATGGCAAAGACAACAGCCAGAAGCTCTTTTTCAGTGGTTGCATAATTAAGTTGAGCTCCTGTCAAAGTTTTACTGGCATAAGCAATTGCATGATGCTTCTTATCTTTAGTTTGTCCCAATACTGCCCCCACAGCATAATCACTAGCATCACACATAATTTCAAAAGGCAGCGACCAATCAGGGGGTTGAATGATTGGTGCAGAGATGAGTGCTTTCTTTAATAAATTGAAAGATGTTAGACATGCATCATCAAATTCGAAAGGAACATCCTTGGCTAGCAAAAGAGTAAGTGGTCTAGCAATAAATGAAAAATCTTTTATGAATCTACGATAAAAACCAGCATGGCCAAGAAAGCTTCGAATTCCTTTTATGTTCACCGGTGGAGGTAGTTGTTCAATTACTTCAATTTTAGCTTTGTCTACCTCAATACCTCTTTCAGACACTAAGTGTCCCAGCACTATTCCTTCCCTAACCATAAAATGACATTTTTCCCAATTAAGGATTAAGTGCTTTTCTTCACATCTTTGCAAAACCTTGTCTAAGTTTTCAAGACAACTATCAAAAGTTTTTCCATAAACAGAGAAATCATCCATGAAAACTTCCATAATCTCTTCAATCATATCAGAAAATATAGACATCATGCATCTTTGAAAAGAAGCTGGTGCATTACATAACCCAAAAGACATTCTACGATAAGCATAAGTTCCATATGGGCACGTAAAAGTGGTTTTGCTTTGATCATCGGGATGGATCGGGATTTGATGATACTCTGAATATCCATATAAGAAACAAAAGAACAAATGGTTTGCTAACTGCTCTAGCATCTCATCTATAAAAGGTAAAGGAAAGTGATCCTTTCTCGTGGCTTTATTTAGTTTTCTATAGTCTATGCACATCCGCCATCCTGTGACGGTGCGTTGCGGAATTAGCTCATTCTTTTCATTCATAATAACTGTCATGCCTCCCTTTTTGGGCACAACTTGTACTGGGCTTACCCACTCACTGTGCGGCACAGGATATATAATCCCTGCATGCAGCAACTTTATAACTTCCTTTTTAACTACCTCTCTCATAGTGTTGTTAAGTCTACGTTGGGGTTCTCGAGAGGGTGTAACAGAAGGATCTGTTGGAATACGATGTGTACAAATCATAGGACTGATTCCTGTAAGATCTTGAAGTGAATAGCCAAAAACCGAGTGATGTTTCTCAAGGATGGTCATTAATCGCAGAGTTTGATCCTGAGTGAGTTTATCACTAATGATCACAGGGAACTCTGGATTATTGTTTAGGAAAGCATAGGTAAGACCGGGTGGTAAAGTTTTAAGTTCTATGGGGGGTCTAGGTGTTTCTGCAAACTCATCTAAGGGTTCAGGCTCAGAAGGTTCGTCTTCTTCTTCAGTGAAGAAAGGAGTTTCGTCTTCTAAGTCTGGTTCATCTAAAAGCTCTAGAGATGCAGCCTTTACTTCCTCCATAGGATCACGCAAAAGATATGACTCGGCCTTATTATTTAAGGAGTGTGAAATTATTATTAGGAATTTAAAGGTTTTTCCAAAAGAAATGTGTAGCTTTCCAGTATGACCTTCATAAAGGAGTCTTCTAAAAGGTTGTCCTATCAACAGGTCGAAGTCCCATGTATCAAAGATATAGAAGTTCAAATGAACCATGGAGCCTTCTACCGTGAGAGGTAGGACATTAATAATTCCAAGACTGGGGACTAATCGTCCCGAAGATTCCTTTATGACCTTTGTTGTAGGGGTTAAGATAAGATTTTTAAATAGTTTAAGTGCAAAGGATTCAGACATAATGTTGATCCCCACAACAGGATTATAGAGAGCATTAAATCGATCAGAATTATAAGCACAGCGTATAGTTATAGAGGGTGTGTCCAAACGGATCACATCAGAGGAAAGCTCTAATTCCTCCAACCATTCGCTACTCATTACTGAGATAAGCTCTCTCAATTGATATTCACTTGGTAAATAAATGCTAAACTGGCCGTTTTGGGGTTTGTCAATAGAATGGTAGTTTGAAATATTTCCAAAATCGGCAAAAAGATCGGATTCTATATCCAGCATGAAGTCCGGTGGTGGAATTTCTTCCTCTTGTGGCTCAAAACTTGGAATAGCTAAAGTAGATGAAGAATTTGGCAGAGTGTCTACTTCGGCTTCGTAGGTTTCATCATGAAGGGTATTATCCATCTCAGCTTCTAGGATTCTATCTAGGATCACTCTAGCTTCATCAGCAGGGATGCGAAAGAAAGAACCTCTAGACATTGTGTGAAGCATTTGTTTGTGATTTTTCTGAAGACCTCGAAAAAAGTGAAATAAAAGAACAGGGTCTTCAAGATTAAGGTTTGGACCAGATTCTAAAAGATCAGAAAAACGTTTCCAGGATTTTCCCAAAGTTTCATTATCTTTTTGTTTAAAAGATAGGACTTCGAGTCTAAGGTCGGCTATACGGTCAAGGGAATAGAAATCTAGACAAAAGTTGGCTCGTAAAACTCCCCATTCACCTTGTTGTTGACTTACCTTCTGACTGTACCATTGTCTAGCTTCTCCCCTTAGAGAAAAAGGAAAAAGCTTCCAACGTAAAGTCTTATCAGAAATGCCTTCAATGCAAAGACAATCACATGTTTGCTCAAAATCTCTAATATGAAGGTAAGGGTTTTCGTCTTCCTTTCCCGAAAAAGATAGGTTTTGAATCATGGCAATCAACCTAGAACTTAACTTATACTGGGATGTTTGGATAGGCTGTGATGATTCCCATGGTAAAAGGTCAGTTGCTAAAGGGATTGCAGACTCATGGATCGATTTAGAATTTTGGTTTTCCATAAGGTAAGAATAAAGAAAACAAATAAAGGATATAAAAGATAAGAAAAGATAAAAGTATAGATACAAGCTAGTAGCAAGACACAGGTTATCTCAGCAACCGTCTTTCCTCCGGCAACGGCGCCAGAAATGCTTGTTGATATTTGGGAACGCAATAAGGAATTGATCCGCAAGCGCACGGATATCGGTGAGCACTTCACCCGGGAGGTTATCCAGAGTATCGTATTTATTTTTTTACCACTAGGAGAAAGAGTGCATCTGACTAACCGGTCTATTACTACTAACCTTTAGGCACAAAGAATGTCTTTCGATGTGAGTGATAAATAGAGAAGACTGCAACCGTAGTCTCCTTCTAACCTTGGTAAGGATGATCTACTGTTCTAATGGGGAGGCTAACGGAATCTAGACACCACAAAGGATGTTCAACCCGCACCTATAAACCCTATCCTTCCTGCTAACGAGATGTGATCTACAAAGGTAGCTCGGAATTGTCACGTTCCTCACTACTACCACGGTCCAGCTAGTCAGGGAATATCTATGAGTACCCCAGCCTAAACACCACGTTTACGCCAGCAATGATTACTCTAAACTCTACGCGAAGAGATTAAAGTAAACTCATAAACCATAAGAACAATAAAACAAGAACTTACTAGAATTTAGAAGTCGAATTACTGAAGAATCCTAGGAGCAAGCTTCGGGTTAGGAGAACTTGATCCCGCAGGTACAAGCTTGGAGTAGACACCGACAGGCCGGGCTTCCTCCACTCTACACCTCCACTCTATCTCTCTCAATCTAGTAGAAACTAGAAGATCTATTTCTACCTTACATTGATTGCTAAGGCTAAAAAGAAATATTAATTAGAGAAGAGGTTTTCCTTCGAGGGAACCCCTCAGTCTCTATGATAATTTCTTCATGTCTTCTCCAGGGGCCAGGGGGCCTTGCTTATATAGTCCTCCCCTTCTATGCGTTTTTGGGTCGATAGGCGAGGTGGTACTATGTTTTTCTTGATCCAATAGGTCGGTGGAATATCCCGAGCGAAAGAGTCCTGATTTGGCTCCAACAGGGGGGCGGGCGCCCAGGCTACCAGGGCGGGCGCCCTGGGCCTGGCCCAGTTTCGCCTCCGCTTCGGTCTCGTGGCTTCTGGAGTCTTCTAGATGATGAAAAATTACGCGATGCGTTGATATCTCTATGTAATCCCGACATGTGGGCCTTTCTTCCTTATTTCCTGATAACCCCCTGCAGAAACAGATAAACAACAAAACTCGTGGAATTCTGTCAGATCAAACCCTAATTCTAGGTGATGGTTGCATATTGGTCCTTTCTCTTGTTTATTTGATAATTAAAATTGATACTTAAGAACCGTCAACACACCTCTTATCCGCCGAACCACCAAGTGTTGTGTTGGTTATTCTTAACGTCATTACAAAATGTAGACTTAGTTTTCTAATTATGATAACGACGCCAAAAATGCCAAACCTATCCCTCATACCACTTAAGCCAAGTTGTCATCCCCAGCATGACATGAGAGACGCGGTATTGAAATATGCAATTGCTCATCTAAATAAATAACAAATGGGATCTGCAAGCGCACAGATTAATACCGATGTAGCATTTTAACCGGGAAGTATTCCAGGTATCGTTATTTATATTTTTACCACTGGGAAGGGATTAGTAACCATCAATGTTGATTATAGAATGGAATATAAGATTGATTATCTATCATTGCATGTATAATTGAGAATATTTATCTAACTCTTTCATACAGGGATAAGTGTCACATAAAGGATATATAAAGTAATGAATAGTGAGAAAGATAATTAATCTGATCAGCATAACTTAGCCACATAATAAATATGATAAGCACCTCAATTAGATATTCTAGCAAGTCATTAGCATGGTATTAGAACGAACTACAAGAATATTTCCTAAGTTATTCTCAACTATACAGTCTAGCATTATCATAGTTAGTGCAAGCATACTTAGCAATCATTGTAAGACAGGACTATGCCCATGCATAGTGATATTAGCAAGGAATATGAGAAACATCGTAATCACTCCCCTGTAATAATGTTGTTCTGCCAGCCCAATACACGAGAGGGGGACTATATAAGAATCAATGAAGCTGTCACTATCACGAACTACCCCGCGATCTAGCATATTGGGTACAATCGCAGATAAATATGGTATAAGAACCACGCCCACACAATATCTATCATTTACCCATAGATCCGATGGATAAATGCTATATGATCCTAAACATGTATATAGATCCAATCTAACTAAGCCAAGTATATAACCATGATAAACTAAGAACAATATAATCTTGAATATAAACAAGTAGAGCAAAGTCATAAGCAATATATTGAAGTAGAACAAATTCATATTCATAATATCGAAGAACAAAGATGAACAATTAGAGGAACAATTAGAGAATTACCAAGAATCCTCTTGATAGATCTGGAAACCAATCGAAGATTGACTCCTTCTAGTTCTAATCCTATGTAGCTATGCTAATCTAGATGTCTAATTGATGTGGTGGCTCTAGAAGGCTTGATCAGAGGCTTCTTCTCCCTTGAGGAATAATGAATTAGGGTTGAGAGGCTCTCTCCTCTAGGGGTCAGGGGGTCTGGTTTTATAGTCCTTCCAAGTGAATATGGGCTGTCGGATCAAACCAACATTGATTGAACGGTTATCCTTGATCCTTTAGGTCGGTGGAGCTTAATCCCGAAAGAGAGTTCTGATTGGACTCTGAAGGGGGGTGGGCGCCCTGGTCTCCTGGGCGAGCGCCCTGGGCCAGGCCCCGTTTCGCCTCCGCTTCGTTCTCGTGGCTTCTGGAGTCTTCTAGATGTAAGATAATTGCACGGCACGTTAATATCTCTATGTAATCCCGACGTGTGGGCCTTTCTTCCATATTTCCTGATAACCCCCTGCAGAAATAGACAAACACCAAAACTCGTGGAATTCTGTCAAATAAAACCCTAAGTCTGGATGTTGATTTTATTTAGATCCTTTTCTTTGTTTATTTGATAATTAATTTTGATACTTAAGGACCGTCAACATGTTGGTCAACACAATGAGGACTAGCATGCTGACAAGCATGTGAACCTCAGGAGAAAAATCATTGTGTCCATCTCTTGTGTTTGTTTGGATTTCTTTTGGTGATTGGTCTCTATCATATTGATTGGTTCACTTGCCTCCACATGTTAGTATAAAGATCAAATACTCTCCATTTACATTCCTACAAATTAGTGTAATTAGTTTTAATTGATAGCTTTGCCTTGTGTAGCTTAGTTCACTAGTGTAGCTTGTAGTGACATAGCTTTTGTGTGCCTAGTGATCTTAGTAATTAGAATTTTAGATAGGTGGCTGCAACCCTTATGAAGCTAGAGCAAATTTGCATTATGCCTTTTGTTAGCTCTAATGCTTTGTAGAATTTTTAAATAGGCTATTCATCTCCCTCTAGCCATATTAGGACCTTTCAAGTGGTATTGGAGTCGTGGTCACCATTTTATAAAGGCTTAACAAACTTTGGTGCAAGATATGGCTCAAATAGTGTTCAACCATGTTAGGGTGAACCACCGATCTTTGATGGCACAAGCTCTTTTGACTATTGGAAGAGAAAGATAAATATTATCTTAGATCAATTAATAATAGAGTGTGGAAAGTCACCGAGAATGACTTTGTGATCTTTGATCCCACCAACCCCACCGATAATGAGAGAGCCAACAAGCAATGCAATACAATGGCTCTCAACACAATCTGCAATGACATTGATTCTAAGGTGTTTGAGAAAGTCAAAGATCTTAAGAAGGCCAGAAAAAACATATGAGAGCACTACAATTGTAAAAGAGTGCCAAGCTCTATATGCTCAAGGACAAGCTATTCAACTTCAAGATGAAGGATGATGAGTCCATACTAGAGATGTTCTATAGGCTTCAAGTCATCATCAATGATCTCAAGGGCCTAAGTGAGAAGGTGAAGAATGAGAACTTCATTCATAAGTTCTTGATATGCTTGCCTAAGAGGTTGAAGACATTGAGAACCATCATATTTAGAGGAGGATTGAAGGATGTGTATCCTAGTGAGGTACTTGGAGATATCATGACGAAGATCAATAAAATGATGATCATGATGATGAGGTTGTGAACAAAGAGGATAATGGCAAGAAGAAGAGTGTAGCATTCAAAGCTAGATCTTCATCCAAGAGCAAGAGCAAGGGAAAGGCTAAGAAGGAAGAATAAAGTGATGATGAGTGCTCCAATGATGATAGTGATGATGAAGCACTACCTCTCTTTATCCACAATTCTGGCAAAATAATGAAAAAGAAGGGCTATCACACAAGAAAGAGAAGAGATCACTCTAAGAACAAGAAGTATGTGAGACTATGCTACAAGTGCAAGAGTCCCAATTATGTTGTAGCAGAGTGTCCCTATAATAGTGATAATGATGAGAATGAGAAGAAGGACAAGAAATAAAAGAAGGAAAAAAGATGATCTTCAAGAAGAAAAAGAAGGGTTGATCCTATGTTGTGATACGGGATAGTGATGTTTCTTAGGATGATGATTCTAGTGATGATGACAAGGCATCTAAGAAGAAGGCACTTGCTAGTATTGCTATCAACAATAAGCCTTCACTCTTTGACACTCTAGCATGCTTCATGGCTAAGGGCCACATGGTAAAATATGATGAGAGTGAAAAAGAAAATGAAAGTGAACATGATAGTGATAGTAATAATGATGATGAATTTAGTAATGAACAACTCATGGACATGCTAGGACAAGCCGATTTACTTATTTATTCTAAAAATAAGAAGTGTAAAGAATTAGCCAAGAAGTTGAAAGCTCTTGAACAATCCTTTTATGAGCTTAGTGTAAATCATGAGAGGCTAATGGATGCCGATTAAAGTTGGGCAAAGCTCACACCAAGCTTGAGAAAGCTCACTCCTTGTTGTTACAAGAGAACAAGGAAAATATTGTTGTATCATGTGATGTGGGCAAACATGTGACTTAATCAATGAATCACCCTACAAACCTATTGTCGTTGTTTCTACTAACCCTTCTTGTAGCTTTTCATCCACCATCACCAACTCTACCTCTAATACTAGTGATGGTTTCACTTGTGATGCCTCACTAAAAGTTGAGAATGAGACTCTCAAGAGAGAGACAAATGAGCTCAGTCATGCCCTAGGAAAGGCCTATGGTGGTGAGGCCCGCTTGCTAAAGTGCTTGGATAGCCAAAGGTTTTCTCTCAACAAAGAGCTATACTCCTAAGAAAGGCAAGGCATCCTTTGCAACTCATAAGCCTAGCTTTGTGAAGAGTAATGGTCGATTTTGCAATAGATGCAAGCAAGTTGGGAACCTAGTGCAATAAAATGAATAAGAACAAGAAAATTGCTAATGTACCTTACATTCCTTTTGATTCTTGTTATGTGCTTACTAAGGTGAGAAAGTGTGCATGCTAAGTTTGTTGGTACATATACCAATTGTGGGTCCAAAGAAGAAGGCCATTTAGGTACCAAAAAGCTTAGTCACTAACCTCTAAGGACCTAAACAAGTATGAGTACCTAAGAAACATTGATTTGTTTTGTAGGTTAATTACAAAGCCGAAGGAAGGCATTGGGTGCTTGATAGTGGGTGCACTCAACATATGACTGGTGATTCAAGAATGTTCAATTCAATCAATGCAAGTGATGACAATAGAGTTGATAGTATCACATTTGGTGATAATGGCAAAGGCAAGGTTAAATGACTTGGTAAAATTGCTATATCCAATGATTTGAGCATTTCCAATGTGCTACTAGTAGAGAGTTTGAACTTCAACCTATTGTTGGTAGCTCAACTTTGTTATCATAGTTTCAAGTGTATTTTTGGAGTTGATGATGTAGAGATCATAAGTGTAGATGACTCTAACTTAATCTTCAAAGGCTTTAGATATGGAATCTATACTTAGTTGATTTCAATACTAGTGAAGCTCAATTGTCAACATACTTGCTCACTAAGTCTAGCGCGGGTTATGGCATGGAAGACTTGGTCATGTTGGGATGAAGTAATTGAATAAGTTAATGAAGTATGATCTAGTTAGAGTCTTGAAAGATGTCATATTTGAGAAGGATAAGCTTTGTAGTGCATGTCATGCCAGAAAGCAAGTTGGTAACACACATTCAAAGAATAGCATCATGAGCACATGCAAGGCATTTGAGTTGTTGCACATGGATTTGTTTGGACCAACAACATACACAAGCATTGGTGGCAACAAATATGGATTTGTGATAGTGGATGATTTCACAAGATATACATGAGTGTTCTTTCTTAGTGTTAAGAGTAATGCTTTTGCAACCTTCAAATCATTTGTTAAGAGAATACACAATGAATTTGAAACAAGCATCAAGAAAGTAAGAAGTGACAATGGAAGTGAGTTCAAGAATGATTATGATGAATTTTGAATTAGGCATCAATTCTGACAAAGTACACTCCATAATCAAATGGTCTTGTTAAGAGAAAGAATAGAACTTTGATTGACATGGCAAGGTCAATATGGCTTGCTACTATAGTGACCGACTCTATTGTCACCCAATGATGGAGAAGACACCATACGAGCTATTGAATGGAAGAAGGCCCAACATTGCATACTTTTCGGGTTTTGGTTGCAAATGCTATATATTAAAGAAAGGTACTAGATTGAGAAAGTTTGAGAAGAAGTGTGATACTCTTGAAGAGGTGCATGATGTTGAGTTTAATGTAACTAATGGCTCTCAAGAGGATGATGAAAATCTAGATGATGTGAGAGGCACTCAATTGACCAATGCAATAAAAAATATGGATATTGGTGACTGAAGGCCTAGAGAGGTGATTGATGTTGAAGATGACAAAGATTAAGTGCTCTCTACCTCAAATATGCAAGCTAATGGTTCTCATGATCAAAATCAAGCTAGGACAAGTGGTGCTCAAGTGCACGATCAACAAGCTAGTATATCATCTCATGACCAACCAAGTGCAATCAATCAATCGCAAATACTTCAACCAATCAATATTGCAATAGATCATCCATTGGATCATATCATTGGTGATATATCAAGAGGTGTGCAAACTAGATCAAGATTAGCATTATTTTTGTGACCATTTCTCCTTTGTGTCTCACATCAAGCCAAAGAAGATAGATGAAGCTTTGAGAGATGTTGATTGGGTTAATGTTATGCATGAAGAACTTAACAATTTCAAGAGCAATCAAGAATAGGATTTAGTTGAGAGGCCAAGTGATCATAAAGTCATTGGTACTAGATGGGTCTTTCGCAACAAACAAGATCAAGATGGGATAGTTGTAAGGAACAAAGCAAGATTAGTAGCACAGGGCTATACTCAAGTTAAAGGTCTTGACTTTGGTGAAACATATGCCCCGATGGCAAGATTAGAAGCAATTAGGATCTTGTTAGCCTATGCTTGTGCACACAACGTCAAGCTATACCAAATGGATGTGAAAAATGCATTCCTTAATGGCTATATCAATGAAGAAGTCTGTTGAGAAACCTCCTAGTTTTGAAGATGAGAAGAAGCCCAACCATGTTTACAAGCTAAGAAAGGCATTGTATGGATTGAATCAAGTACCTAGAGCATGGTATGAAAGATTGAGAGATTTCTTACTCTCTACAGGGTTCAAGATCGCAAGGTTGACACCACTCTCTTCACCAAGAAGATAGGTAATGACTTGTTTGTGTTGCAAATCTATGTTGATGATATCATATTCGGGTCAACCAATCAAGAATTTTGTGAGAAGTTCAGAAACATGATGGCTAATGAGTTTGAGATGTCAACAATTGGAGAACCTAGTTACTTCCTTGGTCTACAAATCAAGCAATTGAAGCATGTCACATTTGTGAGTCAAGGCAAGTACATATAAAAGACATGCTCAAGAAGTTTGGAATGGATGATACAAAATCCAGTAGCACTCCAATAGGAACAAATGGAAGCTTAGATAGTGTTACAAGTGGCAATATGGTGGATCAAAAGATGTATCAGTCTATGATTGAGAGTCAACTCTATGTGACCACATCAAGGTCAAATGTAATGTTTAGTGTATGCATGTGTGCAAGATTTCAAGCCTCACCAAAAGAAAGTCATTTAAAGGCAACAACAAAAATATTGAGGTACTTAAAGCATACATAAAATGTTGGTTTGTGGTATCCCAATGGTGCAAAGTTTGAACTTATTGGATATTCCAATTCAGACTATGTGGGATGCAAAGTTGAGAGAAGAAGCACATTGGGCATATGTCAACTATTGGGAAGATGAAAGCCCTAGTTTGGTTTTGGATAATTGATGAAACCCTAGTACTAACCTCTATACTAAGTGTGTGTAGACTTAATGAGGTTGGTACATGCCAAGTGATGGAGCAAGTGATGATCAGGGTGATGATAGTGATGACCACAAAGTGATCAAGTGCTCAACTTGGAAAAGAAGAAAGAGAAAAACAAAACCCTATGGAGATCAAGGCAAAGGTATTGCTTAGGGTTTTGGTTTTGGTGATCAAGACATCATAGAGGGTGTGATCACATTTAGGATAAATAGCCGTACTATAAAGAGGGGAATTCTTTGGCTAAGCGGTTATCAAGTGCCACTAGGTGTCATTGTTCATGTGCATGCATTTAGAACCTAGTGAGCTAACTTAACTTCTTCGAAGAAAATGATTGTGAAAATGCTAACACACGTGCACTTGTTGGTACACACGTTGTGGTGTTGGCACACTTTGAGAAGGAGGTGGAGTTTGAAGAGTAGAGAGAGGATGGGTTCCGCGCTTTTCGAGAAAATGAAGTGCATATTTTCTATTGCGCCGGTGGGAAATTTTGGAGAAGTCGCGGGAGTGTTTCTCGCTGAGGAACACTCACCGGACGCTGGCTTAGAGGCACCGGACGCTGTGTCTGAGCGTCCGGTGTGCAGGCTGCCTGACTCGGTTAGGGTTAGGCACCGGACGATAGGCACCGGACGCAGCTTGGAGCGTCCGGTGGTGTGCGTCCGGTGTGAGGAGGTTTTGCAAACCTCTCTGCGCATGAGTCCGGTGAGCACCGGACGCTAAGGGTGCGTCCGGTGGCTTGCGTCCGGTGACCCTGCAAGTTTGTGGAGCTCTATGTGCATGAGTCCGGTGTGCATCGGACGCGTCCGGTGCTAACTTGCTCAAGCGTCCGGTGCTCTGCAGGTTACCGTTAGACTCTGACACGCGGCTGACGTTGGAGCACCGGACGCAGGTGTTGAGCGTTCGGTGCCCCTTTAAGAGCGTCCGGTGACCCCGAGTTTTGCCCAGTGAAAGAGCCAATGGCTCTATTTGTTTGAGGGGCTATAAATACGTGTTTGGCCGGCTTGGGGCTCACACTCTTGGCACCTAGACGGCTTGGAGCAGCGGAGGAGGATTGGCACGAGTTGGTGATTGTTCGTGGCCATCTCCCGGTGATTGTGAGGGGTCTTGTACCTTCCCCGGCGGAGAGCCGAAAGGTAACTCTAGTGGATTGCTCGTGTCATTGAGTTACCTCACTTGTGGGTGGGTTCTTGTGGTGTCCTAGTGAGGACGAGGTTCGTGCTACACCTCTTAGCCACCGAACCACCAAGTGTTGGTCGACACAACGGGGACGTAGCGTGCCGGCAAGCACGTGAACCTCGGGAGAAAAATTGTGTGTCTCCTTTGTGATTGTTCATTGGATTTCTCCCGGTGATTGGACTTCATATTATTGATTGGTTCATCCCCTCTACGCGGCGGTATAAGGTTCAAACCATCTCTTTTACATTCCCGCAAACTAGAGTAGCTTTCTTACTTGTATAGAAACTTTAGGTAGCTTTCTAGTGTAAGTAGTGACATAGCTCTTGTGTGCCTAGTGATTATATCAACTAGAATTGTTGGATAGGTGGCTTGCAAACACCCCTTTAGAGCTAGAGCAAAAAGCTTCGCTTTGTTATTTACTAACCTCTTGCTCTAGTGTTTTTATAGAATTTTTAAATAGGCTATTCACCCTCCCTCTAGCCATATTAGGACCTTTCAGAAGATCACTTGTTTCATGGTCATCCAAGAAGAAAAATAGTGTTGCACTTTCAACCGCCAAAGTCAAGTACATTGTCACCCGGTAGTTGTTGTGCACAAATCCTATGGATGAAGGCCACATTGAATGATTTTGGAATCAAATTCAAAGAAGTGCCATTGCTATGTGACAATGAAAGTGCAGTGAAGCTCACCAACAATCTGGTTCAACACTTAAGAACAAAGCATATAGATGTCCGCCATCATTTCATAAGAGATCACCAACAATAAGGGGATATTTCATTGAGAGTGTGGGCACCGATGATCAACTTATTGACATTTTCACCAAGCCACTTGATGAGAAGAAGTTTTGCAAGAAAATGAATGAATTGAACATACTTGACTTCTTAAATATGTGTTGATACACCCCACTTATATGACATGCCTCTTCCTCGAGCAAAGCAAGGTAAAGTTGGTTGACATGTCATTCATCCTTTGCTAAGGACTTGTATAGTGCATCTAGTCATTCCTTACATATCTTAGGCTCATTTATGAAAATCAAATGAATTTGATGCTTGTATAGTACCACTATTGTTTCTATATTTGAAATGATCTAGTGGTAGCATATGACATGTTTGTGGGCTTACAATTTTGGTGTTTGATCTAGAATATGAGCTTTAAGTGTTTAAATCAACATGGTACAAGATAACCCTTGTTTGAGGTGTGAAAAAGCTTGTCCTTGGATCAAACCGAGTTAGATATCTTAGGCAAGTAATCTAGATTGAGCCATTTTTGGAAAAATGATCTCACTTTACATGGTTTCACACTAACCTATCTAAGATTTGAGCTCACCTTTTGTGGTCTTTGATGACAAAGGGGGAGAAGTAGTTATAACTTTATAAAAATAGATAGGGGGAGAGAAACTAAGGGGAGTAACAACATGATAAAGGAAGGGATTAATTAAAATTTTAAGCACACAAGTAGGGGGAGCAAGCTATTGATGGTCCTTAAGTATCAATTTTAATCGTCAACTAATCATGGAAAGGATCTCTATGCAACTAATAGCTAGAATAAGGGTTTATACTGACAGAATTCCACAAGTTTTGGTGAAAGTCTGTTTCTGTAGGGGGTTATCAGGAAATATGGAGGAAAGGCCCATATGTCATGATTACATAGAGATAATAACCAACCGCGCAATTTTCTATACTCTAGAAGACTCTAGAAGAGGCAAGAAGAAGCGGGAGGCCGAGGGGCGCCAACCCTAGGGTGCCCACCCTAGGGGGTGGGGTGGCCGCCCTGGCCCCTGTTGGGTATTCTTAATATCATTACCAAAAGTAGACTAAGTTCTCTAAATCTAGTAACGGTGCCAAAAATGCCAAACCTATCCCTCACACCACTTAAGCCAAGTTGTCATCCCCAGCATGACATGAGAGACGCGGTATTAAAATATGCAATTGCTCTTCTAAATAAATAATGAATTGGATCTGCAAGCGCACAGATTAATACCGATGTAGCATTTTAACCGGGAAGTATTACAGGTATTGTTATTTATATTTTTACCACTGGGAAGGGATTAGAAATCATCACTAATGATTACAGAATAGAATATGAGATTGAGCATCTATCATTGCATGTATAATTGAGAACAGTATATCTAACTTCTCATACAGGGATAAGTGTCTCATAAAAGATATATGAAATAATAATAGTGACAAGGATAACTAATCTGATCTAGCCACATAATAAATATGATAAGCACCTCAATTAGATACTCTAGAAAGTCATTAGCATGGTATTAGAACGAACTACAAGAATATTCCCTAAGTTATTCTCAACTATATAGTCTAGCATTATCATAGTTAGTGCAAGCATACTTAGCAATCATTGTGAGACAAGACTACGCCCATGTATAGTGATATTAGCAAGGAATATGAGAAACATAGCAATCACTCCCCTGTAATAATGTTGCTCTGCCAGCCCAATACACGAGAGGGGGACTATATAAGAATCAATAAAGCTGTCACTATCACGAACCACCCACGATCTTGCATATTGGGTACAATCGCAGATAAATACGGTATAAGCACCACGCCTACACAATATCTATCATTTACCCATGGATCCGATGGATAAACGCTATACGATCCTAAGCATGTATATAGATCCAATCTAACTAAGCCAAGTACATAACTATGATAAACTAAGAACAATATAATCTTGAATATAAGCAAGTAGAGCAAAGTCATAAGCAATATATTGAAGTAGAACAAAGTCATATTCATAATATTGAAGAACAAAGATAATTAGAAAGCAATTAGAAGCACAATTAGAGAATTACCAAGAATCCTCTTGACAGATCCGGAAACCAATCGAAGATTGACTCCTTCTAGTTCTAATCCTATGTAGCTATGCTAATCTAGATATCTAATTGATGTGGTGGCTCTAATCTTGATCAGAGGCTTCTTCTCCCTTGATGGAACAATGAATTAGGGTTGAGAGGCTCTCTCCTCCAGGGGCCAGGGGGTCTGGTTTTATAGTCCCTTCAAGTGAATATGGGCCCTTGGATCAAACCGACATAGATTGTATGGTTTAGATTCATCCTTTAGGTCTGTGGAGATCTCCCGTGTGGGGGTATAAACCCTATACCCTTACGGCTAGACTTGGGCCAGGAGGCTTGGCCCATTACGAGACGAGTTCAAGGCTTGATCCGACAGCCTGGAGTTTTGCGCAAGGAAGCAAGATGTGGAGATCAAGCATGATTCTAGTCGGTTAGAATAGGAATTGATATCGAACTATCTATGACAATTGTAACCGACTAGGATTAGTTTCCAGATCTGTAACCCTGCCCTTCAGACTATATAAGGAGAGGCAAGGGACCCGCCTAGGACATACGATTCTCTCAACACAAATCAATACAACCAGACGCAGGACGTAGGTATTACGCCAACTCGGCGGCCGAACCTGGATAAAAAGCTTGTCCGTGTCTTGCGTCACCATCGATTTCGTAGTTTGCGCACCGTCTACCGATAAACTACTACCGTGGGTATACCCCAAGGTAGACTGCCGACAGCTTTCGTCGACAGTGGCGCGCCAGGTAGGGGGTGTGCGTACAGCTCTCCCGACGAACAAGATGGCCATCATCCCCGACTTCGCGGCCATGGCGGGCGACTTCACGTTCACCGTCAGCTTCAACAACTTCACCGCCATGACCACGGAGGAGGTGTAGATCCGATCTGCGCCAACCACTTCTTCATCGACGTCGGCGGCGGCTTCAACCACGCTGGCTACGACTCCGACTACTCCAGCAACGTCTCCGACCACGCCGACAACGCGTCACCCGCTTCCCTGCTACAAAGGGAGGCAGATTGACAACACCGACCTGCTCGGGCCATCGACCAAATTGTTTGGCCTACTTGCTCTGACCACCAGTCGCAATAATAATCGCCGCGAAGAACGACGCTACGACAACAGCGACCACCGTCATGACAAGTCGAAAAGCTCGAAGGCCGGACAATTTTGTCGTCACTAACTAGACTTTCATCCAAAGATAAGTACACTTCTAATATCTTATTTATTTTTGGCATAATATTTTTTATTATTCTTCAAAACAACTTTTTTAGCCGACTAGTTTTTTCTCCTACACGAGCTTTCCAGAGCCGGTACTGTCTCCGACTCCTCCCTACACGTGCACGAGATCCGCCCTCTGCGTTCCGGGTGGTCGGCAGTAGCTCTCTGACGTGGCTGACAATCCTACGCGTGCCTAGGTTCCGCACCTCATGCTGATTGTTGGCTAGACCAGAGCTGGTACAAGCTCTAGGATGAATTAACTACTCGTGCTAATTTTATAACAAAAAATCTAAAACTTATCTTAGTACTGATTTTCTATCTAAAGGTTATTTATACATCATGTACTACCAATTCTTTATATTTATTTTTTAGGAGTTTGGCCCAGTCGACAAGCTACGCTCGGAGACTCGTCGACTATTCCCTACGCTGTGCCCGGGGACTGCTCCGACCACCGAGCACGTTTACGTTCCCAACCACGCTCGGGGACTTGTCGACTACTCTCTATGCTGTGCTCGAAAACTGTGCCGACCACCGAGCACGTTTACGTTCCCAACCACGCTCGGGGACTTGTCCACCGGTCCCTACGCCGTGCTCGGGGACTGTACCGACCACCGAGCACTATACGCTCGGGGACTGGTCGACCAGCCCACCAATTTGAGAATTCGGGGACTGTACCGACCACCAAGCACTTGACGCTCGGGGACTGGTCGCCCAGTCTATCAGCTCGGAACTTCAAAGACTGCACCGACCACCGAGCACTCGATGCTCGGGGACTGGTCGTACAGTATAGCAACGCAGAATTCTAAGGAGCGCACTTGGTGCTTGGGGACTGGTCGTCATACTATTATACACCCGGGGACTGGTCGATTAGTCTATTCAATTGCAGACGGACTGGTAAATTCAATTTTTTAGACCTTGCTACAAGGCTCATACTTCGCCTTCCAGCAAGCTCGGGGACTACATCGGTACGATGCATCTGACGATGCATCTCAGTTTCAGAATTTCTTTGAGGACTTTTCTTTTGACCCTGGCACCACGTGCCTACGTCACCTACTACCAGGCTCGGGGACTAAGTGGGCACACTTCACCTTGCGGTGAATGTGCTTGCTTTTTGAAAGGCTATACTTTTCAGAAAAGTAAAGTGGGCACACTTCACCAGGAAAGAAATCTTTTTTAATTTAGAGCACCATGCATTCTTCGAACAACTCGCTTCTTCAATGTCAATGTTGATCAACTGTCTTTTGAGTTGGTCAAAGAACCGTTGCAACTGTTTGGGCGATTTTCCCACTTATTGAAGACGTCAAGTCTCACTGATCGAAGAAGCTCAAGACGGCGTGTTACATCACAATACATGGTGCTCGGGGACTAGCTGTGGGGGTATAAACCCCTATACCCTTACGGCTAGACTTGGGCCAGGAGGCTTGGCCCATTACGAGACGAGTTCAAGGCTTGATCCGACAGCCTGGAGTTTCGCGCAAGGAAGCAAGATGTGGAGATCAAGCATGATTCTAGTCAGTTAGAATAGGAATTGATATCGAACTATCTATGACAATTGTAACCGACTAGGATTAGTTTCCAGATCTGTAACCCTGCCCTTCAGACTATATAAGGAGAGGCAAGGGACCCCCCTAGGACATACGATTCTCTCAACACAAATCAATACAACCAGACGCAGGACGTAGGTATTACGCCAACTCGGCGGCCGAACCTGGATAAAAAGCTTGTCCGTGTCTTGCGTCACCATCGAGTTCGTAGTTTGCGCACCGTCTACCGATAAACTACTACCGTGGGTATACCCCAAGGTAGACTGCCGACCAGCTTTCGTCGACATCCCGCAAAGCAGAGTCCTGATTGGACTCCTGGAGGGGGCGGGCGCCCAGTAGGACAGGGCGGGCGCCCTGCCTCTGGCCCCGTTTCGCCTCCGCTTCGGTCTCATGGCTTCTGGAGTCTTCTAGATGTAAGATAATTGCGCAGCACATTAATATCTTTACGTAATCCCGACATGTGGGCCTTTCTTCCATATTTCCTGATAACCCCCTGCAGAAATAGACAAACACCAAAACTCGTGGAATTCTGTCAGATAAAACCCTAAGTCTAGATGTTGATTTCATTTGGATCCTTTTCTTTATTTATTTGATAATTAAATTTGATACTTAAGGACCGTCAACAAACTCCCCCAAGCTTACCTCTTGCTCGTCCCTGAGCAAGGATAGACTCAGCTATGGATCATAAGTTGTTGCAATATTTAAAAAATTGACGGTACACATGCTTTTAAATAAGACCTCATCTCTGAGTTAGAGTAAACTGTCAAGACTTAAAACTTACTTACTTTACCTTCACCATGGGACTTGTAACCGTCACTTCTATCTTGAGTGGTTAAAAGATAGAACAGTCTAGCCAAGTGCCATGTCTCTTATTCTTGATCAGCTATAGCTCTGGGGTTTTTGCAGATTTTCAAATAAAACTCAGAGATTCCTTGTATGATTCTTTCAGGTCTCTCTTTTGTGGTATTTTTGGATCCTTACCAAGGCAGTGATGGTATATGCCTTCTCTCAAGATATGTGGTATTTGTGGTATGAGGCATAGTGACATTGCCTTCTCTCTCATCCTACTCTAATAAGGCTTTAATATCTGGAGCTCATAGGTGGGAGATAAAGTATACATACTTACAAGACATTTATTGTATAGTCAAACCATGGATCCAAAGTAACAAGTCAATCAGTTTAATCAAGATGTGCATGTGTGGCGAATGAATGGTGTATGGTGATGATGGTGATAACAATGGTGGAAACAATGGTGAAAACAATGGAGGTGGAAGTCTAATTCTACTTTTGCTCTTTTGAGGGGTTACATACCTTCCTTGCTTTTTGAAACTTTATGAGGAGAATGAGATGCTCTATTTTTTTCTTTTCTCTCAGGTGGGTATCTTGTACCCCTAATTCTACTGTCGGACACTTGTCCATTTTTACCTCTCGTCTCACTTTTCTTTTGTTTCGAGGTTCCGAGCACTTGCTCCTTTTTATTTCCTCATATTTTTTTTTCAGAGCATTCATCTCTTGAGATAATATAGCAAGTGGTAGTAACAAGATAACTTGAGCATTTATTTCACAAGGGGAAAACAGAAATATTTTTGGTTATTCTCTCCCGGATTAGGAGTAGAATATTTTTGGGTAATTCTGGAGATGGAATGGGTGAATATATGTGGATGGTACTTCCAGAGTAGAAGTAGCATATATGAGTGAACGTGCAAGTGAAATCTTGATTTAACCACATGACAAGCTCCTAAGGGTCAACACAGCTTCACCACACTCAATGCTCATAAGCAGTAAATAATAAATGTGTGGCTCAAAGTCTAGCAAGCATGCATATATGGCTGTGGTAGGAATTTAAACTCTCATCATACAGGAACTCATCATGCAACATTTTAAAGATTTTTAAAGATAAAATTCTCCAGAATTCTAGCATCTCTAGGAACAGATAAACAGCAGCTCAACCTTCCCATATCATATCCGTTAACAACTTAGACTTCAGATCAAGTTTTCATCCCACAAGTTTAGGTCTAGAGCAAGCTTTAAATTATAACAGTTATATCTAAACTTGAGAGAGAACTTAAAATTTGCAAATTAGACAGAGCAACTATTTATCATATCCATGCTTAAGTTTTATTTAGATACAGATTAGCATAGCCACTTTATTTATTTATTAAACACACTAAGCAAAAGACATATATATATAAGCATAAAATCTTTATTTGGTTTTTCCTAGTTTTTGTATTTTAATATTCTAATATAGTATAAGTATAAAGATAGATAGAAATACTTATCAGGATAAATGGGGGTGCTCTCCCCCAAGCTGAATTTTGACGTAATTTGTCTTGATGTAGCTAACAGGTGGCGGAGGTGTATTTGAAAGTCGGCAGCATTCTGACAGCGATTAGAATGTCCTCCGTCTGCTAGTCTTCTTGATTCTTAAATTCTGTGGAGCTCAAATAGACAACAAAGCTTGTGGAACTGATTAAGTGTTAGCATAAATATCTAGCCTTTTTCATGTTGAGACTCCTTAATAAATATTACTCTCTGTTTTTATATTTTTGTTTTTATAAAGCAGAAAAATATTTATTTTATTTTTATGCCACCATAGTGAATGTACTTATGGGTTTTATGCCACTCGTCTACTCACATGGGGCTTACTGTTTTTCACATTTTTATTTTCTTTTTAAGATAGTATGAACTTAATTAACTAAGTATCTATTTGAAATAATTGAAAGGGAAAGGATAACTACCAAGTTTACCTCTTGGCAAGGCGTTCGGTGTTTTTAAGTCCTCCGAACGGGACTCTCCATTTTCTCAATTGTCCTGAGGTTCGTTGGGTGGCGTAGTCGGTGCTTCCGGCAGCGCCTCCTCTTCTTGTATAGTTATCTTCATTTTTCATACCTGACTTGGTGCTTTAATCTCCTCTGGATAATTCTGTTTAAACTCTACGTTTTGTGACCTTATAACTTCTCCTTCATAGTCTGCCCATCCGTCCTTGATGATCTGCCTCCTCTGGTTGCGGTTGCATCGCTTTCTTACCTGTTTAGATTCTTCAACGATATAGTTAGGGTCAGTAAAATAACGGCGTACCTTCTCTGAGGGGAAGTGCATATGGACTTCTCCGGTTCCAATGTAGATAATTGCTTTAACGGTGCTGAGGAACGGTCTTCCAAGGATGATGGGTGGATCGTATTCATCTTCTCCCATGTCAATAACTTGAAAGTCTGTGTAGACAAAGTGATCGTCTATTTTGACTGGAACATCAGTTACTATTCCTTAAACTTCTCGAAATGTCTGATCTGCCATCTGGAGCTGATGGTCTTAGTGGCATGGTTCCGAACAAGAGCCGATAGGTGACTGCGGCCATTATGTTGACGCCCGATCCGGTGTCGCAAATCGTCTTGTAGAAGTTGTATCCATTTATGGAGCAGTAAATGCTTGGCATTCTTGGTTCGTCCTTCTTGGTCAAAGATGGTGACTTAAGTTGGTGATCTTGGCCTCCATGGACTACAGTGACCATCTTAGCTGATTCGGTCCACACTTGCTTGTTCCTGTTTCTCCTGTTGGTCCTCTTCTTTGATTTACGTCTGGATTGATCTTGAATTTGTGTAGTCTTGTTCTTGAAGAAAAATGTCTCCTTCTTCCCTTTGACGTAGAAACTGATCTTGGCAGCACTGGCGTAGATGATAGCTCCCGTGGTGTTCAAAAATGGCCTCCCTAGGATGATAGGTGCTCTCTCATCATTTCCGGTCTCTACCACTACGAAGTCTGCTGGGGCATATAAGGTACCAACTCGGACACAAAGGTTCTTCACTATTCCTTTTGGAAAAGTTATCGTCTGATCTGCAAACTGCAAACACATGGTTGTTTCTAATAAAGGATATGTAAAGAATTTTTCATAGAGTACCCTGGGTATAATGTTGACACTAGAGCCAAAGTCGCAGAGTGCTTCTGGAACGTCCACCATGCCAATGGAGATCGAGATGACGGGGCGTCCTGGATCGCCTCTCTTGACCGGCAGAAGGTCAGTAGAGAATTCATTGACGGGGTTACTCCAATTACCTGCATCAAACATGTCTACAAGATTTGCAGATTCTAATCCTTCCGGTTGTGATGGTATACCGGGGTTAGTAGTAGGAACAGCAGCAGCTATTTGATTTAACTGAGATTCAATCATTTTTTTAAAGGTAATTTGATTCTTGATGGCAGTAGAAAAATTATCCATTCTATTATTTATATTTTCTAGCATTTTATCATTAGATGCCAATTTCTTGGATAGGTTATCCATTAGCTTTCCTTGATTAGACACTAACTCCCTCAAAGGTGGGAAATTATTATTATTGTTGTAAGAATTGTTACCTTGATAATTACCTGAGTAGTTAGACCTCTGTTGATTCCAACCTTGATTTTGTTGAGGACGGTTGTAGTTGTTGTTGTTGTTGTTGTTGATGTAGTTCACATCCTCAAGTATCTCAGGGCAGTGGTTGCCTGAGTGTCCAGTGTCTCCACACTCCTCACAAGTCATGTGAGAGTCGTAGATGTGCATAACTTCTTTCTTGTCTCCAGCTCTATCGTCGAGCTTCTTCATGAGCAGGTCTAGCTTTGCAGACAGCATGTCTACCTCCTTTAGCTGATGTATACCTCCACCTCTCTTGCGTGTCTGGGTCCTCTCTTCATTCCAGCTTTGGTTAGACGCCATCTTCTCCACAAGAGCTGTGGCTTGTGGTATAGTAAGTGATAAGAATGCTCCTCCAGCTGCAGCATACATGGTCTCTCGGGCACTGTTGCTGAGCCCATGATAGAACGTCTGCATCAGTAGCCAACTCTCCATTCCATGATGGGGACATTCTAGGATGTAGTCTTGAAAGCGCTCCCATGCTTCTGGAACAGATTCATCATTTTGTTGCTGAAAACTTGTAATCTTCCCACGGAGAGCATTGGTCTTGCCCATGGGAAAGAACTTAGCCAGGAAGTTTGTTGAGCAGAGTGCCCACGTAGTATTCTTCTCCTTTATAGCGTAGAACCACTGCTTCGCTCTTCCTAACAGTGAGAATGGGAAGAGGCGAAGTAGTATAGCGTCTTTGGAAACTCCTGCTATGGTGAATGTGTTGGAAATCTCCAGGAAGTGTTGTAAATGAGCACTAGCATCTTCGTGTGCCTTCCCACAGAACTGGTTGGATTGCACCATGTTGATAAGTCCAGGCTTGAGCTCAAAGTTGCCATCGATCTCTGCAGCAGGTCCAGTGCGGATGTGATTGATTTGTTCGCCATGGCCTTGAACTCTGAAGACAAGTTCCGGTGATCTTCTTGATTGGATGAAGCTTCTTGCTGAAATGTTGATGATCTCTTCTTGAGCTTTGCTCTCGTCTTCTTCAATAATGCTTCGGGATTGTCAACAAAATTTCCTGGAAGATGTCTTCTATTCATACATTCTCCTGCATAAGATAAAATAGAAAAATATCGGGGTAAAACTGTATGAGAGAATAGATAAGCTCAATCATATTAGTGATGCGAATGATAACTCAAAATCTTTTATTCCATTCCTGATTAGTAATCAACCTTCCCCGGCAACGGCGCCAAAAATGCTTGTTGGGTATTCTTAACATCATTACCAAAAGTAGACTAAGTTCTCTAAATCTAGTAATGGTGCCAAAAATGCCAAACCTATCCCTCACACCACTTAAGCCAAGTTGTCATCCCCAGCATGACATGAGAGACGCGGTACTGAAATATGCAATTGCTCTTCTAAATAAATAATGAATTGGATCTGCAAGTGCACAGATTAATACCGATGTAGCATTTTAACCGGGAAGTATTCCAGGTATCGTTATTTATATTTTTACCACTGGGAAGGGATTAGAAATCATCACTAATGATTACAGAATAGAATATGAGATTGAGCATCTATCATTGCATGTATAATTGAGAACATTATATCTAACTTCTCATACAGGGATAAGTGTCTCATAAAAGATATATGAAATAATAATAGTGACAAGGATAACTAATCTGATCTAGCCACATAATAAATATGATAAGCACCTCAATTAGATACTCTAGAAAGTCATTAGCATGGTATTAGAATGAACTACAAGAATATTCCCTAAGTTATTCTCAACTATATAGTCTAGCATTATCATAGTTAGTGCAAGCATACTTAGCAATCATTGTGAGACAAGACTACGCCCATGCATAGTGATATTAGCAAGGAATATGAGAAACATAGCAATCACTCCCCTGTAATAATGTTGCTCTGCCAGCCCAATACACGAGAGGGGGACTATATAAGAATCAATGAAGCTGTCACTATCACGAACCACCCCACGATCTGGCATATTGGGTACAATCGCAGATAAATACGGTATAAGCACCATGCCTACACAATATCTATCATTTACCCATGGATCCGATGGATAAACGCTTCAAGTGAATATGGGCCCTTGATGGAACAATGAATTAGGGTTGAGAGGCTCTCCAGGGGCCAGGGGGTCTGGTTTTATAGTCCCTTCAAGTGAATATGGGCCCTTGGATCAAACCGACATAGATTGTATGGTTTAGATTCATCCTTTAGGTCGGTGGAGATCTCCCGCAAAGCAGAGTCCTGATTGGACTCCTGGAGGGGGCGGGCGCCCTGCCTCTGGCCCCGTTTCGCCTCCGCTTCGGTCTCGTGGCTTCTGGAGTCTTCTAGATGTAAGATAATTGCGCAGCACGTTAATATCTTTACGTAATCCCAACATGTGGGCCTTTCTTCCATATTTCCTGATAACCCCCTGCAGAAATAGACAAACACCAAAACTCGTGGAATTCTGTCAGATAAAACCCTAAGTCTAGATGTTGATTTCATTTGGATCCTTTTCTTTATTTATTTGATAATTAAATTTGATACTTAAGGACCGTCAACAGCCCCCTGGCCAATCAGGCTCCCCCTCGCGGATCTTGCTCCACCGACCTTGAGGATCAATCTAAACCACACAATTAAGGTCAGTTTGATCTGACGACCGACATTGATTTGAGGAGGCTATATAAGCAAGGCCCCTGCCCACCTGGAGAGTGCCAGCAATTCATTATTCATATTCATCTCAAGAGGAGAAGCCCCTGATCAAGCCCAAGAGCCACCACATCAACTAGATTTCTAGTTTAGCATAACTACATAGGCTTAGAACTAGGAGTCAATTTTCGATTGGTTTCTGGATCTGTCAAGGGGATTCTTGGTAATTCTCGCTCTAGTTGTTCATTGTTCATTATTGTTCTTCACTATTATGAATATGACTTTGGTCTATTTCATTATATTGATTATGACTTTATTCTATTTGCTTATGTTCTCAATTATATTGTTCTTAGTTTATTATGCTTATCTACTTGGCTTAGTTAGATCTGAGTTTTATCTATGTTTAGGATCGTATAAAGTTTATCCAATAATGGCTTGTCCATTGGTACCATGGGTAAATAATAGATATTGTGTAGGCGTGGTGCCTATACCGTATTTATCTGCGATTGTACCCTATATTCTGGAACGTGAGGTAGATCGCGGGAGTGACAGTCCTCTTGAATCCTTTGTAGTCCTCCTCCCGTTTATAGGGCAGGCAGAGCAGTACTATTATGGGGAAGTGATTACTCTGTTCTTCATCTTCCTTAGTAATACTCACTACACATGAATGAACCTTTTATCTAGCCATGATTGCCATGTATAGTTGCACTAATCATAATATGCTAAGACTGTATAGTTAGAATGACTTAGGACATATTCTTGTAGTTTGTCCTAATTCCATGCTAATGACTTGCTAGATTATCTGTTGAGGTGCTTATCATTATTTTATGTGGTTGTTTATGCTGATCAGTGTATTATCTTTTGTCACTATTCATTCATTATCTATATTTTATGTGACACTTACCCTGTATTGAGAGAGATAGATGGAAGCTTATCATTACACATGCAATGATACTCATATTCCTCATTTATTCCTTAGCATTTCCTTCCCAGTGGTAAAAATATAAATAACGATACCTGGAATACTTCCCGGTTAAAATGCTACATCGGTATTATCTATGCGCTTGTAGATACACATTCATATAGTTGTTAGAGGAGCATTTGTATATTTCAATACCACATCTCTCTGCCATGCTGGGGATGACAACTTGGCTAAGTGGCATGAGAGGTGGTTACTATTTTTGGCGCCGTTATCAAGATTAGTTAATCTACTTTTGGTAACGACGTTAGAAGTGTCAACACAAGCTCATAAACTTGTATGTTGCATTTGAATGTGCATTACATATGTTTGCTTGCATTAGTTTTGAAGTTTTTCTCCAATACCTTGCTTGTGCGATATATACTAGTTGTAAGTTTGATTGATGAAATGAAGAACTAGCATGCATAGAAAGTATAACTAGACTTTTATGCTTTCACAAGTGATACTAGAGTCTTGTTTATAATGATGATCTCACGAGGTGTTCAAGTTTTTGTGAATGTCTAGTTACTAATGGTGCTAAGGATGGTGTACATTGACAACTCCAATTGGTATCATGCTTCAAAGGTCCATTCTTTACACCTTAGCATCATTTGGTAGAAAGACTCCTATCTTTCCTATTCAAGCATATGTGCAAGATTTCAAATCCAAACTCCTAGCACATATGAAGGGGGAGCAATTGCTACCAATTTGGGTTTGTGAAACTTGTCCATATTCTTTACACATGGTAAAATGCTTGGGCAAGCAACATGAATCCAAGTAAGTTTTATTAAAAATCTTTGTTAGGTTGTCATTAATTACCAAAATAGGGGAGATTGAAAGCCCTAGTTTGATTTTGGATAATTGATGAAATCTAAAGTACTAACCTTTATGCTAAGTGTCTGTAGACTAGATGAGGTTGATACATCTGAAGTGGTGGATCCTAGAGCATTATGGTGATGGTGGTGATGACCACAAGGTGATCAAGTGTGGCCAGCACGTTGGGCTGCGGGGGAGGCAAGGCAGGCCGACTGCTAGGGTGAAGAAGGCCGAAGCCTTCAGCTGGGTTAGACTAGCAAGCTAAAATGGAAAAGAGAGGTATCAACTTGGGCCAACCGATATTTATCTAAAATTTAATCCTTAACTTTACCCAACTAAACTTGATCCAAACAGATTCCAAGCTAACAAAAACTACAATAACTTGCTGATGATGAAATCTTTGTATCTAAAGCTAAGGCCAACAAGTTCTTCAATTCGCTATCCAAACAAAAAATCTTTCTATTTTATGATCATTATTCTCTTCTTTTATGCAATTTTCTCCACTTTAGGTAAAATGAAAATGAAATAGAAGAATGGATATAAAAGGAAAAGGAAAAACATAAGGGAAAAGGAAACCTCAAGAAAAATAGCATATAAAATAAAAAGGAAAAGGACTAAAAAAATAAAAAAATGATGGCGAAAAAGGAAAAATAACTGAGAATAAAAGAAAAAAGACAACAACAAACACAAGTAGCAAAACAACAAAAACGATGAAATTGATATAAAATAAAATGATCGAGGAAAAGTACTTGAGAAAAATAAAACATAGTAGATGGAGAAAAAAAATAAAACCTCATGCAATGGATGAAAACAATAAAAGAGGATAAATGAAAGGAAATAGAACATAGTCAAGCAAGTGGTAGCGGCAAAAGAAAAATAGTGGATGGCGAAAAGATAAAATCTCATGCAATGGATGAAAACAATAAAAGGAGGACAAATGAAAGGAAATAGAACATAGTTAACCTAGGGAAGTCATACAGGCAAAATAAATAACGTAATACGAAAGATCAGCCCATAATTATAATTGACCATAAATTAATCCTTAAATATTATTTTACAATAAAAATTATCTTTTATATAAAATTGATTGTAGATTGACTCATCTTAAACATTTGGCTATTGTATATATCTATTGTGAGGTTTAAATTGATAGAAGACGAGTCACATTGCTGCTTGCAGGGTCTAAGATATGTCACGGTAGACATAAGCTTCGGTTTAGACAACTAGATTGGTTTTTTATAGCTCCAACGAGGTGCAGAAGAAGAGAGATAGGAGTAAGAAACGATTGTGAAAGCCAAAAAGGAGGGCACATGACAGAATAAAAAGAAGCTAGGACAGATAAATGACCAATTAAAATTTTTTATTCTTTAATATTAGATTAGATATAGATTAAAGATGCTATCTATTTTTAATCGATTAACTAAGCAAAAGCATAGTAAAATGAATTAAAAAACCATGTTATTTTTTCTTGACAAAAAACTCACTACAGAAGATGTTCTCACTAATAAATTAATTGTTTATATGAAAATATTAATATTGTTGATGTGTAATAAGTATTACTTGATAGTGAAATATATTTTTTATAATAAATTTATTTGAAGATAGAAATATTAATAATATTTTTATATGATTTATTAAATTTATTTTTTAAAAAGCTTAATGTTTGTTTATTTTGGAACGAAGGAGTATATTTGTTTCAATTAATCAATTAAAATACTTTTTTATGTCGCAATAGGCCTCAGGCTGCCTTCCTTGTTCCTCCGTCTGTCCGTCAGCGCCAGAGGTGACCGGAAAACCACGCCGTTCTTGCATTTCTCCCCGGCCCAAATTGCTGACTGGATCAATCCAAGACCTTGCAGGATTTTCGATCTGATTGCGGCATGGTAAGCGCCCAATCGATTCGACTGTTGGCGCGCTCTCACGGTTAGCATCCAATCAGATCCAACTAACATTTCCGTCTTCTTGGCTTGGGCGGTGCAGATCCGCTTCATCCTGCTGCAGAACCGGCAGGGGAAGACGCGGCTGGCCAAGTACTACGTCCCGCTCGAGGACTCGGAGAAGCACAAGGTTGAATACGAGGTGAGAGGCGTACGAATCAGTGGTGCTGGTTCGGCTCGGTTCTTGAATTTCTGGTCTGTTTTCTACTTTTCTTGAATCGGTTTCTTGCCGGTTTGCAGGTTCACCGGCTCGTGGTCAATCGGGACCCCAAGTTTACCAACTTCGTCGAGGTAATCGGGTTCCTGATTCTCTGTAAATTCTAAATTCTTCAAAGGATACTTTGCAACTTCTGAATCTGAACATGAGGGACTATGCGGACTTTTCTATTGTGAATTTGTGATGCAAATGGTTATGAAGGTCGCGGCATTGTGTAGTTGAAGTCATGGGAGGTGGATTCAGTGGGAACGTTGGGACACTTGTTCTGTTTGCAATTGCAATTGGGAATTGTGTTTTAAATATTGGTGTGAGCAGAGTGTGAGAATCGAGCAGATTATATGAGATCATGATCGAGAATTAAGGACTTGTGTTGTTAATAATGGTTACGTGGAAGTGATTGTGTGGTTCAGAATGGACAATCTAAGAGTAAATTTACAGAAGTTGAGTTATGTGAGCACGGTGCATGATATTTGTTGTTTTATAATAGATTCTTTCGATCAGTCATACCAAAAGTTTGAGGACTATTGTTTACGCAGAATGTATTGTTGGCAACTTGCTTGTCTTGCTAAAGTTGATCAAAATTGAGGACTATTGATATACATATGACATATCTAGCATGACTAACTTCTGTTTCTTTTCACAATGTTTCATTTATTGATTTGAGGGAGAGAAGGAGAGAGCAAATGGAGTCTATCATGATGTCTGACTTAAAAAGAATGAAAAACAAGTCATGTATAACAAATATAATCCTTTTCATTTCTTATTGTGTGATATTCACTATATTTAGTATTCCTTGGACAAAAGGCACAGTACCAGAGTCCAGAGATAGTATCTGGTGTGTGGTCCAATGTGTAGGCCACGTTCGATGTTGACAATACAACTATTGATGACTGAGAAAATTTTACGTTTCTAAGTGCACCTCTTTCTTTTCACTAAGTTATAACCTTGGGCCTGTCAGATCAAATGTCTATGCTCACCACATTGCATGTGTATTTGAGGGTGCTAGTCATATGTCCATAGTGTTACAATCGATGGCAAATGAGAGTACATGTGGTGCTTCTGCCCTCCACAAACTACTCAGGAGGTCGCTTATCCTTGACAATTAGGTCAGGGTGTTTGTTGCAGAGGTTGATTTTCTAATTTAAGTGGCATGTCTGCAACAATACATCTGTGGAACCTGCCCCCTGGCCTTTCCTTGCATGTTTTCCTTCTTAATGAAATAACATGTGACTGTCCTGTGTTCTTTGTGGGAAAGAAAATTCTTTGCTCATGTAGCAGGGTTAGCTTTGAAGCTTTCGATTTGGATACTGCATTAATTAGTTTTATATACTACCTTGTAGTGCGCCCTTGGAAACATGTTAACGGGATTGTATAAAATCTATCTCTGACTAAAATATTTGCTGCTATTGGACCATGTGAATCTAACCACTGGGTTCTGAATATTCCTATTACTTTGACTTTCCATACTAATCTAGTTTTTTCTTATGCAGTTTCGCACACACAAAGTTATCTACAGGAGATATGCAGGACTGTTTTTTTCAATATGTGTGGACATAACTGATAACGAATTGGCCTACTTGGAATGCATTCACTTGTTTGTCGAGATATTGGACCATTTCTTTAGCAATGTTTGTGAGCTTGATTTAGTGTTTAATTTTCACAAGGTACCATTTCTTTATTTTCCAAGTTACCCTTTAATATTCTTTGCTTGTGGACTAAGTGGCAATAGCTAGTTCACATTTAATATTGCGAGTAATAGTTCACATTTTCATTTGGTTTCATCTAGGTGGCAATAAATAGTTTGTCAGGATCAGCTGACTAAAAAATAAACACACAGTTTAGCTTTTATGAACCTGTGTAACTGTGTTTATGATGTTACCATTTCACTGTAAAATTAGTGGTACTTATTTTTCTCTTTACCTTGAAGGTTTACCTCATACTAGATGAGTTTATTCTTGCTGGAGAGCTGCAAGAAACAAGCAAAAAGGTATACATAGTTTTCTCTCGTTTTTAAGAGTATTTTCTACCACAACCAACAGTACCTACCAGTCATACATATACAGTTTCTGTGTATGATAAATGAATATCACAGTTTCTACTATTCCTGATTTTAGCTATCTTTATTTCTGAGGTCGTTACAGTACTAGCTGTTTGGGATTTTGCTTGTGGCATGACAGAACTGATATTTGGGTTTCATTTACTTTATTAATTCAGTTGATGGCAAAAACGCATTAGAATAGAGTAACTAAATATATTAAGATCAAACAATGTCTTGTTTCTCTAGATTTTGTTCTTTCCATTATGCAGAGCTAGTTCTTCATTTGGCTGTCTCCACTCTAAACAGTACCAACACATATAACTGGAACTAGTGTTTTTTCAACAATACTTTTTTTTTCCAAACTTGCCGAAGAGTTGTGTCTGCATGCTAATGCATCGATAAAGAATATTAGGTTACAGGCCGTTAACTGCTTGGTCATTGCAAGAAACCAGACATGCCATGTACAATACAAAGAACGGAACAGAAAGAGCGACCCAAACATAAGCAGACAGCAAGCTGCCGGAGATACACTGCCTCGGTTGTACACTTCATTACTTTCCACCTTGATATCTGAATGTCCAGTTCACCTTGATATGAGAAGCTCTAGAATGTTTGTTTCACTACAATTTGATGTTTGATGTCCACTGGTGGCAAGTTTGACAGTGAGCTAAAATGTTGATAATCAGCACTGTACCTTGTGCTGAAAATGCTGGACGAGCATTTTGTGCTCGATAAAATTGTTAACCATCAACAGCCTACTCAGAAATTAATGGGTGATAGCTTTTGTATGGTTATTTATAGGAATCTGGAACTTGATTGGCTCATTCAAAATTATTACAAACCGCACTCTGGGATATCCGAGTGTGGTCTCTCTCTCTCTCTCTCTCTCTCACACACACACACACACTTTTGTTTGTTTATTATTAAGCATAATTAATGAATCAAGGATGATCAACACCCCTTTTAAATTTTCAGGCAATAATTGAGCGAATGGGTGAACTGGAGAAGCTGGAATGAGAACGACCAGGAAGATGCTGCCGCCTGCCGCGTGCCTTGTGTTCCAACTTGTACTATTCGTTTCAGGTGTTTTTGTGTTTGCTTTCATGGTTCTTGGTTCCGGTTGACAGTCAGCGTGAGGCCATGCTGTCATTCTCTCGAAGAATGGTATGTAACATGAGATTAGTGCCAATTACATTATAATTCTCGTACCTTTGAAAAAACATTATAATCTGTCAGGAAATTGCCTGTGGTGGAAAAGAAAAGAGGCTTTTACATATATGTCATTATGAAAGTTGGCAATTACATACAAGTCATTAAAAAAGTTGAGTTCTCATAGATGCCACTGTTCCAAACTCTTTTACTCTCTATGCCACTTCCGTCAGATTTGACTGTTAAATTATAGGCATGAAAAGTCAAAAATACCTTAATGTTTGAATATGCAATTAATTTGTTTTGAGCATTTTAACGATCTCAAATGAAAAAAAGTCAAAACTAGAAAGTTGTAGATCTCACCAAGATCTACAATATTTATATAAATTTTTTTTATTTGATTCCGTATAAAAAGTATGATTTTTCTAAGACATTAATCATATCATATTATATTTTTTTGTACAGAATTCAATGAAGATAATTTTTATATAAAAATTCTAGATATTGTCGAGATCTACTTTCTAGTTCTGAGTTTTTTATTTAAGATTGTTAAAATGCTCAAAACAAATTAATTACTTATTTAAACATGAGGATATTTTTAACTTTTCATATCTGTAGTTTAATACTGTTAGAGTCAAATCTGACACAAGCGGCATAAATTGCTAACTTTTATAATGGCATACATGTAAAATCCTCAAAAGAAAAAGAAAACTAAAGTATCAGCTGTTATAGCCATTGCACAGTGTTGGGCTGAACTAAAGTACCGTTACACTGTCATATGTGCTGATGTTGATTTATTGTGAGAAACATATTGTTCATTTGTTAAAAAGTACTTCAGCTACAGAGCATTGAAACATCCAAAATATGGTACATACTATATTATTATTATATATATCAAGCGAGGAAGAAAGATTGAAATGAAAGGCACGAGCAAACGAAGGATGTACATGCACGTTCAGAACAAGTATGATGAGATTAATAAGATAAAAACGCTTGGATCTTCGATAAGTTACTATTGTGTGAGGTAGATTGGTACTCGTCCCCAAGGCACCGCCCTGACCGTTTGCTGATGAGAGGCAGGCAGCAGGCCGCCCACGCCCGGAGCTAGGAGAAGAAAGAAAATAAAAGGAAGTAGAAAATGAACAGAAAAAAAACGAAAGGAAAGGAAAATGAAAAAGTAAGGCAAAAATAAGATGTGGAAATAATAAAGAAAAAAAGAGTTGCGTTATAACCAAATAAAGAAAAGAAAAATAAAGGAAAAAAGAGTTTACATAAAATTAACGTTTCGTGGGGCATACCAGATCAAATCAAGCTTGCTGAAAAAAATTTTTAGCCTTGGGAGTCAATTGATTAAGAGGAAGGGGTGGTAGGATCCGCTCCTCTAAGGGACCAGATAAATCTAGAAATACTAGCATGGACAAGCTTAATGTACGCGGTGAAAAGTCTGGCTTTACAGTATATGCATTGTAAGTATGTACACACTTTTTCTTTATCTATGAGCTCCACAAAAGCTTCAGTTGTAGGAAGAAAAAGACAACGGCAAGTTATGCCTCGGTGAGAATTCTAAAAATACCACATATAAGATTCAAGAGCGTCGTATAATGAAATCTCTGATTTTTATTTTGAAAATTTATAAAATCTTGAGACAGTGCTTAACTTAATCGTTCTATCTTTTAATTATTCAAACCCAAGTCATGGCTTAGAAGCCCTGAAGTGAAATGTTCTATGGATGAGTTTGAAAGTTGAATTAGTTTATTTTCATCTGGAGAAGAATTTTTTATTAAACACTTGTGTATGATGTACCTTTGAGAAGTCAAAACATTGTAGCAACTCCTAATCCATTGTTTAGGTTTAGCTTTGCTCAAGGGCGAGAAAGGTTAAGCTTGGAGGATCTTGTTGATGGTCACATGAAACAAAAATAAACAATCAGCTAGTCTACATTTATCCTTAAAAATAACTCACCAGTCACCAACATAGTAGTAGAGGTTTAAACTAAGTACTTCTAGGAGTCTTGGTGAATATTTGTATGCAGAAAATCTAGATTATTTGCAATGAAATTATCTCCACTGGCCTCAAATCCAGCATCCACGTCTTATCGCCAAAGATCGATGGCAGAGGAGGCTTGAGGGGGTCAGCTGACCCCCCATTTAGGTTGGCCGACCTCTAGGGTCCACCAGTTAGGCTCCCATGATTCGAGGATCCTCCATAGACCTTAAGGTTCAATATCCACCATGTTTCAAAGTCGGTTTGGATTGAAAGGTTTAGATGGAGCCGAGCCATGGATTCATAGGCCCACAAGGTGCAAGGTGCCCAGTGCCCCTATAAAAGGACCCTAAGACCCCCTCTAGAAAAGCATCCCATTCAATCCATTAAGGACCATTTAAAGAAGATAAGAGATCCTAGAAACTAGAAAGTTTAGCATAGCTTAGCTAAGTTAGATCAAGTAGGGTTTCTACTCGGATTCTAGATCTAGTCACTGAAGGTTTGGTATAGCCCTTGTATCCATCTCATTCATCTTATAATATGACTTTGATCTTCATCTATATTATATTCTTAGTTATCATGTTCTTAGTTAGCTTTGATTATATGCTTATTATAGTCAAAGTTATCATTATATGTATGCATAGGATCACAGAGTGCTCGACTTAGTGCTCGAATAGGTTGAGTAGCTGGACTTAGTGTAAGTGTGATGCTTATACATTATTATTTTGTCTGTGGACACACCCTCCATTGTGAGAAGTGTGGTAGATCATGTGGGTGATAACCTCATTGATTCTTTGTAGTCCATCCCCAATCTATAGTACTATTAGGACCTGTGTGACGATAGAGGAAGTTATATATATTCTGCTATGCTCCTCCTTAGAGATGTCCTTTAAGCATAAGTATAAAGCTAACCTTTTGCTATTGCTAAGTGTTTGAATATCATGGTATACTTTGGCTTGTAATTAGAATGACTTAGGAATCACTAATAGAAATCTACACTTATATGACGAACAACTTTTATTACTAAAGAAACCAAATTGTCATAATTTAAGTTTTATCAAAAAATTATGACAAAAAATGATTCATTAAAAGTGCCTTCCTCTATCGTAGAAGTGGCTTGATTTGTGATGAAAAACTGAACATCATTTGAACTGTTTTGGCAAGTATGGTAGGGGAAGCCACGTTGGCAAGTGCTTTCATTGGAGATGCTTTCACTTGCAGATGCTATAGTTAGTTACATTGGAGATGCTTCGGGTCACAAGTTACCTTGTTTTTGGACAATGTGGCCCTCTCTTGTCCTTGCACTTTTTAGGTTCTAACTGTACCACATGTCGTGTTCGTGTTGTTCCACTTGCAAGGTTTTTATTGCTACACTATTGTGGTTTGAGAAAGCATCACTTCATTTCCATGTGCCTTATTTTTATTGGTCCATGTGGCATGACCATAATACCCCACGTGACTTTTTTTACTCGACCACGTGTCACAATGAAGTACGTTCACATATCAGTTTTTAAGTGGGCCACATGTCGCGCGCTGGACTAGCCATGCATATTTTTTTATTTGACCACATGGCAAGATAGATTTATACCACATGTGGGATTTGTATTGGCCTAGGTCCCTATACTGGCTCTGACATGTGTCATTCCACTAGTGGGTCCACATGTCAGATTTGATTTAATGACATGACCTGTGTTAGATCTACCATGTTCAATGATTACATCAGGAAAATGATTTCAAATCAACACTGCTGCACAATATGACTATATGCATAGTTATATTGAACTTGAATAAAATAACAACAGTTTAGATCAATAGCGAACCACTAACAAAGTTCACATATCAAGCCACCATACAAGTTCACATCAAAATAGCAAAGAAATCACACATGTTCACTGCATCAACAAGACTGAGAGTTACCAGTGCTGAAGAGCATGATATGCTCACAAAGCTTATTGTACTCCTCCTTTGTTGTTCCTTGAACTCCTCAAACTCACTTTAAGTGTTTTCTGTCTTCCTCTTTGGTCAATCCACTTGTTCAATGAGGCTACATAAACTTTCATGTTTAGTATAGCAAGCTAATCCTGAAGTGCCCTCTCTACTGATGTCTCTGTTCTAAAATAGCTTATTCAAATACTAGCATCCTTCAAAGAAAAGGTATTGCAGCTGGTCTAGGAGAGGACCTTGGAAACAACATCAATAATAGGTTCTGCTTGTTAGTTTCTATAGCTTCTTGTGAAAACCAAGGAGTAAACATTAGGTTACAGATTGTGCAAGAGGACTTAAATATAGATGGCCATGCAGCCCGAGGCACGACGGCCCGGCCCACGGCACGGTATTTTGGCCCGGCCCGAGTACGGCCCGGCACGGTAACTCGTGGGCCCGGCCCGGCCCGGCCCGGTAGTGCGGGCCGTGCTTGGGCCGACCTCTGAGCCCGCTGGCTGGCATGGCACGGCCCGAGTTTTAGGGGTTGGCATTATGTTACATGTTTTTTATGTCATTTCTATGATTTAAGACTGAGATTGTGAATCTGAGAAGTTTAGAGTTGTAAAAAATTGATTGTGGCATTATGTTGGTCAAGTGATCATTGACATTGTGTGGTTATTTTGTTTTTTTACAAAACCGCGCTATGGGCCGCCGGGCTACGCGGGCCGGCACGACACGAAGTCAGCCCGTGGGCCCGTGCTTGGGCCGAAGGCCAGGCACGAGGGCCGCTGAGGCACGGCACGACAGGCACGTGGGCCAAATCGGCACGGCACGCTACAGCCCGTGCCCGGCTCGGGGCCGGGCCTGGCCGGGCCGGCCCGGCCCGGCCCGATGGCCATCTATAGACTTAAACTGTAGAACCAAGAAATGTATTTACCAGTGCTGAAGAGCATGATATGCTCAGAAAGCTTATTGTACTCCTCCTTTGTTATTCCTTGAACTCCTCAAACTCACTTTAAGTGTTTTCTGTCTTCCTCTCTGGTCAATCCACTTGTTCAATGAGGCTACATAAACTTTCATTTTTAGTATAGCAAGCTAATCCTGAAGTGCCCTCTCTACTGATGTCTCTATTCTAAAATAGCTTATTCAAATACTAGCATCCTTCAAAGAAAAGGTATTGCAGCTGGTCTAGGTGAGGACCTTGGAAACAACATCAATAATAGGTTCTGCTTGTTAGTTTCTATAGCTTCTTGTGAAAACCAAGGAGTAAACATTAGGTTACAGATTGTGCAAGAGGACTTAAACTGTAGAACCAAGAAATGTATTCATAATAAGTAATGCATAGGTCTTCCTAAGCCTACTACTAACAGATATTACATAAGCATAATGCATAGGTAACATATATATTTACTATTGTAATATTACCTCAAAATGATGGTGCCACTTTAGGTTCCTTCTACTTTTCCTTCTTTTATGGAAATAGCTTCAGAAGGTTTCAAGGAAAGCAAATGAAGATACTTACCACTACTTCTCTTGCAGCATTGTTCAGTCCCTTTTTCCTACTAGTATGAAACTTCTTGAAAATTCCCACTACTTCAACATCTTCATGAGGTCGATCATATTCTTCATCGAGTACTCCTAGATCGTGTCCTATGTCTCCTTCTATTAAAGTTGCACATGCCTTTCTATTGATACAAAGATATTGCATACTTGAATATAAAACGAGTAACACAACCATCACTTAATATGCTTGTAGGTGGGGCAACATAAGAGCAAGATCCTATAGCCTAGTGCTACTTGACTTTTGCATAGTTTCACTTGTTCTGCTCCAAGACTGCCTATAACCATAATTGTGTTTGACTCCAACACAAGTAGACATAGAAAGACTAGGCAATAAATCAATGAGTTTACACACACACCTTGTTCTTGGAACTTGACCACTTTTGGACAAGTACACACCACTATGCATCATTCGTGTAAGACACAAGAGAGGTCATTTTGATATGATCAACAGGGACACCACTGAAGTAGGCTTTCTTGAAACTTTACCGTGTTTGTCATATAGCAGACTAGAATACACTCGTGCATGGTTCTTTTGTTACTTCATCATTGTCGTCAATGGCTAGCCTCAACTACAGAAGTGTGAATGCAAGTTAAATCCATTACTAAGTTGCTTAAGGCAGAGTAGAATGTCAACATAGGATGTACATATACTTATAGATAGTTTGGCCACAAATTCATTGAAATGTTGGATCAGTTGCTTGTAATGTTTCTAGTGAGGAAAAATTGGTACTTGAGACCTCACTACTACACCTACCTCTAAGGCAAACTTGGCAGCTTCCAATGGAGCATGTGGCCTCTGTCCCCCTTAACAACCAAGATGGACATCCTTGTTTCCATTGATTGGGTGATTTTGTTAAGCAAAACTCCCCTAATTCTTGGCCTCGACTTTCTTGCTCTTCTATGCAATGGTACTGCATAGTTTTCATACATTCATATTGTTATAAAAGTAACATGGATATTAAATAGTGTGAAAATTGATTTATAGACATGTCTAAGGTAATACTAACCTTCACAAGTTTGGTCATTTTGTGGGTGGGGAGGTGGAATTTCCTCTTTGGCATGGCTAAGGTCATCTTCACGTGAGAAGGCCCTCATAGGGCTTTGTTTGCTTTGTGCGTGCTAACTTTTGGACCAAGTTGGAACTCCAACATCCTACAACTCTACTAGACTAGTTGACTTCACTCTCTTTGATTGCCATTCCCTTGGACCCATATCAGTGTTGCCTTTTGCCCTGCTAGTAGGGACTTCTCTATGGCTTGTCCAACCCTGAGGCTAAAAATTAGAGAAACAAACTTAAACAACAAGCATGTAAAAATTGCATTGCTATGCACATAGCAAAGAATTGAATTGCACTGCTACCTAAACCAACCCCTCCCCTCCCAACCTAACAAGATAGAACAAACACCTCTATTGCAAGGGGTGCTGGCTCTTATGAATCCATATCTCTATCATCATATCCCCAAACACACTCCCCTGCTTTAGGGAGATATTTCAAATGTCAACAAATAGGCTACAAAGGCATCTATTGAATTAACCTTGTACCGAGTGTCAACAAAACAGAGTAGGAGCATGCAAATGAGTCACCTAAATTATAGCTTATATGGAAGCCATTACTTGAATAAAGCACATTTGAACTATAGCTTATAGGGAAGCCATTAGTCAAATAAATCACATGTGAACTACAATCAATTATAAACATATAACCACATCACTACCTATAGGTCCTAGGTTCAAGCACTAGAATATAGCATGCATCATAAAAGAAATTTTGGTATGTCTTCCTTTTGCATTTCCAGACTATGTTGTATCGGTGACACCGCCCTCTTGTCAACCTAGTTGTAGAACTGGTGCATTTAGCATCGACGAAGGGGTAGCGGATCATGTGTGGTGGCCATCAATGAAGATGCTCCATCTTGATCATGACACTACAAGAAATTCCCTTATACGTGACGGTTTGATTGTGACCTTCTAACAAATCATCACAGAATGTAGTCATCCATGACGGTCCAAATCCCAGGTGATGATGCATGACGATTGGTTGAATTAATGTCATAAGTGGAACGTCACGGATCATTTTACGGATCAATTTAGTCATCTAAGAGCATCTCCAACAGTTTGGCAAAAACTGTTTGGCAAATCTTGACTTTTGGCAAGTTGATAAAAAGAATGGCAAGTCAAACCCTCTTGTGCGCTAATAGAAAGTTTCTTGTATACCGGTGGAAAGGAAAGTTTCCTGTGCGCTAGTAGAAAGTTTTCTGTAGACCGGTGGAAAACCTCTTGTACGCTAATAGAAAGTTTCTTGTATACCGGTGGAAAGTTTCTTGTTTACCATTGGAAAGTTTCCTGTGCACCAGAGAGATGCCCGTTAAATAGGGAAGGTAAATGCAAAAAAAAGTGACACAAGTGGGATTCGAACCGTGGCTGTTTGCACCGTTCCCAACTGCACAAAGCTAACCAATTGGTCATCGATTGTAATATGCATAATGTTGACTTATTTTGTCTTTTGTTCCCATCTAAGGCCCAGCCCAGCCCAGTGACACAACCCTAACCTAACTCCACTCCCCAGTCCCTTCCGCGCTCAGCCTGGCGGCGCCCGCGCCCCTATCCCTTCTCACCCCGTCTGCTATCTCTCTCCGCCTGGCCTAAACCCTAAATGCGGCGGTGTGGAGCCGGTGTGGAGCCGGTGCAGCGGCGCTGGGGCGAGAGATAGCAGGGCGAGCGCCTCCCCTTTCCGATGCGGTGGCGCGGCGGCGCTCCACAAGCGAGTGCGCCCTGGCCCCAGGTGCGGCCTCTCTCCCTTCCTTCTCCTCTCCTTACTTCACCGGCTCTAGAGTCGAGCGCAGCGCTGGTGTGCTCCGTAGCGGTGGCTGTCGCCGGCGACGGAACGGCGCGACCGAACCCTAGGTGCGCCAACCCCTTCTCTTCTCTGCTTGTTGTCCAAACCCTAGGATGCCACGACTAACTCAGCTCCATAACATTGAAATGATTTCAAGTATGTTATGGCTGTCAGATTTGTCGTAGTGTGGTTAATCACCAGTGAACTTTGTGTTGCCTTGACATGTAACACACTGTTTTAAAATCTGCTTTGTAAATTTGCTGCTTAGGTTACCGTAACTGTACCTATGTGAAGACAACCTCACAACCTGATTCAACCTTGTAGGAAACTATGTATCCTCTACTGTCATATGATACAGGGTCTTCTCACCTATTACTCTTCATTCTATGCAACATGGCTTAGTTCCCATAAAGCTTGCTGATTCGATTGACGTTATACAATTCTAGGTGGAATAGTAATTTACATTTAGTTATTATATTAGATGCTAAATAATTATTCAGACGTCGCTTTCTAGCTGAAAAATAGTAAGCTGTTAGATTTGTAGTAGTGTGGTTAATCACCAGTGAGCTTTGTGTATGGATTTAGATTATGCAAGCAAGTTCAGTTACCTGATCGCAATTCACAATTTGACTATTTTTATTCTAAAATTGTTCCAGAGGTGTTGTACGTAAATTTATCACTAAATTTATGACTGGTGGCTTAAATGCAGAATTCATGGGTCCACGAAGACACAAATACACAGGTAAGGTAAATGGCATTTGCTTACTTCTTTCAATTTCTAATCTCTATGTGACTCTAGAGTCTAGAGAAAAGAACATCAATACTCATGGTTGATGGTTGGTGTGAAAACAGAAGCTTTAGAATATTGCTCATGCACTGTGAAGACCAGAAATAGTTTATTGCATTGGCTTCTATGTTTTTGGTAGGAAATATGATCTACCGCATCAAGCATTTCATATTTAAAATTTTGAATAGTTTTCCCATATTAAAAATTTTGAATATTTTTCCCATATTTTTATAGTAAGAATTACCATGAATTTTCTCTTGGTTCAAGCTAACATTTAAAAAAAACATTGTTCTCACTCTGTTTAAAGGAGTGACCTCCAATTCAGATGCTGCACAGCTTGCAGAGACCCTTATACAGAATAACTATAAGACCAAGGTATAACTATTATTAGTCTAAACTGTTTTTAAATGATCATATTCTTCAAGCACACCAAAAATTTCTAAGAATGCAAAACCCATTAAACAGGTCGTTGGTGTGCCAGTTTCATTGAATGGTGACCTCAAGAACTAGTTCGTTGAAACAACAGTTGGATTTGATACAGTGTGCAAGGTAAAACACATAGTCTAGTAGACATTTTGCATAATGTGTCGATCATGATTCGTGAAGGGCTTGGAATCAAATATGACATACCACTGTCGATCTGTCACTAATGTCATTTTGTGTGGTAACTACTTTACAGGTTAATTCACAGCTTGTAAGCAATGTTTGCCTCGATGCAATCTCAGCTGGAAAGGTTAATTCCGCTCATATTTGTACCTCTTCACCATGGTTAGCTATTGCTCTCATTTTTGTTGAAATTAGTTGTCACTTCTTTATAATTGAACAATGTCCATGCACGATGTATGAAAATTACAGAGAAATTAGATGTAAAGTTGTAGACAAATTACTTGTGAAAATTAGCTGATGGCCTTTCTGTTTGGTTCTTCATTACAACAGTAAACACTAGGAAAGAACGTGCAATAGGTACACATCTAAAAGTTCTTTTAGGTTGTGCAATGTATTTGCAGTTTTTTACCTATGGCACCTTTCCATATAACTTTGTTTAGACTGCTTTAGTGATAAATGGAACCTTTGGTTTTCAGGTGAATGAGCTTAGATGCAGAGTGGTGCAGCAAGAGGATCAAAATACTCATGGTGGCTATTTTCGAAAGATTTTGTTATGCAAGCAAATCGTATGAGTTGTGTTGTGCAAGCTACCCTCTTAGTTTTGTAGGTACTTGCGTGTAGCTTGCTTATTGCCTATGTATCTCCTATGAAAAATTGTACAAGTACAAATGTTGATGGTTTCAATGAAAAGATGAGCAATATTTTGTCAATTGTGAGAGTTCTTCCAATTTATGTCTGTTTAATGAGTGTGTTATAAAACCATGACGATTCAGTTCATCACCATAGTCTCTTCCTATAGTTGCCATCTGGTTCGTCCATGACGATCCAAAAAACCAACCCGTGACGTTCTATTTTGGTCCAAACAATGTATGACGAGGAATAGATGACGTTCCTATGGACCGTCATAGATAGTTAACCGTGACAGATTTTTGCTTGTCCATGACAGAATCAAACCGTCATGTATAAGGGAATTTCTTGTAGTGTTGATAGGTGTCAGTGTAGGGGGTCTAGATTTGGTCTGTACTGCTAACGATGGTGGTCTTTCTATCGTCGGTGGACCTATTGTTGACGAAGGGTGTGGCTGGAGAGTTGAGAGGGAGCCAAGTTGCTATGCTGATGTGCTTAGGCTTCAGATCGGGGTGGTAGAGGGGGCTAGGCTTTGGAGTAGGAGGAGAGAGAGTGCGATTGGTCCAGCTGGAGAATGGAGATGGAGGCAGAGACGATGACTCCTTACGCTTTTATTTGGCCATCACAATACCACAAATGCCCTTATCTAAAATTGATGGCATGGTAAACCTATTTTCCATGCGGAGAGCAAAAGAGAGACATCTAATTTTTAATGCGTGTTGGCAGCATTGCTAGGCATTGTTGATGGTCCTTAATGCTCACATTTAACCGTCAACTAATCATGAAAAAGATCCAAATGCAACCGACACCTAGACTTAGGGTTTCATCTGACAGATTTCCACGAGTTTTGGTGTTTGTCTATTTCTGCAGGGGATTATCAGGAAATACGAAGGAAAGGCCCACATGTCGGGTTTACATAGAGAATTAATGTGTGTGGTAATTTTCCATAATCAGGAAGACTCTAGAAGCAACTCGACCGAAGCGGAGACGAGACAGGCCCGGGACCAGGGCGCCCGCCCTTGATCCTTGGGCGCCTGCCCTGGTACAAGCACCAATCATAGAATGGAGTACACCATTACAAAGATCTCGTCGAGCTAATCGAAATGCATATATTATTTGCTATATTTGGAGTTCGGAATCAAGAGATATTAATAAAAGGACTCCACATAAAAGAGCTCCAGGATTAATTGGGCCCAAATCAGATTTTGGTCCATTAAGGCCTATGTGCATTTTAATGAGATATGATGGAAAGTTTAGTACCACATCGCCTGCTGATCCAAAAACGCACAAAGGAGGAGGACTATATAAGTAAGGCCCCTGGCCCCTAGAGGAGAACATATCATTATAGAGTTGAGAGGTGCCCTCGAAGGATAACCTTTCCTCTATAGAGAATTAGGGCTAGACATTCCAATGTAGTAGATTAGTTCTAGTCGGGAGTTAGGGAGAGCGGAGCTACGCTCCGGTTCTGGAGAAGTCTTCAGAGTTTTGGTATGTCTTTATATTTATTGTAAGACTTATGCTTTAATATATTTATCTTCTCTATTTACTTTTATGCCTTTATTATTATCGAGTAGTGTAGTTGTTATATTTTGGCATAGGATCTCCGTTCGCATCGAGTGCTCTAGTTATTCATGGTAATTAGAGTAGTAATCGTTAGTGTAGACGTGGTGTCTATACTAGAGGTTACCTGAGGTTGCACCTAGTCCTGCGGATTGTTGTGGTAGCCCTAGGGTAGTGACAGCCCTAACGGTCGACGTATTCCACCTCGTTCGGATCGGTGTTTGTAGGACCGTAGTCAGAGCTTCCCAGCCCCCTTCTCATCTCTTTCTGTGGTTGGTGTTCTGATGTCCCAAAGTGCTAATATGTGATTGCTATATCTATTCATTCTTTGTTATCATAGAACTGAAGTAATAGAGAAGTATACAGGAACCTAGGTCTCTCCCGTTGTCCTCCCGCTATGGCTATCTACGCATTTATCATAGAATTATCACCTTTATATTATTACCTATCATATATCATTTACCCCTACTTTAGTCTAGTTGGTTTATTAAATTAGTAGATGCATGATAGTAAGTTATCAGATTCTTTGACCTTAGCTACCCAGTGGTAAAATATAAATAACGATACCTGGAATACTCCCGGTAAAATGCTACGATGATGTTCTGTGCGCTTGTGGAATTTTTCTTATTCTTATTGCACTTAACGAATGTCAACAAGCATGTGAAAGCCCAAGTTTGGTTTTGGTAATTAATGACACCAAGTTGCTAATGCCTCGTGTTTAAGTGAATTGAATTAGGCATAGCAACACATGTGATGAAGGTGTAAGGTGGCATGGAAAGGTGGCCACATGATTACAAAGAGATGAAGCATAAAATGGAGATCATGTTGATAGACAAGGAGTTAAGTGAACAAGGCAAAGGTATAAACATAGGGTTTCGCTTTTGCCGGTCTAGGATAAGTAGAGAAGTGTTTGACCACATTTAGGATAGATAGCCGACTATCAAGAGGGAAAATCACGGTCATCTCTCGAATCAAGTGCTACTAGGTCCATATCTTGAGCATATGCATTAGGATCTAGTAAAGTGCTAACCTAACTCCTTTGATGAAAATGTTTGTGAAATGCTAACACACATGCACAATGGTGGTGGTCACTTGGTGGTGTTAGCACATTTGCAAAGGAGGTGGAGTTCCTAGGGTAGAGAGGGGTTTGGGTTCCTCTCTCCCTCCCACCAAGCTTGCGAGGCAAGATTCGGTGCTTTTGAGAAGATGAAACATATATTTTCTATTGCGCTGTTGGAATCCTTTGGGAAGTCGCGGATGTGTTTCTCACTGATAAACACTCACCGTACGTAGGTGTTGGCAGCACCGGACGCTGCACCTATGCGTCCGGTGAGGTATCTGTCTCTAGCGCTGGTGAGCCGAGCACATCAGACGCTCAACACCGGACGCAGGGTGTTTATTGTTCATGCATCTGGTGAGGACAGACATCTACGAGCGTTTCTGACAAGAAGCATCAGACGCATCGGAGAGCGTCTGGTGGTCACCATCCGGTGACCCAGCGTGTTACAAACTCTCTGCGTACGTGTCCACTGTGTACCAGACGTGTCCGGTGCTCACTTGACCGTGTCCGATAGTTTGCAGGTGACCATTAGAGATCAACGCGCGAAAGTCAAAAGGACAACATGTGGCCATCATCAAAGCATCAGACGTAGGGTTCTAGCATCCGGTGGCTCCTTGTTGCGCTTCTGGTGATCTCAAGTTTTGTCCAGTGAAAGGGCCAATAGCTCTATTTGTTGAGGGAGCTTATAAATAGAAGGTGGCAGGCTTTGGGAGTTTCTCTCTATCACTTTGGCATACTTGAGACATACTTTGATCTAGAGAACACTCCCTCCACTCATCTCTTTGCTTGATTGCTAATCTTAGTGAGATTGAGTGAGATTCAAGTGCATTGCATTGGGAGTTACATCTAGTGGCACTTGATCCTTGAGTTTGCTGCAGATTTCTTGTTACTCTTGGGTGTTTCCCGACGCCCTAGACGGCTTGGAGCAGCAGAGGTGTTGAGCTCATGATTGGAGATTGTTTCAAGCCTCACCAAGTGATTTGTGAGGGGTTCTTGAGCCTTCTCCGCAGGAGATCGTAATTGGCTACTCTAGTGGATTGCTCATGGCTTGGAGGATTCCCATCTTGGAGTGGATGTGTGGCACCCGCTGAGGGTTTGGCTTTGAATTGCCAATTAGCTCGTGATCCATCAAGTGGGTGTATCGCCACAACAAATACTAGCTTGCCGCGAAGCAAGTGAACCTTGGTAAAAAATCATGTGACATCTTGTGCTGAGGATTCTCTCTTGTAATTGTGTTTGTGACTCATTGGATATATCTCTTCTCTACAACATCGGTATAACAGCCACTCTCCACTCTTTTACTTACTTGCTTACCTTGCTAGTTGTTTAGCTTGTGTAGCTTAGTTCTTGTTTAGAGTAGAGTCGTTGTGTAGCCTTCACTTGTTATTGTGGTTTAGTGTTTAGCCTTGTACTATTTTGTATAGGTGGCTTGCATAGCTTAGTTGAGCTAGTGCTAGAATTGCTTCGCTATTTATTTTACTAACTCACTTTCTTAGTGAAGTTTGTAGGAAATTTAAATAGGCTATTCACCCCCTCTAGCCATTTGGACCTTTTAGCATGGTGCAAAATTTTTGCCCTAAATTAATTTTTTGCGTGGGTAGACCACACCATCTGGTGAGTAGGGACCAAATTTTATATAATGATATAATGTGTCTTAATGGTCAGATCACCAATATTAATCCCCAAGTTTCAGTGGACCCCTCAAGTTTTGGTGTATAGTAACTCTTTACAGTGTTTATGTGTTAATGATGTAATTACGTGACACATGGGAAAGTTCGCCACAAAAGGCATTGTGGTAGTACCCATGATTCCTCTTTTATGCTCCATTTTAGTCATTATTTGCCAAGGCCAGTGCCACCCACCCTGCACCACCCTCCCCCTTCCCCCTCACATTGACAAACTAAAGCATCTTGCCTAACTCCTTCTATGCTGCGGGGATCTATAGCGCCACCATCTATCAGCATGCCAGTCGAGATTGCCTTCTCACCTGAGCATGGTGAGGCCATCTATGATCCCCTATTTTTATGATTCTTCATGCATTTATGGTACGATGCTTGATGAAACATCTATGCAATTTTTTATAAGTGTTTTAGATGCATGAGTTAAGGTAAACTAGATAGAACTACAACATCGTTAAAAGAGTAAGAGGAAGGAAGATAGTCTTTGAGAAGAAAAGGAAAAGACACCACCACAGCCCAAAAAGAGCAAGAGGAGGGCTCACAGTCTCTAAGAAGTGGAGAAACAAGCACCATCACAGCCTAGGAAGAGGCAGGGGAAGGCTGATAGTGTTTGAGAAGTAGAGTAAGAAGCAACAAAGGCTATGCTAGCCCTAGAGTCTAGGAATTCTCGTAGGTAGACTCGAATGGGCCACAGGGAGTAATCATAGTTTACCTTGTTTCTGACAATCCTTCACGTTCTCCTTATCATAAAAGCAAAGCCTATGGGTCGACCGGTTCATCAACACTAACATGAGGAGCTCCGGTAGTAAAGCTTTCAGGTGCAACACTCGATGAAGCAGCAAAAGTTCTTTCCCTGTTAGCACCTGCTTTTGCTGCTTCTCACCACTTCTGCTCATCCAGGAACTCTATCACCATATCCTTGATAGCTCTTTTCTCCTTAGTAGTCTATAGGAAAAACAAAACTGAAAGCATTTTTATGCAACCATAGAAGTAGGACAAGCAAAAGAGTCAGTAGGTTTGGGAAAACTCGAACTCACCTAGCCTCAGCTATAAGCCCCTTGCATTATGGCCATATCATTCCTACCAACTAACTGGAACTCATCAAAAAACTTCTTACTAATAGCTTTCGCCTCAACAAGAGTACACCAATAGTGGTTAGTGTTCTCGATGTTCAAGTCAGCAACATGGTTGCACCTAGCCTTGACTAAGCTATGACTTATCACCATGAAGGCGATAATTACAGCATAGTCCTGCCCAAGCACCATATGACCATCAAGGGCATCCATCTCGCCATGAAGCCAAATCATGAATTCATGAAGAGTGCATTCATAGGGGAACTCATTGTTCAATCTGGCACTGCATAGGTAGTCATGATAAAAGTCATAACTTCATGAGAACTCTCAATGAAAGTAGAAAGCTTGTCCACACGAGCTTTTTGCTCCTTTCATAGTCTCTTTCAAACTTAGAAGGTGCCTTCTCAGCTTCTTTGTGCAAATACTATTCTTATTCATGCTTTTTCTTTAATTTTTAAACTTCTTTTTCAAGATTGTCTATATGCTTGTTTCTCTCTACCGCATCATGCTCCATTTTGCACCGATAGAGGTCACCTTGCTGATGCAGACTGCAACCTATCAACATCGCCTATGGAGGTTGATAAAGAATAATAAAGTAACCTTTCGAAATGCTATGTAAAGACCATGCCTTGTTTGTTTCAGTGTTTTTCTCTCACAAAAATAGCGAACAATACTTTAAGCCTTGGATTTTCAAATAAGCGAACAAGCTCTAAAGGTAGTGATAATCATGCTTGCTAGACGAAAGGTCACAACTTTCACTACGGCAGAGTCCCTGACTTTTAGGAGATCTCAATGAATCTCTAGAGCATGAAAATCTTTCTAGCAATGTTTGACAAACTTAGCAGCATTGGCATTTTTGTGGCCAAGAGGCCTGTCTACCGGTAGTTGAAGCCACAAGCCAAATGAGTGTCCGATGGAACACCTAAAGAATGAGCAATCTAATAAGACTCTTCTTTATCAGCATCTGCCTTGCTAGATGAAGTCACCCTTAAATAGTAATAGGGCTCACCCTAATCCCCAACTTTTGCACCCAAATTCAATAGCCCATGACCTAATAACTGGCCATCCACTATGCTTTGAGTCAGGCAAAGGGATTCTTAGTAAAACTGATTCTTACCTTTATTAGAACAAGCTCTTTCCGACGCTTTTGACACAGTAGGTACTTTGTCATGACCATGTTTCTTCTCAGATGCTACTTTGTCTAAAGGTGGCTGGGACACAAGGCCTCGTGATGTTTCGTGTTGTCATCTTTTAAAGCTAAATTTGTGGCATGACTGGCCTTCTTCAAAGGAACCTTCATAAATGTAGGGACCTCTAAGATGAATATCTCACTCTAGAGATTTTCGCTTGCCAACAACCCTTTTTTGCCCTCTTGCTTTTTTGTGGCTTCTTCACTTTAGCCCCCTCCATTTCATCATATTTTTGTTCAACAAGAACATGACGATTGTTGCACTCGACTTCCATCGCATCACACACATGATTCAGTCGCCTGCGTAAGACCAAGCTAGTAAACTTAGCCTCTTCCTCCTTTTCCATGTATGGGCCACAAACCTTATCAACATTGCCTTTCGACATATTCAACAAACTCTTTATCATTGGGAAAATGGTCAGGTCATTCTACATTAAAGGTCAGACTATGATAATTCTTATGATGAACAATATCTCAGAAGTGCACGTAGGTGCACTACAACCTATCGTAACCCTTTCTTCAATCAAGTCCCTGGTTTTTTGGGAAGTAAGCACGATAGCATCTTCGTTGTTGGATTCTTCCTCCAAAGACAATAAAATGAAGGTAGGTGGTTTTCCTCCCATTCTTCAAGTGTAGAAACCAACGGTTAGGCACAATCCTGCCTGTTTGCGACCACCACTTGAACCTCAGTATCAGTGTAGACTCAATGGTAAAACCAATACATAATTCTTGTAGCCACTTGTTCCCATAAGTTATCACAATGCTTATGGTGCCTCTAGTATTTTTTGGAATAAAATTAAAAGCCATGAAATCAAGGGGCAACTTCTGTCTAGCAATCGAATCCTTCACTTCGCTTCATTGGTGTTATGTTTCATAAAATTAGATAAACGTGTATGCCAGTGGCATACAACCCAACATCTTCATCATGTAAACACATAGCGAAAGCATTCTAAGTGAACTGATGCACCTGAATCTTAATGCACCTCAACACCTCACTAATAAAGTCTTCTAGCAGAAAGTCCATACCCGCTATAAGGTTTCGACCGTGGCACCACCTCATTGCTAGGAGGTCAAAGGTTATAGCAGAACCAGGCCCGAAGTAGCCTTTGTTGACATAATCTTGTATCTCCATATGAGTCACTTTAGACAATCCAAGATAAAATTAATAGGTGCTTGATAAGGGCACAAGTGGAACCCTAATAGACTCAATAATCGAGATCTGCTCAAAACCTCCAGAGCCACCAGAACTAGACGATACATTTTTGCCGTCTCCAAGACCTACTAAACCCTACTAAGCATCTTCTTTTCACCCAGTGGAACTAGTGCTACCTTCCTTAGCAACATCGCTCTGCCTCGATGGATTGTTCTAAACCTTGTGGGTGAGAAACTCGTGAACACTTTGCTCAGTTCATGAATCTGAGCAGCTTTCACTCTCACTCAATGAATCAGAAGCCAAAGTCAAAGATGAAGATTTCTCTACTGAAGGCACCATCTAAAGTGCTGGTAAAATAAAAAATGAAAACAAAAGGAAGACAAAAAGAGCGAAAAGAAAAATAATGAAACACTTTAGAAAGTAGAGCATTACCTTAAGCAAAGGAAGAAAGAAGCGCATCAAGGCAATCACTAGTGAACACTATAGTTCCACGATGCAAAACGATCAACGGGGAGCAGAGCAGGCAAGTGTAGCATGGCATACCAAAATGATTTGGGGGTACTTATAGGCGCTCGCACAACGTCCAATGGTCATGGCATGAGCTCCTAGGAGGCACGCCGATCGAGAACACATGTGGTGGATTAAAAATGACATGACTATTCGAAACCACTTTGTTTTATAAAATATAGTCATATAGCGAAAATAATAAATATATATACATAAATTTCAAAATAGAAAAATGTTTTGGGACAGCACGGGCGAAAACCTGTTTGCATCTTAGGGGATGGCACGGACGACATGGTCCAAGGTGCATAAAGATATGCCACTGCCATCGTCGCTAGAGCCAGTTGGTAGTGGTGAGAGGCTACTATTAGGCAAGGCCCTATCCCTTTTGCACCCCTACACCATCGGAAGTGTTTTTCTTGCTCATCGCCAGGATGTGTGCTTATCACTACGGCGACCCAAGCGCGATAGCACATTCACATGAGCAAAAGGGCTGCAACATTGACACTTGGAAACCTTAGAACAACTATCCAGACATGATGTATTCTTGCTTACTTTTGTGTTTTTTTGCATTATCTTGCCATTCTACATAGGTCAACAACTTTTCATCGGTAGCGCAAAAAGGGGATGGTGGCTTCTCGGACAATAAACTAATTGTGCTTTCTGCAGGCCCTCTAACGCCCTATCTGGAGCACGAGGGGACCAGGCGAGGGTGATGTCTGCTAGGGGAGGTTGAGTGAAAGATGGACCAAAGAGACCCTTTGTGAATCGAAATATGCTTTAGAATCTTAGTAGTTAAAGGGGCATTTTGTCTTTGTAAAAGGTACAAATGAGTATAAGTAGTGCTCCATGGGAGCACTTGTGGCAGAACCACCCTAATTATATGGCCCACATGCACGTGTCATTGTCCTTAAGACCTCTGACTACTACACATGAGAGTCATATAACTCGGATAGTCTGTCGGGTGCCCTCAGAGGACCCCGAATCATCCACATTTTTTTGCTCATACAGGATCAACATGGAGTTACCACAACATTACAACATTTGTTACAAAAAGAACTTACATCGGAGTGCGGAAGATTTATAACTTAATTTACAAAATATGATGAAGTACAAACCTAACTAAATTTTCAAAAGGTGTGTAGAGTAGCGGAAGCAACTTAGATGAAGCTTCTAAGGTAGAAGAGGTGGACAAATCATGTCGCGCCCACCGACATGACCTCCATTAGCAGCACAAGTCAGCACCTGCAACAGGGGTTATAAAACCCTGAGTACTGGAGTACTCAACAAGACTTACCCGGCAGAAAAGGAGAACTTAGGAATGCAGGCTTAGGTTAGACAAGGAGTGGTTGAGCAAGGAGCCGAGTTGTATTGCATAAAAGCTTACTAATAGTGCATCCTTACGTTCAAGTTTTAGCCACGAATTGCTCACCTTGAGAGGCCGAGGAATTCGAGGACAGTCTATCTAGTTGCTTTTCACAGACAAGTTTGTGAATCCCTAGTCCTTAACAAAAGTGTTACTCATCCGACGGCCATAGCTTCATGTCACTCTGAGTCCGGGAATTGGGATCCGAACCTCATGAGACATTTCCCCCTTTCTCATTTTACCACTTAGTTGCATATTTAACTACGATGAGAGTCAGTGGATTCAGTCTCCCAATCGGCGAGAAACGACGATTCGAACCTCTTAGCAATCCAGCTGGAGTTCCTAACCACCCGACATATGTAGAACCAAATCTTGCATATGTCAACCCAAATCTAGCTCTCCCCAAATTTGACCAGGTTCGCGGCACGCGAGAGCACAGTACCCCACCATCCAGCCCATTTGCCAGGAGGGTACACGCTACTCTCGCCATCGCTCCACGTCCAGTGCGCGAGTAGCCGTTCGCGTCGAGGGAACACAAGACCGGGCTTACCGAGGGCAAGTGGCTAGTACTATAAATGCTCAACCCAGCAGGCCATCAACGGAACGGTCCTTAATCGACACAGTTGGAGACACTACTTTAAGACTCCATTCTTAAAGCAAGTTCACCGACCGGTCTCAAGTTGTAACATCATTGACCATAAGGTATTCCACAACAACCGTTCAAACTTTCTTGTTTGAAAACCTATCTAGTAGCAGGGCTAAGCATCACTACGCAATTTTAAAATAAAACAGGTGCCAAGGACAAGATAACAAATATCAAGGTAGTAAATGCAACAAGTAGGTTAACCCAATTCTCAACTACCTAATGCAGCATTTTCAATTCATAAGCGATAAAAGATTTAAATCATTCAAGGAGGGGTTAATGCATCCGGGGCTTGCCTTGGTTGTAGAGCTGAGTGGGTTCCTCGAAGACTTCCCAAGTCTCAGATCCTACTTCCTCGAACAGAACACCGACCTCGGGGTTCGTTTCAACGGTCGCTCCTTCGGTCACGTGCACTATACGCAAAATAATGTATGCTCATGATATGCTTATGACAAACATTTAAGAAGGATTTAGTTGAGTACAACTTTTCCTTCTCGGTGTAAAAGCAAGTTCAAATAGTAACTAAAAATTGTTGACTGCTTCACTGTTTTTACCCAAGAGGTTGCATGTAAGCTAAGACCTCTTTTAATTTACAATTATTCTTAATTAACTAATTATTAATCCTTTTTGTCTTAATTAATTCTTAATTAGGTATTAATGACAGTAATTAAGTATTAACACTAAACAATAATTAAATGCCAAAGGTCATTAAGGTTAATGACCTCAGGTCATCACACAATCCTCAATCACTCAAATCTTAATTTGGAAATTACACTAATTATTGTCTAATTATTTTAGGATTATTACTAAATTACTAATTAAGGGTATATTAATATTTTATTTAAACATTATCCAAATGCCACCAAATTTTGTGTGAAGCCAAGGAATAATATTCAGAGACATCTCACAAATTTTGGTGATTTTTGGACATATTAATAAATTACTGAAATTCCTGGAAGTTTTATTTATTAAATAAAGGATACAATTTTTACACATGTTCAAATTATCAGAAAATGGAATTTAACATTTTTCCTACATTCTACTCACTGCATAGAACATACCCAAATAGTTTCACTATTTTTGGATCAGCACATAATTTCTTATATAAAATTCAAACATAAATCAAATTTGCACACATAACCAGGACAGCAGCATATATGCAACTTCATTCAACCATAATTAGAGATCCAAGCATCCAATAAAGGTGATATTAGACTTTCTGGAAAGCTTAGATAATTTTCTACAACTTTGTTATTATCTTCGAGAACTGATTTAATAGATAAAATGGCCAAATAGCATGAAGAAACAATCCTGTCCAGATATTGGACAGAATCAGACATTAAGCTTTAAACATCTATAAGCAGAGTTCTAGATCACCAAAAGTCATGATCCATAACATTTTGGAAAGCTTATGAAAGTTAATACAACTAATATTTAAACATCAAAGCATGATTCAAAAGCTTATTAAGTCGAAATTACACAACTACAGAAACGGGTCCAAGATTTGACAGAGGGCAGCTATTTCTGAAACTCAACATTGAGCAGACATAACTCACAAACTACAAGGCAAATTATCACCAAACTTTAACAAAAGCTAGATACATGAATAACCTACAAGTTTGTTATTAACAAGTTTCACAGCAAACATCATTTACCTAGTGGAACTCATAATGTTCCAAAAATTGTCCTGCAACCACTAATAATTGAAATACAGAGAAATAACATTTCATTTATGTTCCAAACTTGAACCTGGGCAAAACCTAGCTTACCAACAGTTGAAATACATCAAAGAGATACTAGAAAACATCATGGCCATCCCTAAGTAAATACCTTTCATGTCTTTCTTAATTTATTTAGATAAATAGACAAAGTAATAACCATATATCAAAAGTACACAGTAAATTCTGAGAAAACTACAGAAGCTCATATATGCTCTCCAAAGTCTAATGTATAAATTTCATGCCATTTGGATAAGTATAGCAATTTCCATGATAAAGATAAATTTCCATCACAAGGAAGCATGTAACAGCAAGATAAATAAGAAACTCAACATTTTCTACAAACACATAGCTAAATTATGTATCTATATGATATAACAACCTCATATAAATGCAGAGGAACCATATTTTACATTTATTTATTTTTAGTTTAATTGTAAACTATTTAATAAGCACTAAACAAGATAAATTAATAACTTAACCATATGTCATCCACTAAACATGAAATCTTTACTGTACCACTCACATAACATCATGAGAACACCATAAAAATTTCAGGCCCATAGGAGCTACACAGAATGAGATATGAATTTCTCCTTTTTAAACATAATTAAAAGGCATAAATCATAACTAATTATTTTATTACAAAACATGACCAGTTTCATATTTTTAATAAAAACTAGATATCTCATGGAGCAAAACAAAATTTGGTTCACCAAAATTGGAGTTACTAAACTCCATATATGAATTTTCAAAAATCTAACAAAACATCTACAAACAGGTCCTGATGGCACTATTCACCTGAGTCACGAACTTCGCAGTTAGACCTTTGCCTTGTGTCGAATTCAAACGCAAAGTCCCTGGCGCGAATTGAAAACAGAGGAAGCTCGTCGGAGCTTGTGGTTTCGACGGTGGGATGCGTATCTGTGGCAACGGAGTGGCGACGGAGCTTTCTCGGACTCATGCGCATTTGATGGTGTCCTCTACTCGGTCAGAGGTGGCCTGCAGAGGCATGGCCACGCGGAGGTGGAGCTCGGCTGTGCAGACTGGCGGCGATGTCACGGCCCACTACCTACTGCGCGGTAGAGAGCAAAACGAAAGGCGCGTGAGCATCAGTGACTCACCGGGAGTGTGTACAGGTGCCTTTCAGCCGTGGAGATGCACTAGAGTGGCTTGGCCACGGTGAGGTGCTCCTCGGCGGCCCTTTTGGCCGGAGTTGAGGAAGATGGGTGAAGCAGGCGCTACGGCGGGCTAGAGCGCGCGCAGGGGAGCTCAAGATGTAGCTAGGCTTTGGGCGAAGCTAAAGAGAAACACTGGGGAGGCGGAGGAGCTATGAAGACGACAAATTTCGGGGTGGCCAGTAAGACGACGGCTATGGCGGTGGCGAGCTCAAAGAGAAGAGAAGAGAAGAGGAGTTCATAGACATGGAGCTCGCGAGTCAGGGTGGCCGAGCTCTAGAAGGCGGCAAGTAAGCTGTCTAGCAGCTGCGTGGACCGCGTGCGAGCGGCCAGCGCGCTCGCAGCGTCACCGGTGAGCCAGACGGCGTTGGCCTCCGCTGATTGGTCGAGCACTATAGCAGTGCCTATCCCCTTCTCTGATTTTCTTTAAATTACTCCCAAAATTTGAATAGAAGTCAAATTTCTGCCAAAATAAAACTTGTTCAGAATTTTGAATGCTACAAAACATTTTTAAGGGTCCAAAGCTGATTTGAAATGGAAAGGGATGAATTTGAGCCAAACAGTTTGAAATTCAAAATTCCAATTTGGGGGCAAAACTGATTTGAATTGGGTCACATTAGAAATTCCAAAATTACTTTTGATTTTTCTCAATAACTTGAAAAATTCCCAAAAATAAAAGTTGTTCAATTTGATGAGCTCTACAACTTTCATGTTGATCACTTTTCAAGATTCCAAATAGATTTTGAATTAGGGATTCAAATTCGAAAAGGGGACAATTTCTGGAAATCTGTATTTTTAAAATTACTTTGAATTCTGTATTGAAACATCAAAAACTCAAAACACCAAAGATGTACATCTTGACAAGATCTACAACTTTGCTTTTGAACTCGCCCCCAAATTTTGCTTAGTTTTTAAGTTGCACAAAAGGGGGCAAAAACTAGGGTTTAAAATTAGGGGTTTTTCTTCACTATTTCCTTACAACCCTCCTTAACTAGGGATTAAACAACCATCACAAGCATCACTTCACAAAATGAACACACTTTAGTTACCTAAGCACAATCAACCAAAATAAACTTATTTTAGGTTGATGCATTTATGATGTGCTTAACCAATATGCTTTGCAATGCTTATGATGACATGATCTAGTTTTAGTGTTTGTAACATCAGGGATGTTACAGCACTAGAGGGGGATGGATGAAAAACCCTAATTCCTTAGTTTCTTACAAGTGCCTTTTGTCTTTCCTTGTTCCTTTTGTTCATTTGTCATTGAGCTTTCGATTCCTTGATCGACAACCTAGTGTTTAAAAGCTAAGGCCGAGAGCAATATTGGCATCCTTAGAATGACTTGATCTCTAGGCAGGTGGATTTGCTTGGCCTTCATGGACCTCATCCTCATCATCTTTGTCCTAGTAGATGAGCATGGCTTGGGTATACAAACGGTGAAGGTACCTGGCCCGAGTCCATATATCCAACAGACCAAGGCTAGGGTGAGGTGAGGCTTCTCGAGGAGATGGGTCATAGGTGGGCACTGGATGTGTAGAGGCATTGGGAGCTTTGGGTAATAAGTGACAGTGAAAGGAAGGAGGCGGATGGATAAAAAGAATTGAACTGGTATGTGTATAATCAGTGGCAGTGGTAGGTAATTTCTAGCAACCCCATGAGAAGATATAAAACAATGTGTGTTTTGTGAACACCTCTTGAGGAGCTCCATGAAATCTACAAATCTTGCTACTAAGGGGCCATTTGGTAGAGCTCCACCAGCTCTAGATTCACTAAATTAGATCTAGATCCAACTTTTGTAGCCAAACGCTTTTGGATGCAGGAGCTCCACCATGGATCTGCTCCATGAAAATGGTGGAACTGCCCCAAATTCACCATATTGGTGGAGGTATGGTAGACTTGGAGAAAATTACCTAACACTCGTTACACAAAAAAATGGTTCCATTCTTTTTCTTTCTGTTGCTTTTCCTCTCAAGCTCCATCACGTAGAACCCACACCGCACATCAACATGGGCCGCATGGCACCCTGTCAGCAGCCAACTCAGCCATGCTAACTGGCGGCGCCCCAGCGAGGCCACATTGCCATGCTCATGAGCCTGCCGACCGAGGCCATGCATGCCCACCTTGGCGAAGGCTGCGCCCGCCAGTCGGGGGCATGCTGGCCAAGGCTGGGGCTGCTGGCCTGCGCCCACCGATCAGAAGCATGCCCTACTAGTCGGGGCTAGGTTGCCATGGCCACAGCCATTGGATGGGTCCCGGGCTGCTGTGGCTAGGGCTGGATATCGAGCCAGCTCGGTTCGTTAGTGGCTTGTCTCGTTATGGCTCGGCTCGTTATAGCTCGCTATACTAACAAGCTAGAAGGCTGGTTCGGCTCGGCTCGGCTCGGCTCGTTAGTGAGCTCGAGCAGCTCGTTTGGCTCGCGAGCCAAATCATAAAAACATAGTACAAAGAGACTATAAATTTATAAAAGCAATTGAGCAACAAATACATCACATGTATACTTAAAATAAACTGAATAAAATACTTATAGCTTTAAGAATTCAATTAACAAACTAGAGTTTTGTCCAGCCAGCCCACTATGACCACGACTATGACTACATGATAGTCATACTCATATAGTTTAAGCATCATCCATTGACGGATAAAATTAGGGATTCATGAATGGGCTAGGTTGAGCTACTGAGAAATATTTGGGCACATAGCCAAGCCAATTTTAGTTACTAGCATGATAGTTGACTAGCTCGTTATGGCTCGCGAGCAGCTCACGAGCTGGCTCGTTATAAAACGAGCTAGCTCATTATAAAACGAGTCGAGCTCGAGCCGAGCTATTAACGAGCGAGTTGAGTGAGCTAGCGAGTTACGAGTTTTTTTTGTCCAGCTTTAGCTGTGGCCGCGCTCGCCCACCTCCATGGACGCCGGCCATGAGCACACTGCGCGTACCCCACACGAGGACGACGGTCCTGAGCTCTGCCTCCTCTGCCCCTCTGTGCTGAATGGTTGAGAGAAGAAAGAGATGGAGAGCTCTCATGCATGGGGCCTGAGTGACGGTGTGATAGAGAGGGAGGTGGATATGTACCAAATGTTTTGGCGAATATCAGATCGACGAGGGTCGTCTAGGTGAATCCCAAATCAAGATTCACTTTTTTGAGTGGTAGAGCTCTACCAAATAGGCTCTAAATCTAAGGTTTTATTGTGGATGTGTATTTGACGAAGCTGTAGTATTTACCAAAAAATTTCTAGAGTGGGGCTTTTTTCCCCAGATCTGAAAGTGATGGAGCTCTTCTAGGGCCTAGATATGGATTCCCCGTAGGATTCAAGCATTAACTCTCATATCTCAGTTTGCTAGTTAATTTCGTACTTACCCCTATTTTTTTTATAAACCTTTGACTTTTTTGATAGATTCAATCTTTGACGTAGCTTTGAACTTCTGCACATTATATGTATAGGATAGTCTTCGGTACAAAGAATGAAGCTTGCACGTGATCGTACCATAAAATAGTAAATATCTTTCTAAGAATGATCATGCATTGATATGCTCGAGGAAAAGGTTAAATACATCTGGCAAGTCAGATTAATAAACAAGTAAAATTGTGTTTTAGTTTTTAGTATGAATTTGAAAAAAAAACAAGTTGCAAAAGTTTTCTAATCACAAATAATAAGTACTATTTTCGAATTGGCCAAGTTTTTCAAATAAAGTTATGTTACTAATAGTTTTTTATAATATATTTATAAACAATATTCAAATAAAGTATACTAATATTGAGATAATACTTTTCATGATAATCTCTCTCGATCCTACGTGACACGTGAAAAATGGGATGGACCCATCACATAACCTTCAAAACAAATAGAGAGATTCCAAAGCAATGAATTCATGGTATATAACTGAACAATTGGTCATGCTCTTTAGCAGGGTGCCAGGGTGTGATATGTGCTCACTATCAGGCTCAAACATAAAAAGGAAATTGATTGAATTTAAACAGTAACATTCAGACATAAATTGGTCAAACTGAAATTTCACCAATCCCAACAACATAAATTGAAATCATTAGAACACTCGACATGCCATATGCTTTTGTTTCTTTAGCAGACTTGTTTGCTGAGCATTCATGGATATAGCTCAATGATGGATCGGAGGCCTAAAACTGGCATAATATTGTAGTCCTTAAATCCAGCTTCGAGGAATATTTTCTTCCACTCTTGCTCATCTCGTTCAACCCCACCAATTTTCATGAGATGGAGATCATACATTACTTGTGTCTCCAGAAGCTTGGTGTCTGATGACTCAGACCCAACCACAACATCAATGATTATTATCTTTCCTCCTGCATCTCTAGAAGGGATAGCTTGCTTGCAGTTCTTTAATATCTTGATACACTCGTCATTGCTCCAGTCATGCAAAATCCACTGGAAAAAGCAATAATAAGCCGATTGTTGAGCATTATGCCTTGATAGTTTCACATAAACAAATTAAACATTTGTCCTTCCGATTTGTTGTTCTTTCAGTTCAAACAGTAGTGTGTGTCTACAAGTTCTAACTCGAGTTAGAAGCTCCATTTCATATAATCAATTGATCTGAAATCCAACCGTCCTTATTGCCAACTTCCACTCACAAGTCTCAACCGTCTCTAGGTTTATTTTGAAAGATTTATGACACCTTAAGTCTAGCAATACTTAAACTCATATGTTATATTAGGGCCGACCAAAACTCAAAACCAATTCAATAGACAGTTCGTTGAATAAGTATTTGAACTCACAAATTGAATTTTAGCAGTATAGGCATATAAGATAGTAGAAAAAGAAACATATATACACGACAACATACCTTGAGGAAGACAACATTCGCTGGTGGAATGCTCTCAAACATGTCACCCCCAACAAACTGCACGTTGCCAATAGAACTGGACGGAGCCTTGGCGACAACGTGAGGGAGGTCTAGTACGGTACACTTCAAAGACGGGAACGCCGTGGCAATGGCCATGGTGGCTCCCCCAACCCCACCGCCGACGTCGACCAGCGAGTCTATCCCGTGGAAGACCTTGCCGAACTCCCTCAACACAATCTGCATTAGGAAGTTGCTGTCTGCGGCCATGGCGTTGTTGAACAACGCGTTGATTGCGTCGTCACGACTGCACACCTCCCACAAGGTTGTGCCGTACATCAGGGTGAACGGGCATGGGCTAGGCGCCTGTTCATCTTCATCGTGCCGGAACCACGCAGTGAGCCCCATGCTGAGGGGCGAGTCACGGAAGGGGCTAAGCACGTGGTTCAGCATAGGAGACAAGCTCGCCGTCGCCGAGCTTTCGCTGCTGACGAGGAGGCGGGACGCTGTTGTCAGCTTATAGACAAGCTCATTCCCGTCCGACTCCAATGACATGGTTGCCGCTGATGGCTGGACGATGGTGAAGGTTCCTGAGACGGTCAGAACACGCATTAGGCGGTGGAGGGCGGGAAGCTTACATGGGCGGACACCAATCTCTCCGAGTATCTGGGAGAGGGTGGCGGCGCCACCGCAGCGGTGGATGGCATCAGCGATGCAGAGGTCTAAAGCAACGGCGAGCGCCACCGACTTCATAAAGCTGTAGGTCTGGTTCCATAGCTCGACGTGGGCTTGGAGCAACTCCCTAGTGTCCTCGCTGCTGAGTGCCATTGTATTGTGTTGTGGCCTCTGGGTACGGTGGATTACCAAGCTAGCAGAGACTAAAACCCCAAGTGCTAGCTTGCATCGACAAGGATGTATATATCATTGCCCTCGCATGACGGAAACAAAAAAAATAAAATGCAACTAGCTAACTCATTTTATTATATAATTGCGTATGTCCTTGTCACAAGATTGGATGGACTAAACTAAAGATTATATGCTTACCCATGCCACGCCAGGAGATCTGAAGGCTGATCTGAAGGCCGCGCCCCGGCTCACTAGAGATCTGGTTCTGCCTGGGGCCATGCCACGCCAGGAGATCGAGGACACTAATGAAACCCATGGCTCCTCAAATTATTTTAGCTCATCTGCAGTTTGGATTATTTTTCTTTGGTGAGATGCCAAATTGTACGAATGTTCTTGCCAGTTCTGCTAATATGTCCATGCTAATATTTAGAGGAGATAATTGGCGCATGAAACAATGTAAGCTGGCGAGGTTTATCACAATTGTGTCCATACCTGTGGAGATTGATTTTCGTGGTGTTATTCTGTGTCAAAACGCCGCTTGCGAAACCGTAGATGGTGTTTTTGTCAGGTTCTTTTATATTGAACATTGTCTTCTAGTTTATCGTCAAGGCCGCGGGTGAAAGAATTATCCAGAGTTTGGATTGCATCTAATTGATATCACTACTGCTGGTATTGTTTTCTCTCTCCAATGTGGAAAGGAATTACTGCTACGCGTTTACTGGTATTACTAAAGAGTTATTTTATTCTGGTTACTATTGAATCCCTTTGTTTGGATCTGCTATTTTTGGTGAAAGAGGAAATTCTGTTTCGACAAATTGTTTCTTGCCGTATAGCATGAGTTCGTTGTCTCTATTTCTTCTTACGTGACATTGAACTGTGTGATCATTCTGTGGTGCTGCTGCTGTTCTGTTTGGTGTTGGCCATTAAATTAATCTCAACGAATAGCCAGGTGTCATAGCTGAAGGAGGTCAACATTGATTTCTTTGGATATTCTATCAGCTTATGCTGATTTGCATTGCCGCTGCTCACGTTAGTCGGAGGATTTTAGTTGCTGGACATTATTTATTGTCTAAAAAGGCTGCTTGATAAATATTTCGTTGCTGAAATTTTGTCGTGAAAGATTGGGCAAATCATTCGGATATAGTTCTTCTGATTTGATATCGGCTAGTGGGTTGCTCGCGATATGTTTTGCCATCTTTTCGCTTACTTGTTATGATGGCTGATTTGTAATTGCTCATGGAAGTTAAATTTTTACCAAAGCTATCTCTAGCAACAAGTTCCAAGGAGTACTATGATTGAGAAGATCATATGGAGGATTTCTTCTGAGGGATGTAGACTCGAATCAGCCCTACAGATGTATTATGCAGAAGAGACATTTGCTAGAGATGTTTTGAGTTGGTGGCTTGTTTGGGGGAAAATTTTCCCTAGTTGGACATGGAGAGATACGAAGATTGTGATACAACACCGATTTGTTCTCCATTGTCAAGCAAAAAGGTGCCAATTGCTCGTGGCCCTGAAATCTCTCGCCACCAAGCCAGTTGATAGTTTCTAAGAAAATAAAGAAAGAAGATTCTCAGTTGTTGCTGAAGGCTAAAGTGCTCGAACCAACAGTTATACATGGGAGTGCTGATTCTTTTATATCAGGGCTGCATCCTAGTCAGAATCTTCTTGCTGTATATCACAAGAGTTCGCTGTCTCTATTTCTTTTTACATGACATTGATCTGTGTGATCTTCTTGTGCTAGTGCAGTTGTACAGTTTGGTATTGGCCGTTTAATTACTCTCAACCAATAGCCTGGTGTCATAGATGAAGGAGGTCAACATTGATTTCTTTGGATATTCTATTAGCTTGATGCTGATTTGCATTGCTGCTGCTCACGATAGTCGAGGATTTTAGTTGTTGGACATTATTTATTGTCTAAAAGGGCTGTTTGATAAATATTTTATTGCTGAAATTTTTTACCAAAGATTGGACACAATATTCGAACATCACTTTCGAGTTCATATCATACACCGGTGGGCGTGGAGCACCACCAGACCGGCACCCAGGAATGGTCTCGGGCATGCCACCGCTCGAGGTGACAGAACTGAAGATCGGCCTGCCCCAAGCCGCCTTCCTGACCCAATCACACAGCAAGGCCAGGCGCCCCATGCCGTCGTTGTCGGCATCCTATGCCATCATCGTCCCATCAAAAGCCAAATACATTGCATCATATTTCGGGGAGAAGAGACCCCTAAGTCATGGTGGCAACAAAAAGTCTCCCCACGGAAGGTGCACATAGTCGCACCAACACAATCCTAGCGCCCATGGTGGTGGGAGGTGCCAATAACTTTTTACCACTATGACTACCCCCAAACATGTGTCAAGTCTTGGTCATTTCCCCCTAGTCGCCAGCTCCATCATCGCCCGGGTTTGACTCAATGGGTGCTCATGGATGGCAGAAGCAAGATCAACATCTTCTGCACCAACATCATGGGCCACATGGGAATTTCAAGCGGGCCTTTGCCCGAGTGAAGCACCCTTTTATGCGGTCATCCCTATGATGTAGGCCACACATTTTGGGAGCATCAAGCTCCACATCACATTAGGGGAACCAACCAATTTTTGAAAGGAGGTCCATTGCTTCGAGGTGTTGGACTTCTTGGGCACCTACCATGTGTTGCTTGGGTGGCCAAGCTTTACAAAGTTCATGGTCGTTCCTCATAATGCTTGAATGAAGCTTAGGATGCCCGGACCAAAGGGAGTCATAGCTATGGATTCCCCTACCCCCGAGGCCAACCTCTATGGGCATGAAGGCGTGGCCCGCACAGCCATGGAGGTGGCCGCTGCTGATTTTTGCTTAGATCTAGAACAAGCTAATGGAAGAGGCCCCACACAACAATAGAGAACTCCTAACAAGTGCTTTCAGGTCGATGGATGACACCAAGGCAATTGGGGTCGACACTGAAGACCCTTGAAAGGTCCTTTGCAATGGGGTCAAATTGCCACCAAAAATGGAGGTGACCCTCATAGTGTGTGCATGAGAATGCTGATGTTTTCACATGGAAACCCACCAACATGCCTGGAAAACCGCCTTGTGAGTTCACCGAGCATTGCCTCAACATCAAGTAAGAGGCCAAGCCAGTCTAGCAATGCCTCTACTGCTTCAATGAAGAGAGGCAAAGGGCAATGGGAAATAGAATTGCCAAGGTTTTAGTAGTGGGCTTCATTGAAGAAGTGAAGCACCATGAGTCGCTAGCCAAGCCTGTCTTGGTCAAGAAGAACAACAAGAAGTGGAGGATGTGTGTCTGTTACCATGAGATGTATGTCGATGACCTCGTGGTGAAGACTTCAAAGGTTGGGCCGTTGGAGGCTAACCTTGATGAAAAGTTTCTCGAACCTCCAAGACAATAAAATCAAGTTTGACCCTAAAAAGTGTGTCTTCAGGTCCAATCTAGGAAGCTACTTATATTCACTGTGTTCGAGCAAGGCATCAAAGCCAACCCCAATAAAATCTCCAACACCATCAAAATTGAGCCATTCAAGAACCTCACAAAAGCCTAGAAGCTCATAAGTGACCGTGCTGAGTAGCCTCATCTCATGTTTTGGAGAGCATGAGATACCTCTATAGACTCAAAGAAGTCTAAATGCTTCGAGTGGACAAAGGAGGCCTAGCAGGCTCTTAACTAGTTGAAGAGTTTCCTCACCATACACCTAATTCTAGTCTCCCTGGTTACAGGGGAGACCCTGCTCCATTATATTGCTACCACCACACGCATATTAAGCATAGCCTTAGTTGTCAAGCGTGAGGAAGAGGGCCATGTCCTCAAGGTCTAGAGACCGGTCTACATCATCAGTGAGGTCCTCTATGACTCCAAAGCCCACTACTCACAGACTCGAAGCTGCTCTATGTCATGCTTATCACCAAGCGCAAGCTCTACCACTACTTTGATAGCCACCCTATCATTATGGTGTCCTGGCCCAATGCCTTTGGTGATATTGTCAACCACTGTGAGTCCTCCTAGTGCATCAACAGGTGGGGATTAGAGCTCATGGGCCTCAACATCTTTGTTGAATATATGGCTTGGGGTACCTTCACCTATATGCCTAATCCATGCCAATCTACTATGCCGAAGATGACATGGGATGAGGCCTATCAAGGCTAGGCGAATCAACTAGCTTTGACATCAAGACATTTTGAGGATACTCGATGCTGTCATATGTAGGTGAAAGGTCCTAATATGGCTAGAGGGGGCATAGCCTATTTAAAAATTCTACAAACTCACTAGAGCAAGTGGTTAGTAAATAACAAAGCAAAGCCTTTTGGTCTAGCTCTAATGAGGTGTTTGTAAGCCACTTATCCAACAATTCTAGTTGCTATTGTTACTAAGCACACAAAAGGCTATGTCTCTACAAGATACACTACTGAGCTTAGCTACACAAGGCAAAACTAGCAACTAACCTAGTTACACTACTTTGCAGTAAGTAAATGGAGAGGAAGATATATTTATACCGCCATATAGGGGATGAACGAATCACCAATATAAACAATCAAGCACCGGGAGAATGCCAATCAAACACAATGAGACACCAATTTTTCTCCCGAGGATCATGTGCTTGTCGGCACGCTAGTCCTTGTTGTGTCGACCAACACTTGGTCGTTCGGTGGCTAAGAGGTGTTGCATGAACCTTATCCTTACTAGGACAGTGCAAGAACCGACCCAGAAGTGAGGTAACTCAATGACACGAGCAATCCACTAGAGTTACCTTTTGGCTCTCCACTGGGGAAGGTACAAGCCCCCTCACCATCACCGGGAGATGGCGACGAATAATCACCAACTCGTGCCAATGCTCCTCCACTACACCAAGCCGGTGGTGGCAACCATCAATCCCCAAGTACCACTAGATGCAATCATTCAAGCAAATGAACTTAGAATCACTCCCAATCTCACAAAGATGGTTAATCTATGAAGGAGATAAGTGGGAGGTGTTTGCTTAGGCTCACAAGGATGTCAAGTATGCTAGAATGCCAAGAGGGTGAGCCCCAAGCCAGCCAACAACTATTTATAAGCCCCCTCAATAAATAGAGCCGTTGGGCTCCTAGAGCTTGCCCAGTCAGCGGTGTCAGACGCTCCGACATAGGGCATCGGACACACCCTCAGCATTTGACGCTGCCCTGATAGGCGCACTAGATTGTGCCATGTGTCCTTAGTCAAATGTGAACCATTGATCTCCAACGGTCACTTAAACGTTCAAATTCTTAGAGACAACACGACGGACGCGTCAGGTGCAACGCACCGAACGCGCCCCTCAGCATCGGAGGCAACTCAGGGAGCACTGCAAACGTGAAGAGGCATCCGACGCATCCGATGGTCCCTCATTGGATGCTCCACAGTGTTCGATGCGCTTAGTCAAAAGACCTTCACTTGCGCCCTTGCTTACATCACCTGCTATAGTGCGAGTATCGGCATGTCCAACGGTAGGGCGTCGGATGTTCTGACGCACTTTTCTCACGCGCACTCAGTCAGCACGCATCGAACGCTGGCCTAGCGTCCAACTCTCCCAGAGTTAGTGTGTGGTGAGTTTTTTTCTGGTCTCCCATGACTTCTCCAAATTCCCACCGGCGCAATAGAAAATATGTATATCATTTTCTCAAAAGCGTCGAATCCCCCTTGGTTCCAAATGCATCTTTTCACAAACATTTTCAAGGGTTAAGTTAGCTCACTAGGTTCTAAATGCATCTCATGAACAATGACACCTAGTGGCACTCGATAACCGCTTAGCCGAAGAACTCCCCTCTTTATAGTACGGCTATCTATCCTAAACATGATCACACCCTCTATGGTGTCTTGATCACCAAAACCAAAACCCTTAGAAATACCTTTGATCTCCAAAGGGTTTTGTTTTTCTCTTTCTTCTTTTCCAAGTTGAGCACTTGATCACCTTGTGGTCATCACCATCATCACCTCTTGCTCCATCACTTTGCATGTACCAAGCTCATCTAATCTACACACTTAGCATGAAGGTTAGTACTTGAGTTTCATCAATTATCCAAAACCAAACTAGAGCTTTTAGTAGGTGATAGGAGAGAATCATTCTGTTCCACATTCCATGTTACAAACTAGCAAACTTATCTTTTAGCCGATCAGACCTACTATAACCTTTCCCCAATATAAGAAGGGTAGGGGCCTCCCGATCAGGATCCCATCTACTATATTCTAGGGCACATATACACGTAGCAGCCTCTATAACCAAGCATACAAATGCATAGAGAAGCTATTTCAAACTAGACATAGAGCACCATGTGCTTGAATCAATATAATCCCTATCTTGTGTGCTATCCATCTAATTCATTGTATGTGATTAGCTGCTAGGTATTGCTAAGCTAATTCTTCAGGCAATCTCCTATGCCCCTCGCATCGCCATCAAGCCACAGGTCCTCATCGATTTCATGGAAGAATTAATGGGGGAGCAGACTCCTCCTATCTATCCAAACTAGAGTACTAGACTATGTATTATGATGGTTCCTTGATGCTCCAAGGAGGCATGGTTGGAGTACTACTCATATCTCTTAGCAGTGACAAGCTAAGGTATGCACTTTAGCTCCACTTTCATGCTATAACAATGTTGCTGAGTACGAAGTGTGTTGGTATAAATTAACTGCACTCCTTTAAATAAGATTTAAGTAAGATTATCCGCAAGCGCACAGATATCGTACCAATGTCACATTTTACCTAGAGGTTTTAAATATCATATCCACAGGGAACAGTTGTGATGATGACAAAGTATATAGACTTAACCCTACAATTAGGCTAGATCATATCAAGAAAAAGGAAATAGCTAATCCACTCTGGTTCCGACTCCGGTAAACTTTGTATAACATCGTCTTATCGGGCAAGTAACCCGAATAGGAGAAGAAACAGAGTAATCTCCTACCAGGTACCTATAAGCCTATCAGTCCTATCAACGGGATGTGGACTACAGAGGAATCAACGCAGCTATAAAATCACCTACACAAACTACCACAGTCTGGCTGATCAGGGGACATCCACAAGTAAACCTAGCCTAGGCACCACGCCTACACTATGAAATACTACTTCAACCAAGTAATGACCAAGATCAAAGCACTCAATATGAGTTGTGAACCAAAGAATGAATAAGAACAAGTTGATTACTTAAATCAGAATGGTAAGTACAAAAGTACCTCAGAATGCAGCTCCGGGTGAGGGAACTGGATCCAGACGAATACAACCATGAAGAAGCGCCGATAGGCCAGAACTCCTCCAGAATCTCTACTCCTCTACTCAATCTCTCTAATCTCTAAACAAGACTAGATTTAGAAGAACTAGTCTCTCCTAATTGCTACATCTAGATAAACTAGATCTAGATGAACTAGAACTAGATCAACTAGCGGGACCCTAACCCTAATTATGTAGAGAATATGAAGCACCGGGGTCTAGAATGCCTCTTGGGGGACCCTTGGGCGTCATTATATAGGCCGAGGTGGAGTAGGGGGCAAGGAACCGCTACGTCAGCGATCTGCGTCTTCATCTTGTGTGTACCGTCGGATCAAACCGACTTAAAATCGACGGAGGGATACTTTGCTTGGCTTCCAAGTAGGCGTAGGAGGAAGACTCCAGAAGGCGGCGGCCATCGGGTGAAATAGGGCGCCGAACGGCCCCAGGGTGGGGCCGGCTGGCCCCACATTTTCTCCTCCATGGCTCTCGTTCCTTCGGGTGTCTTCTAGACCCTTCCTGAGCCTTCTCGTGATGTTTTCCGTCGTAGATGAGTTTCATGGTAAATATGCACTAGAATCCTTCTTTTCAGCTCTCTGTGTGAAGTAAACCCTAGAAATACAGAATATGAAAAAATCATGGAAATTGTCTTATTAAACCCTAGACTAATTTTTTTTCATGTGTTCCCTTGTTTCTAAAGTTCTAATAAATATTGACGTTATCGACCGTCAACAAAGTGCTCCTCCATTGGATTCACATGGTGATCGACCTTAGAGCATGCCAACTCCATGTCTAAGTAAGCTATGAGCTGGTAATCAACCAGGTGATGAAGGAGTCAACCTGTACAATTGAAAAGATGGAGGCCTACTGTGAAGAAGCCCATAAGCTAGAGGGAAGATTTGATGGAATCAAACTCCATCACATCCTCTAGTGTGATAATGAGGCACGCCTAGCATGTTTATGTATAGCCTTGACACCCCCTCGATTCGACTCAAGGGGAAGGCTAGACCATGCCATGGTCTAGCTACCACCATGAATGCAGTGGTTGGCCAAGTGAAAGACGAGCCCTTGAAGGCTACCACTAATTTAATGGTGGGCAACTGGCCCAAGAAGGTGAGGTGCTTATGGTCACCACCAGAAGCCGTCGCACCGCTACATCATTGACAAGCTTGTACGGCACACCCTAACTCAATTCAGGGCTGAGGCAACAACTAGCCAGATCCATAGACAAGATGGGCAACACCAAGTGGTGGACGCACCTAAGAAAGGCACATTTGACCATGCGTGCTGTAACACCCTAAAATTTGCTCCTTTTAAAATAGATGAAAATTGATTTAGTTTTGTATTTGAGTGCTCATGAAAATATAAAAAAAAAATAATTTTGCTCCTTGTTCGGCACATCTTTATTCCTTGTTTTCCAGCCTGTGCTTTCGTTTCGAGTTTCCCAAAATCTTTTCCGTGTAACCCAAATCACTCCTTTCAGTTCCTCACCCGTCAATCAATCTCTAAAAAGTTACCGGAAATTATTTCAGCATTTTTCTGAAACTCGTTCCACTTTTCTGTGAGCATAATCTAATTTTTAGATACTCCTATATATCTTTTATGAGCTCTAAATACTTTATTTGGGTTCTTCATGTTCTAAAATATCTTTAAGAATTTTCTCATAATTTTTGGACCCTTCGGAGTATTTTTCGGACCTTAAATATCAATTCTGGACTTTTTGGAATTATTTTTATTCACGAAATTAATTAATTCCGAAAATAAAATAAAATATCTCGTTTTTCCATCAACCCAAAACCCCAACACTATATATATGCCGGCGTAGCCCTCGATGCGCTGATTCCGAAAGTACGGCCGGTTTTTCGAGCCGTCGTTCCTATCGTCTTAGATCTAAAGCCGAAGTTTCGAAACCTAGAACTCCGGCGAACTTCCGGCGAACCTTCGGCGAGCTTTTCCGGCCATCTCCGACATCACCTGCGAAAATCGTCGCCATCTAGAGGTTAATCTCGTTGTCCTCTACACCGACACGCCTTTTATTTTACGAATCCATCTCCGTTTGATATGTTCCTAACTCATCTCTCTTTTCTCTTTTCCGGTGAGAAGCACCATGGCCGGCCTTCTCCTCTATCTGCTCAGGCCACCCTGCAGAGCAACCAACCTAACCGAGTCCTAGGCACCGCAGCCCCATGGCCATGCCGACCATGTGCGCCGTGGCCCTGCCGCGCCACCAGCCTTCCTGGCCGTGTGCTCGGTCGAGCAGGGCTGGCAGCAGGCCGTGCTGCCCCTGTGGTCTTGTCTCTGGCTCATCTTGAACATGGGTCCGTGTCGCTGTGACTTTGCGCTGCCTCGCCGTGTCTCCGGCTGGCCAGCTGGCCAGACCCCTCCCATCCCCACGCACTGCGGCAGCAGTGGTCATGGAGGCCACGGGCTCCTCCAGCCCAAGGTACAAGATGACATTATTTACATGTTTGCCACTCAATCGTATAATCTTCACCGATTAATTGTTTTAGCTCGAGTAGTTTGAGTTGTGTTAGATCGGATCATTGCGCTCTACGCAGTAGTACAAATATTTACCATGTAGCTTAATTATAAATTTATTGATTTAAATACGACTTGATTAATATTTATTAAATAGCTTTCTAACTAAAAAAATAACTTAGGGTTATAATTCGGTTCTCGTAGCATGCGATTGTGCTGACCGAGATTACATGTTTGTTGTGATGTTTAACAAGTCTTATATCTTTGAATTTTATAAGTTAAATATTAATTTACTTTATGCTTACGCAATTGTATTTCTAATTAAAAGCATAATAGGTTTATATTTTGGTCCTTCATAAATTAATGTTGATTTAACTAATATTAATCTTTATATCCTTTGAACTATAATATGCTTAGTTCAACCTTGAAATATAAGTGCTTTAATTTAGCTGTCATATGGTTTTATACGCAAAGCTAAACACTAAATTGATTATTATACTTGTATCTAGTTTTATAATTAAAAATCAAAATAGATTTTATGCTTATGTATTTTATATATAAATGATTAACATGATTAGTTTCCAACACAATTATATTCCTAAATTATAATTTGCCCAGTCTATACATGCATATTATACTCGATTAAATGCTCTCATATGTCAATTTGTATTTACATGTTAGTGTTGAATTGGCATAAATGATATCTAAGTATTTATAAATAAAATATGATTAGTTTTAACTTGACCTTTGAAAATAAATATGCTAACATTAATCTGAATTAAACTTTTAATTATTTTGTTTACTTAAATAAATCAAATATATAGGCTTCTCTTCTATAATATAAAACTACCATTAATAATTTCTTTTAACGATAGGTTCGGTTCCAGTGCTTCTTGCGATCTTGTAGCATTGATTCTCTTTTAGTACGCTCTTTTCTCTTGTGTGGTGTATTGTTCTTAGTTGCTTTTATTTGTTGCTTGTATGTTTGTCTATGTGTGGTGTTTGATACGAGTAGACGAGAACCGTTTGTGGGCGTTGAAGATCAGAAGGTGATGACCGAAAGCTGAAGGTGTGGGAATTGAGCAAATATTTAAGGCAAGTATAACTTGGGATCATCCTTGTTACCTATTCACTTATAACTACACATATATGTCATATGCATGCTATCACCTTGTCGACCTTAGCAAAATCATAGATGATTGTTACCTGTATTCCTTGCTACCTACTTGATATGCATTTGGTGTAGATGTGCTAGTGCTTGATATAATCCATGATCTTGTAAGATGATTAATAGCTATGCAATGAACATAAAAGAATGACAAATAACTGTATGAGATCTTGTCTGTACGTGATCACCCGGGATAACAGTGCAACCATGAGGGCTATTATGGCTCTGGCTTTAGCTCAGTATGAAGCCCTTTTCTAGCTTGTTAGCGGTTACCCGAAAGGGCGGAGGGGCTGAACCGTTTTGGGTATAGTGTGGCCTCTGTCTGTATGAGTATAGGCTGCGAGTCATTGTGCCATCGGAAGGGGGGCTCTATATCTGCGCGCAAAGGAAACCTTGCGGCCCTAACTTGTTAGACGAACTTTTGAAAGGCTTCATAGTGATCCCTGCCGACCTCCCTAGGAAGGGGGTTAAGAGATTAGCTACCTCGGGCGAAAGGGTAAATCATGACTCATGGGTAAAGATGTACAACCTCTGCAGAGTGTAAAACTGGTATACTAGCCGAGCTCACGGTCAGGAGCGGCCTTGGGGACATCTACATTAAGATGATGAGCTTGTTATGTTATTATGTTCATTTGATTATCGTTTATGCCATGAGATTAATTATGCTTACACTTGATCATGTGATTAGTGGATTATCTATGCTACCTTGGCATTTGCTATTTAATTATGAATATGCTATCCACTAATAAAAGCTAAATGCAGTCAAACCAGTGTCAGCTATTTGAGCCTCATGAACCCCTGGGTATACTTGTTGAGTACGATATGTGCTCACCCTTGCTATTTCCCACCACTTCAGTTTACTAGTAAGAGTCGAGCAGAAGAGCGATGGAATCATGAAGGTGTTCTCAAGATACAAGAAGTGCTAGGCATATGTTACCCCCAGTCAGCCGTCCCTGTGTAGATTGAGCCTGAAGATTTGTTACCGTTCCGCGATACTCTGATGTAAGTGTTAATTATAAATATGTTTTCGCTATATAACATTGTTTCTGATACTGTTCCTTTCTGTTGTTGTATGTGTGGACTTCCTGGGCACACATATAGCTAGCCTGGTTTTGTTCCTTAAAACCGGGTGTGACAGAGTGGTATCAGAGCAGTGTTGACTGTAGGACGTATGCCTAGGTAGCACTGGTCGGTTAGAAAAGTCTAATTTGCTATAAAACTATTTTATTATCCCTTGGCTCTTTGAGTTTGATTATTTCTCAATCTTTGTCATATTGTATCTCCTCCTTGAATAGCTTCCTTTGAGCTAATTCTATTTATCACCTTGGCCTTTATTTACTTGTTTTACTTAACTTTTCAAAACTTGTTCTATTAAAAATTCGATGGCCTTTTATCATCTCTAATCTGCCCTTTAGGATGACCACCATTGTTGAAGAAACAGGTGTAGAATCGATGATGTGTTGTGTGCTTGTCTTGTTTGTATGATGCCTGTGTGTCGTCTTTGTTCTTGTGTTTCGAAGGAGGTCTGGAAGGTACCGTCGTGAGAAGTAGCTCAATCTTGTTAAGTGGGGTAGCGTCCGCTACCGTTAAGTATCTCAAGTTTCAAGACAGGAAAATCTAACGATCAATCTTATCCTTCTTGTATATCCTTCTTGTATAGCAAACGTCATCTTTTCTATCATCAATCATTATCTTATACACTATTTAGTATTTGCCCCTTATCATTACCTTGTAATATGATGACCTACAGGTCAACTTCACCTTTCTAGTGTATTTTTTTTGTCATCGATTTTTGTGTTTCTTGTGATCAGCTAGTATTTTCTATTTAACCCTTGTCAGTCTACAATTATCTTATCATCTCTCATCATAAAGCTCGAAATAACCTTGAAAACCAATCTTTGTTCTCCTATCGATCCTTGTTAAGTTATAATATTTCATCATAAACCTCATAAATCTTGAATTAAGGATTTCTGAGCACTATAAGATGTATCTTTATCTTTTATATATTCTCTTATTGATCTTCACTCCTTGACTTTAAACCTCATAATGTGAAGACCCCGTGATCAACTTTTATTTATCTTTTTAACCTTTGTTGATATTTCTCCTCCACACATGCTGATCTTCAATCCTTTGATCTCATGTCATAAATCCTGAATTAATCTTGAGAGCCGATCTTTGATATCTTTGTCAACTTTTGTTAATCATTAATTTCTAAATCATCTTGTCAAAAGTCTCAAAGCAACCTTGATGATCACCTTTATCATTGTCTCTAGTCTCTTCGAATCTCGGGACGAGATTCCTGTTAAGTGGGGTAGAATAATTGTAACACCCTAAAATTTGCTCCTTTTAAAATAGATGAAAATTGATTTAGTTTTGTATTTGAGTGCTCATGAAAATATAAAAAAAAAATAATTTTGCTCCTTGTTCGGCACATCTTTATTCCTTGTTTTCCAGCCTGTGCTTTCGTTTCGAGTTTCCCAAAATCTTTTCCGTGTAACCCAAATCACTCCTTTCAGTTCCTCACCCGTCAATCAATCTCTAAAAAGTTACCGGAAATTATTTCAGCATTTTTCTGAAACTCGTTCCACTTTTCTGTGAGCATAATCTAATTTTTAGATACTCCTATATATCTTTTATGAGCTCTAAATACTTTATTTGGGTTCTTCATGTTCTAAAATATCTTTAAGAATTTTCTCATAATTTTTGGACCCTTCGGAGTATTTTTCGGACCTTAAATATCAATTCTGGACTTTTTGGAATTATTTTTATTCACGAAATTAATTAATTCCGAAAATAAAATAAAATATCTCGTTTTTCCATCAACCCAAAACCCCAACACTATATATATGCCGGCGTAGCCCTCGATGCGCTGATTCCGAAAGTACGGCCGGTTTTTCGAGCCGTCGTTCCTATCGTCTTAGATCTAAAGCCGAAGTTTCGAAACCTAGAACTCCGGCGAACTTCCGGCGAACCTTCGGCGAGCTTTTCCGGCCATCTCCGACATCACCTGCGAAAATCGTCGCCATCTAGAGGTTAATCTCGTTGTCCTCTACACCGACACGCCTTTTATTTTACGAATCCATCTCCGTTTGATATGTTCCTAACTCATCTCTCTTTTCTCTTTTCCGGTGAGAAGCACCATGGCCGGCCTTCTCCTCTATCTGCTCAGGCCACCCTGCAGAGCAACCAACCTAACCGAGTCCTAGGCACCGCAGCCCCATGGCCATGCCGACCATGTGCGCCGTGGCCCTGCCGCGCCACCAGCCTTCCTGGCCGTGTGCTCGGTCGAGCAGGGCTGGCAGCAGGCCGTGCTGCCCCTGTGGTCTTGTCTCTGGCTCATCTTGAACATGGGTCCGTGTCGCTGTGACTTTGCGCTGCCTCGCCGTGTCTCCGGCTGGCCAGCTGGCCAGACCCCTCCCATCCCCACGCACTGCGGCAGCAGTGGTCATGGAGGCCACGGGCTCCTCCAGCCCAAGGTACAAGATGACATTATTTACATGTTTGCCACTCAATCGTATAATCTTCACCGATTAATTGTTTTAGCTCGAGTAGTTTGAGTTGTGTTAGATCGGATCATTGCGCTCTACGCAGTAGTACAAATATTTACCATGTAGCTTAATTATAAATTTATTGATTTAAATACGACTTGATTAATATTTATTAAATAGCTTTCTAACTAAAAAAATAACTTAGGGTTATAATTCGGTTCTCGTAGCATGCGATTGTGCTGACCGAGATTACATGTTTGTTGTGATGTTTAACAAGTCTTATATCTTTGAATTTTATAAGTTAAATATTAATTTACTTTATGCTTACGCAATTGTATTTCTAATTAAAAGCATAATAGGTTTATATTTTGGTCCTTCATAAATTAATGTTGATTTAACTAATATTAATCTTTATATCCTTTGAACTATAATATGCTTAGTTCAACCTTGAAATATAAGTGCTTTAATTTAGCTGTCATATGGTTTTATACGCAAAGCTAAACACTAAATTGATTATTATACTTGTATCTAGTTTTATAATTAAAAATCAAAATAGATTTTATGCTTATGTATTTTATATATAAATGATTAACATGATTAGTTTCCAACACAATTATATTCCTAAATTATAATTTGCCCAGTCTATACATGCATATTATACTCGATTAAATGCTCTCATATGTCAATTTGTATTTACATGTTAGTGTTGAATTGGCATAAATGATATCTAAGTATTTATAAATAAAATATGATTAGTTTTAACTTGACCTTTGAAAATAAATATGCTAACATTAATCTGAATTAAACTTTTAATTATTTTGTTTACTTAAATAAATCAAATATATAGGCTTCTCTTCTATAATATAAAACTACCATTAATAATTTCTTTTAACGATAGGTTCGGTTCCAGTGCTTCTTGCGATCTTGTAGCATTGATTCTCTTTTAGTACGCTCTTTTCTCTTGTGTGGTGTATTGTTCTTAGTTGCTTTTATTTGTTGCTTGTATGTTTGTCTATGTGTGGTGTTTGATACGAGTAGACGAGAACCGTTTGTGGGCGTTGAAGATCAGAAGGTGATGACCGAAAGCTGAAGGTGTGGGAATTGAGCAAATATTTAAGGCAAGTATAACTTGGGATCATCCTTGTTACCTATTCACTTATAACTACACATATATGTCATATGCATGCTATCACCTTGTCGACCTTAGCAAAATCATAGATGATTGTTACCTGTATTCCTTGCTACCTACTTGATATGCATTTGGTGTAGATGTGCTAGTGCTTGATATAATCCATGATCTTGTAAGATGATTAATAGCTATGCAATGAACATAAAAGAATGACAAATAACTGTATGAGATCTTGTCTGTACGTGATCACCCGGGATAACAGTGCAACCATGAGGGCTATTATGGCTCTGGCTTTAGCTCAGTATGAAGCCCTTTTCTAGCTTGTTAGCGGTTACCCGAAAGGGCGGAGGGGCTGAACCGTTTTGGGTATAGTGTGGCCTCTGTCTGTATGAGTATAGGCTGCGAGTCATTGTGCCATCGGAAGGGGGGCTCTATATCTGCGCGCAAAGGAAACCTTGCGGCCCTAACTTGTTAGACGAACTTTTGAAAGGCTTCATAGTGATCCCTGCCGACCTCCCTAGGAAGGGGGTTAAGAGATTAGCTACCTCGGGCGAAAGGGTAAATCATGACTCATGGGTAAAGATGTACAACCTCTGCAGAGTGTAAAACTGGTATACTAGCCGAGCTCACGGTCAGGAGCGGCCTTGGGGACATCTACATTAAGATGATGAGCTTGTTATGTTATTATGTTCATTTGATTATCGTTTATGCCATGAGATTAATTATGCTTACACTTGATCATGTGATTAGTGGATTATCTATGCTACCTTGGCATTTGCTATTTAATTATGAATATGCTATCCACTAATAAAAGCTAAATGCAGTCAAACCAGTGTCAGCTATTTGAGCCTCATGAACCCCTGGGTATACTTGTTGAGTACGATATGTGCTCACCCTTGCTATTTCCCACCACTTCAGTTTACTAGTAAGAGTCGAGCAGAAGAGCGATGGAATCATGAAGGTGTTCTCAAGATACAAGAAGTGCTAGGCATATGTTACCCCCAGTCAGCCGTCCCTGTGTAGATTGAGCCTGAAGATTTGTTACCGTTCCGCGATACTCTGATGTAAGTGTTAATTATAAATATGTTTTCGCTATATAACATTGTTTCTGATACTGTTCCTTTCTGTTGTTGTATGTGTGGACTTCCTGGGCACACATATAGCTAGCCTGGTTTTGTTCCTTAAAACCGGGTGTGACACGTGCAGCTCAACTGATCTCTTAAGCACATCACAACTTGATCGATCACTTAAGCACATCAACTGACCCTATGTAGGGTGAGCCTAATGACAAAATGCCCTACCTAGCATGTGGTTTGATAGATAGTTAGGATGTGGGATGCCTGGTGAGCATGATTAGTTTACCCCTTTCCTCAACTCTCACTAAATCTTAGTGCTTATTTCAACAAGCAAAAATCTATCGGGTCATGGATGGACAGCGATGGGTCGAGATGGTGGAGTAGAGGGGTGTGAGTAGTCATTTCTAAAAACTTATCACGCCGGCTAACCAAAACTATTGTGGAATTCAAACTATCGGTGTAGCCAAGACTTCACCCCTCTATCTAAATTCTCTAGCACCTTACAAAAGATCCTAAACGTAAATAAGGTGCCAAACATAGCGTGAGCTCACCTAAACAATTCTAGGACTGGTCACACAAACCTATGCAACTAGTACTTTACACACCGGAGGAGCGCCTACACAACTAGTAAGCAAAAGTACAAAGCTCCTAAGCTCACTAGCAATGCTCAACAAGGCAACCAATGCCAAATTAGAGAGTATAAATTACTTAGCTACACAAACTAAGCAATGTGACTAACAAGGTTACACAAACAAAACTAGTCATGCAAGGGGAGCTACTTCAAGCTACACAAGCAAGAAGGTAACTAGCAAACTACACAAGCTAGACTAGTTACAAGAGCAAGTACACAAGCTCCAAGGTTGCCACCGGTCCTCTTGCTAGTGGTGACCCACAAGTCACACTCTCCCACACGGAGTGCTTACCACAAGCTCTAGCACTTGACACGACCAGACCACTTGTCGCCCTTTGCGTCTCGCTCTACTAGAGTTGCTCTTCGTGATCTCCATGGGGTGAGCATTGTACCCCTCACAAATCCTCCTCTAAAGCACCACATAATCTACTCACATGCTTCAATAGAGTCACAAGCCACCAAGTTGTCTAGGAGGTGGCCACTTCTAAGAGTAACAAGCACCATCAGCTTTCAACTTGAACACCTAGTGGCACTCGATGCAATCTCTCAATGCAACCGCAGTAGAATCACTCACTCGCTATTGATTTGCAATCTAGTAAGCACACATGAGTTAGAGGCTCTCCTAGCACTCCCCAAGTATGGACACTAAGTCCCAAGGGTGCCAAGCTATAGTCAAGTCCACCCACCACTTCTATTTATAGCCCCAAGGGCTAAACTAGCTGTTGGCCTTCAAAGTACCCAAGTCGAGGGTGTCGGATGTGTCGACGGCAAGGCACATGACGTGCCTCATAATCTAATGCTGCTCTTCCAACAACTCTCGATAACTGCCATGTGTCCTCAGTTAAACATGAGCCATTGATCTGCAATGGTCACTAAGCTCTGCTTGCCCGTAGTTAAGTGAGCAATGGACGCACCAACAAAACACATTGGATGCCAATGCCTCATGTTGAATGCAACTCAGAGAGCTATCAAACTTGGTTTCTCACTAATAGACATGTTAGATGGGTCGTCACCGACCATGCCATAGCGTCTGACATGTACACTTCGTGAATCCCTGAGAAATGTCACGTGCATCGGACACACCGATGCTTGAGCATTGGGCAAGTTGATGACCCACGGGAACACAGGTAGTTCTCCCAACATGACATCGGATGTAGGTTCAGCATCCGAGCTTGCCGACCTCAGCATCCGAGGAGTCTTTCTCAGTGACAAACACTCCCGTGAGGCCGCGACTATACCTCCTCTTCAACGCCACCTCTGGCACAATGGAAAATAAGCATTTCATTTCCATGGAAGGACTGAATCCCGCCTTGCAGGCTCGGTGAGAGGGAGAGAGGATCCCAAACCCCTCTCTGCCTATCAAACTTCACCTCCTTTGCAAAAGTGCTAAAACCACCAAGTGTACACCACCATGTGAATGTGTGTTAGCTTTTTCACAAACATTTTTTGAAAAGTGTTAGCCTCTCAACTTGCCACGCCACTCAATCCTAACACGTATGTAAAGTTAGATCTCTCAAGTGGCACTAGATGACCGATATGCAAACAAGTTTGCCCCTTTTGATAGTACTACCATCTATCCTAAAATCGGTCATAATCTTATCTACACACCTATGACCGGTGAAATGGAAATGCCCTAGGTTATACCTTTGTCTTGTGCATTCCATTCAAACTCCTTTGATGTTGATGCAACACATGCACCAACCAATCACCAAATAATATGATCCACTTCATATCATCACGTTAAAATTTTGGTTCATTGATCTTGACCTCACTTACTCTTCATCGTTGCCTCGGTCCATGGGCGTCAAGTCTTGCTCAAGCTTCACGGTCACATGCGGTCCTTTGCTTCAAAGCCTCTAACTTGCCCTTCACTCTTGCAACCGGTCGGATGAGCCAAGCCTCATCTTGATCTTCTTCACCTTGATCATATGACTCCATGTTATGTCTCATATGCAATGAGCTCCTCCATCTTATATATTGACCTGTGGACTAATCTTCTATGCATCTCACATAAATACTATTAGTTCACCTAGGTTGTCACTCAATTACCAAAACCAAATAAGGACCTTTCAATAGCTTTATAGGTGGAGCATGTTAGGAGTCCTCCTCAAATGCCTCCCTAGGTTAGGTTGTAAGTGGATTGGGATTTGGGAAGGATGAGGAAGGACCAGCATGTGTGGGTGTCCGACGGTGAGGTCGGCGGCCATGGCGGTGTCCAAGGTGGAGGTGGGCAGGGAGGGTAAGTTGTTGCCAGAGTATTGGAATTAGAAAAGGACGGGGAAGGAGTGGTGGGGGTGGGCGGCCAATGGTGAGATCAGCGGTGAGGTTGCCAGGCTAGGGTAGGCTCTGAGGTGGTAGCAGGCTGGGAGTAGGAGAACATCTGGACGTTCGGGCGGTAGCTTCACCAAGATAAAGAGACAAAGGATGATGAGTGGAACCATATTTCAGCAAAGATAGTGTTTGGTATAAACTGCTTGTTGAGCGGATGAAGAAAAAGAAAAGAAAAGAAAAGAAAAGATGATGTTTAGTTGCATGTAGGGGTGAAAATGTACTGCACAGAACTATCCTGTACCGAACCACATCGTTTTATAAATTTGATCTGATCAAATTCATATTTTAGGAAAAATTCAAATTTGCTTTGAAATACAGAACACCAGTCTCAAAATTATAACGAAATTGGTTTAGGTGTTTTTTGATAGTTTTCTACTTTACTACTTTTAGTTAAGAATATCTCAAATTCAAAATTCGGTTTAAACAGAATTTGGTCAAGCCTTAGAAACATTGTATCTTTTCATATATACAATCTCGGATTAAGATGATCTTTATATAAACATTGTAGCCCTCGACGAGATCCACATCTTTCTAGTTTTAAAATTTTTAATCTGAGGTCGTTAATATGTTGAAAAATATTTAAAATGTTTCAGCAATATATTAATCACATTCAAGCAGTTATTGCCTTAGAACAATCGTATCTTTCTTATATGGTGTCAAATGGAGATACCTTTTATGTGAAAGTTGTAGGACTTGTTAATTGTTATGGACTTGGTCATGCGCTTGTTAATTGTTATGCATTTGGTCCTACGAGTCAATATTCCATACTGATTTTTCATATGGATTGTGTTCGACATAATTCCCGCTTGAATTAGTTCGTTTTCAAAATTCTCGATATTCTATAAGTTCGTGTTTGTTTTCATGACCGGCTTTACCGCTTTCGCTTATGTTTTCATATTCAAATATAGAAGTAGAAAATGGTTAAGGGTTTTTTCGAGGGTTTTCATCCCTAGTTGCATGCATAAGCCGATGCAATCTGCATGACTTGTGAGACTGGCACATGTACCCCGCACCTGATTCTTGCATCTACCGGGCTTGGCTTGTAAGTAAAGCTCAAATTGGACGGCTCCTGCTAGCCAGTATTCACTGTACTCATGCAATTGCATCTGTTCATATGCAGACATGCAGCAAACTAACTACGTTGGTCGCTCAATTTTATATGGCTCTGTTCGTGCTGGACCGGGCGTGCACAGCAACTGAACAAGTCCTTCATGGACGAGAGGAGACATTGCACACCACAGTGAATGAATTTATTATCAAATCGTGCGCAACGGACGCACGTCCTTCAATTGAATATTTAACTAGGACCGTGGACTTAATATATACAGATTCAAATAGTTGGCATCAATAATACAACTATCTCAAAGTGGCCTTTATGTGATCACGTTCTCTCCATAATGGACTATATTTATATGAATAACACAATCAACTCCTGAAGAATAATTAACTGCCAGGGATGCTAGCTGTTCAAACATGGCTGATTCCTTATTACCCTATTTTTGTATGCCAACAATATGCTCAATCTCGATTCCAAGTGATTGATGAAGATACTCTATGAGAGAGAACCTTGTGGCCTATGCCACACAGCTCGAGAGGACCTGTTTGGACCATAAAAGAATTAATATTTCCACTTGATATGAGTCGAGCAAAGCAGACATTTCTTGCTTGCGAACATATAATATCATTAAAATATGCTATTTACATTTTCTCAGTTTAGTATGTAAGAAAATAATTTAGTAACAATTTTTTTAAAAAAATATTTTAATTTGACATTAGCATAATGTGTTTGTATAGTGGAAACATCTAAAGCATGTTTAGGTGTCGATTGGTGGTTTTCTAGGATTTTACATATTTTTTTCTATGATGCTTTTTCATTTTCTTCTTAGCAAAATCCTTTGATTGTTACTTAACACAATTTTTTTGATGTGCTTCAAATATTATTGCTGGATTCATCAGTGCCCAATCCAACTCTTTAGTTTTTCCACATTTTGTGAATTTTTAATAGTTTGAATATGATTTTTTTACCAAGAATTATTTTTGAACTAAGAATAAATCATGAAAATGAAAAACAAAATACCTTAGCGGAAACCCCAAGTATAAATATATTCCGGTACTCTCCCAAGCTTTCTTGTTCTAGATACGCATATCTTTTGTGGAGCCGCCACCCATATAGCCATATAGATGTATCTTTAAAATTTCACCAAATATATAGCAAGCCATTTATTTTGGCAAATCATACCTGATCTAGTCCACCACAACCACACCACCACCATCACAATGTATGTCTTGTGATCCTTGAGAAGTAGACCACAAGATTAACCAGTGTAAACAAATAAACAAATGAAAATATACTAACAAAAAGTTATATGTGATGAATAATATAGAAATAATGTGCCTTATGCACACTATTTGAGATAATAGTTGAAATTGCATTATACATTGTTTCAACTTTTTTTACTGATCTCAACCATAAAAGTTTCCAAAAAACCATAAAAGAAGATCCTTTAAATTTTGATCCTTTTGAGATATACGACATCAAATATGGAAAAAGAAAAACATTATTATAGACAATACTACCAACCCAATTAAATTTGAGGGTTAAGTGTTCCGATGGATGAGGCCATGAGGGGTAGATTTTGTATATATATATATATATATATATATATATATAGCATGAGCAATGAGCAGATCATGCATTCATTTGGGACGTTGACTTACAATACTCAAAGTAGCCTTAATCAGATCGTATTCTCACTATGAACTACTTCTAGAAAAATAACAAAAACAAATCCATGCAAAATAATGGAAGTGCCAGGGTTGCTGTTCAAATGGAATCTGTGGCTTGATTATTCTGAGCAACGGATTATTGCCGGCCCAACTTTTATATGGCAACAATATGCTCAATCTCGCTCCAGCCTCCAGATGAAGATTGAGCATGGCCAGAGAGAACCAATCTCTACATGTCTTACCCTAAAAAACAAATGCTGATTGGCTTTCAAAAACCTTGCACGTATCTTGCTATTACTAATTGGAGGCTTGAAACGACCACACTAGATGCACTAAAAATGATAAATATTAGAAATTACTGCATTAATCATAAACATCCAGCCATGCATCAAATTAAAAGATCTAGCTATCTGTAACCATTAGATATATTTTGTTTTCTACAAAATTATCCCACATCTGCCATTATACACATTAAAAATGGCATTTATTTAATCTAATTGTTCGAGAGAGATAAAAACTTCGATAACAACTTCTGTCATGCTGACAAAGTTAATGGGCGGTAACAATGTTCAGTTGGTTAATAAGATATTATTAGTCCTAGGAACATTTAGTTGGTTTATTAATAAAGTATCATGTGAGGCCACTTAATTTTTAATATATTAATAAAATATATCACCAGAGTGTGTTAATATTGTCAATTCAAATTATACACATGACTGTTTTTCTAAATTATCTATTCAATCATCTATTTGGTAAACCATAATCATTGTTCATGATGATAGTCATAAAATATATTGTGTTTTTTAAAAATTACCCACACCTATCATTATAAAAATAGGCTATAGAAACCTCTAAATCTTGATCAAAATGCTTCACCAATACCATTATTATGTAAAAGGAACCTCAAGTAGACCTATAATATTCTGAATTGCCACATAAGCTATTATGAAAAATAACATAATGTAACCCAGAAATTTGTAAATGAAATACCCACACTATATTATTAAAATAAATATAAAATGTCCTTCAATCTAATCTATCTACGTCTACAATTATAAAAAAGAAGTTTTCAAAAGTACTTTTATAATGATTCCAAATGATTATTGTTAATATACAGAAAAAAACTAATTCAAACTATGCATTCATAGCGTTTAGTGCACTATGCATATATGTCTACCTATTTAGCATGTCCATTTCTAACCTTAATACATAGTTAAGGTTTGATAAAACATATGCCTACCAATTTACAATGCAAAGGTAAAGAATATGAATAGGCATCGAAAAATATACAAAGTAACTGGTAACTCTAATACAAGCTAACAATGATATGAAATAAAATGTGTATAAGAGTCTCCTGTAATGATATGAATACACCATACACCAATTAAACAAATATCAGACACAAATGGAAGTGTGATGCAATACACCAATTAAACAAACACGAACGCAAATGGAGGTGTGAAGATGAAGATGTAGATAAAGTAATTCTATTAAATCTGTTGATGCCAGATTGATCTTGGATCACACACCAGCCCCGGGCTGCCACGGGCCAAAGAATGCAGCGAAGTTGTCACACTTTCATGGTGAAGAAGGGAGAGGTTTACAAGCAAAACACCCTAGGATAACCAACGTACTTGTGTGACAAAGAACACCTAGTTTCAGAGGAAACTAGCAAAGAAACCATCGAAACTATCGCACTAGAGTGACTCCTATCGGGGCAAGGACGTAGCCAGGTTTCCCTAGGTCAGCGGGCAAGCCTTGGGCTCTATCCTTGATCGTTGGATCAAATGATGAACAACAACATATGGTTAGAAGGGCAAAGAGAGGTAGTAGATTGATTTGGTCGATTATGTAGTTAGAATACCTCAATCGGCCATCACCCCTGTGTACCACAAGAAATAATTAGCAAACAACAAAGATAGCATCATAGTCACAGTTTGTTGACGAAAGTTGGTCGGCAGTCTACCTAGGGGTATGCCCAAGGTAGTAGGTTGTTGGTGGACAGGTGCGCAAGCTACAAACTAGATGGTGACGCAAGACATAGACAAGGATTTTATCCAGGTTCGTCCGCTGTGAGGGCGTAATATCTACATCATGTGTCTTATTGTATTGACATGAGTTGTGTCGAGATGAGTTGAGGGGGGTCCCTTTCACCACCTTATATAGTCCGGGGGACAAGGTTATAAATCTAGAAACTAATCCTAGTCGGTTACAATTGCTATAAATAGTTCGATATCAATTCCTATTCTAACCCACCAGGATCTAGCTTGATCTCCACGTCTGGCTTCCTTGTGCAAGACTCTTAGTAGATGGAACAAGCTATGAATCGTCTCATAATGGGCCAAACCTCTCGACCCAAGTCTAGCCGTTAGGGTATAGGGGTTTATACCCCCACCGCTAGTCCCCGAACACTTTGTATTGTGATGCGACTCGCCATCTTGAACTTCTTCGACCAGTACAGACGACAGTCAACCACCCATTATTGCCAAAGAAGCTGGTTGTCGGAATAATGCATGGTGCTCTTGAGAAAAAAAAAAGATTTCTTTCCTGGTGAAGTGTGCCCACTTTACTTTTTGAAGAAGCACAAGCTTTCAAAAAGCAAGCATATTCACCATAAGATGAAGTGTGCCCACTTAGTCCCTGAGCCTGGCGGTAGGTGATGTAGACACGTGGTGTTAGTGTCTAAAAAGAAAAATCCACGTAGAAATTCTGATACTGAGATGCATCACCAGATGCATCGTACCGATGTAGTCCACGAGCTTGCTGGAAGGTGAAGTATGAGCCTTGTAGCAAGGTCTAAAAAATTAAAATTACCTCTCAATTGTATATGAGTCTAATTCATATGTAACCGAGAAAAGCAATCTCCAAGTTATGTTAGAGAGTGATCGGAGCAGTCCCCGAGCATAGCATAGCTACTGGTCGACGAGTCGCTGAGCTGTGGTGAGGAACGTAAACGTGCTCGGTTGTTAGAGCAGTCCCCGAGCACAGCGTAGCGACTGGTCGACAAGTCCCTAAGCATGGTTGAGAATGTAAACGTGCTCGGTGATTGGCATAGTCTTCACTAAGCATAGCATAACAACTGACAACCAGTCCCCGGGCATGGTTTGGAACAGAAATGTGCTCAATGGTCGAAGCAGTCCCCAAACATTACATGGAATCCAGTCAACAAAGCATTGACCCAAAATGACTTCTTCTGAATCTTGCATAAAAATAACTTTCTATCTCGGTGACGTATTACTAACAAGACGTTGCACCAACTTCCAATAGCTGCCAAATTGTCAAACTGAGCAACCCACCAGTAGCATGGAAAGAAGGGCCGATAAAAACTAAGTCGCCCAACACATGAACCAAAGTGAAAAATGGGCCTACTAAAAGACGAAACGGCCGGCGGATTTATCACAATGTTATTGAAAACCGAAACGATGTCCTTACCGCAAAAATTGCACGTTACCCAAGATGCGAGAAGTGGAAGAGGTGGTTGCCTCGTAATAAATAGCCCAAGAGAGGCAGCAATGAAACTTCACCAAAACACTTGCCATTTCCAACAGTTCATCTTCCTCCTCCCTCCATCCATTCTTGTAGTGAAATCCAATACTCCCCATCAAAAAACCAAATGGCCAAGAGTGACGTGAAGAAGAGGTTGGAGATGATGATGGCCAAGGAATGGTGGAAGTCCAAGTCCACCACGCATTCAATCAAAGAACTCGTTGAGATGGGGGTGCTGCACAACTAGAAGCTTGGAGGCTGGAGGGCACCATTCGGGGAAAGCTACCCTGATCCAAGGCCTGGTGAGATCGTAGTATTTGAAGATTTCTTTAAGAGGGGTTTCAGTGTTCTAGTTCATCCCTTTCTCCAGGGTTTACTTTTATACTATGAGATTGGGATCTGCAATTTGCATCCCAAATCGATTCTCCTTGTAGCCACTTTCATTCACCTCTGTGAAGCTTTTGCGGGTATAGAACCGCACTTTGATCTTTTCCGCTACTTATTTTGCCTGAGAAAGAAGGGAGCAGTTGGTGGTTCGAGGATTGTGGATGGAGTATACCTCAACCTTCAAGATGGGATGAAGACCCACTATCTCAGCTGCCCTTGGAATACCTTCTTGGCAGAGTGGTATAAGAAGTGGTTCTAGATCCGCAAGGAGCCAAACAGCGCCACGTTTTCTGACATGGGATATGTGCCCGAGAAGAGAGCAAGCTGTACTGATCAACTAGAGTACTCCGGGCAGATTGAAGAGTTGATGGACTTGATTCAATGGCCCTGCCTGGACAGACCAGCGGTGGTCGGGAGCTTTATCTATAGAAGGATATAGCCATGCCAGAGAAGGGTGCACTCCAAGTATCAGTACTAGGGTAATACAGATACCACCCAAATGAAGAAGAGGATTGAGGAGGCAGAAATCCATTACTGAATCAACGAGCTCTTCAACTTGGCGGACAACAGTTTTGCTCCGAGCAATAATCATATGCATGCATACAAACTGGCCCGACCACCACCAAAGGTAACCAGAAATCAATCTGGACTCTTTGACTGTCAATATTTACTATAAAAGTTGATGTTATCATATGTATGCTCGATAGATCGGAGACCTAGATAGAGCATCAGTCTTTGTCTCGCTAGCCCCTAGCATGGAGCAGCTAGTGGGCGTGGACCCACCGATGTGAAATGCGGCCTGATGTTATGAATACGCTAGCAGTGATGAGGAAATCGAGCAGGAGGTGCCATCAACAGAGGACTGGGCTGCAGGCAAAAGGCCGGTGGTGACCGAGTCATCGCAGAAAAGAGGGAGTTCACCAGACTGGACCCAAGGTCCATCGGCCGCCGCCGGGTCTCATGCTGGAGGTCCAACACCAAAGTGTCGTCGGGTGCTCTAAGTGCTCGACGATGATGAAGAAGAAGATGACGGCATCCCTAACTTAGTCCACCGATCACGGAGACGCCACGAAGGCATGATGTCGTCAAATACCTAGCCATCGATGGCGTCACCTGCCACGACGACCATGGGTGACCAGGCGCCACCAGAGTAGCAACAACCAAATGTGGCAACAGGACGCATTAAGCGAAGGGTCTTCTCAACGTCGCACCACCCATATTATCTGTAAGTTAGAAAACTTGTACAAAATACAAAGCATTGTCTGCCAATTAATGTTGTGTTGACATGATAGGACCACCTCTGACATGGACCTAGACTAGGCCAAGAGGGGTCAAGGACCAAGACTGGCCAAACCAGTCGCCTACCAGCCTCAACCGGAAGGCCCTATAATGTCTCCCGGTTGGGTGGGGGTAGACAAGCAGGAAGCCAGACTCCCACCAAGGAGTTGTCTGTCATCCGAGCAGATGAGACCTCCATCTGTCGCGCTGCCGGGAGCACGAGCCGACCAACTAGTAACACCGCTGGAGGTCCCTGATTGGGGCAAAGGCCCGATATCCCCCTCCACTGTTGGAGGAAGCCAAGTCCACGATGACGAGCCCTCCCCTTCCTCTGATAACAAAGTGGAAGAGATCTAAGGGCACCCACGATGGAAGAGATCCAAGCACATCTACATCTAGCGTCAACGCAAAGACCACTGGGCTGACCATGAGGAGATCACCGAGATGGAGGAGCACGCCACCAAGTGTCTCATCAGCGAAGTGAAGGTAAAACCCTGCAAGACTTGAAAATTTTCTTATATTCATTAGCAATCGGGAGAACATGTTTTTATATGCTTGAAATGCGCAGGATGTAATGAAAATGATGAAGTATTGGAAATGGTGCTTCGACAAAATTGAAGGCGTAATGGCTAAGAACAAGACGTTGACAACAGAGGTGGACCGACTTCGGTCAGAATTAGAGAAAGTAGATGCTGATAGGACTGCTCGAGGAGAGCAGGAGGCCGAGCTTTCATGACAAATGATCGAGAAAGAAAGAGAAATATCAGGTAAGATTTAGTTTATGAAAATATTTTGTGGTTCCCGTAGCAATATAATTGTTGCTGTGTGTGAAGCTCTAGAGGAAGAGTTGGCCCGGCTCTGTGGAGAGAAGAACCAGCTTGGCCAAGAGCATGCTTAGATTCTGGAGAGCATGAGAAAGATGGGCGATGAACTCAAAGTTAGGAACCATGAACTGACTAGTAAGTTGAACTTCTTGCTGAACTTTAGAGATAAACTTGTGGTTGGATGCTAAACAAGCATTTCTTATGATGCAGTACTGAAGGTAAACACCAAGAAACACCTCGAAGAGCTGATCAAGGACCAAGACACCTGGAAGGGCAGGTGTGTTCAAATCTAGAAAGGCATCGCCCCTGTCCTCGATCTTATTAACCTTGAGCTACCAGAGAATGAGCCTCGGGCTCAGGCACTTGGGATAATTGAGAAGTGTCAACGTGTCTGGGGTTGGTTCCAGCAATTCATAAAAGAAGCTGACGAATATGCAGGCGCCCATGTGTTGAGTATGGTGCGTGCCCACTACCCCCTCATGGACCTGGATCATCTGGAGAGGGCTACCCAAAGGAGGTTGGTCCAAAGGAGGTAGACGACCTTTGGGTTGGCCTTTTGGACCTAGCGTCGACGGCGATCGGCGACATCAACCTTTGCGGGCCTTCAACTCCCCCGAACCAGCCAGGGCTAGATGGGTCATCTGGGATGTGGCTGGAAGCATCATTGGCGGGGAATGGACGGTCGACGCTTGTGGTCTTGACCAGCCAAGTGCGATGGCCCAGACTTCCTCGACAACACCGGAGGCACAAACAACTAGGGCTGATTGTAGAGACGCCGAGCAGCCCAAGCAGTGACCACCGGCTAGCCTGTAGTTGTAGGCTAGAACCGATTGGAAGTGTTTTATTGTAAACTTTGTTATAAAAATTTATAATAAACTTTCATTTTTGACACATAATAAGCGTTGTCATTTTTTGTGAAATGTAACTAAGTGAGAGTGACCGACCACCCTGCTTTAGTTGTCATGATGATCTGTGAACGAAAGTCGTGCAAAATACGTGATGTTGAATCTGCATATGTTGGATAGACCACGTGCGAGAAACACCCTGTCTAAAAAAGGATTGGTGAAGTAAAAAACTGAAGTCAATTGTTATTAACTAAAAGAAGAAAAATACAAAGGTAAGTTACACATCCTTGTTCCTAGGGGTAAAAACGCCGGAGCTTGTCGATGTGCCATGAATTGGGCAACTTTCTTCAATCTGGATATGCTAGTCTATATGAAGTTGGGCGTGTAACCTCTATGACCACGAAAGGTCCTTCCCATGGTGTAGACAGTTTGTGCATCCCCTCTTGACTTGTCCTCCACTTTAACACCAGATCACCGACCATGAAGAAACGCACTTTGAAATTACGGTTGTAGTAGCACCTCAGGACATCAAGGTACCTAGTTGTTCGTACACAAGAGTCTAGTCGACGTTCCTCTGTGTAGTTGATTTCAAGTTCTCTGGACTCGTCTACAGTGTTCTGGTCAAAACGCTTGACTCTAGGAGATCTGAAGCTGATGTCAGCGGGGAGGACAGCCTTGGCCCCATACACCATGAAGTATGGGGACACGCCGGTGTTGCGGCTAGGTTGTGTTCTGAGACCCCAAACCACTGCTGGCAAATCTTCATGGTGCCTTGTCGTTTTTCTTGTACAATCTCTTTTATAGAGCATCGAGAATCATGTCGTTGGCTCATTCGACCTGCCCATTGGCTTTAGGGTGCACAACCGACACATACTTCACTACTATGCCTCTATCATCGCTGAAGTCCCAAAAGGTGGTACCGATGAATTGAGTCCCCAAGTCAGTGATGATACTATTCGCGATGCCATAACGGTGCATGATCTAACTGAGGAACTCAACTGCTTTTTCTAAAGTTGCCTTTACCAAGGGCATGTACTCAATCCATTTAGAGAACTTATCGATCAGGACAAAAACACACTTGAAGTAACCCAGAGCAGGTTTGAACAGGCCGATCATGTCCAGTCCCCAGCAAGCAAAAGTCCATGAAGCTGGTATGGTCTAGATTTTGTGAGCAGGTACATGGATCTTCTTAGGACAACTTTCATAATGTCGTACTAACTTTTCGGCATCGGTTACCACGGATGGCCCATAAAATCCTACTCAAAAGCCCTTCCCGACCAGGATTTGAGAAGCTACATGATTGCCAGAGGAAGCAACATGTATTTCATCAAGTAGCCTAATATCGTCATCTTGGGAAATGCATTTTATGTGTATTTCTTCTTTTGCATTTTTGCGCATGAGCCAGCCGTCGACTAGTAAATAGTGCTTACTATGGTGTAGGAGGCGCTCATTCTCTATTCTATCTGGGAGACCAGTTCTGTCGATAAGGTATTTGATGAAAGGTGTGCGTCAATCATTGGGAGCTATGGTCGGTAGATCTTCTTGGGTAGTGTGGGGGTATAAACCCCTATACCCTCATGGTCCTATATGGGCCGCACCATCAGAGGTGGCTCGGCCCACAGGATGAAGACGTACGGCGCACGACTGGTCGGCGTGCACCGCAAGACTACAAGATATTGTACCAAATAGGATAGTTTACTTGTAACTCTGTCCCTTCACGATATATAAGGAGGGGCAGGGGTCCCCTAGAGGACAAGTCATACAGATCATATTCTCTCAACACAAATCAATACAACCAGACGCAGGACGTAGGTATTACGCCAACTCGGCGGCCGAACCTGGATAAAAAGCTTGTCCGTGTCTTGCGTCACCATCGAGTTCGTAGTTTGCGCACCGTCTACCGATAAACTACTACCGTGGGTATACCCCAAGGTAGACTGCCGACCAGCTTTCGTCGACAGTGGCGCGCCAGGTAGGGGGTGTGCGTACAGCTCTCCCGACGAACAAGATGGCCATCATCCCCGACTTCGCGGCCATGGCGGGCGACTTCACGTTCACCGTCAGCCTCAACAACTTCACCGCCATGACCACGGAGGAGGTGTAGATCCGATCTGCGCCAACCACTTCTTCATCGACGTCGGCGGCGGCTTCAACCGCGCTGGCTACGACTCCGACTACTCCAGCAACGTCTCCGACCACGCCGACAACGCGTCACCCGCTTCCCTGCTACAAAGGGAGGCAGATCGACAACACCGACCTGCTCGGGCCATCGACCAAATTGTTTGGCCTACTTGCTCTGACCACCAGTCGCAATAATAATCGCCGCGAAGAACGACGCTACGACAACAGCGACCACCGTCATGACAAGTCGAAAAGCTCGAGGGCCGGACAATTTTGTCGTCACCGACTAGACTTTCTTTCAGAGATAAGTACACTTCTAATATTTTATTTATTTTTGGCATAATATTTTTAATATTATTATTCTTTAAAGCAACTTTTTTAGCCGACTAGTTTTTTCTTCTACACGAGCTTTCCAGAGCCGGTACTGTCTCCGACTCCTCCCTACACGTGCACGAGATCCGCCCTCTGCGTTCCGGGTGGTCGGCAGTAGCTCTCTGACGTGGCTTACAATCCTACGCGTGCCTAGGTTCCGCACCTCATGCTGATTGTTGGCTAGACCAGAGCTGGTACAAGCTCTAGGATGAATTAACTACTCGTGCTAATTTTATAATAAAAAATCTAAAACTTATCTCAGTGCTGATTTTTTATCTAGAGTTTATTTATACATCATGTACTACCTATTTTCTCTATATTTATTTTTCAGGGGTTTGGCCCAGTCGACAAGCTACGCTCGGGGACTCGTCAACTATTCCCTACGCTGTGCCCGGGGACTGCTCCGACCACCGAGCACGTTTACGTTCCCAACCACGCTCGGGGACTTGTCGACTACTCTCTATGCTGTGCTCGAAGACTGTGCCGACCACCGAGCACGTTTACGTTCCCAACCACGCTCGGGGACTTGTCCACCGGTCCCTACGTCGTGCTCGAGGACTGTGCCGACCACCGAGCACTATACGCTCGGGGACTGGTCGACCAGCTCACCAATTTAAGAACTTGGGGACTGCACCGACCACCGAGCACTATACGCTCGGGGACTGGTCGACCAGCCCACCAATTTGAGAATTCGGGGACTGTACCGACCACCGAGCGTTATATGCTCGGAGACTGGTCGATTAGTCTATTCAATTGCAGACGAGCATGATATGCTCGGGGACTGGTAAATTTTTTAGACCTTGCTACAAGGCTCATACTTCGCCTTCCAGCAAGCTCGGGGACTACATCGGTACGATGCATCTAGCGATGCATCTCAGTCTCAAAACTACTTTGGGGAATTTTCTTTTGACCCTGGCACCACGTGCCTACTCCACCTACTACCAGGCTCGGGGACTAAGTGGGCACACTTCACCTTGCGGTGAATATGCTTGCTATTTTGAGGTCTATACTTTTCAGAAAAGTAAAGTGGACACACTTCACCAGGAAAGAAATCTTTTTTGATTAAGAGCACCATGCATTCTTCGAACAATCTGCTTCTTCGATGTCAATGTTGATCAACTGTCTTTTGAGTCGGTCAAAATACCGTTGCAACTGTTTGGACGAATTTCCTGCTTATTGAAGACGTTAAGCCTCACTGATCGAAGATGCTCAAGACGGCGTGTTACATCACAATACATGGTGCTCGGGGACTAGCTGTGGGGGTATAAACCCCTATACCCTCATGGTCCTATATGGGCCGCACCATCAGAGGTGGCTCGGCCCACAGGATGAAGACGTACGGCGCACGACTGGTCAGCGTGCACCGCAAGACTACAAGATATTGTACCAAATATGATAGTTTACTTGTAACTCTGTCCCTTCACGATATATAAGGAGGGGCAGGGGTCCCCTAGAGGACAAGTAATACAGATCATATTCTCTCAACACAAATCAATACAACCAGACGCAGGACGTAGGTATTACGCCAACTCGGCGGCCGAACCTGGATAAAAAGCTTATCCGTGTCTTGCGTCACCATCGAGTTCGTAGTTTGCGCACCGTCTACCGATAAACTACTACCGTGGGTATACCCCAAGGTAGACTGCCGACCAGCTTTCGTCGACGGGTAGTAAGGGAGACAAGTGGCTCATTTGGAGGCTTTTCACCCACACCGGTTGCTTCTTCCTCAATGCTTGGTTTGACAAGGTCTTGGACAAAAATGCCATGTGGGATTTTAGCTCAGGATGATCCTAACTTTGACAGCGCATCGGCTGCTTGATTTTTATCTCGGACCACATGTATGTATTCAACGTCATAGAACTTTCCTTCCAGATTGTGGATCTCTTTGCAATATGAATCCATCTTCTGATGTGTCGTGTTCCAATCTTTATTTAGCTGGTTGATGATTGAGGCTGAGTCACCGTAGATGTAAAGATGCTTTATGCCTATCTCGACGGCTAGTCACATACCATGTAGACAAGCTTCGTACTCAACAACATTGTTAGATGTGGGGAAGTGGAGCCTAAGGACATAATGAAGTTTGTCCTTGTTTGGGGATACAAAGAAAACCCCGGCCCTAGCTCCATCGATGTTGAGTGAACTATCGAAGAACATTTGCCAGTGTTCGACAGCTTCACTACTCGGAGGTGTAGTTAGATCGGTCCATTCTACAATGAAATTGATAAGAGTCTATGATTTAATGGTGGTGCAGCTCTAGAAATCCAGTGAAAAAGGACATAATTCCATTGACCATTTCACTATCCGACCATTGGTGTCTTTATTATGCAGGATATCCCCCAATGGGAATTTTGTAGTTACGATGATGTGGTGGCCGTCGAAATAATGCTTCAATTTTCTAGAGGTGATCAGTATGGCGTAGATCAACTTCTGAATCTAGGGATACCTAGTCTTGGACTCATTAAGTACTTCACTTATGAAGTAGACTAGTCACTGGACCTTGTAGACGTGGCCAGTCTCTTTGCGCTCGACCACGAGCAGCATTGATATGACATGGTCTGTTGCCGCAATGTATAGGAGTAAGACCTCATTAGGTTGAGGTGCGGTAAGGACCGGGGGGAAGTTAGGAATACCATGAGCTGTGTGAATGCAACGTCGGCCTCTTCGGTCCAAACGAACTTGTCGGATGCTTTTAATAGCTCGAAAAAAGGAATTCCCTTTTCCCCTAGTCGGGATATGAAACGGTTGAGCACAGCCATGCATCTAGTGAGTTTTTGTACGTCCTTTACATTTTTGGAGGTCGCATATCGAATACCGCCTTGACTTTTGAAGGATTAGGGTGTATGCCGCCGCGACTAACGATGTTGCCGAGCAGGATACCAAAAGGGACGCCAAAGATGCATTTTTTGGGGTTGAGCTTCCATTTGTATCGATTGAAGGCTTTGAAGGTTTGATCAAGGTTGTCGATCAGGCTATCGGCTACCCTAGTTTTTATGATGACATCATTGACGTAGGACTCGACGAGGTCATCTCGTATTTCGTCGTGGAGGCACTGCTGGATAGCATGCTGGTATGTAGCCCCTGCATTTTTTAACCTAAAAGACATGGTTGTGTAACAATATGCACCGAAAAGGAGTGATGAAAGAAGTTTTGATCTGGTCGTCGGTGTTAATGCAATCTGGTGATAACTAGAGTAGCACTCAAGGAAAGAGAGAAGTTCACATCCAGCCATAGAGTCGATCACCTCGTCGATACGAGGGAGACTGAAGGGGTCCTTAGGATAGTGTTTGTTAAGATCGGTGTAATCAACGCACATTCTCCATTCATTATTCTTTTTCCTTACAAGTACTGGATTGGCAAGCCAATTTGAATGATACACTTCTTTGATAAATTTGGCTACTAAAAGCCATGTAACTTCTGTCCTAATAGCCTCCTTCTTGTTGTGAGCGAACCGTTGTAGCTTTTGCTTGATAGGTCTGGCAGGCTTCGAGACATTCAAGGAGTGCTCGATTAGGTGCCCAGGGACATCGGGCATGTCGGCGGGTTTCCATGCGAACACGCTTATGTTGTCCCTCAAGAACCTAAAGAGCGCTGCTGACGGTGGATAACGTCAACTTTTATTAAGACTTTTGAAATAAAAGGATACATGAACACACACTAGTCTAGGGTTTTAACTAACAATTTTCATGAGTTTTGGATATTTCATATTTTCCAGGGACTATTCCAGAAAAGCATTAAGGAGGGTTTAAAGTGCATAAAAATCATGAAACTTAACCGCGACGAAATCAACCGCCATTGGGATGTCGGAACCTTCTGGAAGACATGAGAGAAGACGGGACCCGTGGGGCCACTGGGTGGGGCTGGCCGGCCCCACATGGGGCCGCTCAGTGCCCTACCTAGGGTTCCCAGCCCTCGCTTCGGGAAGCTTCCTCCACCGCCTCCAAGGATGCATCTCAACCATGTTCCAAGTTGGTTTGATTAAACGGCGCACGTTCACCCCACCGAACTATAAAAGAAAAGGGCATATCCCCCTTGAAAGGAGAACTCATTCATTCAGCAAGGCCTCAAGCCATCAAGTCATCAAGAGCCTTCTAGTTCATCAAGAGTCTTCTAGTTCATAGTTCTAGTTCTAGTTAGATTAGAAGTAGAGAAGTTCTAGTTCATCGTCTACATCTAGAGTGACTGTCTGGAGCTATGGAGTCTGGTATAGTTCTAGTCTTACTCTCTTATTGTATTCATCATGATTAGGGAAACATTTATAGATCTTTTATTCTTAATTGCAATAGTCATTGTCTACTTTTATTATACATCTATCATAGTGGATTGAATCCTACTGAATTTATGTAATTGCTCGTATAGCATTTGTCTAGAGGTACCTTGGGTGAATGGTTGGCAGTATGTAGACGTGGTGTTTAGATATCTTGCCTATCTGTGAGTGCATCCTGATGTGCCAGGTCATTTGGTAGTCCACGTAAGTGATAGCTATGTTGGTTTCTCTGTAGTCCATCCCTCGTACGTAGCCCTAGCAGAGCACGGTCGCGAAGTTTAGTGTTACTCTGTTTCTCACCTTCCATAGATGATGCTCTGTTACATATGATCATGATGTAGGATAGTGCTAATACAATGATTGTTAGATGTTCTTGCACTAATTTAAGTTATTCATTGACACAGATTAAAGTACTTCATATATTTACTCCCTAGTTTATTTATTGGCTAGATTAGATCTATGAATAGAAAGTGCTCTGATGATTATCTTTATTAATGATGCTTGATTATGCTTTTTTACCTTATATATATATATATATATATATATATATATATATATATATATATATATATATATATATATATATATATATATATCTTGTGACCTTTATCTGTTATAATTAGACTAATGATATGGATATAATAACATTTATTGCATTGAATATATATAATTAGTAACAATACTATCTTAATACAATAGCCCTTCCCAGTGGTATACATATAAATCGACAACCTGGTATACTCTAGATAAAATGCTACAATGGTATAATTATCTTTCCGCTTGTAGAATTATTCTTAGTTTATTTATTATATATTTATTTTTGCCTAGCCTTATTAATATATGTAAAACCTGTATTTATTCTTAGCATATATGATTAGGGATGACAACCTAGTTCATGCTTAGGAATAATGGTATTAGACAAATGGACAGTTGCTAATGATAAGTTAATTACATACCAGCATTTTTAGCATTGTTGTTAGGATAGAGTTTATCTCTACTTTTTGCAATGATGTTAAGAAATGCCAACAAGCGTGTCTTCCTATTTAGGATCCAACATGGCTCCGATGAGAGCTATTTTTTCATGTTTGTTGTCAACCAGTTGAATCTATTTGTGCTCCTTGGATTTGACCTTCTTCCTTGGTGCCTGCAACTCAGGAATCTCAAGCTGGTCGGGAGATGTCTGCGCCGCCTAGGTTGTGCTCTTCGCCATCCGGATCGAGAGGTCGATGGCCTCGGTAACCCTGAAGCTTTCCTCCTCGCAAGTGTAGGTGGTGTAGACATTGCCTCTGACTGTGAGACTGCCCTTTTCAGTAGGCATCTTGAGCACCAGATAAGAGTAGTGTGGTACCGCCATGAACTTAGTGAGTGAGGAATGGCCCAAGATGGCGTGATATGTCCCATTGTAGTCTGCGACCACAAAGTTGACGAACTTGGTGCGGAAGTGGTCGGGAGTACCAAACTAGACAGGGAGCTTCATATGGCTTTAGATCCGCTTGAGTCACCTTGAGAGCAGGGAGGCTGTAACACCCTAAAATTTGTTCCTTTTTGAAATAGGTGAAAATGATTTAATTTTGTATTTTTTGTGTTCATGAAATATAGAGAGATAATATTTTTTTTCATTAAATTAAAACTCATCATAGGATTTAGAAACCTTTGTGATGCATTCATGCCACTAAGATATGAATTATTTTGGTTGAGTGGTTTGATCAAAATCCAAAATTTGAACTGATTCAAAACTAATTTAAAACGGGTTTGAAAATAGAATCCACCATGTTATAAAAAGAGAGAGAAAAAAAACTCCATCCTTGTATCTTTGGGCCCCCTGACGTGCTTGTCCATCCAGTTCACGCAGCCCATCTGCCCGCCCCGCACGTGAGCCGCGTCTCCTTTCTCGAGCCGTGATGGAAGTGGACTCCGAGCTGCCGGGCTATTGCTCCTCATTATATAAGCCAACTATCCCAGGTGCCGCACCTTTCTAACCCTAGAGCACCCGCCGCCTTGCTGGAAGCTCGCAAGCGTCGCCGTGTTTTCCATCGGTTCTCTAGCTACTTCGCTGTGGTTCAATTCGAAGCCTCCTGCCGTGCTTCAAAAACCAGCAAAAGAAGCCTCAGGTACTATTCGTGCCCTCCTCTTTCGGTCTCTGTATGTCTCATGTTGTCACCGTAATCTGCAGGAAGATTAAGTTGTCGTCCGTTTCGACCAGCCCTACTCCTCCACCAAACCTATCCTGTCCATCTGAGACTTCGAGTTGCACGCGCAGTAAGTCACGCTCCATCCCTGTGCTCTGTTTCTCAAAGGAAATCGAGACCCGTAGACCGCAGTCGAGACGAGCATGCAGTTTCCTACACTCCATCCGTTTAGCTAGCTTGATGAGGTCATGTTGATGTCACCATGACGTCAAGCAAGTTTTATTGCTGTTTTTCTTTAGAAAAATAAATCCAGAAATACAAAAAAAATACACTAATTTGTTTTTCCTCATAAAATGCTCATTTTAATTCCGTTTTGATCCATTCAAATTACGTTAGGTTCGTAATCACGAGAACTACATGTTAGTAATATTGTTCACTCAGTTTCAAACTTTTTATTTTCGTGATATTATTTAAATAATTTCTTTTCTATATAAAATCTTAGAAAATCTATATCTTTTCCGTTTTAATTCCGATTTTTGCGATCTTGACGTCTATGAAATCGTAGTGATGCGTACAATCATTTTCTAAACTTTTCATACTATTTTTATATGATTGGTGTACTGTTCTAATTGTAGCCTTGTTTGCTTCGTGTATGTTTTCTTCGATTGTTTGCGTGATCGATGATCGAGATTAGACGATGAGCAATTCTTGGTGAACCAGAGTGCCTCAGTAATCAAGATCAGAGCCTTTGGCAACAAGTAAGACCAGCAAAACCCAAAAGGATCAGCAAGAGCAATTGGATTAAGGCAAGTATAGCATTTGGATTTTATTTCTGTGACCATGATCCTATGGCTAGATTAATGTTAAGTAATAAACAATAAAAATAACTTTTTAACAACTTGAGGATTTATCTGTACGTGATCACCTGAGACAACAGTGCAACCATGAGGGCTATAATGGCTCTGGCTTTAGCTCAGTATGAAGACCTTTTCTAGCTTGTTAGCGGTTACCCGAAAGGGCGCTAGAGGGGCTGAACCAACACGGGTATAGTGCGAGCCCCTGTCCCTATGTGTATAGGCTGCGCGTCATTGTGCCATTCGGAAGGGGGTATCTATATCTGCTCGCGAAGGAAACCTTGTGGCCCTAACATGTTAGACAAACTTTTGAAAGGCTTCATAGTGATCCCTGCCGACCTTCCTTGGTAGTGGGTTAAGAGGTCGACGGGCCTCGGGCGAAAGGGTAAATCATGACTCATGGGTAAAGATGTACAACCTCTGCAGAGTGTTAAAACTAGTATACTAGCCGAGCTCACGGTCAGGAGCGGCCTTGGGGACATCTACATTAAGGGTGATGATTCTTGTGTGTTAATATGCTCATTATTTATTGTTTAATGCTCTACATTATTTATGTCACATTGATCATGAGATTGTGGGAGCTATACAATCTAGTTGCTATACTTGTGGAGTTCGACATGGACTCACTCTTGCTATTTCCCCCAAACCTCAGGAGAAGTTTAGGCTTGTGATCAACCAGTCAGTTGGATCCTGTAGAGAGAAGTTAATACCCGGAGTTTGGAGTTGTCTATCTGTTGTTTGCTATTAAAGGTTATCTCTTTTATAATAAGTACGTTATGTAATTTATGCATTGTCTTTTGATATTACCCTTTATTTGTAGCTATATGTGAGATTTGATCTCTAAAACTCACATATGGTGCATATCTGGTTTTGTTCTTAAAATCGGGTATTACAGAGGCTGCTACAAAACAAGATGTCGATGGAGATGCCGCTGTCGACGAGCACACGCTCAAAACAAACATTGTTGATGCATGGGTCAAGAATGAGGGGAAAATGTCCCGGCTTGGGGATGGCGGCCTAGTGATCTTGCTTATTGAAAGAGATCTCTCGATGAGACCAGGTGGGAAGCTTTGGATCGACGATAAGATCTCCGGTGCTATCAATGTTTAGGCATGCCCTTCTGAGGAGCTTGCACTCTCTCTTGGATTCAATCGATACCTTGCCACCAAAGATGGAATGAACGATGTCAGTAGGATTGACGTATTGGTAGCAGGGGTCTCGGTCATGGTCATCGTCGTCCTCCTCACGATTGCACGTATCATGATTGCCCGCGGCCTTTGCAGCGTCGTCTTGGATGATTTTCTACGTGTAGATATTCTTGAGGACACGGCAATTCTCCATGGTATGATTGGATCTAGGATGGAGTTGACACGAACCCTTCAAGGCCTTGTTATAGTCATGGTGGTAGTCGCAGCGACCAGTAAATCTCTTGACTGTGTTAACATGTGGTCGTTTTCGCGAGGCCTCTTGCCCCTGAAGTCATCACGGTGGTCACGGTGCCTATCCCATCTTTCATGTCGGTCCCGATTGTCATTGTGACGATGGTCACGGTTGTCGATCCTCCTACGGTTGTTGCGATTATCATCTCATTGAGGAACGAGGTCGGTCTATTGATTTCCTCTCACCTCTTCTCTGATTAGCTTCTCCATGTCATCGGCGTCGACATAGTTCTTGGCGGTGGCAAGAAGCTCAGTGACCATGGTCGGCCTCTTGCGAAGTAATTTGCTTCTAAGGGCCTCATGATAACGAAGGCCCTTGTTGAAAGCGGAGATTGCCTCATTGTGGGAAGTTTTTGGGATCTTAAGGCGCATGTCTAAGAAACGTCAAATGTAGTCACAAAGTGGTTTGTCCTTGCGATCACGTATTCTTTCAAGGTCGTACTTGTTGTCGGGCTGTTTGCAAGTAGCTATAAAGTTATCAATAAACGCCTGACGTAGCTCTTCCCAAGTGTTGAACTAGTTTTTTGGTAGGCCAAGCAGCCATTGTTGACCGACTTGATCAAGGACGACTAGGAAATAGTTGGCCATTACGTGCTCGTCACCTATGGCCGAACGGACAGCTATCTCATATAGAGTGATCCAGTTCTTGGGATTCTCCTTACCGTCATGCTTCTTGAGCTTTAGATTGAAATTGTGGGGCCATATGACTTGTCAGAGATGAGGGGTAAATTGCTTCAACCCAGGAGGGTCATGTGCGGTGTCATACTCAATACGCCGGATGTTCTCATGGGTTGCCCGGTCGTTGATGCATTTGTTGATGTGGTCACGTATATCTCGTGGTGGAGGGTTGTGGCAGAGGACATAGTTTGCCCTCTGATTAACCTCTTGGTTGTGGCCATGATTGGGCTCATGGGCTTGACGACGTTGATGAGTGTTTCGATCATGGCCGTTGTGATGTGCCTCCTGATTGTGGTGACCATTGTTATTCCCCTGGTGTGCATCACCTGGGGGAACGGTTGCAACGAGAGCCACCAGGAGGTGGTGAGATGTGGCTTCGGTGGCTACGACTAGAGGTGGCAGGCGTATAGGAAAAGGCTTGGGCTCGCTTGACTAGTTCCACTATTTGCCCCCATGGCGGCGATCAGGTGTGCCCGTATGTTGGTTCGGACATCCTGGTACTCCAGCATGTTCGGGAGTCGTTCGAGGTTGGCCATAGTGACAGCTACGTTGGCGCTCGGGGTCTTGAACACCTGCTGATTTTCTACCATGTCGAAAGCGTTGTTTAGGTTTTATGGGTTTATCTGCCTTTGGCATTCTTCCTCTTCATGTGCTTGTCATTGAGCGTGATCAGCATTGCACTACTCGCATTGCTGTCTTTGCATTGGTCGTCAGTTTCACCATCAGGTGTTGGTTCGTCGTTACTGAAGTTGAGGATCAGATCTCCTCATCAAGGCAGAAAAACCGGAAAGCGAGGGAAACCTGGTGAATACGGGGGGAAATCCATATCATAGTTATCGTCCTCGAGGTGCAGAACCTTGGTTGGGATAGATCCGATGTTGGACCGAGTGCTTGAAGTATCGCCCTCTGGGAGAGTATGGATGGAGACCATATTGATGAAGTGGCGTGTCTAGGGCATGCTTGAGGCACACTGATCTAGATTTGGATCTAGACCTATCGGCATTGAATCTGCAAACAGCAGATGTGCATGATGTGAGACCAGTGCGGCCGAGTTGCATAGCCGTGAGGTAACACCGAGCGATGCTTGATCTGAGGAGCTACCCTGGTCTAAAAGGTCCGTCCTTCTACGGTGGCAGTGATCGTTATATCTGTTTCCAACCGTTTATGTGTAGTGACACATGTTGGCAGAGTAGATCCGTGATGATCAACCAGTGCTGGTCCGGTAGTTTGATCCGAGATTGAATCTATCAGAGTTAAGGCTTCGAAAAGCTTGAGATTGACCTAATCAATAGCCTCGAGTAGGTCGGTGTTGCTGATCTGCTTTCCATTGTAGCGGGGAAGCGAACAACGCGTTATCGGCGTGGTCGAGGACGTTGTAGAGGTGGTCGTAGTTACGGCCAACATGGTCGGTATTGCAGCTGATGTTGTCGAGGGAGAGATAGGCATAGGTTGGATCTGCAATTTCTCCATGGTCGTGGAGGCGAAGCTGCTGGAACCGGTCGTCCAGGTGATTTGGCCGACAGTGAGCATGAAGCCTTCTGCCACGAACGCGGAGGCAGGGATGATGACCATCTTGTTCAGCGGGGAAGCTGTACGCACACCCCTACCTGGCGCGCCATTGTCGACGAAAGCTGGTCAATAGTCTACCTAGGGGTATGCCCAAGGTAGTAGATTGTTGATAGACAGGTGCGCAAGCTATGAACTAGATGATGATGGAAGACATAGACAAGGATTTTATCTAGGTTCGGCCACCGTGAGGGCGTAATACCTACGTCCTATGTCTGATTGTATTGATATGAGTTGTGTCAAGATGAGTTTACGGGTGTCCGTTGCCCCACCTTATATAGTCCGGAGGACAAGGTTACAAATCTAGAAACTAATCCTAGTCGGTTACAATTGCTATAGATAGTTCGATATCAGTTCCTATTCTAACCGGCTAGGATCTAGCTTGATCTCCACGTCTAGCTTCCTTGCGCAAGACTTCAAGTAGATGGAACAAGCTACGAATCGTCTCATAATGGGCCAAATCTCTCGGCCCAAGTCTAGTCGTAAGGGTATAGGGGTTTCTACACCCACACAGTTTCCCATTGTTCCTTTAGTGTAACACCCTAAAACTTGCACTCTTTCGAAATAGCATGAATTGATTTAATTATGTAACTGTGTCAGCATTCAAACTTAGGAAATAGTAATTTTTGTTGGGTTAGAATCAATCGTGAGGCTAGACACATGATGTTGCATTCATGCTGGTGCATTTATTTTTCTATACTATCTTTTGATCCAAACTTAAACTAAATTGAAATCCATTTTAAATGGATTTGGAAAAATATAAAATAAATTCCTTTCCTTCACCCCCTTTCTCTCTTTTGGCCTAAAGGCCAATGAGCCTACCTCCCCGCCAAAGCTACAGGCCTAGTGTGCACCATAGCCCAGCCAGACTGTGGCTACGGTCCTTTCTCCATCTGGCCACTGACACCCTAGCCCAGCTACTTGTCCTGTTGACGTGCCAGACCTGTTAGTCAACAATGTCTCCCACCTCAGGTCATGCCAGACACAGACACTGCAGGGAGAAAATCCTACACTATAGAACCGAAATCCCCTATGCTTGGTGTGGCCGCCTCACCTACGCCCTAAATAAAGTCAAGCCCCCCATGTGTGCTCCATTTTTCCCCATCTCTATGTTGCCTTAGCCTCACACCACTTCTTGCTTGGATATTGCTATCGAGCATAGGAACTTGTCGTGTCCAAAGCAACCGTCTAAAGCCTCTCTGCCGCCTTTAAATTGTTGCTGAGCTCCGAGCCAAGGTCAAGAAGCTACACTCACCTTTATTTTTTCCGTGTTTGCACTCTGCTGCTCATGGTTCTTCGCCAATCCTCCACATAAAGTTGTTGTCGGCCCCACTGAACCCCTCGTCGTCCTTGTTTCATCTATGACCACGAAAAATGATTTTGCAAAGTGGTGCCCAATTAACACTTCTATTTTTTGAAAGGAGCCTAGTTAACACTTGGACATGCCTATTAGCCTAGAGCACATACTCCCGCCATCCACAAGAATGCAATTCTTGCATTTCAAGAAGTCAAATAATTTAAACTTTTACTAAATTTATATAAAAAAGTATAAATATTCATGATATAAATAAGTACCACTAGATTAGTTATAGAATATATTTTCATAAAAAGTTTTTTTGAGACATAAATGCTAGTACTATTTAGTATAACTTAGTCAAATTTGAGTTAGTTTGACTAGCACGAATCATATAATTGTAATCTTTTGTGGACAGAGGACCATACAAGAAACACAAATGCCTTAGCATGTGACAGTTGTTTCTAGTCTAAAACACTTGGCCTCTCTGGACACAAAGGTGCCTAGGCCAGGTAGCATAGCTATTTGTGACGCCACAGATGTGCCTAGAATCACAAACTCTAATGCGAGCACAACCAGGCTCGCCGCTAAGCGTGTGACGTGGGTCCAGTCCACCATGCAATGCAGGTCCTCCCCCATAGCCTACCTAACCCTTGCAATTGGCGTTAGAGACAGAGACGCAGACCTCACCGGCAGTTAGGGTTTTAGCATCTCCCGCTTCCATGCTCTCCCTCTTCTTTCCCAACTCTGGCATGCTTAGAAGGGGGTTCGAAGAAGGCTGGCTGGCCAAGTGATGGGGATGGCAAGAGGTAGTAGTTAGGGTCCTTGCGGCAGAGGAGGTGCCCAAGCCAGGTTTAGTCGAGGGTGACAATAGCCATCGTGGCAGCAGGAGGGGAGGGGAAGGAGGAGGCCACTGTAGCCACAACCCTACCATGCCATGGTGGGGTGGTGGCAGCAGCAGCTGTGAGGAAAGGAGGAGGCAGGGTCAACAGGTGAGGGGTGAGGATGGGATGTGGGTAGTGCAGCCCAGTGGCGAGGCTACTACTGGCGGGAGTGTTGGTTGATGAGTCGAGGGTAGAGGAGGATGTTAGACGATAGGATATTTTGTATAGCACACGATGGTGTATATGTTGTCCAGGTTCATTCTGGCATGTTGGTTGTTGGATCTAAAGATGTAATCTACTTGTTGTACAAGCCACTGTGGGGGCTATTTCCACTATATATAACACGCAACCCCAAAGGATATCACATTAACCCCATTTCACATGGTATCTAGAGCATTCATCCTCACAAAAAACCATCATCGCATTCGTTTCTTCCTCCTCCACGGCATTTGCTTCTATCTTCCCCATCACGTTTCTTCTAATGAGCGAGAAGATAAATCATGACAATTTTCAATCCTGGAAAGCCAAGGTCACCTCAGCATTGAAGGGTGCCTAGCTTAGAAACTTCATCAAGATGACAGCGCAACCACCTCTGCCTTCCTGGAGCCAGTAGACATGAAGCCAAAATGGCAAGGAGAAGAAGGTGGATCCGACCTCAAACCCTCATTATGCCTCATGGGTGGCGAAGGATCAGATCATCCTCAACTTCCTTCTGTCCAACATGTCCAAGGAAATTCTTGGGCAAGTCAACACCTATGTCACTGTGTTGATTGCTTGGCCTGAAGGGGTGTTTGCATCTAGTCGCGTGCCAAGATCATTAGTACACGCTTGGCTTTGGACACCACCTCTGAGTACTTTGCAAAAATGAAGAGTTTGGTAGATGAAATGATGGCGGCTGGATAGAAACTTGAGGATGAGGAGCTTGTCTCCTATATCTTGACCGGATTGGATCTCGATTATGATCCAGTCATCTCGGGGTGGTGGCACATGTCGAGCCCATCTCAGTTAGCGAGCTGTTTACACACCTCATTAGCCATGAGTAGCGCATTGATATGTGAAAATAGCGGACAACAGTCCTTCATGAATGTGGCGAGCAAAGGAGGTCACAATGGTGGATACTCATCATGTTGTTGTCGCGGTGGAGGTGCCCGTAGTGAGGCAGCCGTGGTGGTCGTGGTGGCTTCGATCATGGTGGCGGCAGCTGTGGACAAGGAGGCGATTTCCTGTAGGGTGTCTTCTATCAACTCTGTGGCAAGGAAGGGCACACTATTGTGTGTTGTTTCAAGACGTTTGACACCTCTTTCTCTAGTCCACCATAGCAATAGAAGACTACCTCCTCAGCAACTATGTCCTATGGTGTGGATAACAACTGGTACATAGATACCTGTGCCATGGACCATATCACAAGTGAGCTAGATAAGCTCACTATGCGTGACAGATATCATGGCAGTGAACAAGTTCACACTGCTAGCAGATCAGGTATGGAAATCAACCACATTGGTCACAATACATCGCATTCCCCTACTAGCAAGATTCATCTTAAAAATATACTTCATGTGCCACAAGCAAACAAGATTCTAATAAAGAATTGCTCATGATAATAATGTATTTTTAGAGTTCCATTCAGATCAGTTTTTTGTTAAGGAGCAGGCAACAAGGAGAACTCTCCTCCAAGGTCAATGTGAGCATGGTCTCTACCAAGTCAAGTTGTCAAATAAAGAGGTGCTTGTTGTCTTCAAACCCACCGCGTCCTTGTGGCATCACCGGCTTGGCCATGCTGCCACTCCCGCAGATGTATGGGGCCCTGCCCCAGCTTCCATTGGACGAAATAAATATTATATGAGTTTCATAGATGACCATAGTAAATTTGTTTGGACTTATTTGCGGTGTCAAAAATCCAAAGTTTTTTAATGCTTCTCAGATTTTCAAAGCCTTGTTGAACATCAATTTGATCAAAAATTCGTGCTGTGCTAATCGATTGGGGAGGCAAATATCAAAAATTAAACTCATTTTTTCAATGCATGGGTATTTCACACCATGTTTCTTGCCCGCATGCCCACCAACAGAATGGATTTGCTGCGCAAAAACACCACCCTCGTCAAGGATGACTTCCTAAAAGCGAGAAAATGTCATATTGTTGAAGTTGGTCTTACACTCCTAGCCCATGCCTCAATGCCTCTCAAATTCTGGGATGAAACTTTCCTTGCTGCACTTTTTTTGATTAACCGGCTATCATCTAGAGTTATAAATAATGAAACACCTTTTGATCGTATATTTGGCAAATGTCCTGACTACTCCTTTCTTCGCACTTTTGGTTGTTCTTGTTGGCCTAATTTGCATCCATACAACTCTAGAAAGCTTGAATTTTGGTCCAAACAGTGTGTCTTCCTTGGTTATAGTAATGTTTACAAAGGTCTTAAGTGTCTTGACCTAGTAGCTGGATGTGTCTATGTTTCTAGGGATGTTGTGTTTGATGAACATATTTTTCCCTTCGCGTCCCTTCATCCATATGCCGATGCACAACTTCATACTGAGCTCAATCTCCTGCCTGATGTCCTTCTCGATCAGTTACTAGTTTTGGGGATGCACGTTTAAGTGACCAATGTGGTGTTTTTCATGTGCCTACTAATGCTTCATGATCGTCTATTGGAGGTGTGTTGCATGCAGGTGAAACTGCAGCTGAAAATCCGGATAGAAATAGCGCTAATTTGCACTACTACAGAAAATATTTTTACAGGCGGCGCTAAAGGCATCTTCACAGGCGGTCGAGCACACCGCCTGTACCAGGGGTCAGTACAAAATGGACCACAGTACAGGCGGTGCTGTGTGAGCCGCCTGTGAAAATATGGTTTTCACAGGCGGCGCACAGCCTGTGTAAATGAACTTTTACACAAACGGCTGACAATGTGAGCCGCCTGTATAAATTTAATTTACACAGGCGGCTCACACTACACCGCCTGTGTAAATAATTTTTTATATATATATTTCAAATTTTAATTTTTCCCACCAAACACAGTGCTAAACACCATATATATGTATACACACACACTCACACACACATCATACATATACACCACATATATATATTATAGAATTGTAAATATGAAATCAAACATCAACCATAAAATTACATATATACACGTCAATTAATGCATGTTATCCGCACAACCATACAGTGTTTACATGTCATTTCGCTTCAGATTTAGACCTGCTATGTCTGTCAGCACTCTAAATTTATCACTTGCTAAATCGCCCTCATGATCAAAATATGCACCGTCACTTGGAATTATTTCTCTCATTATGAAACCACACAAGTCTGCTACTATATCTTCCAGCGTCTTTGGTGTAAAGGGCACGTCCTTTCGTTGCTTTTTTGGCTGCAAACAAAGTTTAAAAGCATGATTGACACATGTTCAATATATAATTTTGCAACTTTAATGAGAAAACTTCATACATATATATTATTTACCATATTTTTGTCCCTGACGTAACGTCCCTGCTGTCTTATAAACTCACAGACATAGTACCCACAATAGACCGATCCAGGGGGTTGCTTGTGGCACTATATAATGAGCAACGGATTATTCTAAATTTGTCATGCTTTATGTATTATTTATATGATGAAATGTGTTTGGACAACTTACCGGATAGTGGTGTTGTATCATCAATGGCACCCTAGGATCTGAGCGTGCGGAGTCGACTGGTCCCTTTTGTCTCTTATAAAACCGCCATGCCCTGTAGATATCGATTATAAATCACTAAAGTTATTTTGAAACTCTAATTTATATAAGTACGCATGTGGTTTCATATGTTGGCTCACCTTTCTAATTGAACCAAGAATGGTTGATACTTCTCGGGAGGAACATGTAAAGAATCTAGGACAAGCACCTTCCCTTCGAAGGGATAAATATAAAAAACAATCCAATGGTCACTGCATGAATAAATGAGTGAGCGACACATGTATATTGTTTGCACGATAATTATTTGAAGTACGTATATGAAGTCAAGCTTACCTAAAGTTGTAAGGTGCCAATATAAAATCCCTATACTTATACCTCAGCATTGATCTACCAAGATAGAGGGCATAATTATCCTCGTATTTTCTTTGCAACTCTTTAATAGCTTCTGCAACTTCTTCTGGTGTTTTGTCTTTCTCTATCTTTGCTCTATCGTCCATTGATAGTACAAATTTGTGCATATTTTCTTGTAACTTGATAGGGCTCAGATAACCGACCATCGATCCGGTAGATAATAATGACCTCTGCTCGTGATCTTGCAAACTACAGACAACATCTACATATTAGAGTTTCACACTACATATTAATAATAATTGTGTGTGCATGAGTGATACTTACAGACACCAGATTGTTATGAGTTGGACGTCAAGCCGCCTATAGTTCAATAACAAGTGCATGTCCTCAAAGGTAACAAATGCCTTGTTTTTTTCGTTACCAGTAGCAAACACGTCTGCTGGTATATCAACTCTGATTGCATGGAGGCCAGCATGCACTGCTCTCATGTACCAGTCATGAAATCTTTTTATCGGCCATTGAATCTTATCAAGCATCGTCCATTGGAGCATAGGCCTTCCAGGCACATAGTCACTGGGGACATTGACATAATCATCAATCGTTGGCTTTCTGATATCCGTTAGGGTCAATGGTTGACTTGATGGCTGTTTGACATGTACATCGCCACTTGGGGCTTCCTTTGATGGGGGCATGGCTTCTATTGACTGGGCGGTGGCTTCCTTTTTCTGTGACGGTTCGAGCTCAATAAGCCGTGTTGTCCGCTGCTTTCCAAGTCCTTTCAGAAAGAGAGCTGTGCCTGCTGCTTTCCCCTTTTTTGGCTCAAAGGGAGAAATCAATTTTGGAATTGGAAATTTCTTCACCTTCTTTGACGCCGGTGCTGCTGGGGGAGTTTGGTCATCTTCCTTCTGCTTTGGAGGTGGTGGGGGAGTTTGCTCATCCTCCTTCTCCTTTGGAGGTGGTGGGGGAGTTTGCTTATTCTCCTTGGATGGCGGAGTCTGCTGCTCAGGCATGTTCTCCTTGGCTGGCACCTCGGGCTCATTCTGCAAGAATGCCATCTCATGTATTGGGGAGGATGGTTGTGGCTCATAAATGTACGGGGATGCTGGAGCATGCATTGGTGATGGTGGTTGTGGATATGTTTCGGCCTCTTGGGATGGTTGAGGCACTATGCTTGGAGAGGGTGGCGCTGGTGGATCAATCAACCTTACGTACCGTCTCGGCCATTGTATGAAGTTATTGATTGCTTGTCCAAGCTTCTCTATACCCTCAGAGGTCGGGATGTCTATGAAGTCGTCTTCATATCCGGCCTCGACCGTCAACACTTCCACCCTACAGTATGCATCTTGCATGTCAACAGTATGGAATGTACGTCCTGGGATAGCATTACCGGTGGCCAACATATGTGCTTCGCCATTGTCAAATACCACAATATTTTTGCAGTCTGCGCATGGACAACATATGTGCTTCGCCTTTGTTCTGCGAGCATGTATCTTTGCAACATCAATAAACTTTTGGACCTCCACTACATATGATGGGTCCAATCTTGATAAGTTGTACATCCATAATGACCTCTCCATATTTAGCTGTAATTAGGTAAGAACAATTAATGTAGGTCAATCTAAAAACAAAACTAATATAACTCCCGAAAACAGATTTAGCTAAGATACTAACCTAATTCTACTAAACAGAGATGAAAACCTACCCCTTACCGTGTTTACAATTTATGGAATTTAAATAATTGTTGAAGCCCATTTTCATAAATATAAGAAATAATTGTATAAAATTTAGGAATATTTCAAGGATTTCTATGAAGTATTTATGCACAAAGATTTGAAAAAGTATTTATTTGCCATTTTATGATTTTCAACATTTTAATGTTTGAGTTTATAAAGTCTAATTCATCTGAAAAAAGAAAAGTTAAAACTGAATCAAAATTATAAACTTCAAAATGTCCTCATCATTACTCTCTCTATTGTATAGATCTACTCACAAAGAATTCTAAAAAGTATTTATTTTCTATTTTTTTAATTTCTACAATTTACTATGAATTTACATAAAAATTTAGCTAAAACTCTCTCTCTTGCCCTATGAACCCTAACCCTAAGCAAGAATGCTTCATGAACTCTAGATCTAGAGCACCTCCAATACAAGAATTGAACCATAAAATCACTAAAAAAATAGCATCAAGGACTCCAACTAACCTTTTGGAAGTTTCTCACCAAAGAAACGAGGATCAAAACCTCCCCCCTTGAAAACTGGAATCGTCTGGTCGTCTGGTCCGCCTGGTCCGTGAGCTCAGGGGAGTAACGGTTCTTGTCTGGAGGTGGACGAAGGGTATTTATACCAGACTTAGCACAGGCGGCTCATAAAGAGGGCCGCCTGTGTAAATGCATTAGCACAGGCGGTCCTCTATACAAACCGCCTAGGTAAACAGACACATTTACACAGGCGGTTGTCTTAAATCGGCCGCCTGTGTTAATGGTATTTACACAGGCGGTTTGTATTGTAAGCCGCCTGTGTAAATATGACGTTTACACAGGCGGTGTAGTTAAGAAGACCGCCTGTGTAAACGTGTTTACACAGGCGGTTTTCTTGTTGGGGCCTCTGAAATTTTTCTACTAGCGCCATGATATTGTGAACCGCCAGTGAAAAAAAAACAACGTGCCAGCAAAAACGATTTTTGTACTAGTGTTGGCTACAAACAAGCCATATTTCATGTGCACCCCTACCAGCAGCAACGCAGATCCCAGAGGTGATGTTCTTGACATGCCTATGGACTTTGGTGCAGCATCCATCTTGGGATCACCATCGCGCCAATCTGTCTCCGTGTTAGGTGCAGTCCCACCATTGTCGGGCAGATCTTCTGTGACCCTGTGCCAACAACATGTGCCTACTTCGCATGCGGCTGCATAGCGTGATCCAGGTGGTAGGGGACAGCATGCGATGCCTAAATCTCTCCTGGGATCAGGTGTGGCCATTGAGGGATCTGGTGTGGTCATCGCTGAAGGATCCGGTATGGTGCCTATATTGTGTGTTGATTCTTCGACCTCTATGAGCTTGGTTGTTGCACTAGCCCAGCGCCCCAATATACGGTTGCAGCAAGGTATAAGCAAGCCTAAAACTTACACTGATTGGATTGTTGATTGGTGTATACTTGCAAATGGAGAAGAACCAACTAATGTGGATGATGCATTTCGAGATACTAATTGGGTTGCACCTATGGACGATGAGCATTGTGCCTTGCTAAACAATGGAACATGGTGGTTGGTTCCATCTCTGAAACGAAAAAATGTAATTGGCACTAAGTGGGTGTACAGAGTTAAAAGGAAAGCAAATGGTGAAATTGATAGATACAAAGCTCGGCTAGTTGCAAAAGGATACAGACAGAGATATGGTATAGATTATGAAGAAACTTTTAGTCTAGTGGTCAAGGTGGCTACAATTTGGCTTATATTGTCCATTGCAATGTCTAGGGATTGGTCACTTAGACAATTGGATGTGAAAAATGCATTCCTTCAAAATGTGCTAGAAGAAGAGGTGTACATGCATCAACCACCAGGCTATGTTTATCCAAAACACCCTAATTATGTATGCAAATTGGATAAAGGAATCTATGGACTCAGGCAAGCTCCTCGAGCTTGGTATGCACGTCTATGTGGCAAGCTTGAGGTGTTGGGTTTCGTTTCTTCAAAGATAGACGCATCACTGTTCTACTATAACAAGGGTCGTCATTCCATGTTTGTTCTAGTGTATGTTGATGATATCATAGTGGCAAGTTCGTCTCTAGAGGTGACCAATGCACTTCTTGCTGACTTGCAATAGGATTTTGCACTGAAGAACTTGGGTTATTTCTTGGGTACTAAAGTCAAGAGGGGAATTGATAATATGCTTCTTACCCAAGAATGGTATGCTACTGATGTGATCAAACGATCAGGAATGCAGAACTGTAAACTGGTTGACACACCACTTTGCAGTACTCAAAAATTGAGTATAGCTGATGGTGATAGGCTTGGTCTAGATGATGCCACGAAATACAGTGTAGTAGGAGCATTGCAGTATCTGACTCTGACACGACCAAACATCTCTTTTGTTGTCAATAAAGTCTGTCAATTCCTGCATGCACCTACTATTGTACATTGGAGCAGTGTGAAACGGATCCTGAGGTACATCCATGCAACAATTACTCTCAGGCCTCAAGTTAGAAAGTATAAGTCTATGTTAGTCAGTGCTTTCTTAGATGTAGATTGGGCATGATGTGTTGATGATCGAAGGTCAACTGGTGGAGTTGCAGTTTTCCTTGGTGATAATACGATCTCTTGGACTATTAGAAAACAACCAACGATGTCTAGATCGAGTACAGAGGCAGAGTATAAAGCCCTAGTGAAGAAACAACAGAAACACTATGGGTTCAGGAGTTGCTAAATGAACTTGGGTTCATCATTTCCCGAAGGCACGATTATGGTGTGATAATCTTGGAGCAACATAACATATCTCTCGGCTAACCTCATACTCCATGCACGAACAAAACATATAGAGATGGATTTTCATTTTGTGCGTGAAAGGGTAGCTCAAAAGATGGTTGAGATTTGGTTTATTTCAACAGGAGATCAATTAGTAGATTGGTTTACAAAAGCTCTTCAGTTGCAAAGCAGCGACAATTCAATATCAATCTCAACCTTAAAAGTGGATGAGATTGAGGGAGGATGTTAGACGATAGGATATTTAGTATAGCACAAGGATGTGTATATGGTGTCCAGGTTCATCCTGGCGTGTTCGTTGTTGCATACGGTAGGCGTTACTTGGATCTAGGAGATGTAATCTACTTCTTGTATAAGCCACAGTAACAGCTTTTCCCACTATATATAACATGTAACCATAAACCCCAAATGGTATCATGTTAACCCCATTTCACAGAGGAAGGGTGCGAGGTAGAAGATGAGGCTAAGGAAGACAATGCTCAGAAGCAAGGGAGCGGGCGAGGTGGAGCTGGGGCACCCGCTCTTAGCCTCTTAGAGCATGCGACCGGTCGCGCTATATATATCTTGGTCCGGCTAGCCAGCAGACATACAGTAGGGGCAAATGATCCAGCGGTGGAGCTGACTGATGCTTGCCGACCAACCGCGACAGGCAGCGGCGCCCTACGTGACACAACATTGGATGGCTTCCTTTTTCATGACACATCAATTGGCATTGAACGTGCTCATACTACTAAGGATGGATGCTGATGTTAAAATATCCGAAAGATCTAATATCCGTATTCATTTTAGAGTCAATATGGCTCGATGCCCTCGACATTGCCCTCTCCTCAAGGCACGTTGCCGTTGCCTTGCCTCTGGCCAACGCCTGATCTGCTCCGCTCCGACATCTGCTTGCACCTAGCTCCATGCTGTCATCCGCCCGGAAATCTTCCGGTCCGAATGGACGGACCGGAACCATCGTCCGAACAGCGGTGCGGAAAATCGTAGCACGCCCCGCGTAGGAAGCGGGCACGGGAAGCCGCAACCTACCGAAGATTTTCGCAGCCGTTTGGAAGTACAGAGTCGTTAGAGCATCTCCAAAGGCTTTGGCAAATTGACTTGGCATTTGTTGTTATTTGCAAACTCCCATAACAAAATGCAAAGGATAAAAATAGGTCATCTCAAAGGAAATTGGCATTTGGACTTGGTAAATGATAAAAATAGAAGGTCTCCAGGCGCACGCGCTTTCCTCGCGCGTGACTTTGCTCGCGTGATTGGGTTTGCAAAGTCACCCACAACTTGGCATTTTTGCCAAGTTTGCTCCCTCATTTGCCAAGTTGCCCAAATTACAAACTCCAAATACAAAACCGGGATACCTCTTTTGAAGTTTTTTGGCAAATTACTCAAATGCAAAACCCTTGAGATGCTCTGTTCGTATTTGGTTTTTTTTCTTTTCTTTTTTTCTATTATGCTTTCTTTTTCTTGTCTTTTCTTTATTTTCAGGATACGGAAGATTTTTGCAAGTATTGGGATATAGTTATGTTAGTATTTTTTATTTCTTTTTTTTCTTTTTTCATTTTTTCTTTTCGTGCTTCATTTTTTATTTTATGTTTTATATATATTTATTGCTAACTTATTTACATTTTATGTTTCTTTTATTTTTTTCCATTTATTTTTTCTTTTTTGTTATTAATTTTTATGTCCGCATATATATGTTATGTTCTATTTTTACTTTTTTTCCTTTTGTTTTCTTCTTATTTATTTCTTTTGTTTCTTCTCTAATTATATTTTCCTTTGATTTATGTTTTTATTTCTTAATCTTTCTTTAATCCTTTTCTTTTTTATGTGTATTTACACCACGGAAAGCTTCAGGTATAAACGGTCGAACACGAGACATGTTACTTGTGATATTTTGTTATGCTTTTTTATATTTATATAGTATATATGTGATGTTCTATTTTTTTTATGTTTAGTGATGTTTTATGACGTATTTTGTGATATTCGCATTATATACATATGATGTTCATGTAGATGTTCTATGGTATATTCTGTGATGTTCTCGTAGTATACATGTGATGTTTTCATAGTATACATATGATGTTCTGTGATGTATTTTATGATGTTCTATGATACATTTTGTGACATATATATATATATATATATATATATATATATATATATATGATATTCTTTGTTATATTTTGTGATATTTATATAGCATATATGTGATATTCTAGGTGTTTTTTCCTGTTCATGCGCTATACATGTGATGTTTTATATTTATTTTTTACGCTATTTACATGGCATAAATGAAAATATATTTTTTAGGATGTGCATATTGTGTAATTTTAATGTTTTATGATTATTTTTTATTATTTATATAGTACTTACGAAGATGGTGCATGATATGATTTTGATATGGTTAATAATGATGATATGTATATATATATATATATATATATATATATATATATATATGATATTCTTTGTTATATTTTGTGATATTTATATAGCATATATGTGATATTCTAGGTGTTTTTTCCTGTTCATGCGCTATACATGTGATGTTTTATATTTATTTTTTACGCTATTTACATGGCATAAATGAAAATATATTTTTTAGGATGTGCATATTGTGTAATTTTAATGTTTTATGATTATTTTTTATTATTTATATAGTACTTACGAAGATGGTGCATGATATGATTTTGATATGGTTAATAATGATGATATGTTGTAATCCATCACAAATATTAATATGGTGTAGTGGTCGTGGATGAGACCTTGAACCGTGAGGTATTTAGTTCAAATCCTTACTTTATTATTTTAATATTTTGTGAATGTTTATTATTTTCTGGAGAAGGGAAGGGGAGTGGCACGGGCGGGAGGCGCGAAAATCGAGTGGGAACCCGCTGGACAGAGGGTTCCATCCGAACGGGCGGACCCTAGCGTCCCCCCGCCCCATCGACCAGCCCCTCCCCGAGGGATGGAGTCACTCAATGGCCCCTCCCTGAGGGATGGCTGACTTGCCTCCATGTTGAGGAACAGTACTGACCTAACGGGCGGACCCTTGTGTCCCCCCAATCGGCCAGTCCCTCCCTGAGGGATGGCGTCACTCAATGGCCCCTTCCCGAGGGAAGGCGTCACTCCACTCCAACAACACTCAGGACTCGCCTCCTTGTACTTTAATATTTTAGTATTTTGTGAATGTTTATTATTTTCTGGAGAAGGGAAAGAAGCGCACGTCTATAGCGCGGGGGAGCGGCACAGGCGAGAGGCGCGAAAATCAAGTGGGAACCCACTGGACAGAGGGTTCCATCCGAACGGGCGGACCCTAGCGTCCCCCAATCAGCCGGCCCCTCCCCGAGGGATGGAGTCACTCAATGGCCCCTCCCCGAGGGATGGCGTCACTCCACTCCAACAACGCTCAGGACTCGCCTCCGTGTTGAGGAACAGTGTTGGCTGAATGGGAGGACCCTAGCGTCCCCCCCCCCATCGGGTGGCTCCTCCTCGAGGGATGGCATCACTCAATGACCCCTCCCTGAGGGATGAGGAACAGTGCTGGCCTAACGGGCGGACCCTAGCGTCCCCCCCCCCATCGGCTGGTCCCTCCCCGAGGGATGGCGTCACTCAATGGCCCCTCCCCGAGGGATGGCGTCACTCCACTCCAACAACACTCAGGACTCGCCTCCGTGTTGAGGAACGATGATGGCTCTCCTTCGTGTCAAGGAACAATACCGGCTCTTTCTCTGTGCTCACCTAGGGAAATTACGAGCTCGGAACTCAGGACTCGCCTCCGTGTTGAGGAACAGTGTTGGCTCTCCTCCGTGTCGAGGAATGATACCGGCTCTTTCTCTGTGCTTGACTAGGGAAATTACGTCCTGAGCTAGTAGATCTGGTGATGGAGCTAGGAAAAGCCACAATTTTTAGCTCCACGTTCCACCTATTTGGTTGCTCGATTTGGCTTTGAATCCCTTGATTTTTGTCTCGACAGTATACTATCTAACTTGGGTCCATTGAGTACGACGGCTCATGAATTCGAGACAATTAAGTAATTATGATTTTAATCATTGACCTAAGAAAGGTGGAATGACTTTATAATTTGCGTTGGAGAGATTATTAACAAATTGTTTTAATGGTCAACCCTTGATAAATCCAGTGGTACTATTTAAATTTTCAACGTGGCCCTCTTTTTTTTTAAAAAAAATGAAGATATGAGACAGAGGAACCCTCCACTCTACATCGTATATATGAAAAATTACAATAGAGTAGAATATAAGTGCATATGAATTATTAAATAATTAGGCATAAGAGATGTTTGTGCACCTTGCAAATTATGCATTTTTTTATTAAAAAGTGTGTTGTTTGTTGCAAATCACGGTAACTCCAATATCAGTAGTAAATACAATATTCATAAAAATAAAATAAATAAATAAATACAATATATAGATTCAGAACAATGTACATTTCCCTACCAAAAAAACAATGCTTTTTCTATGTAGTGAAATATATAGAATCTCTATAATACCTTATATATTTTTTAGAAGTCTTATTCTAAAGCACATTAAAACAAATGACACAAAAATATAAATCTAGTTGCAACGCATGGGCATGATTACTAGTAAATAAAAAAAGAGTTCTGTTAATCAAATCAAATAAAGAAAATAAAAAGAATAAAGGGAAATAAAAAAGGAGAGATAGAGAGAGAGTTGAACACACGGCCGTACGTACCTTTGAGCCCAAAGCACATACGTACTGAGGCCCAGACAAGCAACACAAAAGCCGGAATCGCTGACGCCTGCGGCTAGAATCGTGCAGCCGGCAGACATACATCTAGCGGGGGCTGCCGGCGGCGAAAGTTCCGGCGAACCACGGCGGAGTTCATGACATTAACTTGCAGAGAACAGATTCAACAGAACATGCTCATACAAACCCTCCAGGGTAAAAGCCAGCTAGTAGATGTTATTACCCGGCCGGTGTAAATCCCGGCAGACCGCCTGCGCCCAGAAACTAAAGCGGGCCGAATCATTTCACTTCCAGTAAACTCCTGGCTAGCTGTAATTGTTGATGATGCCCGTGCTTTTTTCTTTCCCCCTTCATGCGCCATGAAAAGGATGGAACTCATGGAAGTATCATCACCAAGGATATATAATACAGGTATGCCCACAGCAGGGCACAAAGTCGTCCAACGCTTGTGAGATGTTTACTTAGTATAAGTACTTCTCCGTCTTTCAGAAAAATAAAATAAAAATTCAAATCTTGATCTGCGGCAAAGCACAGTTTTGATCTATGCAGGAGCATCTTCGACCGTCGGATCGTGCATCAACTGTGCGTGCAGTTCTCGGCAACAACGGCTTGGGCCGAGCAGGCTCCCACGGGGCCTTGTCCTTCACACCTAGGCCCAGGTTGCAGGACTTTAGGCCCAGGAAGGTGGGCATGGCGTTTAAACAGGCTCAGAAACTAATGATATTGACCGGTCTTAATGCAAAGTTATGCGCTAAAATGATTAGTTTTTCTACAATTACAACTTTTTACTATTACTTGATTGAACTCCTGATTTTTACTATGGTGGTCTAGAACCCATGGATGGAATTATTCGTATTAACTGCTCGCTTATGTTTGAGTTATTATTTTAAGGCATTTTTATATGTTTTACACTTATATAATAGTTTTGTTGCCTCTGCTAGTCAAGTTTATATATAATCAATTTTCTTATTACGTGTGGCTAATATTTGTCATTCGACTAAAGCTAATTGATAAATATTCGATCACAAATTTCTTATTGGTCTTGTTCATTTCTGGCCAAAGCTTATATGGACTAGATTAAGAAAAGAAATTTATACATGGAATTTAATGAGGTGTGCCTTGTATTTATTGTTCTGGATGAAGCTGATACTTGTTCGTTTGGCTAATAAGTCATGGCATAAGTATTGTTAGTTGATTTGTTATCAGAGAAAAACACTGTTGAATGGCTGACAGATTCGGCTGATAAGCTCAAGCGAACAAGTTTACAACGATGCATACTAAATATTTTCTTTCTATGTAGCATCTAATGCCTCTCAAATTGCTGGTACAATTAACAGCATTCAGCAACTTAATGGAAGCAACTATGCTTCATGGAAAGAAAAAATTGAGATAATACTAACTCTACTACATGTTGCTTATGATCTCCATAAACATCCACCTGATGCGCATAAGGAGGAGATGAGAATTATGATACTTTAAAAAGGAAGTATGACATTGAGAAGGACAAGCGAGACAATCAAATTAAATCATAAGTGACTCATGGTCAGTAAGAGCTCCATCATGTCATTGATAGCATAAGGGGTGCTATTTTAGACTCCCAAACTGCTAAGGATTACTATCGCAAAGTGAAGGATGAATTCAAAGGCTCCTTTAAGGTCTATGCAACCACTCTCATCAAGAGACTTGGTAGTGATAAGATCTGGAAGCCTAAGGGAGCAGATTATGAAAATCGTCACATTGTTCCAAAACTTCAAGGCAATAGAGATGGCGGAACTCTTTATGATTTTCTTGTCCATTTTATTATGTCATCTTTGCCTCTAGAGTTTTCTCCATTTACTATCAACTACATATCTACAATGCTACAAAAGTAAAGTTGGGCATTGATGAAATGATATGGCTGTGTAGTACAAGAAGAAAGGCGCGATTAAGATTAAAAGGATTGATCACATCAATAATCAATTCAATCACTCTGAGAAGAAGAGAAATAAAAATTCAAGAATAAATACACAATCACAGCAGAATTAAACTATAAAAAGGTGCCAATGCAAATGGCAAAGACCCATGTCCCATAAGGATGTCACTTTTATGGTAAAGAAGGATATATGATGAAAGACTACATTAGCTTTATGAAATGGCTAAATATGAAAGGTATTGATGTCATTACATTCATAGATGAGTCCCCGTATTATTATGCCACCAAATATGGTGGATTGACTCCTTCAATATGATAATACATGGATGTCTTAGTTGATTTAATGTTTGGCTGGTCGGTTGCATGGTTCTGTAATATATAATATGAGCATCTTGTTGAAATTGAGATATGGTAATACTCCCTACGTTTTAAATTATAAGCCGTTTTGACTTTTTTGGTACATCAATTTTATTTGCTTCTACATGTTTTTTTAGGACCAGCTCTGCATATTTCTACATGCAGCAACTGCAGTGTATGGTTTTTGGTGGTGGTGATAAGAGGAGGAAGAAAAGGGTGGGAATTGTTAACTATGGGAATGCTGTCAAGATTTTCCTCACTAATGCGAGTGATCGAATTTTCCTCCTCCAGTTTCTTGTTGTTTGTACCAAAAATTAAGCAACGAGAACTAGCTAATAAACCGAGTAGTCCACCAAAACCTTTTTTTTGTTATTCGCAAAAAAAAGAACTTTTTTTGTTATTTCCTCCATTTCAAAATTTTAACGTTTTAGCTTTTCTAAATATATTATTTTTTATTATGTTTCTAGATATGATGTCTAAATGTATAACAAAATCTACACTAGAAAAGGTAGAACGTCTTATAATTTAGAATGGAGGAAATACTTTTCTAAGCATATATTCGCTTGTCTCCTCAAATAGCTAGGTTGAATGTGGCAATGAAGGGTCCAACAAGGACAAACGAACAATAGACAGCAGCCCTAGCTAGGCGAAGCCGCCGAATAGGGTGCCCCTTGTGGCCCCGTGCAGTCTTGTGACAACCGTTGTTTCAGAGCAGAGGGATGCATTAATCCAGTCCAGAACGCCCGGCAAGCAGAGAAGCGTAGGCCTTGTTTACTTCCAAAAAGTTTTGCAAAATAGGAATAGTGGCACTTTCGTTTGTATTTGACAAATATTGTCTAATTATAGACTAATTATGCTCAAAAGATTCGTCTCGTCAATTTCGACCAAACTGTGCAATTAGTTTTTATTTTTATCTATATTTAATACTTCATGCATACGTTTAAAGATTCGATGTGACAGGGAATCTGAAAAAATTTGCAAAATTTTTAAGGAACTAAACAAGGCCGTAATGCAGGAAGATGATAGACGATCAAGCTGCCCATGAGGCCATGATTTAAAATTGAAATGGTCCAACACCAACGCTGGTGATTCAATTACCCAACCAGATCACTACTGTGCTTTGAATGTACAAACATGTCAGACCTGATGGATCAGTACGTACCTGGCAATCTGAGCTAGACTGATTTGTATGATTGTTAGGCATATGAAGGGCGTGTGACACCGGCCCAGCAACTGCATGTGCTGCGGCTAACACTATTAATGGAGATTGATCCAAATTATCCTGTGCCTGCTCCATGCCAGGACTGCTGATTCCTGAATCCTAATGGACCAGCAGCCAATGAGATAAGCTTTAAAGATTTACTACTAGGAGGTAGAAGCAGTCTCCTTACTTTTCTTGTTTCCATTCGAATTAATTACAGCATACGGATACGGTGTTGTGTGTATGTAGCACGACATACATGCATGTAGAAGAAAATAACAACATATTGTCCAACGTTAATGGATTGCTAAGGTGTTCTTCTGATCATGGCAATAAGAGCGGCCACTTGTGTAGGACTGAGCATCAGTTTTGGTTGGGGAACTCCTTCAGTCCCGAGGATTTCAAAACTGGGACTATGAATCTGACACTAAAGCCTTTAGTCCCAGGTTAGAAAATCAAGACTGAAAGTGGACCTCTAGTCCCGGTTGTCAATACCAATTGGAACTAAAAGACCTCTAGAGCATGCTCCGAGTCTGGACATTTAGTCTCGGTTGGTATTGTCAACCGGTACTAAATGTATTTTTCCTTTTATGATTTCTTTTCAATTCAATTCATTTTTGTTGCATTTACCTTTTTGTATACAAATTCTAAGCTACTAAATACATCCATATGTATAAGTTTTCGTCCAAATATTATATATATACATAAATAACATGATAACATGTATGAAATTATACAAATATTTCAAAAGCTTGTACGTACATTATATGTACATAAAGTAATAAAAGCTTGTAATCATGTCTTAGAGAATTTTTTCGCTATATCAACACAATGGTAATAAATAAATTGTGTATACTTTTACGTACTTCGAGGATCTCTTCACTTGTTTTCAATGAGTACTGTATGAGGAACTCGCAAAATGTAGTATCCACAAAAATTATTTCTGTTTTCCTGCAACAGACACTACTTTATGCCAAAAAGATTCATCAACCAATCAAGAATGATAATAATCAATTGAAATAAATAAAGATGCGGGGACCTAGCTAGTACTTACTGGGTATTTGACTATATCCAATGGCACCTTCCAATCACCATGGTTATTCTTAGTGAACAGAGCCCAAACATTGCCCAAGAAAATAAATAAATGGAGCTATTCCCCATGATATCTCAATAAAATGGCATAAAACGTATAGTGTGCGAGACCAAAATTACCTCTAAAGAAGATCTATCATATATTGATACTCTAATTGGGGTTTCCTCACTGAGTCAATTTTTTATATGACTTTTGGAAAGATCAATGACAATCACCGGTAACTAGTGAAAGTTGCATATTTATACACATTTGGAAAACCCATTAATTACAATCAACACTCACTCGAAGTTGGAAGGTAAGAGTATCGTTGTCTTGTGATGTTGGTTATCTAAGAACTTCAACATATTCTTCTCCACTTGATGTGGCCATTTAGTAATATTGTCATTGAATATGATATATGGATCCATGAAACCAATATCGAAGACCCCATTGTTTTTAAGGTTTAGTATCTGATGTCTGCACATATATAGTATAAATAAATATAGTGTGAGGATAATTATATATAGACAATGAACTACTCCCTCCATCCATTTATCGGAGTCATTTTAGGGGCATACGCAGTGATCAAGGGGAAATTAATTCGGCCAGTGAAAGGAGATGCATGCAGATGGTTGACTTAATTAGACCAGTGAGTGGAGCCACATGTGCTTGGAAAAAGATGAAAATAGTGGTCCCTAGCTTAGATAACTCTGTTTCTTAGAGAATTTTTCGCTAAGATGACTCTGATAAATGGATGGAGGTAGTAACAAACAAGTGACTTCAATTATAGACAGAATCACTGTAGACACCAGCCGCTGAGGAGACATTTGTCAAGAGCCTCCTGGTGGAATAGTTGGTGTAATTCATTAAACTCAACATCTAGAACGTCATCACCATGGAAGTAATGCTCTTGTTTAACTTTGAGAAGAATCCATTGCTCGCACTTGCTACATGCATCTAAATAAGTACCATTGGTTTAATAAGTATATTTGTGTACATAGTGATGCAAAGGAGTCAGGGTTGACAAGACTCCTACCATATTTATAGATCTTCCATTGATCAATGCACTAGGCTCTTGCTGGCGATCCTCTCTCCATGATGAGGCCTTCCTTTGTAAGACCTATTTTTGCAATCAATGTATTGAGTTGCATCAAATTGACCTCTGCTCTCTTCGCTTTCTGCGTCACTGTATATGACTTGGTGAGAGAGTAGTCATAGTCCTAATGGTAGGGGCTTACGAAGTTCATGCAACTTTTTCTAATGTTGGGAGACTTTTTTTTCTTAGTTCATTTTGAGGTGGGAACATCAGCTTACAAAGATTGTATGACTTTGATGGTTGTTGGATGATTTTGGCATTTCTTGTGATGTTGTCACACCTCTTCCCTATGATAATACAAGAGTCTTACAAATTGTCAATGATCCTATATATGAAGCATGAACGTAAAAATCATATTAGTGTCGATGCATTCTTTACACTTTTCAATGTCATTAGAAAACTATTTATATTTAATATGTGCCCTCAGAGTTGTAGTTGGCTGACGTTTTCACTAAAGCACAAACTTGAAGCATCAGCTTCACTTGATCAAAATCAATGCTTCAAATACTCCACTTCCAATTCAAGAGCAGCATATGACCCATGAGACACTCTATATATAGCCATCCCCACTAATGGAAGTGACTATCTTCTCAATCCCCAAGGTTAGTAATAGAGATGTTTCTTTTTGATATTAGATGACAAAGTAGAATAAACTAGATCAACACAAAGAACATATAGCAAGAAAGGTTAAGTATACACAAAGCAAGCTCAAAAACTCAAGAGGGAGAAACAAGGAACAATGCAAGGCTTTTCAATGAGGAAGGAGAGCTAGCAAATGGCAAGAATTTAAGTACACTTCTAGAAGAAGGTAGTCCAAGACGTACAAAATGTTTTTTGTGGTGCACATATTTTAGAGGTGAGGTTGGGGCTTTAGAGTCGAACAATGTTGTTTTTTGTGTAGTCGCCTATGTTTTCTTGGAAATGTCATATAGACATAGATGTTGGCAAAAACAACGCACAACCACCTATAAATGCTTTCGAGTGACTAGGGTAACAAATCTTGGGCTCATAAATTCAATGCAAGCATCTGAGTCCCATTGTTGACAAATCTTAGCGTCGCTACTAAGAATAGAGTTTTAAATCTACTACCCAGCAACGACGCCACAAATGCTTATGGGTAAATCTTAGCGTCGCTACTAAGAATAGAGTTTTAAATCTACTCTCAGCAATGGCACTAGAAATGCCTGTATGGGTACTTCTTATGCCTATTGGATTATTCCACAAGCGCACAGAATATACCGATGTAGCACTTCACTGAGGATGAGTATTCCAAGGTATCGTTATTTGCTTTATCCCAAGGGAAAGAAGTGCTAGGAATGTTTAATAAAAGGGAAGAGAGATCCTTATGTCTACTATAATCTAGTATCGACTAGTGAAGAAGGAGGGTAAGTAAATGATAGGAAGGGTAGATATGTAAGGTAGCAAAGAATCTAATCTAAGATAACAGGTAGAGAGTTAGCTAGGTGGAAGGACAACGAGTGAGTATAGGACTCCTATATATCTAACTTTACTCCTATGGACTTAATCCTAATAGATAACTAACTTAGCTAGAATGACTCCTACAACTTGTGTGAGGGGGATAACCAAGAAAATAGGAGACAAAACCCCTACTAAAGCGACTATACTCTAATGGGGGCCCTGCGTTTTAAAGAACTAGTTTGTACGTGAGGAGAAATCCTAATGCCAAGCAGGACCTGTCACTTCCCGCCAATGCGCTCCTACTGTCCGTTCAAACTAGCGGCCACCAACGGTGAGCCTTAGTCTAAGCACCGCACTTACACTAACTCTCACAACTCTAGCTAATGCGCAGATAGCTAAAGCTCCTATGCAAGATAAGACAATGATACACACATAAGGAGTTGGTATAGGAAACCACTCCAACTAAGACAATTACACTACTAAGACAAGTACACAACAGGACTATAGCAACTATAGACTTGCACTAAGTAAATACTTAAGTAAATACTAAGTAAAGTAAAGAAAGAATAATATATTGATAGAAGGAAAGTCTTACAAAAAAGGAAAGGTACAAGAGCTATACCAGACTCTCCAGAAGACGACTTCGGAGACCTCGAGCTTCGCTTGACTCAACTCTAACTCCCACTCTAGACTAACTACTACTACTCTTGCTACGTATGGATCCTAAGGATCTTGGGACCTTCTTTGTCTCTTGGATGCTAGGGATGCTTCTCAAGGGTGGAGGCAGCCTCTATTTATAGAGGAAGGAGAGGGGGTGCCATGTCAGCGATATATGTGCTCCATGCACCTTTAGATGAACAGACCTTGTAACCGCCATAGATGGACGGTTTGTGGCAAACAATCATGTGGGAAGCATGTCCAAGTTGGTGAGGAGCCAACCAACTTAGAACGCCACAAGGAGGCGATCGGCTAACCCTCTCAGTGAGAGCTGGGCCCAACCAGAGATTCTAGAAGGTGTCCCCATCTATCATGTGAACTGCCTCCAACATTTGGTAACATCTTATCATGTTGCTTGCTTCCATGTGGGTCCATGGATCCAAGTGAAACAATCTTTCACCATTGAATGGAAATATACTTTGATATGAAGGTGGAAATGGACTCCAAGGATCATCACATGGATCATGCTTGAAGCTCAGCTCAAGGTGGGCCCATAGTGGGGTCGCCCGACCCCCTATGTGGGACCTCCCAAGCTGAGTTTTCTGCTATCTATCATAAGAAGCTTAAGAGTACAAGTGGAACCATTTATTGATAAAATATGTTCATGTCATGCTATTCTTCCTTGAAACCGAGACATGTTGACGGTATTTTGAATGTGGATTTCTATGGTATATCCACCATCAACAAGTTCCCCCAAGCTTAACCTTTGCTCATTGTTGGGTATTTTAAACGCAAACAGAAAAATCCGCAAGCGCACGGATACCGATGTAGCTTTCACCCGGGAGTATTCCAGAGTATCGATTTTCCACAGGGAACATGAGTGTACTAATTAAGATCAAGATCGCCCAAGGATAACTATATAAGTATTTTTGGTGGGAAGAGAGGAAGTTTCCTGAGAGTTCTCTAATTGATCTAAGAATCAAGAATTACTTCAAGATTATCTATTTCGGGACATCAGAGCACAAACTATAGAAAGAGATGAGAAGGGGGCTAGGAAGGTCTGACTACGGTCCTACAAACACCGATCCGAACGAGGTGGAATACGTCGACCGTTAGGGCTGTCACTACCCTAAGGCTACCACAACAATCTGCAGGATTGGGTGCAATTCCAGGTAATTGCAAGACTAAACACCACGTCTAATCTATTAATTACTACTCTAATGTTTCAAAGATTAGAGCACTTGATGCAAGCGGGAATCCAATAAATAACTTGAATGTAAATAAAAGTAATTAAAGAACTCAGGAATTATGAATTGAAGAACCTGGAGAACGATGAAGAACGAACCAGTTGCTGCAAAAGTACAATGTTGAGGAAGATCCGACATATCCAGCTCCACCTCCGCTCTCCTCTTCTCTCTCCCTGTTTTCTAGATTAGAACTAGAACTAACTAGAACTAGAACTAGAACTAGATGAACTAGAACTAGAACTAGATGAACTAGAGGTAGAACTAGAAGAACTAGAGGGATCCTCTCTACTTGGATGAAGAATTGAAACCCTAGCTTTGATTCTGTAGAAGAGGTATGATCTCTAGGTGCCAGGGGGTCTGGTTTTATAGTCCCTTCAAGTGAATATGGGCCGTTGGATCAAACTGACATTGATTGAACGGTTATCCTTGATCCTTTAGGTCGGTGGAGCATGATCCCCGAGTTGTACTCTGATTGGGCAGAATAGGTGGGCGGGCGCCCTCAGGACTTGGGCGGGCGCCCTGTCCCTGAGCCCTCTCGGCCTCCGCTTCGGTCCCGTGGCATCTGGGGTCTTCTAGATGATAGAAAATTGCGCGGCACGTTAATATCTCTATGTAAACCCGACGTGTGGGCCTTTCTTCCGTATTTCCTGATAACCCCCTGCAGAAATAGACAAACACCAAAACTCGTGGAATTCTGTCAGATAAAACCCTAAGTCTAGGTGTTGGTTGCATTTAAGTCCTTTTCCATGATTAGTTGATGGTTAAATGTGAGCATTAAGGACCGTCATTAAGCTCCCCCAAGCTTAACCTTTGCTCGTCCCTGAGCAAAGATGGACTCAAGAGTTTCTGCAGTGGTTTCATACCTTAAAGATACATGCGTGTTGACGGTCCTTAAGTATCAAATTTAATTATCAAATAAATAAAGAAAAGGATCCAAATGAAATCAAGATCTAGACTTAGGGATTTATCTGACAGAATTCCACGAGTTTTGGTGTTTGTCTATTTCTGCAGGGGGTTATCAGGAAATATGGAAGAAAGGCCCACATGTCAGGATTACGTAAAGATATTAACGTGCTGCGCAATTATCTTACATCTAGAAGACTCCAGAAGCCACGAGACCGAAGCGGAGGCAAAACGGGGCCAGAGACAGGGCGCCCGCCCTGTCCTACTGGGCGCCCGCCCTGCCCCCAAGTCCAATCAGGACTCTGCTTTGCGGGAGATCTCCACCGACCTAAAGGATGAATCTAAACCATACAATCTGTGTCGGTTTGATCCAAGGGCCCATATTCACTTGAAGGGACTATAAAACCAGACCCCCTGGCCCCTGGAGGAGAGAGCCTCTCAACCCTAATTCATTGTTCCATCAAGGGAGAAGAAGCCTCTGATCAAGATTAGAGCCACCACATCAATTAGACATCTAGATTAGCATAGCTACATAGGATTAGAACTAGAAGGAGTCAATCTTCGATTGGTTTCCGGATCTGTCAAGAGGATTCTTGGTAATTCTCTAATTGTGCTTCTAATTGCTTTCTAATTATCTTTGTTCTTCAATATTATGAATATGACTTTGTTCTACTTCAATATATTGCTTATGACTTTGCTCTACTTGCTTATATTCAAGATTATATTGTTCTTAGTTTATCATAGTTATGTACTTGGCTTAGTTAGATTGGATCTATATACATGCTTAGGATCGTATAGAATTTATCCATCGGATCCATGGGTAAATGATAGATATTGTGTAGGCGTGGTGCTTATACCGTATTTATCTGCGATTGTACCCAATATGCCAGATCGTGGGGTGGTTCGTGATAGTGACAGCTTCATTGATTCTTATATAGTCCCCCTCTCGTGTATTGGGCTGGCAGAGCAACATTATTACAGGGGAGTGATTGCTATGTTTCTCATATTCCTTGCTAATATCACTATGCATGGGCGTAGTCTTGTCTCGCAATGATCGCTAAGTATGCTTGCACTAACTATGATAATGCTAGACTATATAGTTGAGAATAACTTAGGGAATATTCTTGTAGTTCGTTCTAATACCATGCTAATGACTTTCTAGAGTATCTAATTGAGGTGCTTATCATATTTAATATGTGGCTAGATCAGATTAGTTATCCTTATCACTATTATTATTTCATATATCTTTTATGTGACACTTATCCCTGTATGAAGAGTTAGATATAATGTTCTCAATTATACATGCAATGATAGATGCTCAATCTCATATTCTATTCTGTAATCAATAGTGATGATTTCTAATCCCTTCCCAGTGGTAAAAATATAAATAACGATACCTGGAATACTTCCCGGTTAAAATGCTGCATCGGTATTAATCTGTGCGCTTGCAGATCCCATTCATTATTTATTTAGAAGAGCAATTGCATATTTCAATACCGCGTCTCTTATATCATGCTGGGGATGACAACTTGGCTTAAGTGGTGTGAGGGATAGGTTTGGCATTTTTGGCACTGTTACTAGATTTAGAGAACTTAGTCTACTTTTGGTAATGATGTTAAGAATACCCAACAATGCGTTCAAACAAGATCTCATCTCTAGGTTAGGGTAAACTGTTAAGATTTAAACTTACTCATTTTACCTTCCACCATGGGGCTTGTAACCGTCACTTGTGTCTTGAGCAGTTAAAAGACAGAACGGTCTAGTCAAGCACCATGTCTCTTGTTCTTCGATTAACTATAGCTCTGGAGTTTTTGCAGATTTTCAAATAAAACTCAGAGATTCCTTGTATGACTCTCTCTAGTCTCTCTTTTGTGGTATTTCTGGATCCTTACCAAGGCAATAAAGGTGTATGCCTTCTCTCAAAGTATGTGGTATTTTGGTATGAGGCATAGTGACATTGCCTTCTCTCTCACCCTACTCTAATAAGGCTTTCGATATCTGGAGCTCATAGGTGGGAGACAGCTAATACATACTTACAAGACATTTATTGCATAGTCAAACCATGGATCCAGAGAAACAAGTCAATAAATCAAATCAAGATGTGCATGTGTGGCAAATGAATGGTGTATAGTGATGATGGTGATAACAATGGTGAAAGTCTAATTCTACTTGTGCTCTTTTGAGGGGATACATACCTTTCTTGCTCTTTTGAAACTTTTTGAGGAGAATGAGATGCTCTATATTTTCTTTTTCTTTCCTCTCAGGTGGGTATCTTGTACCCCTAATTCTACTGTCGGACACTTGTCCATTTTTACATCTCGTCTCACTTTTTCTTTCTTTCGTGGTTCCGGGCACTTGCCCCTTTTTATTTCCTCGTATACTTTTTTTTCTCTCTTTTTTTAGAGCACTCATCTCATGAGATAATATAGCAAGTGGTAGTAACAAGATAACTTGAGCATTTATTTCACAGGGGAAAAACAGAAATATTTTTGGCTATTCTCTCCCGGATTAGGAGTAGAATATTTTTGGGTGGTTCTCGAGATGGAAATGGATGGATGTATGTGGATGCATACTTCCAGAGTAGAAGCAGCATGTGTGAGTGAACGTGCAAGTGAATCTTGACTTAACCACATGACAAGCTCCTAAGGGTCTACACAGCTTGACCACACTCAATGCTCATAAGTAGTAAAGTAAATGTGTGGCTCAAAGTCTAGCAAGCATGCATATATGGCTGTGGTAGGAATTTAAACTCTCATCATACAGTAACTCATCATGTGATATTTTAAAGATTTTCAAAGATAAAATTCTCCAGAATTCTAGCATCTCTAGGAACAGATAAACAGCAGCTCAACCTTCCCATATCGTATCCGTTAACAACTTAGACTTCAGATCAAGTACTCTTCCCACAAGTTTAGGTTTAGAGCAAAACTTAATTAATAACAGTCATGCCTAAACTTGAGAGAGATTTCAATTTTGAGAATTAGTCATAGCAGAGCAACTATTCATCATTTCCATGTGAGAGCTTATCATGAGGGTTCATAGCAAACTTTATTTATTTATTTATTTAGCAAACTAAGCAAAGATATATATATATAAGCACAAAATCTTTATTTGAGTTTATATGATTATGCATCTTTTTATTATTAGAGTAAAGTATAAACATGAGTAGAACACTTAGCTGGATAAATGGGGGTGCTCTCCCCCAAGCTGGATTTTGACGTAATTCCTTGTGATGTAGCTAGCAGGTGGCGGAGGTGTATTCGAATGTCGGCAGCACCCTGACAGCGATTAGGATGTCCTCCGTCTGCTAGTCTTCTTTGATCCTTGAATTCTATGGAGCTCAAATAGACAACAAAGCTTTGTGGAACTAGTTAAGTGTTAGCATAATATATCTGGCCTAACAGTCATGTTGAGCTTCCTCTAATAAATATTACTCTCTTTGGTAGGATCATAAATTTATTTTTATATTTTTATTTTTAGGACAAGAATATATTTATTTCATTTTTATGCCACCACAGTGAATGTACTTATGGGTTTTATGCCATGAGCATACTCACATGGGGCTTACTATTTTTAACATTTTTATTTTCTTTTCAACATGATATGAACCTGATTAACTAAGCAAAATAATTGAAAGGAAAAAGATAACTACCAAGTTTACCTCTTGGCAAGGCGTACGGTGTTTTTAAGTCCTCCGAACGGGACTCTCTGTTTTCTCAATCATCCTGGAATTCGCTAGATAGCGTAGTCGGTGGTTCCGACGGCGCGTACTCTTCATGTATAACTATCTTCTCTCTACACACCTGACTCGGTGCTACGATCTCCTCAGGACAGTTCTGTTCAAGCTATATGTCTTCAGGTCTTACCATTTCTCCTTCATAGTCTGTCCATCCGTCCTTGATGATTTGCCTCCTCTGGTTGCGGTTGTGTCGTCTCCTTCTTGTCCTGACCTGCTTAAAGTCTTCAACTATATAGTTAGGGTCAGTAAAATAGCGGCATACCTTCTCAGAGGGGAAGTGCATGTGGACTTCTCCGGTTCCAATGTAGATTGTTGCTTTAACGGTGCTGAGGAACAGTCTCCCAATGGTGATGGGTGGATTGTACTCGTCTTCTCCCATGTCAATAACCTTAAAATCATCTGGAGCTGAATGTATGTTGGTTGTAGGGGCATGGTTCCATGCAGGAGCTGATAAGTGCCTGCGGCCATTATGTTGACGTCAAATCCGGTGTCGTAGAGTGTCTTCTGAAAAGAATATCCGTTGATTGTGTACTCGATGCTTGGAACACCAGGGTCGTCCTTCTTGATCAAGAAAGGCGACTTGAGTTGACGATCTTGACCTCCTTGAGCTGCAGTGACCATCTTAGCTGACTCAGTCTACATTTGCTTGTTCCTGTTCCCCCTGTTGATCCTCTTCCTTGGTTCATGTCGAGATTGCTTTGAGATTTGTGTAATCTTGTTCTTGAAGGAAAATGTCTCCTTCCTCCCTTTGATGTAGAAACTGATCTTGGCAGCACTAGCGTAAATGACAGCTCCCGAGGTGTTCAGGAATGGCCTCCCTAGAATGATGGGTGCCCTCTCATCAGTACCAGTCTCTATCACCACGAAGTCTGCTAGGGCGTACAAGGTACCAATTTGGACGCAGAGACTCTTCAATATCCCCTTTGGGAAACTTAGCGTACGATCTGCAAGCTGCAAACACATGGCTGTTTCTAATAAAGGATGTGTAAAGAATTTTTCATAGAGTACCATGGGCATAATGTTGACGTTGGAGCCAAAGTCGCAGAGTGCTTCTAGGAAGTCCACCATGCCGATGGAGATCGGGATGACGGTGCATCCTGGATCGCCTCTCTTGACCGGCAGAAGGTCAGTAATTACTTCCACAATGGGGTTACTCTAGTAGTTACGTCCTCAAGCATCTCAGGGCAGTGATTGCCTGAGTGTCCAGTATCTCCAGTGTGTTTGTGCTCGTAGATCTAGGTTCTTCACTTGGTGGAGTCTGGGAGTTATAAAACTCCTTCATATGCTGCTCGAAGTGTACCTACTCATAGAGACAAGGCAGAGATCAAGTGCATGGGCTCTATTGGTGGAAAACACCAACAGAACCAAAAGTGTATTTGTTCTTCTCTAACCTTAAGCATAGTGAGCAAGACAAAGTTGATGGATAATAAGATCATGAGTGTAGCATTTAAAGCATTTGTCATATCAGATCGCTCAACCTAATGGAAAGATAATCTATCTATATTTATGTTGTTTTTTTATATATCTTCCAAAGATTGCGCGTGCAACATTTTAGCTCATATGATTAGGAGTGTGGAATCACAAAGGTGGAAGGACTAAACATGTTGAATCGATTGGGTTGGTTGATCTAGAGTTGTAAATCATACATGTTTGTCTCTTTTATTCATGTGAACGCCAGAACCAAGGAGAAACTTATAAAAGTGATAGTCAAGTACTTTAAGATGTTACCTTACTTGAAGAGTGATGGTACAGTATCACCTTATGGAAGCTTTCCTTTCTTAGCGTTTGTGCATCATGTTTGTGGCACGCTCCATGGATCATCTCTTGTGAGCTATGTCTTCCTTGTGTAAATTGTTAAACTTCATGTGTCTCTCTCTTTGTCTCCAATGTGGGTTTATCTCAGGACTTCCCAGGTCGATATTGAAAGTTTTCCTGCAGGGGTTAGTCCAACAAAATATCCAATATCTACTATAGCATACTATTGGCTCAAAGATCAACCTAGACACCATGTCTAATTTGATTTATGAGGGCATTTTAACCTAAGCATCATGCTTAATTTAAAATCCCTTGGAAGTAAGATCTTCATTCCTAAACTAAGCACCACGCTTAATTAAGAGATAAATGAAACTACTCCAAACCTAGACATATACTAAAGCAAATAAAGGTAGCATGAGAGCATTTATAGAGATCTACTCAAGTGGAGATGAAGTAGTGTGATTAGTATTTAACAGATTGAGCATGTCTCAAAGGTAGGGACAACCAACATAGCAACATGGCAAATGATGTTTTTATGTAAAGTACTCCCCCAAGCTTGAATTTTGCAAAATTCAAGTTTGGATGAATTTAATTCAATGTTGCATGATGATTGGTTGGACATACCTTGTGCTTGTCATTCATCAGATCTTCTTGCTCCAATCCTGAAAATGTTAGTGACAAGAATACCCGAAGGAATTTTTTACAGTTATCCTTATATGCTCAACACACAAGGTAATGTTGTAAATAATTAAAATCTCATGTTACAATCTGATCAGTGCTTGTTTTAGGACACTAAGCTTGTCCTTGGGAAACCATCAATTTATGTCGGCGAAGTGGTTTCCCCTCCAACGCTGACCTATATCAAGATCAACTCAACGAGATCTGCAAAATTTATTATAGACATATGCATCGACAACCGTCCTTTTAAAGTTTTTACAAATAGAAAGGAAGAGGGGGTTGGAGATCTCGAATGTGGTGCGGTTGGAGAGACCAAAAGATAGGGAAGATGTTGCATGTGAGCATTGAGTAAATGAAGTGGCTATGAAATAAATTCCATGCTCATTAATGCTTAGAGTGAAATCCATGTGGTGTGGTGAAAATGGTAAGGTGAGTGTGATAAAAAAGGAAAAGAAAAAGGATACACGGACGACTTGGTTCGAAACTAGCACAGCTACCGTTCCCCGACAACGGCGCCAGAAAGCTTGTAGGGTATTTTAAACGCAAACAGAAAAATCCGCAAGCGCACGGATATCGATGTAGCTTTCACCCGGGAGTATTCTAGAGTATCGATTTTCCACAGGGAACGTGAGTGTACTAATTAAGATCAAGATCGCCCAGGGAACGTGAGTGTACTAATTGGATCAAACCAACATTGATTGAACGGTTATCCTTGATCCTTTAGGTCGGTGGAGCATGATCCCTGAGTTGTACTCTGATTGGGCAGAATAGGTGGGCGGGCGCCCTCAGGACTTGGGCGGGCGCCCTGTCCCTGAGCCCTCTCGGCCTCCGCTTCGGTCCCGTGGCTTCTGGAGTCTTCTAGATGATAGAAAATTGTGCGGCACATTAATATCTCTATGTAAACCCGACGTGTTGGCCTTTCTTTTGTATTTCCTGATAACCCCCTGCAGAAATATACAAACACCAAAACTCATGGAATTCTGTTAGATAAAACCCTAAGTCTAGGTGTTGGTTGCATTTAAGTACTTTTCCATGATTAGTTGATGGTTAAATGTGAGCATTAAGGACCGTCAACACTCATCCTGAGCAAACAATCAAACTTAGCCTCGATCGATCAGGTATTGTTACTATTCTCACATTTCAAGAGTACCATGTGTACAACAAAGTTCTTGTCTTTGAATGAAAAAATTAGCTTAAAAACTCACCCATATTACCTTAGTCCTCTATGGCGCTTATGGCTTTTCCTTTGTCTTAGGTGATTGAAAGATAGAATAGTTTGATTTGAGCACTAACTTTCTTATTCATAGCAAGTTTCATACCAGAGATTTTGTAATATTTTTCAAAAGAAAACTTAATGTTCCTCATAGGGTTCTCTCGAGTCACTCAAATGGTGTATGATTCCTCACTAAGGCATATGGTAAGAGTTGCCTTCCTTAGTTCTTCCTACTTCTAAAAAGCTTATGTGGAGCTCATGGTAGGGATAAGGAGAGATAGCATACTTACTTTGCTTTTATTGCAAAGTCAAAGCTTGGATCCATGAAGAGAAGTGTCATACCCCTAGATCAATATGTGCATGTGTGTGGTATATAATGGACTAGGTTGCTCCATTATTTGATAATATCTCTCTCTTTGTTTTTCTATTGAGGCAGGGTTAGCAATTTTTTCATGGACCTTAATGTGCCCATATGTATATATTTATTTTTCATAGACCTTTTTCTTGTGTCTCATCTACTACACAATATTTGGAGAGATATTCTAACACTTCAAGCATGGAGCATTTTATTTGGTGGGAAATGGAGGGCATATTTTTGCGTACTTCTAGTGTAGAAGCAGCATGTATATGTGTGGCGCGTGCGTGATCTTGATCTTGGGAGTATGATAAGTCTCTAGACAAGGGTCAACAAGACTTTACAACACTCAACACAAGGAAAATAGCTTATGTGGAAGGTTCGTAAACATGTAGAGCATATATGGCTGTGGTAGGAATTTATCACCATTGAGGAACAATTAAGGTTTTGATCACTTTAAGAATAATTCTCCGGTAATCCAACATTCTTACAACAATACTATAGCAGCTCTATTCTCACTATCTCATATCCTTCAACAACTTAGACTTAGTTCTAGCACTTGCAACCCATAAAGTTTTTAGGTTCATGATGGTTTAAGTGAGCTAAGTAATCCATACTCAGAGAAATGCTAAGTTGTAAACTAGGTACTAAGGAAACATTGATAAAGTAACTAGTCATCATTTCCATGAGGAAGCTAAACATTCATGAAGCATATGTGTTAAGGGAGATAAGCAAATATTTTTGGTATTTTCGATTTTTTTAATGCAATAAGATGAATAACTAGATTGCAAAGTGCTAAGATAGAATACTTACCATAGTGGGGGAGAGGATCTCCCCCAAGCTTGGCTTTTGCTCACTATGGTGGTGGGTAATGTTGGAACCATCCAACCCAACGTTGTGCTTCCTCAGCTGGTATTGCTTGTAGAAGTTGGGCATTTTGTTGTGCCAATTGCAATGTTGCTTCTTGTTCAATGTGCATTGTGCCCATATTGTTGATGAGGTCATCCATCTCTATCCTTTGGTGGCACCTCTCCCTACTCATGGGCGAGGAGTGCGCTGTGGACGTGGAGGCCTCTCCATGGACCCTGATATGCCCATAGAGCTTGCCTCATTGCCTTCTTCAACTTCTTCTCCTGCAGGATCGAGGGATCACCTTGCTCCATTTGAGCAACTCGTGACATTCCTCTTGTCACTCTGCGTAGTCCTGCAACATTTTGGTCCCATTCCTCTTTGTCCAATTTAATGGTTAGTGTGTAACATTTTCTTGGAGACAACATTTTGCATACAACCGATGTTTCCCACAAGGGAGTGGAACTTCAACCGTATGGCCCGGATAGATCATTTTAAGTCCACCCCTTGGACCTCTTTTGAGCAAATTAATATGAATGAAGAAATCCTCATTTAAAACATCTCTAGTAGAGGTAATGTACTCAAAGGTATGTGGCCCTAGTGCACCCATTGATTCGGTTAGACAAGTAATAAATGATGTGAAATAGACGGGTTTCCCATGCTCAATGGAGTTGAGCCGATAGTCCACTAGCAGTTTGACATGTGGGACTTTAATTTTGCATACCATTGCATATAGTAGTTTAAGTTCTTCATCACTTTAGGTGTGACCTCTAATTCTAGGAAAAAGAGTAATACACATCCAGTAATGAAGAAAATGTAGGGTCCGATTATGGATTTGGTAGGGTGCATGATTAGAGCAGTCATTGGAGCCAGAAATTGCTTTCGAAAAGTCATTTTTGCTAAACCCATTAGTGGCATGGTCTAGATCAAGTTGGCAATTGTGCTCACATCCTAGGGTGGTGTTCAAGATGCTCTAAGTTAAATTATATTCTTCCCCAAACATGCAAAATGCTACCCCATTAATTGTTAATTGTAAGGTACACAAGAAATTCTTGGGTGAGCACTTTTATTCCAAGTTCGGGAACTATCCAAAATCCTCCCCAACCAATTGTGCTAAAAATAGCATTAAATTTTGTGCTCATACTTGTGCGGTCCAAGAGAACCGGATCGATGATGCTTGTGCATTGGAAACTACTTGCTCACAGGGTGTTTTATTTCTACAGCTCTTCTTGGTTTAACATGAGGCCGCTCTCGGGCTCTATTACTCTTGATGGAGGCTCATAGAGTACCAATTGGTGGTAGCTCTCTTCCTCATCCTTCTTCCAATGGGTTCCTTCATCGATGTGGTGAGAGTCTTGGGAAGAAATCTCACCCTTCTTGGACTTTTTGAACCTGGAGGTGAGTAACTTCTTCATCTAGCTGCACAAGTGAGGCAAACCAAGATCCTACTACTAGTACTATGCAAGAGAGAAGGGGCAAACATTTTTGGTTTTTTTTGTTTTGGGATTCTACTACTAGACTAAACTTAAGTGAGAACTTGCAACAAAGGAGAGAAGAAGAGAGATTGTGAGCTCGAGATGATTCTGCTGGTTTGGGTGTGGAGTTGAGCTCACAATACATGGGTATTTATAGGGGGAGAAGGGCAAGTGGAAGATACCCCATGTGGGGGTCGGCCGACTCCCCCATAAGCACTTCCAAATTTGAATTCAACTTTAAACAGGGAATATTGCTTTAGACATAAAAACTTTTTTTAGAACTTGTCCAAACTGGGGGCCGGCCGACCCCCATGCTAGGCCTTCCAACACTTTAGACATTGTGTCATCAAGTGTCTCGTATAGTAGAGGCTAGGTGTGGACCAAATGTAAAGTTACATTTCAGAGATTCCCTTGCCTAGTGCTTGGTGAAAGAGAAAAGATGATTGACTATAGTTGAGACATGTCTAAAGAGATTCCCATGGACCATGGGGGCACTAAAGCATGCCTATGTGACCAATTTACAAAGATTGAGCTGGTGTCTTGGTCCCAAAAGAATCAAAGATAAACAGAGCATCTTATGCTTAATATGAACAAAGGGACCATTTCTTTTCAGATTTTGGCTAGAGTGGTATGCATAGGATTTCTATGTGTGGTGAATGGGGGATAGCAGGCTGTTAAGGGGAGAAGATGGGGGTCGGTCAACCACCACTTGAGAGCCCTAAGGGCATCCAAGTGCTGACTCAGAACCAAAGTATCTAGCCAAAGTGAATTGAGTTTATGTGAGCCCAATGGTGGGGTATGCCGACCCCACCTTTGGTGATCCACCAGCTCAAAACTTTATTGCAAATTGTTCTCAAGTTCTTATTTATTATGGCTATGTTTTATGTCAAAATAAAATATGCAAGGTTACAACTAAGAATGCAATTGAAAATGAAATGCAAGAATAGAAATGCAGAAATTAAATATGAGATAACTACTGATTTACCTCATCAGCAAGGGCTCCATGTTTTAGGTCCGTAGAGCAGGACCTCTCTGTCTTGTTTATTCCTCGGGTGCTTTAGGTGGTCCCGGAGATAGGGGCCGTGATTGCACCTCTTTCTCCCGCCATACTTGTTTGATTTTGGCTTGCGATTCAGCAAGTTCTTCCTTCTTTACTTCGACCTTGTTGGCCGACTCACCTTTTTTATTCCTTTGTCATGGGTAATAACAAGGTTTGTTCTTCAGTTCCTTGTCCTTCACCTGCATGTTAGTTTTATAACCATTGAATGGACACTTTACCTTCGTTCCTGGGAATTGGAGATGAATTTGGTCGGACCCCACGTCGATGACGACGTTAATTGTGTTGAGGAGGGGCCTTTCTAGGATGATAGGGACTTCATTGTTGGCTACCATGTCCAATATGATGAAGTCGGCAGGGATGTATTTGTCTTGCACCTTGACTAGTATGTCCCTCACCAGTCAATAAGGGAACCGAATTGTTTGATTGGCCATCTACAAACAAACAAATGTTGGGAGCAAGGGCCCCCGTAATAGGTTCTCATAGGTTACCTTGTCCATGATGTTAACACCCGATCCAAGGTCATAGAAGACGTTGTGGAAGATTTGTGGTCCAATCTCACAGGTGATGGTTGGGTAGCCTGGATCATCTTTCTTGGTGATGAATGGTGGGTCAAGGAGATAACTCCAGTTAGACCGCACTAGAGGCTTACCGAATCTCATGTTTACTAGTTTATTGCCTTCAATTGGATCCTCAGGTTTCCTTAGGATCTTAACTTGCTCGAAGGATGGGACAGCTGCTGCTAGTTGAGCTAATTATATTTCTAGCATTTTATTGAAGCTCAATTCATTTTTCATAGCATAATTAAAGCTATCCATTTTCTCACTTAAATTTTCAAGAATCTTATCATTATCCATCATTTTCTTATTAATGTTATCGTTTATTTTAGATTGGCCTAAGACAAGATCTCTTAAAGAAGGTTGGTTACCATAAGAATTATTGAAATTATTGTTGTAACTGTTACCTTGATTTTGGTAGAAGGGGTGTGAGTTCCATCCTTGTTGTTATTGTTGGCGCCTATTGACAGTCCTTAATGCCTATTTTATACCATCAACTATTGCTCAATATAACATGATATTAACCATAAAGCATAGTTGTAGGGTTTGATTCTAACGAGTTCCATGAGTTTTGGTGTTCTCACTTGTTTTGTAGGAATATGCAATTTTCCATCAAATAAAAGTATGTTAAATGATGATTTGGACTATACCATTGCGACAGGCTCATTGAGACAATCGAAACGGGCATATCATTTGCTATATTTGGAGTCCAGAGTGAAAAGATATTAATTTTACAAATAAAGGAGAATTACCACTAATGGGCCCCATGCCCAAGCAAGGTCCATAACGTGAGAAGAAGCTCATATGGCATGATAGAGGGCCAAGAGAGGCACCCCAAGCTGCTCCCTTGAGTGGGCTCACATGAGCGATGATTAGAAGGCCCAAGTTAATGTATAATAGCCCAACTGAGCAAACGGTGGAAGAATTAGTCCCACATCGCCTGTCCACAAGAGGTGGGAGGCTTCTCTAGGCTATAAATAGAGAGGCAGACCCCCCTCCCTAGGGGCACCACATTATTATGGAGATGTAGAGGCGTCCCTCGAATGGATGACCTCTCACCTCTAGAGAATTAGTGCTAGACTTTCCAGTGTAGTAGATTAGTTCTAGTTGAGATTTAGGGAGAGCGGCACTATGCACAGGTTCTGGAGGAGTCTTCGGAGGAGTCGTCAGAGTTCTGGTATATCTTTGTATCTATTCTTGTAAGACTTATGCTTTAATATATTTCATCTTCTCTATTTACTTTTATGCATTACATTTGATTGGTTATTATAGTTGTTATACTTTATCATAGGATCTACGCCCGCATCGGGTACACTAGTTATTAATTGTGACTAGAGTAGTAATTTGTAGTATAGACGTGGTGCCTAGACTATAGGTTACCTGAGATTGCACCCAGTCCAACATATAGTTGTGGTAGCCCCAGGTGGTGACAGCCCTGACGGCCGACGTATTCCACCATGTTAGAGTTGGTGTTTGTAGGACCATAGTTGGAGCTTCCTAGTCCCCTTCTCATCTTTCTGTCACTAGTGTTCCAATGTCCTGAAGTGTTATTGTGTGATTGCTTTACCTATCATAAATTAGTTATTATAAAACCCTAGTAATAGAGAAGTATTTAGGAACCTTAAACTCTCCTATTATCCTCTCACTTTATCTATCTACTCTTTTATCATAGAATTCTCCAGTGTGTGTCATATATGCATAATTCCTATCATCTATTATTTACCCTACTTTAGTTTAGTTGGTGTATTAGTTAGTAGATACCTGATAGTGAACTATCAATATCTTTATCCATTGTTTCCCAGTGGTAAAATATAAATAACGATACCTAGAATACTCCCGGTAAAATGATACAATGGTTTTCTGTGCGCTTGCGAAATCCTTCATATTTTAACTGTGCATAAGAAATATCAACAACGCTGGTACCCATTGTTATTATTGTTGTTGTTGTTGATGAAGCTCACCTCTTCCTTCGTTTCGGGACAATTATTTCCCGAATGATCTTCTCCTCCACATACTTCGCACCATGGATCGGCTTCAACGGCTCGTGCGGTTGCGATAGGTTGAATGGCCTCTTGTTCCTTCTTAGAACCTTCTTCTACCTTTTTCATCAAGAGGTCCATTTTAGCGAAGAGCATGTCCACCTTATTGAGGGTGTGGACACATCTCTTCTTGGGCTGGAGACATTCCTCATTCCATCCTTGGTTTGTGACCATCTTCTCTATGAGGTCTTTGGCATCCTTGAAATTATGTTGCAAGAATGCTCTTCTAGTGGCAGCATCAAGGTGACTCCAGGCCAAACCGGTCAGGCCATGGTAGAAACCTTGAATGAGGAGCCATTCTTCTATTCCATGATGAGGACAGGCATGAATGTACTCCTAGAGATGTTCCCATGCTTCAGGAATCGTTTCATCAGGTTGTTGTTGGAAAATAGAAATCTTTTCACGAAGGGTGCTGGTTTTGCCCATTGGGAAGAACTTCTTGAGAAATGCATTGGCACACTTCTCCCATGTGGTGACTTCACTCTTGTTGGTGTAGAACCATTGCTTCGCATTTCCCAATAGCGAGAATGGGAAAAGGCGGAGATGGATGGCGTCTGCGAGAACATTCTTGATGGTGAAGGTACCACACACCTGCAGGAAGTGTTGGAGATGGGCGTTGGCATCCTCGTGCGACTTCCCATAGAATGGGTTGGCTTGCACCAAATTGACGAGTGCTGGCTTAAGCTCAAAAGTGGCATCCCCAAGTTAAGCTATGGACCCATGGCGACATAGTCAACCGACAGTGTAGAGTACTCAGAGATGGTCTTTTGGGCCATATCTTCCTTGATAATTGGTGTGGAGCCTCCTTCCTTGAACAAATTTAGGTTCGAGATGAACCTTTGAGGTGGAACTTGACGACATCTAATTCTCCTCAACAACTGTTCAGGATCTTCTACAAAATTTGACGTCAATTGGAAACTGCTCATGCACCTTCTAGTTCCACGATAACGAGAAACAAGATAGGTGATTGGTAAGCCCCTACACTAATTGATTACTAGACCGACAGTAGACTCTAGATTCACTTTTATTAAAATTCCTAGGCTGACGCTTTCCCCAGCAACGGAACCAAAAATGCTTGTTGACAAATCTTAGCATCGCTACTAAGAATAGAGTTTTAAATCTACTCCCTAGCAACGGTGCTAGAAATGCTTGTTGGTAAATCTTAGCGTCACTACTAAGAATAGAGTTTTAAATCTACTCTCAGCAACGACACCAGAAATGCCTATATGGGTACTTCTTATGTCTATTGGATTATTCTGCAAGCGCACAGAATATACCGATGTAGCACTTCACTGAGGATAAGTATTCCCTGGTATCATTATTTGCTTTATCCCAAGGGAAAGAAGTGCTAGGAATGTTTAATAAAATGAAAGAGAGATTCTTATGTCTACTATAATCTAGTATCGACTGGTGAAGAAGGAGGGTAAGTAAATGATAGGAAGTGTAGATATGTAAGGTAGCAAAGAATCTAATCTAAGATAACTAGTAGAGAGTTAGCTAGGTGAGAGGACAATTAGTGAGTATAAGACTCTTATGTATCTAACTTTACTCCTATGGACTTAATCCTAATAGATAACTAACTTAGCTAGAATGACTCCTACAACTTGTGTGAGGGGGATAGCCAGGAAAATAGGAGACATGACCCCTGCTAAAGCGACTATACTCTAATGGGCGCCCTGCTGAGGGGGGTGAATAGATTTAAAAATTCTACAAACTCACTAGAGAAAGAGGTTAGTAAATAACAAAGCAAAGCTTTTTGCTCTAGCTCTAATGGGGTGTTTGCAAGCCACCTATCCAACAATTCTAGTTGATAAGAACACTAGGCACACAAGAGCTATGTCTCTACTTACACTAGAGAGCTACCTAAAGTTTCTAAGTAAGTAAGTAAGCTACTCTAGTTTGCAGGAATATAAAAGAGAGGGTTTGATCTTTATACCACCGCGTAGAGGGGATGAACCAATCACAATAATATGAAGTCCAATCACCGGGAGAAATCCAATGAACAATCACAATGGAGACACACAATTTTCTCCTGAGGTTCACGTGCTTGCCAGCATGCTATGTCCCCATTGTGTCGACCAACACTTGGTGGTTCGGCGGCTAAGAGGTATAGCACGAACTTCGACCTCACTTGAACACCGCAAGAACCTACCCACAAGTGAGGTAGCTCAATGACACGAGCAATCCACTAGAGTTACATTTTGACTCTCCACAAGGGAAGGTACAAAACCCCTCACAATCACTGGGAGATAGCCACAAACAATCACCAACTTGTGCCAATGCTCCTCTGATACTCTAAGCCATCTAGGTGGCGGCAACAACCAAGAGTAACAAGAAAAACCATAGCCAAATCGATCACCAAGTGCCACTAGATGCAATCACTCAAGCAAATGCACTTGGAATCACTCCCAATCTCACAAAGATGGTTAATCAATGAAGGAGATGAGTGGAAGGTGCTTGCTTAGGCTCACAAGGATGTCAAGTATGCTAGAATGCCAAGAGAGTGAGCCCCAAGCCGAGCAACAACTATTTATAAGCCCCTCAAACAAATAGAGTCGTTGGCTCTTTCACTGGGCAGAACACAGGGCCACCGGACGCGCTGCAGGTGAGCCACCGGACGCTTGAACCCAGCATCCGATGCTCCAGATGACAACACCTGTCAGCTCTTTGAAACTCACATGTCGATCTCTAACTGTCACTTTCAAACCACCAGATGTGGTCAAGAGGACATTAGACACGTCTGGTGCACACCGGACCCGTACGCAGAGAGGGTGTAAAACGCGTGGGGTCACCGAACACGCACCACCGGACGCTCCCCTTAGCACCGGACCCTTACTCAGAGAGCACTACAAACACACAGGGGCACTGGACATGCGAATAGTGTCTAGCCCGCGTCTAATGCTTAGCGTTCGATGCTCACTCTACATCCACACCACAAACTCATGACACACCAGACGCGCAGGTGCAGCGTCCGATGCCTCCGAGACCAGCGTCTAGTGAGTGTTTTTCAGTGAAAACACTCCCGCTACTCCTGCAAACTTTCCACCAATGCAATAGAAAATATGTGTTTCATTTTCTCAAAAGCGCTGAATCCTGCCCCCTTCAAACTCCACCTCCTTCTTAAAGTGTGCTAACACCACCAAGGGTGTACCAACAAGTGCAAGTGTGTTAGCATTTTCACAATCATTTTCTTTGAAGGAGTTAAACTAGCTCACTAGGCTCTAAATGCATGCACATGAACAATGACACCTAGTGGCACTAGATAACCACTTAGCCAAAGAACTTCCCTCTTTATAGTACGGCTATCTATCCTAAATGTGATCACACCCTCTATGGTGTCTAGATCACCAAAACTAAGACCCTAAGCAATACCTTTGCCTTGATCTCCATTGGGTTTTTTCTCTTTCTTCTTTTCTAAGTTGATCATCTTGTGGTCATCGCCATCATTACCATGATCATCTCTTGCTCTATCACTTGGCATGTACAAACCTCATTAAGTCTACACACACTTAGTATAGAGGTTAGTACTAGGGTTTCATCAATTATCCAAAACCAAACTAGGGCTTTCACCTGCCTATTAAAGAACTAGTTTGTACATGAGGAGAAATCCTAAGGCTGAGGAGGACCTATCACTTCCCACTAGTGCGCTCCTACTATCCGTTCAAACCAGCGGCCACCAGCGGTGAGCCTTAGTCTAAGCACCACACTTACACTAACTCTCACAACTCTAGCTAACACGTAGATAGCTAAAGCTCCTATGCAAGATACAATGATGATACACACAAAAGGAGTTGGTACAGGAAATCACTTTGACTAAGACAATTACACTACTAAAACAAGTACACAACCGGACTATATCAACTATAGAGGAAGGAGAGGGGGTGCCACGTCAGCGATCCATGTGCTCTATGCCTCTCCACCCTTGGATGAACTAACCTTGCAACCGCCATAGATGGACGGTTGTCGCAAACCATCATGTGGGTGCTGACGGTAGATAAGGACCACATTTATATCAACAAGGAGAAGGAAAAAGGGTACAAAGTAATCACCAATAGAAGTATAGGGTTTTATCTCACAGATTTCGACGAGTTTTGGTGAATGTCTATTTCTGCAGGGGGTTATCCGTAAATGACCTTTGGAGGCCTGTTGACGGTCCTTAAATATCAATTTTAATCGTCAACTAATCATGGAAAAGGATCTATATGCAACTAACAACTAGAATTAGGGTTTATACTGAAAGAATTCCACAAGTTTTGGTGAAAGTCTATTTCTGCAGGGGGTTATCAGGAAATATGGAGGAAAGGCCCACATGTCATGATTACATAGAGATAATAACCAACAACGCAATTTTCTATACTCTAGAAGACTCCAGAAGAGGTGGGAAGAAGTGGGAGGTCGAGGGATGCCAACCCTAGGGCGGCCGCCCTACGGTGTGGGGCGGTCGCCCTGGCCCCCAAGCCAATCAGGCTCCCCCTCACGGATCTTGCTCCACCAACCTTGAGGATCAATCTAAACCACACAATTAAGGTCGTTTGATCCAACGACCGACGTTCATTTGAGGAGGCTATATAAGCAAGGCCCCTGCCCCCTGGAGAGAGCCAACAATTCATTATTCATATTCATCTCGAGAGGAGAAGCCCCTGATCAAGCCCTAGAGCCACCACATCAACTAGATTCCTAGTTTAGCATAGCTACATAGGATTAGAACTAGAAGGAGTCAATCTTCGATTGGTTTCTGGATCTGTCAAGAGGATTCTTGGTAATTCTCACTCTAGTTCTTCATTGTTCATCATTGTTCTTCATTATTATGAATATGACTTTGGTCTATTTCATTATATTGATTATGACTTTATTCTATTTGCTTATGTTCTCAATTATATTGTTCTTAGTTTATTATGCTTATATACTTGGCCTAGTTAGATCTGAGTTTTATCCAGGTTTAGGATCGTATAAAGTTTATCCAATAATGGCTTGTCCATTGTTACCATGGGTAAATGATAGATATTGTGTAGGTGTGGTGCCTATATGTAACACCCTAAAATTTACTCCTTTTGAAATATAGATAAAATTATTTAATTTTGTATTTTTATGCTCATGAAAATATAGAAAAAATAATATTTTTTATTAAATTAAAATTTATCATAAGGCTTAGCAATATTATTATGCATACATGCTGGTGCATATGTTTTGATGTGATCTGTTGCTCCTTTATGTGTTGATAGTAAGAAAAATATTTAAAATACGTTTAGTAGATCGATCTTCCTTATTCGGCACGTATTTATCTTTTATCTACAACCAAATTTCTTGTTTCTAAGCTCAAATTTTTATTAGGACCTTCCTAAAATATTTTCTTTGTCACTCAAAGCACTTCTTTTAGTTCCTCGTCCATCAAGCACTCTCTACAAATTTTTCGGGAATTTTTTCAGCTTCTGTTCTCACTTTTCTGTGAGCATGATCTAATTTTTTAGATGCTCCAAACAATCTTCTCGTGAGCTCCAAAAGCTTTATTCGGGTTCCCCATGTTCTATAATATCTCTGAGAATTTTTCCTGAATTTTAGAAGCTTTCGGAGTATTTTTCATGGCTTAAATCATAATTCTGGACTTTTTTAAGATTATTTTATTCGTCAAATTAATTAATTTCGAAAATAATAAAATCTTTCATTTTATCTCACGCTCAAGCCCATGATCTCAATGGTCAATGTCTTTATTTACTAATGGGCTTTAATAATTAATTAGGCCTATTAGTAAAGATGAAGGTTGCAAATCAATTAGTACCATATCGCTAGTTGACGTGGAGGTGGGGAGTTTTTCTCCCTATATATATATGTACCAACCCCTTAGACAAAGCACATCAAAGACTATCATGTGTGAAGCCTCTAATTTGAGAATTTCTAAGGTAGTAAAATAAAATTTATATTTTCTTCTCTACAACGTGATCGCCATCGTCCCGCCTATACACGACATCTACGAACGGTCGGCTGCTCCGGCGTTGCTGTAGCTCCAAGAAAGCCTCACTGCCGGTGAACCTACTCCCTGTCCACCAACGTAAGCCCCAATCACTTTATCTTTCAGTTTGGAAAATACAAACAGCTCGGTTTTAATTAAAAATACGTTTTCACTATTTACAGAATTGCCACTGACTTTTTTTTGGCCATAAAATATTCATTTTAACTCTGATTTGACCCATTCAAATTGCGTTAGGTTCGTTTTAATGAGCTCTACATGTTAGTAATATTGTTTTCTCAGTTTGAAACTTTTTAATTTCGTGATCCTATTTAATTAATTACTTATCTATATAAAATCTTAGAAAATTCATAACTTCTCCGTTTTAGCTTCGATTTTCGTGATCTTTACGTCTATGATATCGTAGCGCTGCATAGAATCTTTGTATGAACTCTCTATACTGTTTTATATGATTGGTGTACTGTTCTAATTGTAGTCTTGTTTGCTTCGTGTATGTTTGTCTTCGATTGTTATGTGTTGGTGATCGATGATCGAGTTTAGACGGTGAGCAATCTGTGGTGAACAAGAGTGCTTCAGTGATCAAGATCAAAGCCTTGGACAACTAGTAAGACCAGCAGGATCAAGTATAGCATTTGGACTAAGGCAAGTATAGCATTTAGATTTTATTTCTGTGGCCATGATCCTGTGACTAGATTAATGTTAAGTAATAAATGATAAAAATGACTTTTTAGCCACTTGATGATTTATCTGTAAGTGATAACCGGGACAACAGTGCAACCATGAGGGCTATAATGGCTCTGGCTTTAGCTCAGTATGGAGACCTTTTCTAGCTTGTTAGAGGTTACCCGAAAGAGCGGAGGGGCTGAACCGTTTTGGGTATAGTGCGAGCCCCTGTCCTTATGTGTATAGGCTGCGCGTCATTGTCATGGGTAAAGATGTGCAACCTCTGCAGAGTGTGGGAGTTATACAATCTAGTTGCTATACTTGTGGAGTTCGACATGGACTCACTCTCGCAATTTTCCCACACCTCAGAAGGAGTTTAGGCTTGTAATCAACCAGTCAGTTGGATCCTGTAGAGTGAAGTTAATACCCAAAGTTTGGAGTTGTTTATCCGATGTTGCTATCAAGGTTATCTCTTTTATACTAAGTACGTTATATATTTATGCATAGTCTTTTGATATTACCCCTTATTTGTAGCTATATGTGAGTTTTGACTTCTACGACTCACATATGGTGCATATCTGATTTTGTTTTTAAAATCAGGTATTACACTATACCATATTTATCTATGATTGTACCCTATATTCCGGAACATGAGGTAGATCGCGGGAGTGACAGTCCTGTTGAATCCTCTGTAGTCCTCCTCCCGTTATAGGACAGGCAGAGTAGTACTATTACGAGGAAGTGATTACTCTATTCTTCATCTTCCTTAGTAATACTCACTACACATGAATGAACCTTTTATCTAGCCATGATTGCCATGTATAGTTGCACTAATCATAATATGCTAAGACTATATAGTTGGAATGACTTAGGAAATATTCTTGTAGTTTATCCTAATTCCATGCTAATGACTTGCTAGAATATCTGTTGAGGTGCTTATCATTATTTTATGTGGCTGTCTATGTTGATCAGTGTATTTATCTTTTGTCACTATTCATTCATTATCTATATTTTATGTGACACTTACCCTGTATTGAGAGAGATAGATGGAAGCTTATCATTACACATGCAACGATACTCATATTCCTCATTTATTCCTTAGCATTCCCTTCCCAGTGGTAAAAATATAAATAAGATACCTGGAATACTTCCCGGTTAACATGCTATATCGTATTATCTGTGCGCTTGTAGATACACATTCATATAGTTGTTAGAGGAGCATTTGCATATTTCAATACCGCATCTCTCTGCCATGTTGGGGATGACAACTTGGCTTAAGTAGCATGAAAGGTGGTTACCTTTTTTGGTGCCGTTATCAAGATTAGTTAATCTACTTTTGGTAACGACATTATAAGTGTCAACAAGACCCACATGTCATGATTACATAGAGAGAAACAAGATATTTACGCTACGTATATAAAAGAAGGGTCTAGAAGGATCAGGAAGCCACCAGAACAAAGCAGAAGATGAGAGGAGCCAGAGGCAGGGCGCCCAAGTAGGGCGGCCGCCCCCTCCCCTCGACCAATTAGGAGCAGTCTCATGGATTATGCCCTAACTGCCTTTGAGGAGCAAGGATCTTCGTCCATTAAGTCGGTTTGATCCAAGGGTCACGGTTCATCCCACCTCCCTATATAAGGAGGGGTAGACCCTAGGGTTTAAGGAGAGAAGGAGAGAAGGAAAGAGGGAAGAAGAGAAGAAGAAGAAGAAGAAGAAGAAGAAGAAGAAGAAGAAGCCCTAGCCGCCTCCTCCACTAGAGAATTAGACTAGATACTCGAATTCCTCCATTCTATATAGGATTAGCAAGTAGATTTAAGAAGAGTTCGGGCGCTTCGCTTAGAATTTTGGATCGTTCGTCCCAAGAGTCAGGTATTAATTTGTATCTTTCTCTAAGACTTTATTCTAATTGATTATGTTGCTATTTATTATTTTTATAGTTTGCTCTAGTTGTATATTTGATATAGTCATGATTGATAATGAGTGCATACATTATATTCGTAGAGCGCTTAGTTCTCATCGTGAGGGAATTAGGTGGTAGACTAAGTTTAAGCGTGGTGCTTAGATGGCATTTACCTACGAATGCATCCTATTGGCCAGGCATTGTGGTAGATCGTGGTTGTGACTTTACTGTTGAGTCTTCTTTAGTCCACACCCCGTTAATATCGATAATAGAACCATATTACAAGGATTGTCTTGCTCTGTTCTTGATCTTCCTTGCTAATGTTCCTTATGCATGAATTCAAAGTCATTATGCTATACATGATTGTATATATACAAGAGTAGATGAAAAGGTTTAGTAACTTAGTTGCTACATAGGAGTTCAACCTTTTGACTAGTCTCTTGCTTGCCTACCTATATGATGAGTAGTCTATCTCTAATCTCTGGTTTTATCATTATTATCATACATATCATTATTATTAGCTTAACCCTGCCTTAGCAAGTGATTGTGTGATTGATTTCTGTTGACACTAGCTAACACCACTTAGATACTAGGTTGTCATCCCTAGCATGGCACCAGAGTGTACAAAGGTATTTATAAATGTAAAGGCTCTCTAGAAAATAATCTATTCTATCCGCAAGCGCACAGATAAAACACCTCATTGTAGCATTTCACCAGGATAAGTATTCCAGGTATCGTTATTTATAATTTTGCTCTAGGGATCTCAAGAAGATGGAATTAAAATAAAAGGGGGCAAAATCTATCAAGGCATAGACTAGAGATAAACTTGCAAGAACATGATTACTAATGAGAAACTCGTCACACAGTCACTTACTTTAGCAGGGGGTAAACCATAAAGATAATGATAACGAATTATAAGTTCATGGGTAGATAACACAGCGATTAGAAAATAGACTACTCCTCATATATGTAGGTGATGTCGGATTAGCTAGAGAATGGATTCTAAGTTATCTACTAACTACTAAGTCATAATCTACTCTAGTTATCTACAAGATCATATATAGCATAAAAGACTCTTCATTCATGTATAAGGAACATTGATAAAGTAAATCAGAGCATCGCATGACTTACTCCACAATACCGGTTCTGCCTGTCCTATCAACGGAGGGTGGACTATATAAGAATCAACGAAGCTGTCACTATCGCGAACTACCACACGACTCGGCCAATAGGATACATTTGCAGATAAATAACATCTAAGCACCACGCTCACATGTGATCTATCACCTAACTCTCTCGCGTCAAGAGCTAAGCGCTTTGCAAACTTATACATAAACTCATTATCAATTAGAACTATATCAAATATAGAACTAGAGCAAACTAAGAACATAACAATTAGATACATAATGCAATTAGAACAATAGAATTAGAGAAAGATATGAATAATACCAATCTTTATTACCGAAGATCCGAATCCAGAGCGTAGTGCTCTACTTCTCTAATTGCTATCTAATCAACCTCTAAACTTGAAAGATTAGGGAGTAGCTAATTCTAATTCTCTGTGGGAGAGAAGCTCTAAACCCTAACTTTGATGGCTACCTCTGAATAATGATTTCTCCTCCTCTCCTCCAGGGGCTAGGGGGTCTGGTTTTATAGTCCCTTCAAGTGAACGTGAGCCATTGGATCAAACCGACATAGATTGTATGGTTTAGATTGATCCTTTAGGTCGGTGGAGCGTAGTCCCGAGAGAGAGTCCTGTTTGGCTTCCTGGCCAGGGCGGGCGCCCAAGGGGGGTGGGCGGGCGCCCAGCCCCCGAGCCCGAATCGCGTCCCGTTCGTTCCCGTGGCTTCTGGACCCTTCTAGATTGAGGAAAATTGCGCGGCACGTAATTATCTCGTTGTAATCATGACATGTGGGCCTTCTCTCCATATTTTCTGATAAACCCCTGCAGAAATAGATAAACACCAAAGCTCGTGGAATTCTGTCAGATAAAACCCTAATTCTAGATGTTTGTTTCATATTGATCCTTTTTCATGTTTATTTGATTATTAATTTTAGTACTTAAGGACCGTCAACAAACTCCCCCAAGCTTACCCTTTGCTCGTCCCTGAGCAAACAGCTAAACTTAGACGGATCAGGAGTTGCTTCGATGTTTCCTTTCCTGACAGGCACACATGCTTTTACATAAAAATTCTTCCAGATTAGAGTGAAGTGGTATGGAGTTTAGTACCTGCACTTAAGTCTTAAGTAATCGAAAGACAAAATAGTTAAGTCAAGCACTATCCCTCCTATTTATACTTCACCTTTGTTCCAGAGTTTTTCATAGGTTTTCAAAATAAAACTCAGAGTTCCCAGCAATGATTCTCTCAAGTCTCTCTATATGTGGTATTTGTGGATCCTTACCATGATATCACTTACCTATAGCTAATGAAATATTTAAGTGGAGCTCATAGGAGTGAAAAACAGCTCATACATATGTTGTCTAATCGAGCCATGGATCCAAAGGAACTCAGCATATAATTAAATCAAGACGTGCATGTGTGATGGAGTAAATGATAGTGATGGTGAAAATGTATAAGTAATAATAAAACTTGGTTCTCATTGCTCCTTATATTGCTATCTCTCCTCTTCTTTGATCTTTGCTTTGGGAGAACATGGGCTATCTCTTTTTTTTTCTTCAGGTGGGTAGTAGATACCCCTAATTCTACTGTCGGACACTTGTCCATTTTTTCCGCTCAAGTGGGCATCTTTGTACCCCTAATTCTACTTCGGACACTTGTCCATTTTTACCTCTCGTCTCACTCTTTTTCTTTCTTTTCCGAGGTTCCGGGCACTTGCCCCTTTTTATTTCCTCGCATATTTTTTTTACATAACCCATGCCTCTTCTGCATTAAATCTTTTTATAGAGAGAGAATAACACTATTCGGGATAGTGAGTGATAATATTTTTTAGCAATTTTAATGATTGATGATGAATGCTGTGGTAGATGTGTGCAAGTGAATATCTTAATTTAACCACATGAAAAGCTCCTAAGGGTCTACACAGCTCGATCAAACTCAATGTGAATATAGTAAAAGATGTTATAGCAAGTATGGCTGTGGTAGGTAGTTTGTTATGCTAGGAACTCATCATGTGATTTGTAAGTTTTCAAAATAAACCTCCAGAACTTAGTGTAGTAGGAACAAGACAAACAGTAGCTCAACTTTATATCATGCCTTTCTCTTACCTAGACTTTAGTTTTATTTTTCTCATAGATAGTGATCTTAGTTTTAGTAATTCCTGGAAGAACTCTAATATAAAAGCTAGGTACTTGTAAGTAAGCAAACAGAGCAACTGTTCATCATTTCCATCATGCATATTTTTGGTTTTTTATTTTGTTTTCATGTTTATAAAGTGCAGTAAATTAAAGCAAGAAAATATTTATTTGGTTTTCTAAGTTTTTCCTTTTAAGATAAATTAAATACTAAGACAGAATAGAATAAATAAGAAGAGCAAATAAAAACTTACTTGATAAATTTGGGAGGAACTCCCCCAAGCTGGATGTTGACGTCGGTCTTACCCGATGTTCCAGAACCGCATCATGGTTGTGATGTTGTCGTTCATTGTTGTTGTATCTTGTCTCAACTCTTGTACTGCAGCAGCATGGTACTGGTTCCATTTTTGTTGCTCTTCCAGGAGTCTTCCATGTTCTGCTTGCGTGTTCTGAATGTCGAGGAGGGTGTTGTCGGTACGAGTGAAGAAAGCACCGGCCTCTTGATTGTAGTCATTCGTGAAGGCGTAGGAGGCGTCGGAGTATCGTCCTACATCAAATTGGGGTGGAGGCCTGGATCCTGAAGCTCCATATGGATCAGTGGAGTACCTGCCCGTATGAAAAGGCAGGTTTGTCCACTGGTGATCTTGGCTCTCCGGCCATGTCTCCTCCGTTGGCTCTTGTGGTTGCGCATGACGAGCCCATGGGTCTCGAAGGACTCGTGGATTGTAATCGCAATAATGCAGGTGCGCTGCTTCTTCTGGTCCAGGGTCAGCTCCATACCAAGTGCGTTCTCGGTGAGTGGTTATCCTTTCAGATGCCACTCGCTGTGGAGTTCTCTAGTTCACTGGTGTTGCTGCAATCTCAACCAAAAAGTTTTGCACAGCGTAGAGGCCAAGGTTCGGGTTAGGTAACCGAATCTTGCCTTTATCATCATACAGCATGTACATTATATTTCCCTCTTTCTTTAACATCCGAGCTTGTCTAAATGTGTCATAGCCATGATAAATTCTTAATTCTTCTATGAAATCCAACGATGAGTTTTCTAGTAAGTGAAGATTAGTGGCTAGACGAGTGATAAGTGAAGTACATCCTACTGGTCCCTGAAGACTAGGTATACTAAGCCAATGAGAAACTAATAGTGTAACAGGTGAAGTAGGTACTTTACTAATAGCAGCATATAAAAGTTGTAAATCTCCTACTCTTACTTTCCTAATATCATCACGATAGAAAAGATTGTACCCAAGCCATTTGTGAAACATCCTAAGAGTGGGGTGTTCCATGTCACTGGTTCGGGCTTGACTGTAAAAATTATCTCTAGATATTTCTCTCCAAAACTGGTGTCTCTCAAAATTGGGTAAATCGGAGTCAATGTTAAGGATGCATCTTGAAGAGAAACCAAGATGGTCACTTAGCACTCTCCAAGACAACATAATTTCTTGTTTGAACATCCGAAAAACAATTCCCCCCTCATAGTATTGTAAAGTGCAAAGAAATTCGAGGGTGAGAAGACGAGAACCCAGCTCAGTTATATTCCAAAAATTTGTCCAACCCATCATCTGAAAAATTAAGTCGAATTCAGTGTCCATACCTGTTTCTTGTAGTATGATTGGATCGATAGTAGGGGTGTGAATGAAATCTTTGTTCTTCAATTGCTGATAGACTTCCTTCTCTCTTCGGGTCTTTAGTCCAAGGTCTCCTATCTTGAGAAGGACCTTAACTTGCTGACCTGATGAAGATGATGGAGCTTGTGTGGGTGTCGGGTCGACGCTCATCTCTGATGGCTGTGAGGAGTGTCGGGATGAACTCCTTGTACCAATGTTCTTGAGAGCCTTCCCTGCATTCTTCACCTTCTTAAACATCCTGCAAACAAAAGTTGGCAAAAACACAACTGGTGGAAAATGTGAGATAAAATGTTAGTGGTCAGCTGTCCAGGGTGTCAGTAGTCCAAGGGTTAATCGTTCAAGACAATTTTCTATTTTGGTAGAGCCTCCCCCTAAACAACTTTTACTTCCGCTTAGACAACTACTTACTAGGTGATAATCACTCTCTCAAAAGAACTCCAACCTTCCCTTCCACTCTCCTCTTCTACTCTCTTCTCTTCACTACAAAAGCTCCTTCTCGGGAAACTGAGATTTGTGTGGTTTTCTGAAGTGTTTGTGTGAAGAGAAGGGGAGCTGGAGGTGGCCTTTTATAGGCTGAGCAGGGGACAGGGCGGGCGCCCTTGGTAGGTGGGCGGGCGCCCACTCCTGGTGTCCATCCTGGGTGTGCCTCCTCCACTTGCTTCCTTGCTTTGATCTCACGCAGAATAATATTGTGTTGGTAGTGGTTGGACGGTGGAAAGATGTCAAGTGAGTGGAAACATATTGGTGGATGAAATTATGTGATGGGATGTATGTGAGATGAAGTGTATGACATGTGGGACCCAAGGAGTGTGGGTCATGCTTCTAGAAGGTTAATATAAATAAATATAATGTAGAAAAAATCTATGAGAATTGAAACTTAATTAAAATGTTAATAGGAAATATTTTTGTGCCTCCACAATAATTAATAAATATGGGTTGTTACACACCACGAATATTATTTATATGGGGTTTTTTTGATTATTATAATTATGCTATGAATATATATGACTAATGCAAGAATTAATTATGCAAGAGTTTAAATATGAGAAAATTAATAATGCGGGTAAATACCGATTTACCTCCCGGTGAGGGTTTGGGATTTTTAGGTCCCCCAAGCTGGACCTCCAAATCTTTTAATCTTCTGAGTTACCTTCCTCCGGAGATGGTGGCTCCAGTGGTTCTTCATGAACTTCTTTCACTGCAGAGTCTCTCTCTGGTCTGGGTTTGAATGTGAAGTGTTCTTCTTGACCGTTTATGTTGAACTTGATTTCTCCCTTCCCGACATCAATGTGGGCATCGGCAGTGCTCAGAAATGGCCTTCCAAGGATGATGGACACTTTCGAGTCAGGACTCATGTCCAGTACTACAAAGTCTACTGGCACCAGGAAATCTCTGATCTTGACTGGAATGTTCTCGGCGATGCCCAGCGGGTGTCGAACCGATTGATCCGCTAGTTGCAAGCACATTGATGTTGGTTCTAAGGTTGCATGCTCAAGCTTTTTGTAGACTGATGCTGGCATCACACTGACACTTACTCCTAGATCACAAAGTGCATTGTTGAAGTGTTGGTTTCCGATCGAGCAATCAATAGTGGGGCATCCGGGGTCTTTCTTCTTCTTTGGTGGTTTATTGAGGATGGCCGCACTACATTCTTCTGTCAGCTTGATAACCTCAGTGGTGGGCAGTGGTCTCTTCTTGTTAAGAATATCTCTGATGTACTTTGCATATGTAGGTACCTGTATGGCATCGAGCAGAGGTATGTTGACATATAATTTCTGAATGACCTCTACAAACTTACCAAACTGCTCATTCGACTGCAGTCCTCTGTTTCTTCTGGGAAATGGCAAATAGTTGGTGTCGTAAAAATCTTTCCTCATTTCTCCAGTTCTTGGTGGTTGTAGCAGATCTTCTGCTTCAACTGGGCTTTCTTCTTCTATCACTGCTGGTTGCACTGGTGCTGATGTTCTTTGTTTCTCTTTTGGGTATGGTGGATCTCTGGTAGCTTTGCCTCCTCTAGTAGTTATATTCTTTACCTGCTCAATGTTAGTAGCAACAGGTAGTGCAGCAGCTAATTTTATTAATTTAAGCTCTACCCTTTTATTAAGAGTGTTTTGCTCATCAAAGGTAGTTAGTAGAAAATCCATTTTATTATGTATATCTTTTAGAGATGATTCATTTGTATCTAGCCTTTGTTTAACTTCATCATTAATTTTGGTTTGTTGAGCAATTATCTCTTTTAATGAAAGTTGCTTGAAAGTATTACCTGAATTTCATACCTTTGCTATTGGGTTGACTTGAAGTTGGTTGATATTTGTATGCTGTCTCAATGGCCCTTTGATCTTCTTTGAACTTGGCCCTCTGGTCAATCCAATGGAGCAAATTTTCCAACTTACTTGATAACGCATTTACTTCTTCTGGTATTTCTTCAGTTTGATGACATTGTTGAGCTTTATCTTGGAACCAGCTTTGGTTTTCTGCTATCTTATCCAAAAGTATCTCTGCTTTTCCAGTTGTAAGCTCCAAGAATGATCCTTTAGCAGATGCATCTAGGCACTCACGAGCCTTCTGGGTTAATCCATGGTAGAAGGTCTACATAAGTAACCATGTGGCCATTCCATGGTGAGGACAGTCTGATATGTATCCTTGAAAACGCTCCCATGCTTCTGAAATGGCTTCTGTCTTCTGCTGTTGGAAACTGACAATATTTCCTCTTAAGGCAGTTGTTTTGCCTATAGGGAAAAACTTTGATAGAAAAGCATCTGACAAATTCGTCCAGTTGTTGATGTTATCTTGATGAGTGTAGAACCACTTCCTCGCTTTTCCTTCTAGTGAGAATGGAAAAAGGCGAAGTAGTATGACGTCTTTGTCAACTCCGTTGATGTGGATTGTGCTTCCAATCTCTAAGAAATTCTGCAAGTGTGCACTGGCATCTTCATGTGCCTTTCCACTGAATTGTGTAGCTTGTACCAAATTGATGAGGCTTGACTTGAGCTCAAACTCGGGTATTCCTTCTTCTACTATAAATCTTGGACCGGTTGGAATGTTGTCAAGACTTGGAGCAGAGAATTCTTGCAAGGTCTTTTGTGCCACAGCTTCAGCAATTGGTAGCTAGCTTCTTCTTCTCTAGATTGCTTTGGTTCTGATGATGAAGAGTTGAATGTACCCAAAGTCAATCCTGTTATACCCTGTATAAAAATATAAACATAGAAAAACAACAGGGTGAACCTGCCAAAGCAGCGGTGCCTTGTTATGATTTCTCACTTAGTAGCTGTTTTTATGCAATTATTTCTCTATAGTCTAGTCTAATATTTTATGTGAATAACCTTGATTGATTTTCTGGCTTCCCTTACCGTTCCTATTTATGACTTATTCCTGAGACTCGTATAAATCCTATAGTTCCTATAAGTCCCCGGCAACGGCGCCAGAAATGCTTGTTGACACTAGCTAACACCACTTAGATACTAGGTTGTCATCCCTAGCATGGCGCCAGAGTGTACAAAGGTATTTATAAATGTAAAGGCTCTCTAGAAAATAATCTATTCTATCCGCAAGCGCACAGATAAAACACCTCATTGTAGCATTTCACCAGGATAAGTATTCCAGGTATCGTTATTTATAATTTTGCTCTAGGGATCTCAAGAAGATGGAATTAAAATAAAAGGGGGCAAAATCTATCAAGGCATAGACTAGAGATAAACTTGCAAGAACATGATTACTAATGAGAAACTCGTCACACAGTCACTTACTTTAGCAGGGGGTAAACCATAAAGATAATGATAACGAATTATAAGTTCATGGGTAGATAACACAGCGATTAGAAAATAGACTACTCCTCATATATGTAGGTGATGTCGGATTAGCTAGAGAATGGATTCTAAGTTATCTACTAACTACTAAGTCATAATCTACTCTAGTTATCTACAAGATCATATATAGCATAAAAGACTCTTCATTCATGTATAAGGAACATTGATAAAGTAAATCAGAGCATCGCATGACTTACTCCACAATACCGGTTCTGCCTGTCCTATCAACGGAGGGTGGACTATATAAGAATCAACGAAGCTGTCACTATCGCGAACTACCACACGACTCGGCCAATAGGATACATTTGCAGATAAATAACATCTAAGCACCACGCTCACATGTGATCTATCACCTAACTCTCTCGCGTCAAGAGCTAAGCGCTTTGCAAACTTATACATAAACTCATTATCAATTAGAACTATATCAAATATAGAACTAGAGCAAACTAAGAACATAATAATTAGATACATAATGCAATTAGAACAATAGAATTAGAGAAAGATATGAATAATACCAATCTTTATTACCGAAGATCTGAATCCAGAGCGTAGTGCTCTACTTCTCTAATTGCTATCTAATCAACCTCTAAACTTGAAAGATTAGGGAGTAGCTAATTCTAATTCTCTGTGGGAGAGAAGCTCTAAACCCTAACTTTGATGGCTACCTCTGAATAATGATTTCTCCTCCTCTCCTCCAGGGGCTAGGGGGTCTGGTTTTATAGTCCCTTCAAGTGAACGTGAGCCATTGGATCAAACCGACATAGATTGTATGGTTTAGATTGATCCTTTAGGTCGGTGGAGCGTAGTCCCGAGAGAGAGTCCTGTTTGGCTTCCTGGCCAGGGCGGGCGCCCAAGGGGGGTGGGCGGGCGCCCAGCCCCCGAGCCCGAATCGCGTCCCGTTCGTTCCCGTGGCTTCTGGACCCTTCTAGATTGAGGAAAATTGCGCGGCACGTAATTATCTCGTTGTAATCATGACATGTGGGCCTTCTCTCCATATTTTCTGATAAACCCCTGCAGAAATAGATAAACACCAAAGCTCGTGGAATTCTGTCAGATAAAACCCTAATTCTAGATGTTTGTTTCATATTGATCCTTTTTCATGTTTATTTGATTATTAATTTTAGTACTTAAGGACCGTCAACAATTTCCTCATTAGTAATCATATTTGACAACTCCATCTCTAAGCCTACTCCTAGCTCCTTCCTAAGCTAAAATATAAATACGATACCTAGAATACTCCCAGTGAAGTGCTGCAATGGTATTTGATCTGTGCGCTTGCAGATTACCTTCTATAGTATATATCATTATTTCAAGAGTTCTATTATCCAATACCACCTCCATGTGCTTTTAGCGTTGCTGCTAGGATGACAACCTAGTATCTAAGGTGACGTTAAAAGTACCAACAGTGGGAAGCATGTCCAAGTCAGTGAGGAGCCAACCGACTTAGAACCCCACAAGGAGGGGATCGGCTGACCCTCTCATTGAGAGGTGGGTCTAGCCAGAGCTTCTAGAAGGTCTCCACATCTATCATGTGAAGTGCCTCCGACATTTGGTAACATCTTGTCATGTTGCTTGCTTCCATGTGGGTCCATGGATCCATGTGAAACAATCTTTCACCACTGAATGGAAATATACTTTGATCTGAAGGTGGAAATGGACTCCAAAGATCATCACATGGATCATGCTCGAAGCTCAGCTCAAGGTGGGCCCATAGTGAGGTCGCCCGACCCCCTATGTGGGACCTCCCAAGCTGAGTTTTGTGCTATTTATCATAAGAAGCTTAAGAGTACAAGTGGAACCAGTTATTGATAAAATATGTTCATGTTATGCTATTCTTCCTTGAAACTGAGGCATGTTGATGGTGTTTTGAGTGTGGATTTCTATGGTATATCCACCATCAACACCCATTAACAAGCAATCGTCTACTGCCAAAAGTATAGTTAGTCGAAAATGAAAAAACCTATATTTGCTGAGTCAGAATATGTTGGACCAAGAACACCAAAAAGTTCAAACCAAATGAATGGTCAAACATAATGAATATTTTCAATGACAACAACCATCCTCCATGACATGCGAATAACTAGTGTTGACTATTGACCACTTTACTAGCTTGAATCAATTTTTTGCTTATTCAACCACCACTATAATTAATGCTCCTGTGGTGCTATAGTTGAATACATAAGTCTATTATGGACAACTGCCTATTATTATTAGTCAACCATATTCTATACAATTAATATAGGATGGACACATGTACTCTCTAAGTTGACATGTGTAGACACATGTTCCTCTCGATAGGACACCTGTAATGTGCATGTGGAGGAACACATGACATCTGGAATGCGAAGCCATCAATTCAATTTTCCAAGACAAATTCTCTAACATGGTATATGTCACTAGTTTTGTGGATGGTTTCTTTTAGATCATGGCAAATGGCATAGAGTCATATCATGCACATCACTTAAGCTCCATCTGTCATTCTTTTGCAAGACTAGGTAGCAATTAATGTGCCAGTCAACATAGGAAACAGTGTTAGCTGTACTCACTCCCCCTATTTTCCTCATCTTTGTCTGGCAGTCATGATTTAACTTTTCCTCTACTTCTTGGAATCAATAAATAGCAACCATCGGCCAAACCACTATATAAGCAATGCAAGGCTTGTTCTCATATCTTCGCACCAGACTATGTTCAAGCAATGTGAGTTCAACTTAAACCATCTCAAGTTTCTGTTGTTGTAGTGTATTTGTGACTACATCTTAGATAATTTCAAGTTTATTTTGTCACATGTATTTGTTCTATAGTCTTCTCATGGTTGATGTTGCATTTTTTAGGAGGATGGGACAAGGTGATGCTTTGATGCTATAACACACCTCAATTTTAAGTTTGAAGGTAACAACCACATGGTTATTTTACTATAGTTTCATTATGTGATTCTTTAATGTATGAATTTACCTACTTGTGTTGGTCTATCATTTTAGCATTCATTACCTAAGGAAGTGCTTAGGTATCACCTCATCCTATATGTGGTAGTTGTCCACTGAGGAGTTTGTTCTATGAATTTTTATGGTGATGTGCCCCTCTTTGTTTATATTTCCTTTGACATGATTGAGAATATATATTTATACTAATATTAGAAATCATGGTGAAAACACCAAATGAATGGCATCCTAAAAGTTCATTCAGGCTATTTCTATGACCATTGTTATTGGGGACCTATTGTTCTTCATGCGCTTGTAATTAAGGTATTGTTTAGCCAACTTATTCAACCAACCAATTCTGACCATCTATTTTTGATCCAACGGAGCATAGGCCACCATCTTCCATCAACCTACGCTTTTACTCTTTCTCTTTTAGCCAATGCCAGCTCTCCTGCCCCTGCCTCCCACCCTCCTCTAGCCATCCCTGGGGACTTCCTCGCTACCAGAGCCACCCCCACCAGTTGTGCTAACCACTTCATTTTGATTCTTTCCCACACGTTTTGTACATTCGCTATCGCCAACACAGCCTACTAACTGCTATCCTCCGCCACCTATGGTTAGTGGCACCATGCCTCACTACTCCGCCCACCCACCATCTCCTCCTCTATCGGCCTGCCAGCCTCAACAACCTGAACCATAACTTGTAGACAACAATGGCACTATTCTTCGACACCTAACCTTTAGGTATGCTCAGATTGTTAACTTTCTAGAGTTTTTAGGCTACAGGGGACACTGTTGTGGTGTCCCTATAGACATCCTCACCAATGATTTTTCTTGACAAAATAAAACGAAAGATCACACCTGTGAATGCATGCGCAAAAATATGGTTCTATATTAAAAACAAATTAAAGCACACCTTTGGAAGGTGTTCATATAGTATCACCAACACTAAAAATAGAAAAACTTACACCAAACTCTATCATCTGTATTAAAAAAGACTTTTTTCTATTTCTTAAAGGTTGTAACTATTCCTTAATGTGTGTTTGGTTTGTTGGGTGAATCCATTTAGAACCATCCAATCTACAAAAGGAACCTAGATGTGATGTTTGGTTTATAGCACAAGTTCAACCTGTTTATAGCACCAGTAGGTAGATGACCATTTTGAAAAATGGGTCCATTTCGAGAAAAATAATGTACAAATCCATTCTACCTGCATGCGGGAGCAACACCCCCGACCATTGTAGATGAACTCAATCCTTGAACCAAACACATAGGCCAGTCATCGTCAACTTCGAGTTCATGGGTGCCAATGCACTTATTGCCTTAGCGCATATGCTGACGGCGTCAACTTTGAAGTCATTAGAGTACCAGGCTCTCCTTTATTTATCTTTGTCTAGGCTGTGTATGTTTATGCAGAGGTCAAAAGTGGGTTCAAGATTATTATATCAACTCAACATAATGATTGTGAATTAATAAAAAAATCAACTTTAAAGGAGTCTCCTTGCATGAACCCACAGAAAACTAAACATCCTACCAAAATGCTGATTGCATTGGGTTCCATTTGAAATTATGTAACTTTGGAGGAATTTGTATTATCTTAACAAAACCATAATAATTAGGTAAATTTTCATCTCCAAGAATGGAGTGTTATCAAGGAGACCTTTAGTTGTTGTTGTTGTTGTTGTTGTTGTTGTTGTTGTTGTTGTTGTTGTTATTATTATTGTTGTTGTTATTGTTATTATTGTTGTTGTTATTGTTATTATTATTATTATTATTATTATTATTATTATTATTATTATTATTATTATTATTATTATTATTATTATTATTATTATTATTATTATTCCTATACCTCCATCCTAAAAACTTGTCATTCTAGAAAATCAAACAGATTAGTGTGGAACTCAAATTACCATATTATCCTTATTTATTAGACATCTTCTATATAAAGATCACTGGTCACATGGGTAATTGCCTTAGTTATTTGTGCATGCAGCTATAATTAAGGATTTGCATGCATATGTGGGATCGGTTAAATAGAGAAAAGATATATACAACTTGAGTTACGTGGGCCTCCCAGGCTGCCCAAAGGCTACAACTGAAAATTTTTATAGGACAAAATTTGAATCCTAGAATGAAAAACTGTTTGGGATGGATGGAGTATAGAAGAAATGTTGTCATACTCCATTATTGAAAATATATACATACTGACCTTCACCAATAAAAAACTCCATGATTGAAAATTTGTGGTATATTGGGAATCAATAGTGTTTTCAACAATATATTTCATGAAGATTTTCTTGCAGGAAGCACAACATATATTTTAAAACCAACTAAAACGTTAAGGACAAATCAAAGCATAAATAACTAGCTATCTCCCTCGTTTCACCTCTCTTGGCTCTTCACACCACCCTCTAGCTCATTCAATGGCATTGAATATGCAAAGCAAAGACAATCTTGTGATCCATTGAATGGGGGCCATCAAGTAACCATCATATATATATCTCCTGCAGCAGGGCTTCCATGTTGGCATAATATGGGGGTTGTTGCGCCAATTAGATCGGTCCATGACCAGGGTTATTGCACTGGCACGTAGGTTGGATCACTCAATCAGCGTGATCCACACTTGTTATAGCATGCACGATTAAAAACTCTCTATTATTCACACAAAAAACACTCTCTATTAGTCCCTCGGTTTAAAAAATTATATAGTACATTTAGGCCTTGTTTAGATGCACCCAAAAACCCAAAACTTTACAAGATTCCCCATCACATCGAATCTTACGGCATATGCATGGAGTATTAAATATAGATAAAAATAAAATCTAATTACACAGTTTGTCTGTAAATCACGAGACGAATCTTTTAAGCCTAATTACTCTATAATTGAATAATGTTTGTCAAATAAAAAACAAAAGTGCTACAGTGTCAAAATCCAAAAAGTTTTTGCATCTAAACAAGCCCTTAGCTTTCTACTGTTTTCAATGCATATTTTTAATCACTAATTTCTTCAAAATTATGAATTTTGGTAAGTTTTTTAATATGAATATACACACATAACTTATGTGTTTCTAAATTAAATAATGTACTACTAATTTTGTAGTTTCTAATAGTTGTACACACAACAACAATAACAACAACTGCATCATTAAATTAAATTAATATTTATTTCCTCAGTTGAGTATTTAGCGTAAGCACTACGCTAGCTCAGTCCAAGATGAGCTCTGGCCAGCCCCTACCCAGTCCTTGTCCAACACGATCCTAATCGGAGCCCATACAGGGCCCAACTTCAACTTTGCCTGAACCCAAGCAGATTCAAAAAATCTAAACTGGGGGTAGTTAAATTGATATCACTTGGTAAATACATTATGTGTTTGTTAGTGAGATGACAACTCTTCAAGCAACCTAAAACTTATTTAGGTGTACAAAAAGAATCCGTATAGAAATTAATTTGTTTCATTGATATGCGATGAATAGATCACACATACATAAAAATGTATATGAGAGTGTATTTTTAAGCTTTTGTGTCATGTAATAATTTTGCATTGATATGATGTCTCACTTGTGGGGATAAAGCTGGATATTCTTCCATTATCTAAAAAAATGTTTTACATATTCTTAACATATACAGGCATAATAGAATTTTGCTGACACTTTTAAGTAATACACCCAGTAAAATAAGATCAAACAGACATAGAGTCAACAAAAGGAAAATATCAAGCAAAACAAAGATACACAGAAGGTCTGCAAAAGTAGCTAGAATGAGGTTTAAGTGAGAATAAAGCAACTAGATATCAAAGAATAAAGTGATAGGGATATGCAAGGCCGGTGGGAGAAAAACAAAAGGCCAAGCAAAAATACCCATAGTTGCATTACATACGAGAGCTGAGCCTATCGAGGCTAGGAATGAACCAACCATGCATGAACAAGGGAGGGGGAAGGAAACAAATTTTACTTTTTTAAAAAAAAATAAAAAATAAAAATTTAGAGAAAGCTAAGGATGCGCCTTTAATCTTTTCCCCTTGTTGGGAGAGAGATATTCCTGGATGATCCAGCCTTATATTGTTCTAAAGATGTCATGGAGGAAAGAATGGACATTCCTTGTGATCTATGGGGACATTCAGTTGATAGAAAGAAAAAGTAGGGTGTCTTGTTGTATGTACCCTAAAGATCATTCTGTGTGCACTTTGCATGCTTAGGCAGCACTTTATAATATTCACCACCAAAAGAAGTGATTAGGACCTTTCTCCCTCCCACATGGAAAAGTGGGAATCTAATTCCCCATGCAAGAGGTGATAATAATATATAACCCCAGCTGATTCCATCATGTGACCTAAGTGCAACTTGGCTGCTGTTAAAGAAAGACTTGGCAATTTTCACTTTTCTTTCTAGGCAGGCAGGAGAATGTTTGTGCAGTCAAGGACAAGAGCACTCACTCATCCATCCACTAGTAACTACTCCTAGTAGGCATAGACGACATAGCCCACAACCCCAGCCAGCAACATTTCATTCAGGCAACAGGCAGGCAGAGAGCTGAGGTAAAAGTTGCAGGATCCAAAGCTTTGGGGTTTAAGTGGGCCTAAGGACGGCAGCAATGCATATACCTTTGCACACCCCAAGGTGATGGAGTAGGTGCTAACTCAAATCATGCCGCTGCCCAATAATGAGAATCTTTGAGATATATGACATCTTGTACTCATCTATGAGCATGCTCCATGTCTGTTGTCTGAACTGAACTATTTTTTAAGAAATAGGAGTGTAGGATTTGTCTTGATTGGGGTATAATCATATATATAATTAGTCGTCTAACCAGTGGCTCTGACCAAAACAGAAAGTGTCAATCTAACCATGTCCCCTAATCTGCATTTTGTTGATTGCTAGCGCCACTACTTTATGCTACATGCCGTTTTGACCCCTAGCCTTGGGGACTGGAAACTGCAATCCTCCTGCTGTGTGTTGCACATTTCAAGGAGGCACAAGGGGATTTGATTGGTTAGTACTGGTGTGGTCATTGTGTGTTTTTCTTTGAAGGAAGTGGTGTGGTCATTGTGGGGTACCATATTAGGACATGGGAGCATGGTCAACTCTTAGGGCACAATGATACGCTTCTGTGTGATACAGACAAACCCACTATACATGCCCTGCTACAGTTTTATAGCTGACATTATCTGAAGAAACAGTCTGATAGCTGAGACATGCATGCTGCTAACAATATATTGCTGCCTTAAACACCTTTTTCAACTATACTACAGACATCATCTGGGTGCAAGCTGGGACTAATTGTTTGGTGATTGCACTAACATTTGGTAGGGTATGGAGACACAGATATTCCTCAAACTAATTGCTTCATATTCTTCAGACCAACAAAGATTAGTTTATCTTTGTATGAGTGCCAACAAAGATTAGTTTATCTTTGTGTGAGTACGTGTGTCGTTGTTTGTGCTAGTTTGTCATGTTTCCGTCCTGTTAACGTCAGAAGCAATGGAAAGGTATGGGCAATCGTCGGGAGGCACTGCCATATGGTTTTGTGACCCAAACTATTTTTAATAAAAGTATATTGGTGATTTGTGAATGCAACAATCTGCAGGTAATCTTGCATGAATGAAGAATGCCTTTTGGTTTAAACTTAGAAGCATTACTTATTATTTTCCTTTTCTTTTTTTTTGTAAAAGAGCTTTTTTTAATGAACCGTGCTTTAGCATTTTTTTGTGAAAAGGGCTTGATTTTCTATATTACTGTGCAATATTTTGTCTAAACCACTGCAATGCTATTGTATATATAGATTAAAATAAAAAATAATACAATTCACGTAGTCATGGCTTTGTGATGTGGCTCCAACAGTGGTATTGATATTGTCCCTCTATTACGCATGAGAAATAAATACCGAGAGCACAGGGGTTGTGTGAAATACTGAAATGCCGTCATTAACTGAAAGCTTAACTGCATTTTTCCCATTCAGCGAGAGAGAGAGAGAAGAGGGTAAAAACACTACTGTCATTCTATTGGTTCTTGGAGTATACAAATATGGGGAAAAAAAATCGGTGCCTGGTGCTTATCATCTCCCCCCCCCCCCCCCCCCCTCCTCTGACAGGCCACTGAGCCTCCTCCCTCATCCACACCCCCGGCCCTCTGTCTGATCCATCTTCTCTCTGAAGTAAGCTTGAATATCTGACAGTGCAAGCAAAGCAAAGCAAGCACCAAAGGCTAATATTTCTCTTGATATAATTCCTACTAGAAACAGAAGTACAGAACCAACCCTCTTCTTCCATAAGTGCGTCTCCTCCTCTTTCCTGTATCCGGCTCATCGCCCACATGACAGCAGCTGGGCGAGGCGAGGCCGCTAGTCACCTCACTGGCCGGCTGCAATGGTGGTGGAAGCTGCAAAGGCTGAGGGCCTTGCCCCCTCCCTGCTCCTTTGTCCTCTCCATTAGCCCTTGACGCAACAAGGTTGGTTGGCTTTTTGGTCTCTCTCTCTCTCCTCTACTGTTCAGACAGAGACCAGCCTGCTATCTAGAGTGGAAAAAACTTTTGTGGCGTCCAAGACTCATCAGACACAAGCAAAAACATTGCACTAGAGGCTAAACACAAAACATCTGCAGCAGCATGAGAGCTCCTCCTCCTCCTCTTCCATAGCTTCTTCTAGTCTTTGCTGTGCTGTGTCTCGTTCAAGGGGAGGAGAGAGAAGTGGTGTGTTGCTTGTAAGCCTAGGATTTAAGAGAGATAGAGAGAGAGAGAGAGAGAGAGAGAGAGAGAGGTCAAAGCAAGGCTGGTCCATAGCCCATACTCATATACATCTAGTGACCAGTAAGGGTAGAGAAGCAGTATATCAGTAACCAGTAAAATACTTGGAGCCAGTAGTAACCAGGAGATCAAAGTAACCCTGTTGCCTTTTGGTAAGAACAACCTCACTGTTCCTCTTTCCATCCTCCTTCCACTATAGCCACTGAGTGAGTAGCTTCTCCTTCGTTCCTTCCTCTCTTTTGCTTCCATCTTATGTAATGTAAAGTAATGTAATCTTTGTGTGCATTGCATGGGGAAGAGCCCAAGAAAGTAGTAGGAGAAGAAGAAGCTGGCAACATAGATAGATATGTAGCATAGGACATGGCAGCAAGCACAGATAACAATATGCATTATTCTATGGCCTCATAATTTAGCAGCGTGATTATGCTTACCACCTCCATCCTGGGGTTTGCAATTGCAAGTTGTTGTTGTTGTTGTTGTAGTATCTTGTTGATAAGGTCCCAAGATCCCCACCAAGCACCACTCTTTTTGTTCACTCCCTCTCTCTCCTTTAGTGCCTTCTGTCTGTGTTGAGAGTCCCAAGAAGCACTGAGAATTTTGTTGCATCTACTACCCTCCCTTGAGAGTGAGGGGAAGGAGCTCTGGGCGCCATTGGCCTTTTTCTTGCTTGCTCTCTAGCTCATCATGGTTTCCATTGTGCCGCTGCAGAGAAGGCCAGAAGCATCAGCAGCAACAGCAAGAAGCATCTTCTCTCTGGAGCCGCGGAGCCGCCGAGAAGAGGACGACGGATCAGGAGGACCAGGAGGAGGCATGGATCTTTCTGGCACGCAGGGCGAGCTCGCGATCCCAATGCACGCCAACGTCGCGTCGCCCTACGGAGGCGGCGGCGGAGGCGGCCATGTCCTGCAGCAGCTGCACGGCCGTGGTGACCACGGCAGCAACAACAATGGCCAGCAGTCTCCGGTGTCGGCGGCGGCGCTGACGCCGTCCCCGCCTGTTGCCGCGGTGGAGGAGACGGAGAGCTCCGGGAAGAAGCGCGGGCCGGTGGCCGGCGCCAGCTCCGCGGTGAAGTACCGGGAGTGCCTCAAGAACCACGCGGCGGCCATCGGCGGGAACGCCACCGACGGGTGCGGCGAGTTCATGCCCAGCGGCGAGGAGGGCTCGCTGGAGGCGCTCAAGTGCTCCGCCTGCGGCTGCCACCGCAATTTCCACCGCAAGGAGGTGGACGACGACGACGACGACGTGTACGCCGCCGCCGACGGCTTCAGCGGCCTGGGCCTGGGCCACGGGCACCGCGCCGCCCGCCGTCTCCTGGCGCCCGCCATGGCGCACCCGCACCACAAGACCGGCGGCGGCGGCGGGCTCCTGATCTCCGGTGCCGACCCCTACGGCGCCTACGCGGCGTCGCGCGCGCTCCCTCCGGCGCTTCCGCCGCCGCCGGGGCACGGGCACGCCCACCACCACCAGTACGTGATGCCGCTGAACATGATGCACACCTCGGAGTCCGACGAGATGGAGGGCGGCGGAGGCGGCGCGGTCGCAGGCTGCGTCGACGCGGCGCGCGGCGGCGGCAGCGGCGGGTCGTCGTCGTCCAGGAAGCGGTTCCGCACCAAGTTCACCCCGGAGCAGAAGGCGCGCATGCTGGAGTTCGCGGAGCGCGTGGGGTGGCGCCTCCAGCGGCTGGACGACGGCATGGTGCAGGCCTTCTGCCAGGAGATCGGCGTGAAGCGGCGCGTGCTCAAGGTGTGGATGCACAACAACAAGCACAACCTCGCCACCAAGCGCCTGGAGGCCTCGCCGGCGGCCGCGCAGGAGCAGCAGGCGATGGCGCCGGGCATGGCGTCGCCGCCGCCGCCGCCACCACCGCAGCACCACATGCCTCTTCACATGCCCGCTGCAGTCATGCCGCCGCCGCCGCCGCCGCTGCCAACGCAGACCGGGCCGTCCTGCCACCGCGGCGGTCCCGGCTCCCCGCTGCCGCTCAAGCTCGAGTGACCACCGACAACCTGACAAAGAAGAAGAAGAAGAAGAGGGTGGCCACCATTGATCCGTCCTGGTAAGTGGGTAACCTAGCTAGCTAGCAGACCAACCGACCAGCCGACCGCATCGATGGCCATTTCACTGTTCCATTAATCCATTCCGTCCCAAAGATCGTCGTCGAAGCAGGGAGAGAAGTGCGTGGTGATGAACTTTTCTTGATTGAAACAACAAAACGAACAAGTCGAGGTTATTATCGTCATTTTTTTTCCTCTCCTGGTGTTTTTGTTGGTTTGTCACAATGTAGGGGAGCAAGCAAGCAAGCATGCATGATAGTATAGTAGTAGCTGATCGATTTCAACTGGACTGGGCTCCTGGATTTCCTTCCAATTTTTCTTTTTTCTGATCTGATGGTGGCTATTTATGTTACTATTTATTATTCATTTTCATGGCTGCTGCTAGTAGAATCGAGCTCTGACTTTGAATCCTTTTATTTTTTTTTTTTTAAAAAGAAATTGTTTGATGTGAGGAAGAAGAATTGAGGTGTCGTTATGGATAACATCTTTTCGTTGAGTTCTGTGCCGGGGTTTTGGAATGGTGTGCGTGCATGATGGCATGACGGCAGGGCGAGTAGAGCCGGTTGTGATTGAGATGCAGCAGCCAGCAGCCAGGAAGCAGGGGTGCATGTGCTGTGGCTTTCAGGGTCACTGTTTGCTCTTGGCTCTGATCCATGCTGGTCATCACTGCGTCCATATGATCCATGCTTAATCCATCTGCATCTGCTGTCGGCGCTATTAAGATGTCCTGTTTCATCCCATATGACTTAAGGCCTGTTTAGATTGGGAACGAAAATTTTTTTGGTGTCACATCGGATGTGTCGAAAGGATGTCGGAAGTAGTTTTTAGAAACTAATAAAAAAACAAATTACATAGCTCGTCAGGAAACTGCAAGACAAATTTATTAAGCATAATTAATCTGTCATTAGCATATGTGGGTACTGTAGCACTTAAGGCTAATCATGGAGTAACTAGGCTTAAAAGATTCGTCTCGCGATTCTTAACTAAACTGTGTAATTAGTTTATTTTTTTATCTACATTTAATGTTCCATGCATGTGTCCAAAGATTCGATGGGATGGATGAAAAAATTTGGGTAGGAAACTAAACAGGGCCTTAGTGTATAAGCTTTCCTGCGTGTTAGATCCCATGGTTTAACATTTAGATTACTTTAGTTGTGTATGTTCTAACAAATCAATTACTTTAGCTCTGTATGTTCTAACAAATCAATGACTTTTTCTATAAGGTTTGTCAAAATTTAAATAACACTTTAGACTATCTGTTTGGAGTCTTAAAAACTTAAGTGATCTACGGTACTTTGAACTCTACTCTCGTTTTCTTTAATAAATTTGCAGTAGGATCCACTGGCTCCTCCTGATTCCTCCAAAAAAAAAATCTAAGACTAATCGTTACTCTATACTCCCTCCATACCCAAAAAAGTAGACGTTTTGGACTCCCACTCCATTTTTATAAAGCCTGACGTTTTACTGTAGCAAAAGATAATTTGGACGTGTTTAGCCCTCCTGCAGCAGACTCGACGCCCATCAGGCCTCCCTTCCGCTGCAGAAATCGAAGCGCCAACGCACATCAGGCCTCCCTTCTGCTGCCGAAATCGAAGCGCCAGATAAAAAAAGGGGCGCCCGCAAGGCTTCGAACTGCAAACCACCCGCTCACACCCCCACACACTAGCCATCTGAACTACAAAGCTTTGTTGAAACTAATGCACCCGCAAACCTATTTAATAAGGGCAAAGGAGGAAAAATACCCTCTAATTAATCACTTCTTGGTTACCACAATCATGTCCTAAACGTCAAGAATTTCAGGTATGGAGGGAGTACTATTTAAACTGTTTGGATCCCCTATGACTAATTGTTAGTGTACCAGTAGTTGCTAGCCAAGCCTGATGATTATTACTTCCATACAATTTGGGTATATGAGCTAGTAGATTTTCAATATAGATTTTCAGTACAAAATTACCAATAGTGCTACATCAGCTTTATAAGTGAATGAAATAGTCCATCACAGTCCACAGTCCAGTTTCATGACACTTCGTAGACTAGCCACATCGTTTAATCGTTGTGTTACATAGTGCTATGACGATCAAATTAATGTGACTTATGAAATATATAACCTTGCAATATGCATAAATTATCCTAACTTATCTTGCGCAGAAGATCCTTGAGAGTGTGTGAGAATGAAACAAATTGATCTCGATGGAGGTTTCGTTGCATTTAAGCGTTGCTTGCGCTTATGTTAACTATAACATCAACGCAAATGTAATCTCCCGCCTTTGGAATGGGAAGGAAATAGTCGATTGCGTGTTTTGTTTATTTGTTCCGGTTATGGTAACAGGACGAGCGGGAGCGGGATGGTTTGCCGACAAATTTGAACGTAATCCATGTACTCAAGCGTTGCTACCCGATACTGTTGGTGATGGGAAAAAAAAAACAGATAGCGTCGTCAACCTTTCATACAGTGATCGGTTCATATCCATAAATCATTGAACCAAACACCACCTTAACTGTGTTTTAAAATATGATGGATGGGTTTCATTCTTATGAAACCTTATTTTCTCCTTTTTATTTATTTACAAAGAAGACCATATCCACTAAACAATTCTGTTGATCTATCATAGCTTAAATGAGAATTAAACCTCATTGAAACCGCGACTGAAAAAGAGGCAGGTGTGCAAAACCTAATTTATCTCTTTGGTTTTTTTTTTGTGGGGGGTTGGGGGGGGGGGGGGGGGCGGTTGTAGGGGGAGGAGGATTGGGGGGAAGGGCGGCTCAAAATGGAGATGCAAGCATGTCGTGCAACTGGACACGCATTGGGTTTGTCCGCGTGCCCCCAGTGCAATGCCAAATTAATATTGCAACGCAATCAAAGGGCTGTTTAGTAGAAGTAGGTGAAAAGAATTTACAAAGTACTATTGTACTACTTTCATTTATATTTAATAATTATTATCCAATTACGTACTAATTAGTCTCAAAAGATTCGAAACTATATAATTAATTATTTTTTATTTATATTTAATACTGTATATATACGTTGTAAGATTTAGGCCTTGTTTAGTTAAAAAATTTTTGGGAAATTAACACTGTAGTATTTTCGTTTGTATTTGACAAATATTGTCCAATCATGGACTAACTAGGCTTAAAAGATTCGTCTCGTCAATTTCGACCAAACTGTACAATTAATTTTTATTTTTATCTATATTTAATACTCTATGCATGCGTATAAAGATTCGATGTGACATGGAATCTGAAAAATTTTGCAAAATTTTTCAGGAACTAAACAAGGCCTTAATATGATCATAAATCTTTTGCAAAATATTTTAGGGAAGACCCGAGGCAACCAATCCGATCATGCTGCATGGCATGTGTGGGTGTGCAGGGGGCAGGGGAGCATGTGACCACCGAATCCCGCAGCGCGGAGTCATAATTCTTGGTGGTTGGGGCGGCTGCTTCTGGGGCTTGTTTATTTCTAAAAATATTTTGCAAATTTTTTTATATTTTTCGTCAAATCGTATCTTAGGGCATATATATATATATATAGAACACTAAATAAAGATAAAATAAATGACTAATTATATAGTTTATCTGTAATTTGCTAGACAAATCTTTTAAGCCTAGTTAACCTATAATTGAATGATATTTATCAAATACAATCGAAAATGCTACTATTCATGATTTGCAAATTTTTTTGAAAATAAACAAGGGCCTTGTTTAGTTCACTCTGAAAACTAAAAAGTTTTCAAGATTACTCGTCACATCAAATCTTATGGCACATGCATAAAATATTAAATATAGACGAAAACAAAAACTAATTACACAGTTTAGCTGTAAATCACGAGACGAATCTTTTAATCCTAGTTAGTCTATAATTGGATAATATTTGTCATAAACAAACGAAAGTGCTACAGTACCGAAAACTTTTCACTTTTCAGAACTAAACAAGATCAAGGTCTAAATTTTTTTCTCCATCTTCCTCCTCCATGCAGCCGAATGCGTATGCTCCATTGCATGGCATGGCATGCCGTGCTGCGGCAGCACAGGAGTTCTTCAGGCCTTGTTTAGTTGTCAAAAAATTTTGCAAAATTTTTCAGATTTTCCGTCACATCGAATCTTTAGACGTATGCATGGAGTATTAAATATAGACGAAAATAAAAACTAATTACATGATGAGACGAATCTTTTAAGCCTAGTTAGTCTATAATTGGACAATACTTATCAAATATAAACGAATATGCTACGGTACCCATTTTGCAAAAATTTTTGCAACTAAAGGATTCTTGCCGATCGATCGGAGACGCGCAGGCGGAAGCTATAGTATACAGTATCGATGGATCAGCCAGGAAATCCCCATGCATCCTGCTTGATGTTACTGGACTACTTTGACTTAACAGACGCACAGTACGTACAACAGCTGCTGGCGCTACGTACAGTACTCCTACAGGTTTGTTTCAGCACTCAGCAGCGTTAACACATGTCCTGGTACCGCTTAATTAAATCAGAAGGCAGATGCATGGCGTTTAAGGCCTTGTTTATTTCTAAAAATTTTTGCAAAATAGGAATAGTAGCGTTTTCGTTTGTATTTGACAAATATTGTCCAATTATAGACTAACTAGGTTCAAAAGATTCATCTCGTCAATTCCGACCAAACTGTGCAATTAGTTTTTATTTTTATCTATATTTAATACTCCATGCATACGTCTAAAGATTCGATGTGACGGGAAATCTGAAAATTTTTGCAAAATTTTTGGGAACTAAACAAAGCCTAAATCTAAAAAAAAATTATCTAAAAAGACGCAAGAGGGCGTAGTAGTACACTACTACACTACTCCGTAGTGTAGAAGCACAGCCTACAGGCTACAGGCGATGGTGGCTACCTGTGGCCCGCGAGCGATGGTGGTGTGTGTAGTGTACTTTGGAGGAGAAGCGCCCGTCCCGTGCATTCTTCACTCCTTTGTCTGCATCTGCACCCAGGGTCGTGTCGTGTCTGTCGTCGTCCATCCTTGTCACCCGCCGGGCGTCGCTACTCGATCGCTACAAACAAACAGTGTACTACTAGCTTGCAATGTGTGTCGTGCTCGTGCCTGCCTGTACTACCTGTACCTGTACCTAGCACGAGGACACACGGAAGCACGCACACGGGGTTTCGTTTCCTTGATGCATGATTCCTTTCAGGCACTCTTTAATTTGCAACATCTCAAAAAAAAAAACTCGAAAAGAAATTACATAAGAATTCCACGTAAATCAGTTCAATTTTTTATAGAAAGACATAGAAACGGAAATAAACCTCGTCCTACCGAGAGCGCCTCCACCGTCCCCCCTGGTGCAATGAATTGTTGTGAATAACGGCGGATAAACGACGAAGAACACAAAATCAAAACACAACGAAGACACAAGATTTAACATGGAAAACTTTTATGATGCAAAGAGAAAAAAACCACATGCGGCAGCCACCTAAGTATTATCAAGAGTTGAGTTACAACGTTGTGCGACAGGCTCCCGCTTTACTCCGTCAGAAGTCGACATTTGTAATGTGCAACTGAATTTGGAACATATTCAACATAAATTTCACCGAAATTTTCTTACACTTGACAAGCAACTGACTGGAAATTAGTAGCAGTAGAAAGGTGACGGAACCTCCGAGCACAGAAACATTTTTGTTCCTATAAATAACAATATTTATAGCGCTGTAAAATTTTAATATTGTTATTTTATTTATAAGAACAAAAAAGTACGGAACAAAACTGCTGGCTGAGTTCAAACCTGCAGGGTGTTTGAATTTCGTCCTGGAAGGCCAATATCCTGTACGAGCGTTGGAATATATGCTTCCTGCCTACTACATCACCGAAGATTAATTAAAGACTTGTTGGTGCTACCCCCTACGCGCACGGTTGTTGTGATGCCTTCATTAGGTACGGCCATCAGGCCATGCGCCATTTCTAGTATCCCAACACATGCCTGTTATGATTGCTGTGGAGCCTTATTATTAGCTCCTTGGTGACACTAGTCAATGGGCCGGGTTCTGGCCTTCCAAGAGTGTTCCTGCCAAACATGCATGCAGCTAAGGTTTTCCACTAATTAACACTGCTGGGACACAGCCAAACAAAAAGTTTATAGCTAACATAGCTGCAGTGTCACATCGATCCCAACAATTATCTCATGCACGACGACGATGGATAGAGACAGGCATGGGATCTCTTTAATCATGGCACTGGCAACACACATGTGAAATGGTGAAATGTTGGTGGTGACAGAAATGAACGCACAACACCTACTGTAGCATGCATGTGAGTCAAAAGATAGTAAACGTTACTACACTTTTAAGTCCAGAGGCTTTTCGAGGTGTATGGCCTTGTTTAGTTCCCAAAAAATTTTGCAAAATTTTTCAGATTCCCCGTCACATCGAATCTTTAGACACATGCATGAAGTATTAAATATAGACAAAAATAAAAACTAATTGCACAGTTTGGTCGAAATTGACGAGATGAATCTTTTGAGCCTAGTTAGTCCATGATTAGACAATATTTGTCAAATACAAACGAAAAAGCTACAGTGTCAATTTTGCAAAATATTTTGGAACTAAACAAGGCCTAAAGGGGTATTATATTATATATAATATAAAAACTTTTTGAGGCTATATATATATATGGAAATTATATATATATATATATATATACTCTCGAATTGAAAGTTGAAACCAGATCCAACAAAAAAAAAGAAATGAAGCAAAACAACAAGGGTTAACGGCTCTGTTTAGTTTTCCACCCAAAATTTTTTCATCTATCCCATCGAATCTGTAGACACATGCATAAAACATTAAATGTACATAAAAAATAAACTAATTACACAGTTTTATTGAAAATCGCGAGACGAATGTTTTAAGCCTAGTTACTCCATGATTAGCCTTAAGTGCTGCAGTAATCCACATGTACTAATGATAGATTAATTATACTTAATAAATTTGTCTCACAGTTTCGTGACGAGCTATGTAATTTGTTTTTTTATTAGTTTTTAAAAACCCCTTCCGACATCCTTCCGACATATCCGAGGTGACATCTAAAAAATTTTCATCTCTAATCTAAACAGGGCAGAGAGGGCAGCAGAGGCAGTTGTGCCCCGAGTCATGGCCGCCTGTTTTGTTTGTGAGCGAGCAAGGCCTTGTTTAGTTCCTGAAACAAAAAGTTTGGTGATATTGTAGCACTTTCGTTTGTTTGTGGTAATTATTGTTCAATCATGGACTAACCAGACTTAAAAGATTCGTCTCGTCAATTTCGATCAAACTGTGCAATTAGTTTTTATTTTTATCTATATTTAATACTCCATGCATATGTCTAAAGATTTGATGTAACGGGAAATCTTAAAAATTTTTGGATTTAAACAAGGCCTAATGCAACTTCGATGTGATTGCCATCTCCCTATCACGGTGGTTTGCGCCTTTGCGATGTGCAGTGCAGAGGGCAGCGCTCCATCACTTGCTGCTGCTGCTGAGCCCTCTGCCGCCGCTGCCGGCCAGGCCATGGCCAGCCATGCATGTGTGTCAGCTCGCTGCATGCGCCTGTCATGCCGTGTGTGAGATGCACTGATGGTGGTTGCCGCCAAGGCAAGTCATCAGGCGGCAGCAGATCACGGAGTACTCCTCCCATGTTCTTGGCAGCAGCAGGCACAAGCACAACACGACGCGCCATCTCCTCAAATCCTCATGCGTGCTTTTCTTCTCTCTCTTGCTTTTGCGATGGAACACGACGCACAGCAGCTGAAGCCCATCCTTGCAAATAGTGAACACATAGGGGTACGAGTACTTGATTTTTTTCCTTTTATTTTTTTTATTATATAGAAATAAGGGTATTCATGACAGCATTTTTCCACTATGCTCTGCTACCAAACAAACCGTAAGCACAGCGATGTATGGTAGATGGAATTAGGCCTTATTTACTTTTAATTTTGTTTTGCAAAATAGGAATAGTAACACTTTCGTTTGTATTTGACAAATATTGTCGAATTATGGATTAACTAGGATCAAAAGTTTTGTCTCATCAATTTCGACCAAACTGTGCAATTGGTTTTTATTGTCATCTATATTTAATAGATCATGCATACGTCTAAAGATTCAATGTGATGGGAAATTTGAAAAAAATTGTAAAATTTTTAGGAACTAAACAAGGCCTTAGGCAGATAGCAAGCAATTGAGGAAGAACACACACGAATCTCGTTAGAACGAAAAGTAATTAGGAGTAAGGATTACAATTCTGGTCTTTCATAAATCCTCTTCTTCTCTCTCCGAGCCTTACATATACTATTTGATTGCATTTCTTCCAGCCACTAGTGTAGTTGACCTATTACTACTCTGGACCTTGAACACACGTTGGCACAAGCTTCTTCTTCTCGGCCCATCAGCATTGTCTTCAGGTGACGCCGAAGGTGTGTTGCTGACATCCCCTTTGATCAGAGCCAGCTTGTCCCTAAGCTGGTGCTCGTGGAAACCAATGCGGAGTTGCTCCATGTCTTCCCACACCGATAGAGATGGTGGCAAGCCGATCCAGTGTATTAGTGCTTGCAGGCGTACATTAGCACCAGACTTGGCCATTCGCTTTTGAAGAATTCGTAGAGGAACCTGCAAATGATCAATAGAGTCTGGTAATAGCTCAACTGAGTGACTTACAGGCACCGCTCCTTTAAGTTGCGACACATGGAAGATGGGATGAACTGTAGAAGTTGCTGGCAGTTGAAGCTTGTAAGCTACTGTCCCTATCTTCTCTGCGATCAAGGTCCAAAGAACCGGAAGCACACCTTCTGATTTGAGCGAGCAGCTACCGAAGTCTGAACATATGGCTGTAATTTGACATAAACCCATGAACCAACAAAGAATGTGCGTTTTGTTCGGTTTTTGTCAGCTTAATTCTTCATCCTGTTCTTAGCACAGGCTAGGTGTTGCTGTATCAGGGCCTGCATCATAGACCGTTGTTGGAACCAGTCGTTCAAAGTCACTGTGGACAAGCAGAAGCAGCATGTATACCCAATTGCCGAGGGTGTTGACCATATAGGACGAAGAAGGGTGACTGGTTCAGAGCTGAATGCCATGTTGTGTTGTACCAAAACTCAGCTAGATGCAGCAAGCCGAACCATTTGGTGAGTGCAGCATGAGTGAAACATCTTAAGAAGTTCTCCATACGTTGATTGACTCGCTCAGTTTGCCCATCTGATTGTGGTTGGTATGCTGAACTCATACGCAATTCAACGCTAGCTAAGCGAAACAATTCCCTCCATAGCTGACTGGTGTATATTCTGTCACGGTCACACACAATTACAGTGCGCAGACCATGAAGCTTATAAATGTGTGTCATGAATAACTTAGCCATAGATAGAACAGTAAAAGGATGCTTCAATGCTATAAAGTGACTGTATTTTCAGAACAAGTCCACTACCACTAGGATGCAATCATAACCATGAGAATTGGCAGTCCTTCAATGAAATCTATGGATATTACTTGCCATGAGGAGGTCGAAGTAGCCAATGGTTGAAGGAGACTAGGATATTTGACATGTTTGGCTTTTGCTTGTTGACAAGTTGGGCAACTGTGTACGTACTCATCCACATGTTTCCGTAAGCTGGGCCAAGCGAAGAGTTCTTGTATTCTCTTTGTTGTTGTGGGAATGCCTAAATGACCTCCTAATGGTGAACTATGAAAAGCATGGATAATTTGCTACTGAATGCTTGGATTGTTACCAACCCATTTCTGAATCGTATGATTCCATCCGACAAGGAGAAAGAGTCAACGACTGATGAAGATGTAGCTAGTTTAGACAGCAGGTGCTAAGCCTGAGTATCAGTTGCATATCCCCTTGTGATATCAATACATCACTAAGACGTGGCTACAGAAATTGCACAACAAATACCTTCATTATGTACTCGGCGAGAAAGAGCATCAACAATTGTATTGTCTGTTCCCTTCTTGTAGACTATCGGATATCACAGTCCCAACAGTTTGGTGAAGACCTTTTGTTGCCAAATAGTATTGAGCCTCTGATCATTTAGATGAGTTAGGGGCATCTGATTTGAATAAATGATAAATCCTACCAGCTGAAGATATGAACGCCACTGATCCACTGCTATTAAAATTGCCAAATACTCTTTTTCATAAATTGACAACCCTTGTGTCTTGGGCCCCAAAGGTCGACTCACGTATGCCAAGGGGTGTCCATCTTGTAAGAGAATTGCTCCAACTCCTGTCTGACATGCATCATTCTCAATTGCAAAGGGTTTTGCGAAGTTAGGAATTCTGAGTACTAGGGCTGTACAGAGAGCCTGCTTTAGTGCCTCAAAGGCTAACTAATGCTAGAATGTCCAGACGAATAATTGATTCTTTTTGAGCAACTGAGTGAGTGGCTTAGCCAGTACAGCAAAATGCCTAACAAACTTGCGATAGAATTCGGCCATACCCAAAAACCTTGGAGTTCACGAACAGACAAAGGCACTGGCCAGTCGGAAATAGCAGTCATTTTAGCTGGGTCAGTACTGACACCTTGCACACTCAAGACATGGCCTAGTTAATGTATTTTGTCTTGTGCAAAACGACATTTCTTCATTTTGATAACCCATTGATCCTTCGCCAACAGAGTAAGCACTTGATGCAAGTGTTGCAGATGCTCAGCATAAGAAGAACTGTACACCAAAATGTCATCGAAGAAAACTATTGCGTAACGCCAAAGAACTGGCGCAAGTGTAACATTCATGGCACCCTGAAATGTTGCCGGGGCTCCTGTTGCACCAAAAGGAACCACACAGAACTCATAGTGTCCAGCATGGGTGCTAAAAGCTATTTTGAACTCCTCACCTGGCTACAATCTGATTTGATGATAACCACAGTGGAGATTCAGAATTGGAAACCATGAAGCTGAACCCAACACGTCAACTAGTTGATCAAACACTGGAATCGGATAGACGAATTTAACAGTGAGAGCATTCAAGTAGCGATAATCCACACAAAATCTCCATGCGCCATCCTTTTTCTGAACCAATAACACTAGGGAGGAGAATGGTGACTTGCTGGGTTGAATAAGGCCCTGTTCCAGCATGACATGAACTTGGTGTTCAATTTCATCTTTTAGACTTGGAGGATAGCGGTACGCTATGATATTGACTGGTGTTGCCCCTTCAATCAGTGGTATGGTGTGATCATAAGCTCGCCTAGGAGGCAGAGAAGTGGGAATAACAAGGACAGTTGGAAACTGGATCAGCAATGACTGAATGGCATTAGGCAAATGAGTTATCGATTGGTCTTGCTCAACAAAATCCACCGCTTGCAATTGGATGACAATGTCATTGTTCAAGTGATGCATGAGACCTTTCAGCAACATAGTTTTTCCCTTGTATGGTATGGATAACCATTTTTCCTTCCAGTGTACTTCCATGGGGCTGTACAATTCTAACCAATCCATGCCTAGTATGAGGTCATATGAATCCAATGGTAATATCCTCAAGTCATGCTGAAATTGTATTGTTCCCAGAGAAAAAGAACAACCTAGAATGGTAATATCGATCCATGTACTTGGTAAGCTTGGCCATCTTCAACTTGAGGTCGTCCATCTCGCCCTTGATTGTCTGGCGCCAAGTCTCTAGCGACCCAGTAGCCTTGAGGACGATGGCGGCGATGGCGTCCTGATGAAGCTTTGCCTCCGAGAGAAGAGTGGATTGGCGCACCTCTGAATCAGGATGCGCCGCTCCCAGTTCAGATCTGATTCGACGAGCTGCTTGGTGAGGGATTCATTGATGTTGAGGATCTACTTGGTGACGGACGCATCGATCTTGGTGAGGCGAGTCTCCAGGGCGCGGTCACTAGCGACGAAACATTGCTTTAGGGAACCCAGCTTGTGATCCATTTCAGAGAAGCACAAATCAAACTTGGTGCTCTGCTCCTTGAAAAGATGGCTCATCTCATCAAGGATCAACTTGGAATTAGGATTCATGGTGCCATGGCTATGAGCTAGGCGCGTGAAGTGCGGATGCTGGGGAGGTGGAGGTAGAGGGGGCGACGTGGGTGAGCGATCCAGATCGCGAATCGAAGCCGAATCGAGCGCGTGCATGGAATTACGGAGCTTGAGATGCACGAACGCAACTCAAACTCAATGACCAGAGGCATTTGCGACTCGAACTACATATCAAAAAAAGTGATGCACAGAAGATGTGCTGGCCGCTGATACCAGATGTAAGCACAACGATGTATGGTAGATGGAATTAGGCAGATAACAAGCAATTGAGGAAGAACACAGAGGAATCTCGTTAGAACAAAGAGTAATTAGGAGTAAGGATTACAATTTTGTGCTTCCATGAATTCTCTCCCTCTCTCTCTCCAAGCCTTACATATACTACTTGATCACGTTTCTTCCAGCCAGTAGTGTAGTTGGCCTATTCCCACTCTGGACCTTGAACACGCGTACTGGGCTGACATTGGAGCAAGCTTCTTCTCGGCCCATCAGCATTGTCTTCAAGTGATGCCGAAGGTGTGTTGCTGACACAAACATGCTGAAAGCCCAAGTTTGGTTTTGGTAATTAACGACACCAAGTTGCTAATGCCTTGTGTTTAAGTTATTTGTGTTAGGCATAACAACACATGTGATGAAGGTACAAGGTGGCATGGAAAGGTGGCCACATGATTACAAAGAGATGAAGCATGAAGTGGAGATCATGGTGATAGATAAGTAGTAAAGTGATCAAAGCAAAGGTATAAACATAGGGTTTTACTTTTGCCGGTCTAAGTTGAGTAGAGAAGTGTTTGATCGGGTATAGGATAAATAGCCGACTATCAAGAGGAGAAATCACAGTCATCTCTCGAATCAAGTGCTACTAGGTCCATATCTTGAGCATATGCATTAGGATCTAGTAAAGTGCTAACCTAACTCCTTTGGGAAAATATTTGTGAAATGCTAACACACATACACTTTGATGGTGGACACTTGGTGGTTAGCATATTTGCAAAGGAGATGGAGTTCCTAGGGTAGAGAGGGGTTTGGGTTCCTCTCTGATTCGGTGCTTTTGAGAAAATGAAACGCATATTTTCTATTGCACCGGTAGAATTCTTTGGGAAGTCACGGAACCGAACACTGGCCGCGAGGCACTGGACGCTGGCCTAAGCGTTCGGTGTACTGTCGATGTCTGGCCTGAGTAAGCAGACCGCACCGGACGGTCAACACTAGACGCAGGGTGTTCATAGTTCGTGCGTCCGGTGTTCCAGCATGTTTGCAACCCTCTCTACGTACGGGTCCAGTGAGTACCGAACGCATCCGGTGCTCACTTGACTGCTCCCGGTGGTTTGCAAGTAGTCGTTAGAGATCGACACGCGAGTTTCAAAGGATGACACATGTCCATCATCAGTGCACCAGATGCAAGGTTCCAGCATCCGGTGGCTCCCCATTGTGCGTCCGGTGACCCCGAGTTTTGCCCAGTGAAAGAGCCAACGACTCTATTTGTTTAAGGAGCTTATAAATAGTAGGTGGTCGACCTTGGAGGGCTCTCTCTTGCACTTTGGAATACTTGAGATATACTTTGAGCTAGAGAACACTCCCTCTACTCATATCCTTGCTTGATTGCTAATCCTAGTGAGATTGAGTGAGATTCAAGTGCATTGGTTAGTGAGTTGCATCTACAGGCACTTGATTCTTGAGTTTGCTGTGGATTTCTTGTTACTCTTGGGTGTTTCCTGATGCCCTAGATAGCTTGGAGCAACGGTGGTGTTGAGCTCGTGGTTGGAGATTGTTTCGAGCCTCACTAAGTGATTTGTGAGAGGTTCTTGAGCCTTCCCCATGGAAAATCACAATTGGCTACTCTAGTAGATTGCTCGTGGCTTGAAGGATCCCCATCTTGTGAGTGGATGTGTGGCACCCGCTGAGGGTTCGGCTTTGGATTGCTAATTAGCTCGTGATCCATCAAGCGGGTGTATCGCCACAACGAGGACTAACTTGTCGGGAAGCAAGTGAACCTCGGTAAAAAAATCTTATGTCATCTCTTGCCGAGGATTATCTATTGTGATTGTGATTGTGAGTGATTGGTTGGATATATCTCTACTCTACAACGTCAGTATAACAATCACTCTCCACTCCTTTACTTACTTGCATACCTTGCTAGTTGTTTAGCTTGTTTAGCATAGTCTTCTTGTTTAGGAGTGTAGCTAGCCTTCTCTTGTTGTTGTAGTTCAGTGTTAGTTTTTAGGTGGCTTGCATAGCTTAGTTAAGCTAGGGCTAGTTTAGCTTCGCCATTTGTTTTACTAATCAACTTGTCCAGTTGAGTTTGTAGAAAATTTAAATAGGCTATTCACCCCCTCTCTAGCCATTTGGACCTTTCACATGCCTGCTCAGTCTCTCCACGCGACAAATGTGCACTGTGTAGGTGTACTAGGCCTTGAGCAGCTCAAAAGTTTTCGGTACTATAGCACTTTTATTTTTATTAGGCAATTATTATCTAATTATAAACTACCTAGGCTTATAGATTTCCAAACGGGCTAAGCCCAGTGGGCCTACACGGGCACGCCACTATTTGGCCTGTCATGAAAACAGCCAGGCCTGGCCTCTCCTGTGCCCGTGCCAAGCACGGCACGGCCTCGTGCCTATTCCTAGGCCGCAATGCCAGCACGATGGCACGGCATGGGCATGGCCCAGTACTTCAACGTGCGGCACAATGACTACATGGCTTTGAGCCATTGGATGGAGCGCCCTCTTGTATCCTGGCCGTTGGATCAAGCATTGGGGTGGGACAGCTGTATAAGCTAGCGTCGCTCGCCACTCCCTACTTCCTAGAACCCTAGCTCATTCGCGTCTTCACCCTCTCTCTCCTCACTCACTATAGCTCCTCAGCTCCTCAGCTCTCTATTCTCCCGTGGATACACTAGCTCCTCACCTCCTCTCCTCTCTTCTTCTCGCTTTCCGGTGGCCAACACAGGCACACGACACAACCTTCTATACCACTCTTCCTCCTCCCTTGACCAGCGATGTAGCCTCATCCTCCACATCTTGCCCTCGTCGTATCTTCTCGACTCAGGCTCGTCAACCTCGCTGGGAGTCTGGCATCTCTAGGACTTCGGGCAAATCCGTTGGGGTACCAAGGTGCCGGAACTATGCGACGATGACGACGTCGCCGTTGTTGTTGGCATCTTTGGAGCTCTGGCTGTAGAGGTGAGCCCTAACCCTAACTCTTCTTCTTCTTCTTCTTCTTGAACCCTAACCCTAGATCTGTTACTAACCCTACTTCTTTCTTCTTGGTAGCCATCAAGGGACTAGAGGCCGACGACAGTGAGATGTTGGACGAGCAAGAGGATATCGGTCATTCCATGACCATCAATGATGAGTTGCGCCTTTGCAGGATGACCGGTGACGACGAGGACGATGTTGCTGGGGACAATATTTGTCAAATACAAATGAAAGTGCTATAGTGTCTATTTTACAAAATTTTTAGAACTAAACAAGGCCAATACCTATAGCCACCAACGGAGTACCTATATGAAAGACATATTTTGGGTATAAGAAGAAGTATAACCTAAATATGAGTATCCTCTCTCCTCGAGACTTATTTGCAGGAAGAGCTCCCTTTTGGGTCTTATTGTTAGAAAAGAAAAAAATAGGTATGAAATCCTTTACATGTAGTGCTACCAAAATTGAAATAGATCTTGTATTTTGAGTAAAGGTTGTTGGAGACCGTCCAAAACAAGGCCTAATTGTCGGATGTAGAGAGTGTAAGAGGACAGTTAATCCATAGACCAATGAATCTCGAAATACTATGGTTCTTCTATATGATTACTGAAGTTATTCAGAAGTGATTCGTCGAGATCATGTACCTTTTCTTATTTATAAAAAATACTAAAAATATTCTAAAATGCAGCCAGATAGATCCAATCTATTGTTGAAATAGACAACTCGCACATACTCCCTTTCCAAAAAAAAATTAATACACCAACCACTATAGTTCGATTTATTAGATTTATTGCTAAAATATCGGCTTGCCCGAAACTTCCAGCCAAGCAGGTGAGCTAAAAACACGAAAAAATAGGCAACACTATAACAACTATTACAATACTCTCCTTCTGCCCTCTAGTGCGTGTGCACAAGTGCATATAACAGTAGTTATACTGGAAGCAAGGCCGTAATAACTACTTAAAGTGCGGTTCCTGTTTTTCATTCCATTTGGCACAGCTCCTCCATTTATTGTTTTACCAAATATTTTTCTAAAACAGTTCCGCTCGTGTTACTCATGGAGCAAAAGCCACTTGTGGGCAGTGAAAGTCCTGGGCGTCTGCAACAACGCTTTGTATGGTTGTCACGATACCTTACAACAGGTTGACAAATATGCAGGGCGTAAATGCTTGTAAGTTTTTTCAATATTTGGAAACACGGTTCTGCTGAGAAGAAAAAGGTAAAACAAAGCTTTGCTACTCTTGTTCCAATATTTTCTAAAAACATATGTACGCACAATACTACTGCAGATATTTACTACTGTAGTATCTTTCATGATAATAATGAAAAAACGACATCATTATTCATGCTGCAGTGAATATATATGTACTAGGTAGCATGCCCGTACGTTGCTACGGGATAGCAAAAATTTTATATTAAAAACATATAGATCGCATGATAAGATAAGATAGAGCCGCTTGACATCACTGGGAACAGAGACAACGATCGGTTACACTGGCGCTGCTGCATACCCTACACCTGCATTACACCAACTCGCCACTGCACCGCCATTCTAGCCATCGCCCGCGGTGAGCCACCCCCACGCCTGCCTCGCTCGCCGGTATACCATGAGTGAGCCGCCCCCACGCCTACCTCGCTTACTGGTATACCATGGCCACCGTCATGGTCTCTCCACATAAGAGACCTAAGGCCCTATATTTTTATGTCACAGTACATACACACACACTCGCACAAGCACAAGCATGGCCTTGTCGAGCCCACAACGCTCCGGAACACTTATGCTAGTGAATCGCCCCAAAGGCTCGCCATGGCCGGAGCACCACCACGACAAGCTCCATTCCAGCCATCACAAGCCTATAGAGACCCTAAAACCCCACAACGAGCAAGTGAAAATATAGCAAGCTCTTGAAAGGATCAATTACAGCAAGTGAAAAGCTAATCTAAAGTACCACACTGAAAAATGACTAAATCAAGGTCTAGCAAGCTCTTAAAACATTATTATTCAATAATTTATATGTTTGAGAAATCAAGGTTGGTTCTAAGGTCACCTGAACTCTGAAATACATCCCACATGATATCCTCATGCTCTGTGCATCTTGGATGTTAACTAATTGGCAGAGTACCTTTTCTTGTGTTATTCTAGCTCAAAAAATTCCACAAAAAGAGATATGGTCATTACACATGAGGAAACATTAAGAGTGTACTGCACAACCTTCTATGGACAGACCTATGGGTGCATATATAGTCAGAATTTCATCCTCTTCCAAAGATTGCAAGGAACAATATCTGTACATACAGTATTCAGTTGGTAGCCAACACAGCAATTTCAGAGACAGATGGATCACTTAGCCAGACTCTTGGAAGGAGAGAAATTATGAGATGGCACTAACAGCACAGATACATATTTTTACAAACTCAGGAAAACAATGATTCAATTAGAGAAGCTATTCACTAACGGTATACATACATATTCAGTAAGACCATGATTCAAGGCTGCCCACGGTACGGTCCAGGAAGCAGGCATAGGCCACATTAACTTCATCTTTTGCCTACATCAAGAAATAGTTCTTCCAATGAGACATTAACTTCATTTGTTAAAGTTATTCACTGAGATGCCACTCCTCTATTTCCATTTCCTTCTTATTTGTAGTGTTTCTCTAACAACACGGTGATGCTTTTGTGAAAAATGATTAGGATCTGACCGCAATAATCTGACATTGCTATCCATGTAGTCCACAAATTTGGCCTAATCAGAAAGAGTCACCGCACACAACCTATATTGCAGAAGGCTGTAACCACATGATGACCAATTTGTCACCTGTTCCAAGACATGTGGGCCTTAAAAAATCTGAATTAACAAAAAATCTTGCTTAACCAAAGGAAGCACACACCGCCAAATGAGACCACAATGGAAATTAGGAAACACAACATCTTTAAAATTAGAATTAGTAGAGAAAAAAATGTACCTGTAATACTTTTATTTACAAAGCATGTAAAGAGGTAAAAATACTACATCTTGAAACACTGAAAGAGTTCAACTTAAACAAATCTTTAAGTATATCCGGGCAACTCTATATTGCCAAAGAAAATTACTAAACATACATTCCTAATCTTGGTCACAGGACAACTGTCTAGCTAGTCAATTGCTTGTATACTTGTGTCTCCTTTATTTCTGAACATGCAATGCATGGCGAGCTCTCAGCTGGCTCTCTAATATACAACTCCACTCATCTGCTAAACAAAACTAAACTCTAGGCACAACCTCTCATGGGCAAGTGATGCATCACAGGACTTTCCTCCGAAAATAGTTGCCTCCATTCAGCAACTGCTAGTTTCAAATTGACGCCTAATCATAACATACTACTGATTATCTCTGAAAGTTTAATTTGTTCATGGTGCAATTGGCGGTGAGAATATAAAATTTATTGGAGCCTAAATAATACTTCAGTTTACAGGATGCCTATTTGATGTTATAGGAAAGGATATTTATTTCAGCTTACAGTTTACGAGAGCTGGTTCTGCATTTGACATATTTAAGCTCATAATGGTTGTAGCTGGCTACTGCCTGTTCTTTTTAGCAAACATTGAAAAAAGTTTCTATAGGAAATCCGGGACATCTTTTGTTGTGTTTGAAGAAAAAGGTTCCAATCATTTAACCCTCCAAATAAGTAGATGGCGCAAATGTCTCCTGTGTATGATAATTGAAAGTCATCTAATCTGGATATCTTTGGTTGTTCAAAAAAAAAGAAAAAAAATCTGAACATCCTTGGTTGTGGTCAGATTTCTTGACTATGTCCCATTGGTATGTAGCTAGCTTATCTTGCTATTTTTGTATACCTGTTTCTGGTTGATCTCTAAGGCCAAAGATGCTATTCATACGTACTGGCTTATTTTAATATTGTTTATTTTTCCCCTTCCATGGTTTAGCTGCTACTACACCACGAATTACTATAATCCTATATAATGCACACTGGGGAAAAATATAAGCATATAATCCTACATAATGCACATTGGGGAAAAAAATATAAGCATATAATCCTACACAATGCACATTCGAGAAAATATAAGCAATCTTCGCTATTTCAGAATAGGACATAAAAAGCATGAAAGATCGCTGCATTACTTAAGAAAGTGTCAAATATGCAATTTCCTCTTCAGAAGACATAGAGGCAGCAAATATGATAGCTATAAGGAACCTAATAATTGGAAATGAAAAATAATAGGAATCCATATTATATCTGGCATTCTGCCAAATCGAAGCCTAGACTACGATAAATCCAGCGCCAGTTGTCAAACATTGTAACTACTGATATCATCTACTAAACAAAGTAGGTAACCTCTACGAAATAGGTAATACTATTAGCCAGCTCCAACTGGGGGGGGGGGGGGGGTAATGTTAAGTCTAGCAGATTGATTAATTCAAATGCCAACCAAGACCTTTTTTATGTGGAGTTACTCATGATTACTAAAACATAGGAATTGAGCACATCTTTCTAATATATTCTTTAAATCGCAGCAATGCATGAGAACTGTTACATAATTCTTGATTACAGATTTAGGCCTACATCAAAGTCTATGTAAAGAAGAAAAGGTGTATATAAACCATAGAGATTAAACAAAAACTATTTTTAATGAAAGCACAAAAACTTGAGTGCACAAAAAATAGTACACACCTGCACAAGCTAGACATAGATCTGTATTTCTTTTGAGTGGTCTGCACAGAATAAATTGAAGAATACAATAACTGAATATAACCAAAAACTTGTCAGTTTGCACACATCAAAATTCAGAACTCTTGCTATTCAAAACACTTTCTATCCCTGATTCAAGAACAAGCAAAATAGCTATAACCTGTGAGCATAAAAACAATTTGACCACATGACCAATTTGAATGATGATCCATACAGTAAAGGCTTGATTACCTATCATATAAAATAAAATTTAGCTAGCAACGCACATTTTATTCCTTAGAGCATACTTCCTATAAAAATCATAATAGTTCACCTGAACCTAGAACACTTTAGCAGCTCTTGATGCTGTCAGCTTATCTATAGCATGTTTTAGAAAATAGGTGTCAAAGTATAAAGGACCTTACACTTTGGAGGCGTAAGTAATGTTCTCTTCAAAGACTGTGTGGTTCGGCTCATTCCTGCGTCCACCTTATATTGTATTACATATAAGATATCAAATTCAGAAAGGAATCCATCAGCAAGCATAGTTTTACAGAGCCTCCTCTGAAAAAAGATAAGCAATGAGATTCTTTACATGAGTAACCACCTTTTCTTTATGAATCCTCTTGCTGAACTATATGACTTTCTTAACCACCACCCTCACCCTGATTATGTACATGAGGTGGACTTTTATACTTAACTAAGTACTATCAATTATTCAATCCGTTCAGATGTCATGAGATAAGCAACAATGATGAAAGCACTACAGTAAATTTGAATTAAATGATATTAAATAAATATACAGAGATGCAGAAGAGAGTTGACAGTCTTGTGCTAAGCAATATACTAAATAGAGATGCTACATGGGTAAGGTCAAATTCCAATTTGGAATTATCAAACAGGCAACAACTTATGCCAAGTGGTTTGTGTCACAAACATTAAATTTCATCGCGCTAGCAAATTGTTCTGTCAAATTTGACACCTTCAAATCAAATTGCTGCTGCTATGCTATTACTACCACGCCCAACCTAATTCTATAACAATATGTCAGTTTGTATCCCAGTTCTAACAGATTTAAGTAGACAAGAGCAATAAGTATGCTATTCTTTTTCCTGCAGATCTAATAAAAATATGAATAGATGTAAGCACATCAAATTAAAACTAAACATGCTATACTCTGCATATGTACATTAAGGCTTACATATCCAAAGTGAAAGTGCATTTAAACAATTTTAGAGCATTTAGATCTAACAAACGTATAGGAAAAAATCGACAATTACCACTACACCACAGCCCAAATATAGCATCGCCCGATGGGTCGTTATAAGCCGTTTCAGCGTCATATGGTCGGTCGTTATAAACTTATAACGACAAATATATCAACCGTTAATAGTGGCGACGTTATAAACATTTAACGTCGGACCGACATCTAACGTCGGACCGTCTGACCTTAAGTAAAAGATATAACGACCGACTCTCTGCCGTTTTTAATAAACTTATAACGACGCATCGTCTGATGATATATATTTATAGCGACCCACTGTCCGTCACTATGCATACAAATATTTACCACATAATATGATGTGTTGTTCATATGTTAACCATACAATCAACAGTGTCATGTCATACATTCAAACAATATAATACATAATCATGAAACACATGTAAACTGGACCAAATAAAGCTCACAAGTTATATTAAAGCCATCATATCACAATGTGTCATGCCATTTACATACAATTCATGGCATAGAAAAGCTAAGCTAAAATAAGCTTGGCCAAAATGCAAGAGGTATTTAGTTTCACAACCCAAGTCTCATAGTTCGCTTCCACTCTTTACAAAATGATCCACCTCTAGTAAGTCAAACCCAAGTTTTCATCTATAGCTAAAATGACCAAAACATTTTGTCATGAGCACTTTGATCCAATCATTGGCTGCATTCTACTTCCAGCTACTTCTTCCCACTACCTGTAAATAAAAGTTGAAATTCATCAAAAAGAAATACAACAGTGGACAAAGGTTCATAAAAAATAAAATAAAAATAAACCATGGTTGCACATTGGACATATAGTTAACTGACATTAATTCAATGTTATCTGAAAAGATGGTTTGAAACAAGCATCCATCTATCTATACACTCATAAAGTATAACAAATAAGAAGCAAATCAGTAGCACCTATGTTTTCTAGGTTGAAGATATGTACAAAGGTTCAACAAGCTATATGATGGAAAAAATTTAGAATAGCACACCTGTTCCATGGGATGGTTTTTTAGGCTTACATTTCTTGATCTGTTAGACATATCAATGATTAGAAAATCTAGGCACTCATTACATATGAAAACAACAAAGAATGACAAGTGTAGTTACCCTATTATATGGCCATGCAATTGACAGGTCCTTAGCATCTGCCATCTCTTGCACACCAGGATATGGGCGAGGTAGCTTTGCATCCCTTTTCATCACAAACCTGATAACAACTTCACAGTATTTCCTTCCAAGAGCATGTCCTGCGTGCATGGTGCTAGGATTAACTGAAATAACTATTCCCTTGGCCACAGGTTCATCTCTATGGAGTGCATGGAGTATAACTTCTTTGCCAATCTGAATTAAACAATGTATTTATGAGAATTGTATTCATTAAAAAACACCATTGAACTAGAAGCAAAACAAAATGAAAAATGATGAGAACATTACAAGGTCAGCATGTGAGTTGTGATTTGCATCACCATTCCTTGGTGGGCCTGCACCATCAGAGCTAGACTGAGGGCACTGAACAATTGGGATAGTAGAAATGGGGCAAGACTGAGGGGGCTGAACAACTGTGGTTGTATGAATGGGGTTAGAGTGAGGGCGCTGCATAGATGAGGCTGCAGGAAATGTGTTGGGCTGCACAAATGGAGAGCTGTCGGACAGGTGAGGCTGCTGGACTGGTGTTGCTGAGTTGGTCCTACGCACAAGCACATATTCATACTCATTAGAGTTATCTGCATAGGCACCATCTTCATGAAATTCAGCATCATCGTGTGTCTCGACATAAATTTCTCCAGATCTTGGGCTCTATAGACATAAAAATGGGGAATTAGAGCCATTTTGGAGCAAGACAAAAAGAACTTAGAAAAAACTTATGTGAAATCAGAAACTACTTGGGGTGCAGATAGGTCATAGGTGTTTAACATAGTAACAGATGATTTCTGTTATGTGCCAATTATGTGGCCACAAAATCAAGGACTGACAATTCAATCAGAGAATGTACAAATAGTTTACCTCATGGTGTCGTGAGTTAGAGTCATTCTGGGAGATATTTTCCATATTAGACCTTTCACGCGCCAATTCAGCTTCTAATTCTGCTATGCGTTGTTTTAGAGCTGCTTGGTGACTTTCTTTCCTTCTACATTCTAGAACTTGCATTTGAACCCTTGTTGGTGTGTAACCCTTGACTCCTAGTGTACCAATAGTTTGGGGAGTTGGTCCTAGACCCAAAACCCGAACTCACCCTTTTGGTTCCTTTTTTCCACAGGCAATAGCAAATGCATCGCCTTCTTGGATGGTTCTTTGTGTCAGTTCTGGTTGGGCTTCAATAACTGCCTTAAGTTTATTCTACACAAACAGAATATCATTATTAATATGCCAAAACCTATATTTCAAATGGTGATATTTGTTCAAAGAAAAACTTACTATAATTGGTTCTGCATTCCTCGATGCAATTCCATTTTTTCTTGTATGTGTTTTGATATAGAGTTCGTCCCTTCGAGGAGGGCGCCCTAGTTTAATAGCCTACAAGTGTTTTACTTTTAGTACTTAAGAAATGAAGCACGTTACATATTGAAAAATAGGTATAGTTAACATACTAGTTCATGCCCGTTACAAGCAAAGCTCTTGGTACCCGTTGTATGATGTATGGACAACTTTGCACGGTTTGCTTTGGCAATTTCAGTTTGTGCCTATGATAGATATACAGTTGTATGAGAAAGATCACTACAAGCAGCAACCAACAAGTAGCAAAGATGGTTGTAACTAGCAAATAGAAACTAGGGGTAGTACTTACTTCAGATTCTGGAGATGACCAATGGTTTTTGAGAAAGTTCCAATCATCATCATTCAGTCTTTTGCCTTGTTTTGTCCTTATTTTTTGTTCTGTTATTTCGCCTTTCAAAAACTGTTTCTTCAAGTTTGCTTTAAAATCCTTCCATTTCTTTCCAGCAGCAGTCAAAAACCAGTCAAAGGCTTTATCATCAATATCAAAGAATTCCTAGTGTGTAGAGAAAAATTAGCAAATGAGTTCTAATCATGAAGTGAGAAAACAATGCAGCCTACAAATAAAACTAGAGCTGCTCCATAATGGATGCACTATGAAGTGAAAATAATTGCATGCTAGAAATACCTTCATGTCTATCCATACTTCATCCTTTATGTGAGGATCAACAAGCCTCCAATCAGCACAAGCAATTGATATTTTCTGTCTTACACGGACCCCAACAGCACCAGAAAACCTCCTAGCATTGTCACCAATGGGCTGACCATGTGCATTGACCATAACTTTGATTTTAGGCATTTCAGGTTTCCTTGCAAAGACTTCATCCAATCTACTGATACCTCTTCCATTCCTCTTCTCTTGTGAATTGCAGTGAAAGTCTGCTATAAATAACTAGAGAAATTAGAAGCAGGCATAATAAAAATCTGCTATAAATAACTTGACAAAATCTGTTGTGATATACAAGACCTTCATTATCACATAAAAAACCGCCAGTTGACTCATATTCCCAATCATCTTCCGATAAACCTTCTTCAGCTAATTTTTCTTCAGCTAAATCTTCTTCAACTTGCTCATTCACATTTATTGCATGCCTTGTTTGTGGCCTTGGCCGTAGATTATGAACCCGGGTTGCATCAACACATGTTTTACGAGTACTCTAAAAGGTAGTAGATATCAGCAGTATTAAATGAGCAAAATCATTTTAGTAGAACCATTTATATAAGAGATTACCTTTGCTCTTTTCCTAGGTTGTTCTTTGCATGTATTCATAGGAGGGATTCCAAGTGATGCCAGCATCTCGTTGTTGAGTGCAACATTTTCATCCCTATCCTGCTCATACTCAGTTAGTTGGTCATTGTTACTTCTTCCTCTTGCGCTTGCCATTTGTTTTCCTGAAAAATGACCCAAACATCAACAATCTATATGGAAGGGATCAATAAAACAATCAATAACAAATATCTGCAATAGGCATCACTTAAACAACACTTACTTTCTAGGCTTTTTAGGCTTTTGGAGAAAAACAAGTGTTCCATCTATATCAGTTCTAACAGAAGGAACCACCCCATTTACAATGTCGACTGTCACATTTGCACTTAGATCATATAATGGCCATGCTAATCCATTATTATTATCCATGTGTTCATTCTCTAAATTATCTAAGTCATTGTGACTTTAGAATGCTAATCCATTATTGTTGCCTCAGCGACTACAGCCACCCCACTATTTTGAATAGGTCTTCCCTTATCATAGGGTTCTGTGTGGAAACAGAATCCATTAATACTATAGCTACTATACTTGCATACATTCAACATTGGCCCCTTGGCCAAAATTTTTATCTCATCTGGTGCTTCCTCACACATTTCTCCCACCTGTGATTATGAAAGACTGCTATTAAAATGTGTAAAATCTATCACAAATAGCAAGTCCTAAGTTTTACTTTCACTTACATGCAACATTAACCACTCATGAAAGGATTCATGACGCATCCGGTTGATGTCACGTTTATTTCGATGGCCAATAGAGGAAAGATATTGATCATGCTTGCTGCAAAAGTTATTGTGACTTTAGAATGCAGGGGAATTTGATTATATATGATGCAAGTGGTTTTCCTAACTTACTCCAAGTAAGGCGCAATGTTTTCATGGTTGAACAAAACATATCTATGAGCTTGCACCCATGTCTTGTGGTCTAAACAAAATGTGCATTTTCCAGCCAAGCCTTGACCAATGCTACGGAAGAAAGGAGGTGTACGATCATCTTCTTCTATTCTAGGTTGACGGCTAATTTGTCCCACGCCATGTAGGTAGCGAGCACAAAGTGTAAGGAACCCAGTAAAATTAGACCACTCCATAATTGATCCCTCAGGATGACTTTTTGTACGTACAGAACCCTTTAATCTCATGAGAAACCTATAGACATAAATAACAGGCATATTAATTGATAATGGTATATAACTAGTAGGTTTGTATACATATTCAGTAAGACACATGGCCTAAGATATAAGTACCTCTCCACGGGCCACATGCTGCGAAAATGGACTGGACCAGCTATTTTTGCTTGGGCAGGAAGATGTACCATCAAGTGTACCACAATGTCGAAGAAAGATGGAAGAAATATAGTCTCAAGCAGGCTCAAGGTTTCAGCTATGTCAGCCTGTAGACTATCCATATCACTTATTCGAATGACAGGGGTAGAAAGTTTCTTGAAAAAGTTGGATATACGAATCACTCCCGCACTGACTATTTCTGGTAGTATTTTTCTCACAGCAAGTGGCAGCAAATGTTGTAGAATAATGTGGCTCTCATGACTCTTAAGCCCGAATACCTTCCTCTCATTGACATGTACATTATGTCGTGTATTGGATGCATAACCATCAGGAAACTTCACCCCTTTTAGTACATGACAAAATAATTTCATCTCATCAGGACTCATTGAGTAGGGTGCTGGTGGTAAATAAAATTGGTCCTCTACTTCAATTGGGTGAAGATCAGTTCTAAGACCTAGAGCTTGAAGATCTAAGCGAGAATTCAAATTATCCTTTGACTTCCCAACAGTGCCCAAGAATGTGTTCACTAAACTTTCACTGACATTTTTGCCTATGTGCATAAAGTCAAAATTATGTCGCAACATCAAATCTTTCCAATATGGAAGCTTGAACCAAATTGATCTTCTTTTGAAAATGACTAATGGTTCACCTTCCTTGCGTTTCTTTCTTGCTAGTTTCTTCCCAGATGGATCCTTGCCAAAATTAGTACTAAGGTCTTTAGTGCACTCCAAAATTTCCTCTCCAGAAAGTGGTTTAGGTGCAGGTCTGAACTCAGTTTTACCGCCAAATTTATTGGCATCAAACCTAAATGGATGATTTTCATGCAAGAATCTCCTATGACCCAGATAGCAAGTCTTGGTACCATTACCAAGTCTAATTGAATCAGTAGACAAGTGGCAATCAGGACATGCTGCTTCACCAGATGTGACAGAGCCAGACACATATCCTAGACCTGGGAAATCAGTAATAGTCCCCAATACCGCTGCTCGTAACTGGAAGTACTCATCCCTAGAAGCATCATAAGTTCTAACACCATTTTCAAACATATCTAACAAGTCATTGACATGTGGCTGACAAAAGAGATCAAAATCACCACAAGGAGAATCTTTCCCAGGAGTCAGAAAAGACAAGATGAAATTTGATTGCTTCATGCACATTGAAGGTGGGAAATTGTAGGGTATACAAATACCAGGCCAAATGCTGTAGCTATTATTCATTGTTCTAAACGGATTGAAGCCATCGGTGGCAAATGCAAGACGAATATTACGGCTATCTGCAGCAAAGATTGGATGCTTTTTATCGATGTCCTCCCACAGAGGGGAATCTGCAGGATGCGTTAGGAGCCCATCTTTTTTCCGGTCTTCATCATGCCACCTCATCAGGCTTGCTGTTTTAGAGGACATAAATAACCTTTGGAGACACTTCTTTATTGGAAAGTAGCGAAGAACCTTCTTGGGAACATTATATACATGTTTCCCGTCTAGAGTCTTTCTTGTTGATTTCCACCGTGAAGCCTTACACTTTGGACATGAATTCAAATTTATGTTCTCCTTCCAATAGAGAATGCAATCATTTTCACACACATGAATACTAATATACCCAATTCCTATGGATTTCACCAATTTCTTAGCTTCATAAAAGGTTTTCGCTAGTGCTGAACCATCAGGGAGTGCATCATTGAGTAGGTCTAGCAGCAAGTTAAAAGATTTATCAGGCCATCCTCCAAGGAGTTTGATGTGTAGTAATCTAATAAGAAATCGGAGTTGGGTATATTTCTTGCAAGTAGGGTATAGTTCCTTAATATTTTCTTCGACCAACTTTTGAATGGCAACTAGCTCCTCACAAGGATCTAGAGCAGGACTATTGTCCTCAAAATCACCTCTATCATCTAAGCCACCAGCTAAGTCCCTAAGCAAACCAGAGATGTCATCATCTTCATCAGACTCATCCATAACCTCAACACCATCTCCATCACCGTCACTGTCACAATTCTCATGATTCACAGAAGATGTGAGTTCTCCATGCAAATTCCATGTTCTATATCCTTTTAGGAACCCATCACAAATTAGGTGTTCACGGACTTCACTAGCCTCATTCCAAAAAGAGTTGGAGCACTATCTACAAGGACATAGTATCTTGCTACCCATAGCTGCATTACTAAATGCAAAAGCTAAAAAATGGTTCACCCCCTGCAAATATGCCTTGCCGTGCCTACATGATAGTTTTATGTTAAAAAGCCACTCTATCTATGTATACCCTTTTCAGTATTTGTTAAGTCACTGTATTTACCTAGCATCATCATCAATCCAAGATTTATCCATCAGCTTTTACTAGGGACAACCAGAAGCTGACCAAATAGACTCTAAAAATATAAACACAAAAGTAGATCATGGCATCAAATTCAAGCACATTGTGCATACATATCGTCAATCGCATTCAACATAAGATTCCATGGAAGACAAGCATCAACAACTATAGTGAAGCGGTAGAGAGCACTTTACCTGATGATACTCCTAAGTCTAATCCACGAGCTGGCTCCTAATGCTTGGTGAGAAGGTGTCTGTAGTTGCTACGGCTTTTCTTAGGGCAAAGATCCAAGGAGCTACTTCTTCTTGTTGGCTACCATAGAGAAAACCATAGATCAATGATTTAGGTAACAAATCTCAAATATGTACAGAAAAAACAAGCTTACATCTTAAAGAACTATAATGGTAATATGGTTTCAAGATTCAATAAGAAAAAGGGACTTCTTCTCAGCTTGCACATGAACAAGGAACTTATGTACTAATTAGCAGCACACATACTAGCATGTAAACAAAAATTAAAATACCATTTTATTTGCAGATCTGTCAAATCCAAATAAAATAACCAAAAATGTGGGCAAATGCACGGATCTTATTTTTAGCCTCCTATTCGAGCAGTACAAACTAACAGCCACATAGCACTATGTAAACACATGTAAAAATTCAGAACTGTCCAGCAGACTATTCTATCTATAAGCACAGCATGCCATACGAATCCATCAAGAAATATTCCACCAAAAGACATCAAAACATAAGAGCAAATGCACGGATCTATACAGGATAGTACCTGGATGGTGACCTTCTTGTTGGTCGCTGGCTCCCTGCACAAAGAAACAAGCAGATCCATCAGGCCAGAGCACCCTCCCACCAGAGCATGTGTGCGCCTGTACCAGAGAGAGGGGCGCACCCTTGGGGCATCTGTGAGGCCGGGCAGCCGGCGGCTGGCCGGGGGCGGTGACAGGGGCCGGTCGTCTGCAGGCGGTGTCAACGACAGGGGCCGGGGGCGGCCGTCTGCTGCAGGGGGCGGTGAAGGGGGCCGAGGGCGCGCGGCGACAGAGGCCGGCCGGGAGCGGGTGCTGGCGGCGGGAGGTGACGGGGCCCGGGGGCGGTCGTCTGCTGCAGGGGGCGGTGACGGGGGCCGGGGGCGCGCGGCGACAGGGGCCGGCCAGGAGCTGGTGCTGGCGGCGGGCGGTGACGGGGGCCGGGGGCGCGCGGCCGGCCGGGAGCGGGTGCTGGCGGCTGTCTGGCAGGGGAGACTGAGAGAGTGCGGGGGTTAGGGTTTTCAGGCTGAGCGCCCAGGAGAGAGGAGAGGAAATGGGCTGGCCGCTTGGCGGGCTGGAATGGCGGGTTCCATTTTTTTTCTGATAAGTGGGTCCATGTTAAAAGGTTAGACGGGAAGCATTTTATTTTTGCGTGGGCGAGTGGAGCCGAATATTGTGACGTATGGTGGGTCGTTAAATGTTGGATATAATGACGCACCATCCGACGTTAAAATTAAAAAAGAATTAACGACCGACGGTCCGTGGTCAAAATGAGATATAGCGACAGACCATCCATTACGAATTTTTAACGTCTAACCTTCCAACGTTAAATCATCATTTTTAACGACCCCCAAGTGACGTTAATTTTGGGCTATGGTGTAGTGTACGCACTGGATCATGAAAAACAATATGCAATTTCGGCTAATCCCTAATCAAACTCTACATCAAAATTATTGTTTTCCATAGCCAGATCTCATTTGCACAACGGATGAAGAGCATAAGTGCTAAGAAACATTCAGTGCAAAAGCACACAGATCTGCAGGCACAAATCCAATAAGCATGCTCGGTTTCGCACTTTTGCACAACATGAACGCGCCGACGAGCAATCCTAGAGGCAGTCTTGTCCAGCGGCATCGAAGGATTAGGGTTTGGTGCCCGATTTTCGCACGTTCACACAACAGGAAGGGATGAGAAGGGATTGGCACACCTGGCGATCCTGCTGCGTCGTGTGGGCGCAGCGACGGTGATCATGGAGGCGGCAGCATCCGGTGGCGTCGGCTCGGTGGTGACGGATCGGGATTGAGGAGGACGGAGCTGAGGTCGCAAGGAGGCGATGCCGCGGTGGCGCAAGGTCTCGCAAGTCGCGAGGGCGTCGCACAAGGCTGAGGCGGCAACGTCGCGAGTCGTGGAGTCGCGATCTGGCGAGGGTGTCGCACGAGGAGGAGGAGCCATCGCGAGGAGGCCATGGTGTCACGATCTGGTGGGCATCGCAAGAGGAGGAGGGCGGAGTGAGGGAGCGAGACGGTGAATTGGTCCCACTTGCCGGCGCCTTCCTATCGTACTTGCAACGAAGCGTGGATCGCATGGAGAAGCGGACCGACGGAACTAAGGGGAGAATGTCGCACCAGGGGGAGGTCTTACTTTTAGTCTTTTTAGTTGTAGGAGATGTATGCGACGTCCAAATAACTATACTATGCGTCCGTCCATAGAAGTACATACGAGGGCAGATCATAAACCCGCGCCAAATGCTACGGCTGTTGTAGCTGTAAATGCACGACGTTTAATTCCTAGTATATGGTTGAATAATATTTGTCAAAGACAAACGAAAGTGCTATAATATATGTAATTTACGAGATGAATCTTTAAGCCCAATTAATCTATAGTTGGATAGTAATTCTTAAATAAAAACAAAAATGCTACTGTATCCAAAAACTTTTCTCCACACCAACTAAACAAGGCCTCAGGCGAATCCTGCGTGCAGGCCCTCGATCGCTGGCAACTGCAAACTGGCCAAGCGCGGTCCATGTACGTTGTGAGACAAGTTCAGAACCACTGAAGTGCCATTGCTTAGGATCAAGATGGCAACGGGCCCTATACCCAAACCTGGACGGAGATTTTATTCATTAGGGCCTTGTTTGGATGTAGTTGGATTCGCATCAACCCACATGTGTTGGGGTAGATTGGAGTGAAACTTAAACTAAATTCCACCCCAATCCACTTCAACACATGTGGATTGAGGTGAATCCGACAACATCCAAACAAGGCCTAGAGGATGAAAATGGAGTGTTTTCCATCCCACGAGGAGCTTAACGAGTGAAATTCATCCTCCGTCGGGTGAACCGGGAAAAGGAGCATTCCCTATGTCCCCGTCCCCGTCACCTCGTCGGGGCTCTGGCTATACACGCATGACTGCCACTGAGCCTAAAGAAGCCCGATGAAAATAAATTGGCCCAACTTAAAGCAATCATATAAAAACAATCTCTAACCCTAGCACACAATAAAACTCTTCCATCCGTTCTCTTAACCGCCGTCGGTGCTTCCTCCCTTGTCCACTTGTGAGTCGCGAGCCTTCTTAGTTTGCTCTCTACTCGCAACGCCACAAGTCACAACCGCGAGTCCGCGACCCTCCTCCCTTCCGCTCGCGGCTCGGCCCTCTGTTCCGCTCATGGTTCGCCCCTCCCTTTCCGTGCGTGGCCTTGCGGTTCTGCCTCCGTCGTGGCTCTCTGCGCCACAGTTCGCTCCGCGCGTGCTCGTCGCCTCGTCCACTGCTCCGCCCCTTCCTTCTCTCTCAGGCCTACTTTGGCAACAGGTGGTTATTAGCTCGGGGATAGGAAACACTCGACGGGATTTTTTTTGACTTCTTCTTCCCACCTCTTCCCAGGGCAGATAACCACGGGTGTGGGAAGTTTCCACGTTGTCCTTTGGCAACAGGCTGCCAGCGTAGGGAAAAGGAAAGCATACGTAAACTAAACTCATTCCATAAGCACAACTGAACTGAACTTGTGATAAAAAAAAACCGAACTGAACTCCTTTCATAAGCACAACATTTTTAAAACATTGTCTTAGAAAAACAAGAAAAATCACAATTTTTTTAAATAATATCATGAAATCACCACAAATCGATGCCAACCACAATATTTTCATGCACATAATGCATGAAAAATCATAAGATCAAAATTATTTGACATAGTCCAATACACAGAAAATTTAATTCAAGTAGAAAATTCAAACTAACTAATCCATTGTCACCTAATCATATATCATCTCCATCCAGATATCCAAGACCTATAAAAAATAAATTATAGTTTATTTTTCATAAGCTTTTGACGCACTGCATCTGCATTTTTCTTCTCCAATCATACGTCACCCAGAGCTCTGCAAGTAAACACAACTAATAACATTAGCAGCTAGAGATATAGCTAAAGTAAACTAATCAAAGTTTCAGATAATGAATCAGAAATATTCTTGAATTCATGTGTAATCATACTTAAGACAACAGGCTAACAAGAAGTTCAATAAATTGAAGAGTGAGGAGGTTAAGCAAAGGATAAATAAATTGATCTTCTTCTTCCTCTTCCAAACAAAAAATTACTAGCAAGCTCTTCCGAAGAACCCATCTAGGGTTACATATATGAAATTATATTATTACATATACATAAAATAAAAGGCACAAAGCCAATACTCAAGCACAAGAAGTCACAATTGAAAGAATACACCACGACAGAGTTAGCTGAACAGTGCAGCTGACCAAAATATGATATATTATATCATATTGGCAGGCAATGCTGCAATGCCCAGCAAAGCTATTCAGTCAATATAACTGCATAATCAAACATACAAGACCTCAAAAGAAGTGACTGGCATACTAACATGAATATTAGCAAAATAAGTCCCAATCCATACGACTATAAATAATCTACAAAGTGAAACACATAATTTGTCTGAACCAGAACTTGTTGTTACTGCTTAAAAGGCGCGCATAACTAAACCAGATTGAATCATTGTCTGGTAATGGTTTCCCGCATATTTCCATTCATGATGTAAGCAAGTATGCCACATTTTAACGTAAATTGTATGAGTTTAAATAGCTACAAACTAAAACTAAATATAATGTCATTCAAGAACCGGCTGCTACTGGGAAGACAGCAACCTAATAAATCATAAATGTACATGCTGAGTCTAAGAGTGCAGTGGATGAATTATTTAGCACAAACTAAAATAATGATGGAAATTCATTTCCTGTACAATTGTTAACCGGATCAAGCACAATTCAGGTATTGTATGCTCTAACAATATGTGCTGCTACTAAAAAAAATCAACAACTGCTACTGAAAAATCAGCAACTGCTACTACTGCAAAATTGGTTCTATTCTGTACCGGATGCAAGGCAAAATTACATGGGTTGATGCCAAAAAGCAGTTGAAAAAATAATCAGTGAATGTAAGGCTGATTTTCTATTCTGAACAACTACCATGATACAAACCATTTGGGTAAGAACTTACAGGTACTGCAGATGCTCCAATTTCCCAAGCTCAGGCACCAGATGACTAGATAAGTTCAAATTACTAAGATCTCTGTTAGAAGAGACGCACACTAAGTCCACGGATACAAAAGCAACATGCCCCGGCCAGCCCAACCAGTAGCTTCATCTTGTGAGGAGAAGGAGGAGAGAGGAAGGGCTCACCGTACTGGATCTTGGGATGAGGCCAGCCAGTCACGGAGCAGTGATGGAGCTGGCACGGTCGTATCGACGAGCGACGGATGAAGAGATGCACGAGCAGATGCACTGGGTGGAGGGAGGAAGATGCGTCCGTCCGCAGCCCCAACACCTACCAGAAACATGGCGAGAATCGGATTAGGAAACCCTAGGTCGTACAGGGAGATGCGGGTGGAAGCGAGCTAACCTGCAGAGACGGAGGTGCAGCTGGTGTGCAGGGCGATGGCGACGGAGATGCGAGGACGGAGGGGCAGCGTTGGAGAAGAGGCAAGGACGAACGGGCGGCGTCGGAGGAGAGGAGAGGACGGAGGAAGATGTCGAGTCGAGGTCTCGAGGTGGCGAGGTGACTTGGGGAATATCGCCCGATGTTAGCAGGCCGGAGAGGTATCCCCATGAAAACCCGGCTCCCACAGGGGCGAGAAGCGCGAGTGGTGGGCTTCCAAATGGACCTGTGTCGCGGGCCACGGAAAATCGCCGCGCGGGCTTCTCTCCCAGGGAAAAGGCGGGTATCCCTCGGGGATCCCGTGCTGCCAAAGTAGGCCGAAAAAGCCCGGGATCCCGCCGGGAATGTGGGCTGCCAAAGTTGGCCTTAGCGTGATGTGTTTTCCTTGATTAATCGGGAACAGGGTCTCCGTCGGGGCTGAAATCCCCGTGCGGGTAAGGGGGCATAAATTTTATCCTCGCGAGCGGGGAAGGAGACGGAGAGTGGGAGAATTTTTGCGACTCACGGACGAGAACGCTCTGCCGACGGGGATAGCCCACTGAAAATGGCTTTAGCTGGATGATGTACATGTACATGTTGCAAGAATCCATCGAGGCTGTACAGATTATTTCCACAACACACAATGAAACATATATAGTACTCCTGAAAATTAAAATCACGGCACTGCCACACGTTCGGGCATTAGCACCGGTCGGGAAGGGCCTGTTGCCCCGGTTCCCGAGCCGGTGCTGCCCTTCCGGGACTAAAGGCCCACCCTTTAGTCCCGGTTCGGGCAACCGGGGCTAAAGCCCCACCCTTTAACACCGGTTGGTGTTACCCACCCTTTAACACCGGTTGGTAACATGCAGGACCCTTTAACACCGGTTGGTGTTACCAACCGGTGTTAAAGGGTTTCTTTTTCTTTTTTTTGGTTCACTTCTTCGGTTCTGTTTATTGTTTATATATAATATATAATAATAGGTTTCTCAATACATGTTTTGCTGATACAATAATATATTTATATTACACACATATTAAGCATATATAAATGAAAATTATAGGCTTAGCTTAATAATTAAGCTTTGCCTATAATAAAATGAATAGACCACATCAAAAATTAAATAGATATGTAAAAAGCTTTATATATATATAGTTTTATATGTACAAAATTCGTAACACATATATACATAGAGTTTTTTATCCCAATGTCTACAAACGATACAAATGATCATCGTTGTTTGGAATAAGAGTTTCGTTGCCGTTGAAGTGAAACTCGCCGTTTGGATTGATCACTTGGTCTCTTGGATAGCTTTGATTCGGTCTTGTTGTAGGACCTTTTCCCTCAGCCATTCCGTCTTTAATTTGAAATAAATAAAAAAGGTATTAGTTATCTAAGTTATTCAATATAATTCAGGAGATAATGAAAAGAGACATGTAACGTACTCTGAGCGTCTCTGTGGGTGTTTGATTGACTTGTGCCATCATGAATTTGCACACGTAATATGCACATAGATTGTTCCCCCCCTTCTTGTCTTAAACACCACTGTACGATATATATATAAAAATATTCACGACCACGACAATAAGAAGGCTAAAAGTTAGCGAAATTTTGTTAGCTAGTAGAACTTACTTGTGGATGTATTATGTTAAGCGGCGCTTTACATCCACTGAGATGTTCACGGTCAATGAATCTTTCCCAAACCCTATACACAACCATTGTATATCGTGAACTAATAATTACAGAGTCATATTATGATATTTTTGTAGCTGAGATCGACATTACGTACCTTTGAATAATGTTTACCATTTGTTGATAATTTTCTTGTGGTTTTCTCATTGAGTCAAAGATTATCAACCGGTTCTTGGGAATTTCAATGACCATGAGTATCCAGTGAAAGCTGTTTACACACACATATATATAGTTAGTCTTATAATGTAAAATAAAATATGCATGCACTTAATAACTATATAACTCACTCGAAGTTGAAGGGGAAGAGTATTTTTTGTTTTTCTTTTTGGTTCACAAAGAACCTCATAAGATTGGTGCAGACTTCTGTCTCATGATCTGCTGTCCACACTGCCTGCGGAGCCTTGAAAACAATATAAGGGTCAACGAACCCAATACTATTGTCATTTCTCATTCTGAGCTCTCTCATTTGGTGCCTGCATATATACATACAAATCCTAAGTGTGTAAGGATTATATACATGTAATTAAAGAAGTTAGAAGTATAATAAAAAGAAAAAAATACTTACAGACAAAAGCAGCTGACAAGAGATTTGTCAAGAGCGTCGAGGTGGCATAATTGGTGCAATTCTTCGAACTGCACGTATATGAGGTCAGCTCCACGGAAGTAGTGATGTTGTCTAATACGAACAGAAATCCAATTATCTCCCCTTTTAGACGCCTCAATGCATCATTTGTTTATTGCAAACATTTGTGTGCCGAGCTCGTGTAAACGCTTAGGATCGAATAAACTCCTGCCCGGTTCATATCTTGCCCTCCATTGATCAACTACCTCGGCTTTTTCAAATGTTTGGCATCCAAGAATGGCGGCAATTTCTTCCATATTTAAACCGCTCTGTCCAAAGTAACGCTCAAGCGAGTCTAGCTCAGACAACGCTAAGGATTTCTTTGGCATCAAGTCTTCATTTGAGCCGTATTGATTTGGCACAATAAAAGGGGCACAGGTTTTGATACTTCTCCGAGCTGTGGGACCCCCTTTCCTACTCTCTTCTTAGTAGGCTGTGAAGACTTGACCAGAGACCGCTCATAGTCCGAAAGTGCTGGCTTTTTCTGAGCTTCGCGTTGCTTCTTTTGATGGTCCGCCACCTTCTGCCTCAGTTCCGATGGCTTCACATAACAGTACAGATTTTCTGGGTTAAGCCATTTTTTCCTATCCTCCTTTATTTTATCAAAAAATTGTTGGACCTCAGCTTTAAATGTAGCAATTACCTCCTCTTCACTCTTTTCGTAAGGTAATTTTTCTGGCGTCTTAGCTCTCTTTGCTGAGGCAGCCTTCTTTGGAGGTGGGACCGATAACTTCGGTCCTTCTTGGGCGGACCGCTTCTTACTACCTCGCTTTGGAGGCGAGGGGACCGACCGTGCACTCTTTGGAGAGGGCGGTGCAGGCGGTGGAGGGGGTGGGGCCGATCTTTTTGGCGTTGGAGAACGCGGTGGAGGAGTTGGAGAATGCGGTGGAGGAGTTGAGACCTCGGTGGAGGAGGTGCAGACCGTGGTGGAGGCGGTGGCGGGGTCGGTGTGGCCGCCGCAGGTGTTGGAGGAGATCCAGCATTGTCACCGCCCGCAGCACTATGATGCGCTGGGGATAGAACTGGACTTAGGTTGGAGGAGTCCCTGCAAAAAAAAACAATTACAAGTTTTATGAGTAAACTTTTTTTAAATTTCAATACATAATAAATAATATAAGAAGTAAAATCACACACAAACCTATGCTGAGAAATAATTATGAAGCGCTTGCGCCAACAAATAAATGTCTTCTCAGCTTCACCTAAGGTCTTCTCTCCGTCTCCCCCTTCTATGTCTAGTGGCACATTGCCACAACCTTTCTCAACCCTATCAACCGATACGCTAGCATATCCACCAGGTACTGGTCGATTATGGATTCTTGGAGTGCCCGTTCGGTCGATAGGGTTGACAACAGCGATAGCCACCTTTTTGGTGGCATTCCCATCTGGTACATGCAGCTCACAGGTAGTAAAAGCCTCTGTGACATCATCCACGGGGAAGTGTAGCTTCGTGTCATCCTGAATGGTTGGTACTTCCGTGGATGCGCAGCTGCTTTTCAACTGGCCTGGGGGGCTAACATTGACCTCAGGCTGTGATGTACCTTGCCCTTTCGTCATTTGACTAAGTGCTGCTTGCACTTGCCTTTGAATCTCTGCCTGCATCCATTCTTCACGAGCTTTCTCGCGCTCTTGTGACTGCAGAACAAAAGCTTCCAGGCGGCGGATCCGCTCTGCCTCCTCATCCTTCTTTCTCTGGCGGCTTTTGTAGGTATCTTGATCGGCTTGGAATGATTGCAGCCATGGAACTGCCCCATAGCCTCTCGTACGCCCACCGTGCTCAGGATTTTCAAGCGCATAGGTGAGTTCATCCTTCTCCCTATTAGGCCTGAACTCACCAGACTGAACCGCCTCTCGTGCACGGACTAGTCTCTCTGCTGCTCTAGAGATTTCTTGGCCCCAAACTAGCGCCCCGGTGTCTGGGTCCACGCTTCCCCCATGACCGTAGAACCAATGCTTGGAGCGCTCGCTCCAATTCTTTGCTATTGTCTCGGGTGTGACCCCCCTAGCAAGCATCTCCTGTTCCATTCGGTCCCACTTGGGAACAACACTCTTATAACCACCTGATCCCATATGATGGTGGTATGCCTTTTTACTGGCATTCTCTTTGTTTCTATTGGCTCGTTCCTCGCCCTCTTCTGATGTTTTGTACTGCACAAAGTCATCCCAGAAGGCCCTCAGCTTTACATATTGCTTGAGGTTGAAATCTGGAGTCTCGTTTTTCTTGACATATTTATTGTACAAAGACTTCTTCCAATTCTGGAAGAGTACTGCCATCTTCTTCATAGTCCAGTCATAAATTCGCACCTTCAACTCTTCATCGTTGGTGTCGAAGGTGAAAACGTCTGTGACGGCTTTCCAAACTAACTCCTTGTCACGATCAGAGACAAAACTGATCTCAGAAGCACCTCGCTTCTCTCTCCATTCACGACAACTGATCGGTATTTGATCTCTCACAAGATATCCACAGTGACTAACATATTTATTTGCATGCTCACCAAGTGGTCTGCCTGTAGCTATCTCAAACTCAGAGATTACATAGCGGCCCTCCAACGGCTTCTTTGGCCCTCGTGGAGGTACGCTTCTCCCGTAGAGGTCGATCCAGAAGGCTACACGTACATATAGAAACAAAAATACTAAATTAATAACTAAGTAATAAGTCTAAAACCTAATGTAAAAGATGCATTATTTATATATGTTTACATTTACATACCTCGCCAGTATTTTCTTCTTGTTGCACGACAAGTTGTTGCTCAGGGGCATTGCCCTCTTGTTGCTCAGGGGCATTGCCCTCTTGTTGCTCAGTAGGATTGCCTTGCATGATGTCGTGGTAATCAACAAAGTACTGACTACCGTCGTCGATCATATTTTGAATGGCAGCTTCCATATAATCAGGATCATCATGAGGACGGTCAACCATTTCTATGTCTGCAACCATACATATATATATTCTATATAAGATAAGAAATACACTAATACTACTACAAATGAAAGTGTTGGAGTGCTCTAAAAATAATACTAGGATCTTTTAAGCCAAGTAATACATTAATAAGAAATACACTACAATTCATAATACACTACAATTCATAATATACTAGAATAACATACTAAAAAGTCTTTTAAGCCAAGTAATATACTAGAATAATATACTAAAATATAATACTAAAAAATAATACTATAATAATAGTATAAACTAATAGTATATGTTTTAAGCCAAGTAATACACTTGCACATAGAATAATGTACTAAAAAATTAATACTACTACAAATTGATACAAGAATAATATAAGTGCATATATATACATAATAAGAAATACACTAGAATAATATAAGTGCTAGAGTGCTCCAAACTAAAAAGTAATACTAAAAAAATAATACGGACAATAACACTAGAATAATATACTAGCACACAATATATTTCATAACAATTCAAAACACTAGCACAAAATATATTTTATAACAATTCAAAACACTACAATTCATAATATACTAGAATAACATACTACAAAGTCTTTTAAGCCAAGTAATATACTAGAATAATATACTAAAATATAATACTAAAAAATAATACTAAAATAATAGTATAAACTAATAGTATATGTTTTAAGCCAAGTAATACACACTTGCACATAGAATAATGTACTAAAAAATTAATACTACTACAAAATGATACAAGAATAATATAAGTGCATATATATACATAATAATACAAAATAATAGTATATAAACTGTTCGGTATGAAATATAAGTGCATATATAATGATACAAAATAATAGTACATAATTAAGTGCATATAAAATAATAGTATATATATATATATATATATATATATATATATATATATATATATATATATATATATATATAAACTGTTGGTATTCATATATATCTATACAATTCATATATACAATTTTAGTCTATACATATAAACTGTTTTGACATTCATCCATATATATATATACACACACGAGCGATCGATACATGAAAGAAATATACGTAGATCTGTGGAGAGCCGCTGCAGCGACGCTGGAGATGAACGACGGCGCTGGGGAGACAAACGGGCGGCGCTGGAGATGGCGGCGGCGGCGCTGGAGACGAACGGCGGTGCTGGGGAGACGAACGGGCGGCGCTGGACGACGACGGCGCGGAGATCTCTGCTCGACGAAGACGAAGACGAAGGGAACTGCGATCCAGGGCACCGGCGGCTTATATAGGGGCGGACCCTTTAGCACCGGTCCGTGGCTGGAACCGGTGCTAAAGGGTCTTTAACACCAGCTGGTAACACGAGCCGGGGTTAAAGGGTGACCCTTTAACACCGGCGCGTGTTACCAGCCGGTGTTAAAGGGAACCTTTAGCACCGGTTCCAGCCACGGACCAGTGCTAAAGGATCCAGCGCGCGCTAGGGCGGGCTCCTGAAATTTTCATGACCCTTTAGCACCGGTTCCCACTATGGGCCGGTGCTAAAGGCCCATTTTTTAGTTTAGAGTTTTTCAATTGTTTTATATATACAGTTTATATTATAAATTGTATAGTAAATTAAATATTTTGCATAATGTTTTTTAAACAGTGACATATATTGTAATTTGTTTTAATGTACACATGAAAATTTTTAAACTTAAATATCTTATTGTATTTTTATAATTTGTAATGATTTTGTAAGAAATGTTTAGTATTTTGTTAATGCAAATATATATTATTCCAATAAATTTACAAAAACTATATCCAATGAACTGGAAATTTATTTTCACATCATATTGACGTAAAACTTTTTATTTTTGTTATTTATTACTAGGAGTGCTAGTTGGGTATAATTTTCATCAAATAAAAAATCATATAAAAATATATATCTTGATGAACACACCCTTTGACCGAACCCTAGATTGTCCCAAATGGAAAAGTCATGAATACAAAGTTTGCTACACTCATCAAGTTCTACATTTTGTCTAATGGTCAACTTTTCATTTGGAAAAGTTTGAACCACTGAATTTTGAATTTTCATAGAACTCATAGCCACGCAGCGGTTTCGGAACCCTAGATGGTCTCGAATGGAGAAGTCATGAATACCAATATTGTTCCACTCATCAAAATCTACATTTCATATATAGACCATTTTTGCATTTGACAAAGTTTTGGGAAGGTGTAGTTGAAAATCCACAATTGACACATATAGTTTCATATAGTTTGTGTGAGATTCAAGAATTGGTGGGTATTGTTAACTTAGACTTTCTCAAATGGAAAAGTTGTGTATATAAAAAGTTTAGATCTTGAAGATATCTAACAACTTGGTATTCAAAATATTTTCATTTGAAGTAATTTAGTTTGTCATTTGACCAAGTTTGACCAAAACCCGTCTTGGATTTTATAGAAATGTAATTAGGATTGGCTCAAAATTATCCAAATGGAAAAATAGACAATATATAAAATATAGATCTTGATGATCTCTAACAACTTTGTATTCAAACTTTTTTCATTTCAAGTCATCAAATGGGCTATTTGACCAAGTTTGACCAAAGTCAAAGCATTGGTTTTTACAAACACACCCTTTGACCGAACCCTAGATTGTCCCAAATGGAAAAGTCATGAATACAAAGTTTGCTACACTCATCAAGTTCTACATTTTGTCTAATGGTCAACTTTTCATTTGGAAAAGTTTGAAAAACTGAATTTTGAATTTTCATAGAACTCATAGCCACGCAGCGGTTTCGGAACCCTAGATGGTCTCGTATGGAAAAGTCATGAATACCAATATTGTTCCACTCATCAAAATCTACATTTCATATATAGACCATTTTTGCATTTGACAAAGTTTTGGGAAGGTGTAGTTGAAAATCCACAATTGACACATATAGTTTCATATAGTTTGTGTGAGATTCAAGAATTGGTGGGTATTGTTAACTTAGACTTTCTCAAATGGAAAAGTTGTGTATATAAAAAGTTTAGATCTTGAAGATATCTAACAACTTGGTATTCAAAATATTTTCATTTGAAGTAATTTAGTTTGTCATTTGACCAAGTTTGACCAAGTTTGACCAAAACCCGTCTTGGATTTTATAGAAATGTAATTAGGATTGGCTCAAAATTATCCAAATGGAAAAATAGACAATATATAAAATATAGATCTTGATGATCTCTAACAACTTTGTATTCAAACTTTTTTCATTTCAAGTCATCAAATGGGCTATTTGACCAAGTTTGACCAAAGTCAAAGCATTGGTTTTTACAAACACACCCTTTGACCAAACCCTAGATTGTTCCAAATAGAAAAGTCATGAATACAAAGTTTGCTACACTCATCAAGTTCTACATTTTGTCTAATTGTCAACTTTTCATTTGGAAAAGTTTGAACCACTGAATTTTGAATTTTCATAGAACTCATAGCCACGCAGCAGTTTCGGAACCCTAGATGGTCTCGAATGGAAAAGTCATGAATACCAATATTGTTCCACTCATCAAAATCTACATTTCATGTATAGACCATTTTTGCATTTGACAAAGTTTTGGGAAGGTGTAGTTGAAAATCCACAATTGACACATATAGTCATGACAATTTTTGCATTTGATGATCTCTAACAATTGGAAAAGTCATGAATACAAAGTCATGAATACAAAGTTTGTTACACACATCAAAATTCACAATTCTCAAATATAGTTTCATACAAAGTCAAGCCGACACAACAGTGAACTTCTTCTTGACGTATGACCCTTGGTTATGATCCTGCCGTAACCATGGAGTATCCTCATTGTTTAACAGAATGCTTGGGTCTTTGTTGACTATGAAGGGCGGAATTCGATCATCCCTTTCGTAATCGCCTGACATGTCTGACTTGTCCTCAATTCCGACAATGTTTCTTTTTCTAGAAAGGACAATGTGGCGCTTTGGCTCATTGATGATTGAGTGGTCATCATTTTTTCCTCTCTTTGGTTTCGTAGACATATCTTTGACATAGAACACCTAACTCACGTCTGCAGCAAGGACGAATGGTTCGTCTTTGAACCCACTATTGTTAAGGTCCACGGTTGTCATCCCATACTCCTTGTCGACTGTTACCCCACCTCCGGTCATCTTCACCCATTGGCACCGGAACAAAGGAACTTTAAAATTAGCTGCATAGACTAGTTCCCATATGTCTTCTATGCGTCCATAATATGTTTGTCTGTTCCCATTTGAATCCGTGGCATCCACGCGTACACCACTATTTTGGTTGGTGCTCCTTTTATCTTGGCCAACTGTGTAAAATGTGTTACCATTTATCTCGTACCCTTTGTATGTGAGGACATGCCATGATGGTTGCCTGGCCAACAAATAAAGCTGCTCATCAATGTTTTCATCACCTTGACATTTTTTGCGCAACTGTGGGGGTATAAACCCCTATACCCTCATGGGCCTATATGGGCCGCACCATCAGAGGTGGCTCGGCCCACAAGATGAAGACGTGCGGCGCACGACTGGTCGGCGTGCACCGCAAGGCTACAAGATTTTGTACCAAATAGGATACTTTGCTTGTAACTCTGTCCCTTCAGGATATATAAGGAGGGGCAGGGGTCCCCTAGAGGATAGGTCACACATCATATTCTCTCAACACAAATCAATACAACCAGACGCAGGACGTAGGTATTACGCCAACTCGGCGGCCGAACCTGGATAAAAAGCTTGTCCGTGTCTTGCGTCACCATCGAGTTCGTAGTTTGCGCACCGTCTACCGATAAACTACTACCGTGGGTATACCCCAAGGTAGACTGCCGACCAGCTTTCGTCGACAGTGGCGCGCCAGGTAGGGGGTGTGCGTACAGCTCTCCCGACGAACAAGATGGCCATCATCCCCGACTTCGCGGCCATGGCGGGCGACTTCACGTTCACCGTCAGCCTCAACAACTTCACCGCCATGACCACGGAGGAGGAGTAGATCCGATCTGCGCTAACCACTTCTTCACCGACGTCGGCTGGAGCTCCAACCACGCTGGCTACGGCTTCGACCACACCAGCAACGTCTCCGACCACGCCGACAACGCGTCGCCGCTTCTCTGCTACAAAGGGAGGCAGATCGACGACACCGACCTGCTCCGGCTATCAACCAAGTTGTTTGGCCTACTTGCTCTGACCACGAGTCGCAATAATAATCACCGCGAAGAACGGCGCTACGACAACCGCGACCACCGTCACGACAACAAGTCCAAAAGCTCGAGGGCCAGACAATTTTATCGTCACCGACCAGACTTTCGTTCAAAGATAAGTGCACTTCTAATATTTTATTTATTTTTGGCATAATATTTTTTATCCTTCAAAACAACTTTTTGGTTAGCCGACTAGTTTTTTCTCCTACACGAGCTTTCCAGAGCCGGTACTGTCTCCGACTCCTCCCTACACGTGCACGAGATCCGCCCTCTGCGTTCCGGGTGGTCGGCAGTACTCTCTGACGTGGCTGACAATCCTACGCATGCCTAGGTTCCGCACCTCATGCTGATTGTTGGCTAGACCAGAGCTGGTACAAGCTCTAGGATGAATTAACTACTTGTGCTAATTTTATAACAAAAAATCTAAAACTTATCTCAGTACTGATTTTTATCTAAAGTTTATTTATACATCATGTACTACCTATTCTTTATATTTATTTTTCAGGGGTTTGGCCCAGTCGACAAGCTACGCTCGGGGACTAGTCGACTATTCCCTACGCTGTGCCCGGGGACTGCTCCGACCACCGAGCACGTTTACGTTCCCAACCACGCTCGGGGACTTGTCGACTACTCTCTATGCTATGCTCGAAGACTGTGCCGACCACCGAGCACGTTTACGTTCCCAACCACGCTCGGGGACTTGTCCATCGGTCCCTACGCCGTGCTCGGGGACTGTGCCGACCACCGAGCACTATACGCTCGGGGACTGGTCAACCAGCTCACCAATTTAAGAGCTTGGGGACTGCACCGACCACCGAGCACTATACGCTCGGGGACTGGTCGACCAGCCCACCAATTTAAGAGCTTGGGGACTGTACCGACCACCGAGCACTATACGCTCAGGGACTGGTCGACCAGCCCACCAATTTGAGAATTCGGGGACTGTACCGACCACCGAGCGTTCTATGCTCGGGGACTGGTCGATTAGTCTATTCAATTGCATACGAGCATGATATGCTTGGGGACTGGTAAATTCAATTTTTTAGACCTTGCTACAAGGCTCACACTTCGCCTTCAAGCAAGCTCGGGGACTACATCGGTACGATGCATCTGGCGATGCATCTCAGTTTCAGAATTTCTTTGAGGACTTTTCTTTTGACCCTGGCACCACGTGCCTACGTCACCTACTACCAGGCTCGGGACTAAGTGGGCACACTTCACCTTGCGGTGAATGTGCTTGCTTTTTGAAAGACTATACTTTTCAGAAAAGTAAAGTGGGCACACTTCACCAGGAAAGAAATCTTTTTTAATTTGGAGCACCATGCATTCTTCGAACAACCTGCTTCTTTGATGTCAATGTTGATCAACTGTCTTTCGAGTTGGTCAAGGAACCGTTGCAACTGCTTGGGCGATCTCCCCACTTATTGAAGACGTCAAGCCTCGCTGATCGAAGAAGCTCAAGACGGCGTGTTACATCACAATACATGGTGCTCGGGGACTAGCTGTGGGGGTATAAACCCCTATACCCTCATGGGCCTATATGGGCCGCACCATCAGAGGTGGCTCGGCCCACAAGATGAAGACGTGCGGCGCACGACTGGTCGGCGTGCACCGCAAGGCTACAAGATTTTGTACCAAATAGGATACTTTGCTTGTAACTCTGTCCCTTCAGGATATATAAGGAGGGGCAGGGGTCCCCTAGAGGATAGGTCACACATCATATTCTCTCAACACAAATCAATACAACCAGACGCAGGACGTAGGTATTACGCCAACTCGGCGGCCGAACCTGGATAAAAAGCTTGTCCGTGTCTTGCGTCACCATCGAGTTCGTAGTTTGCGCACCGTCTACCGATAAACTACTACCGTGGGTATACCCCAAGGTAGACTGCCGACCAGCTTTCGTCGACAGCAACCAATCGCCAAAAGTTTCCATGTGCTGACGCATTATCCAAGCTTCATTCTTCCCGGGCCACTGGGACCGTAGGAAATCTTTGTGTACCTCAACATATGGTTCCACCAATGAGGAGTTCTGGAGAACTGTGTAGTGTGCTTTATTGAAGTAATCGTTTCCCGTACCAATATATGTTTTCTTTCCAAGTGTTCCCTTTCCGCTGAGTCTGCCCTCGTGTCGAGATTCAGGAATGCCAATTGGGTCAAGGTCTAGAATAAAGTCAACACAGAACTCTATGACCTCCTCTGTTCCGTAGCCCTTGGCAATGCTTCCTTCTGGCCGGGAACGACTATGGACATATTTCTTTAGGACACCCATGAATCTCTCGAAGGGGAACATGTTGTGTAGGAACACAGGACCGAGAATACGAATCTCTTTGACCAGATGAACTAGGAGGTGTGTCATGATATCGAAGAAGGATGGAGGGAACACCAACTCAAAGCTGACGAGACATTGAACGACATCATTCTGCAGAGTAGCTAGTTGCTCTGGATTGATTGCCTTCTGAGAAATTGCATTGAGGAATACACATAGCTTTACGGTGGCTAGACGTACGTGTGGAGGTAGAATTCCTCTTAAAACGACCGGCAGCAATTGCGTCATTAGAACGTGACAGTCATGGGACTTCAAGTTCAGAAATTTCTTCTCTGGCACATTAATTATTCCCTTGATATTGGAGGAGAATCCAGATAGGACCTTGATGCTGCTAAGACATTCAAACATGCTTTCCTTCTCTTCTTTGCTCAGAGTGTAGCTAGCAGGGCTTAAGTAATGACGTCCATCATCTGTCTTTTCTGGATGCAGGTTGTCTCGTTCTTTCATGCGCTGCAAGTCTTGTCGTGCTTCAAGTGAATCCTTAGACTTCCCGTAGACACCCATGAATCCGAGCAAGTTCACACAAAGATTCTTTGTCAGGTGCATCACGTCGATCGCATTGCGGACCTCTAGGACATTCCAGTAAGGTAGCTCCCAAAATATGGATTTCTTCTTCCACATGGGTACGTGTCCCTTAGCATCCTTGGGAATAGGTTTGCTGCCTCGTCCCTTTCCAAATACCACTTTTATATCCTTGACCATTTCGAGTACATCATCCCCGGTTCGATTGAGAGGTTTGGTCCGGTGGTCTGCCTTGCCTTTAAAATGGTTGCCTTTCTTTCGTACTGGGTGGTTCACAGGAAGAAACCGACGGTGGCCAAGGTACACGACCTTTCGACATTTTTTCAAAAATACACAGTCAAGGTCTTCATAACAATGTGTGCATGCATTATATCCCTTGTTTGACTGGCCTGAAAGATTACTCAGAGCTGGCCAATCATTGATTGTTACAAACAGCAATGCTCGCAGGTCAAAGTGCTCTTGTTTGTACTCATCCCACACGCGAACTCCTGGTTTGCTCCATAAAAGTTGAAGTTCCTCAACTAATGGCCTAAGGTAGACATCTATGTCATTGCCAGGTTGCTTCGGTCCTTGGATAAGCACCGGCATCATAATAAACTTCCGCTTCATGCATAGCCATGGAGGAAGGTTGTAGATACATAGAGTAACTGGCCAAGTGCTGTGACTACTGCTCTGCTCACCGAAAGGATTCATACCATCTGTACTTAAGGCGAACCGCAAGTTTCTAGCATCATTTGCAAAATCTGGGAATTCTCTGTCTATCGCTCTCCACTGGGATCCATCGGCAGGGTGTCTCAGCATATTGTCTATCTTACGGTCTTCTTTATGCCACCGCAACAACTTTGCATTGTCCTTATTTCTGAACAGACGTTTTAATCGTGGTATTATAGGAGCATACCACATAACCTTGGCTGGAATTTTCTTCCTATGACGTTCTTCACGCTCAACATCGCCAGGATCATCTCGTCTAATCTTATACCGTGATGCCTTACATACTGGACATGCATCCAAATTCTCGTATTCCTCCCCACGGTAGAGGATGCAGTCATTAGGACATGCGTGTATCTTCTGGATTTCTAATCCCAAAGGGCAGACAACCTGTTTTGCTTCATACGTAGTGGTGGGCAATTCGTTGCCTTTCGGAAGCATCTTTTTTATGATCTTCAATAACTGCCCAAATGCCTTGTCAGATGTACCATTCTTTGCCTTCCATTGCAGCAATTCTAGTGTGGTACCCAGCTTTTTTTGCCCCTCTTCAGCGGTGGGATATAGCGATTTCCTGTGGTCCTCTAGCATGCGCTCGAACTTGGCTTTCTCTTTATCACTTTCACATTCTCTTTGTGCATCACGGATGGCATCACCAAAAGCATCATCGCCCCGATCATCTTCTGCCGCCACCTCTTCTTCATTATCTCCCCCCATTGCAACATCATTGAAGCCACCGTACTGAGCAATAATATTGGCATGGTCCAATTCTTCTTCTTCTTTTTCTTCTTTACCTTCATCCATTATAATCCCGCTTTCTCCATGTTTGGTCCAACAAATATAGTTTGGTACGAAACCAGACTTTAATAAGTGTGAATGAAGAGTTCTTGAGTTAGAATATTCCGTCAAATTCTTGCACACGGCACATGGACAGCACATGAAACCGTCCCTCTTATTTGACTCGGCCACACTTAAGAAATAGTGCACGCCATTAATGAACTCTTCGGAGCGCCGATCGGCATTATACATCCAATTACGTGTTACCATCTGCATTAAAGATAACATATATATTATGAAAACCATGCACACATATAGTTTCTCATCTTATTGCACAACATGTCTAAGATACATAGTTGATTAATTTAGGAAAGCTTGGCTACAACAAATACAATTGCAACTAGCATTAAAAAAACAAAACTAAAATGCACTTAAGCAACATAATTAGTTCGCGTCCGATCCCAACTATAATAGATAGATCATTCGCTTGATCAACATCATTGAACTCCTTTCGTCGGCTCACTGCCTCACCACCTTCAGCCTCAACCACCTGTGCAAAAGATTTCTTAATGTGTTCAATGTATTCTTCCTCCCAGTACCAACCTGTACATCCGCCGGTACCGTCCCACTGAAATTAAAAGAGAGAATCAAAAGTTTAATTAATATCATTTAAAAAAATATGCACATATATAAGCAAATGTCTGGAAATAACTCACATTACGATCTGGACACTTGTAGAATATACGACCCTTGTTTACTCCCTCTTTCGACACTTTGTACTCCATCAAAATCTTCTGCCCACACTTGCCACAAGTAATGAGAGGGAGTTCCGGACGGTATCGCTTTTGAACCCGTTGAGAGACTGAAGACCCGGTCACGGTTGCCATCTACTATCCATACTCAATTTTAAAACAATTATAAATTCCACATTTACTAGTAAACATGTATGATACAATGGACATTATATGTAGTAATAAAAATAAATCAAGTGATATTAACAAACCAATTAATTTGAACTATCCTACTTTCTATGATCATAAAAATATACTATAATTCATTCTTGCAAAATACATTAAAACTAGGTCAACCATGAAATATGATATATATATGGATACTAATTCATGTGAATGATTCAAAATAACAAAGTGGATTTGAGCTAAAAAATGATGGGAACATCACAAGCCAAAAACAACATGAAAAATACAAGAAAGGCTGAAGTTAGTCACCTCCAAGCACGAAGAGACGATGACGGAGTCGAAGAAGATCAACGATGGGCGTTGGAGATGAAGAACAAATGAAGAACAAGCAAGAAGAAGCTCCAAGAACAACAATGGTGCTCTCGGTTTCAAATGGGCAGAGGGGAGGAGGGAGCCGGCCTATAAACCGGACCTTTAGCACCGGTTCAGGGCAAAAACCGGTGCTAAAGGGTTACCTTTTAGCACCGGTTTGTAACAAACCGGTGCTAAAGGGTTTGCCTCGGCCCGTGGCTCTGGCCGGTGCTAAAGGGGTCTTTAACCCCGGACCGCAAAAAGTCTGGGGTTTTTGGCCATTTTGGGCATCGACCAATGCCTCGTTCTGTAGTAGTGCGGGTGACTCCTTGCAAAACTCTTCCAACGATTTTTGAGTTGTGTGCTTCTACAGTTGTGACAGTCCCTAATTACCATAGCATTTGCCAGTTCGTTTGGGGAGAAAAAAAAAATCCAAACATACACTATACGGGACTAGAAGTAACGCATGGATTTGCAGAGATGGTCCTGTATATCTCAGCTCCAACGCTCTCCATTAAAGTAATGTTCCATTTATCTATACATGGATCTGACAACACCGAACACGTAGTACCTTGATAAATACTCTCTCCATCCTTTGTATCACAAGTTTGATTATATTTATAGAAATACGTACAATATTTGTATCCTCAAATAAATTTGTCCAAAAAATTAAACTTAAAGATTATATATCATAAGTATTAATATTTCTTAATATATATAATCAAAGTTGTTTATCAGAAAGCGAGAACGACGGTTATTTTAGGATATGCTCTATATATGACAGTACCTAAACATTAGTGATATATATTATATTATACTAGTTCGTCAACCTATACTCTCGCATGGGCTAGAACTTAGAAGATACAAGTATTAGGTAATGTTTCATAATCCCTTGATTTTAAAATTATAAGATATTTTATATTTTTCTAGATATATTGTTTTTACTATATATCTAGATTATACATCTAGGTGTATAGAAAAAGTTATATATTTAGAAAACTCAAAACATCTTTTAGTTTGAAATGGCATGAGTAAATATGACTAATAAAGAATTACTTATATTAAATTGTATGTTTTTCTTTGTTTATTTTCTAACATATATAAGAGATATAATAAATACTATGTAATCTATATCTAGTTATCATAAACTTATTAATTATTATTTTTAAGAAACTAATCTATATATTTTGTTACCCATATTCATATTTTTCTTTGCACATAACACCTCTATATATTTTAAATATGTAGTTACTTCCAAATCTTACCATTAATCATGGTGGCTATTATTGCATCATGTATCTTGTGAAGTTGTAAATCTAATTTTTGATTTTTCAAATTTTATTCTTATTAATTGCTTTAGATTTTTTCTCTCTCCTCAAGTTAAGTTAAAACTCAGCTTGCATTGTTAAAGCCTTGGGTTTTCCTGGCTTAAAATATAAGCCAGGCTAGACTTTAGAAACCTAACAAGGAGACCCATATCACACAAGGCCTAGGCCTTGTTTAGTTCACCCTGAAAACCAAAAAGTTTTCAAGATTCCCCATCACATCGAATCTTGTAGCACATGTATAGAATATTAAATATAGACGAAAACAAACACTAATTACACAGTTTAGCTGTAAATAACGAGACGAATCTTTTGATCCTACTTAGTCTATGATTGAATAATATTTGTCACAAACAAACGAAAGTGCTACGGTACCGAAAACTTTTCACTTTTCGGAACTAAACAAGGCCCTAGCTAACTTCACCGAAACGAGGCCTTGTTTAGATTGAGAAAAATTTTGGATTTCGCTACTGTAGCACTTTCGTTTGTTTGTGGTAAATATTATCCAATCATAGACTAACTAGAATAAAAAGATTCGTCTCGCGATTTACAGATAAACTGCGTAATTAGTTTTTGTTTTCGTCTATATTTAATACTTTATGTATGTACCGCAAGATTCGATGTGACGGAGAATCTTGAAAAATTTTAGCAACTCAACATACGCGGAATGTCGGACGGACCCCGCCCGTAAAGTCGTGAACTCTTGGCTTGAACGTCTGACACAAACAGTACCAAGATGCAATGCAACTAGTACAAGTTGTCGACAAGATTCCCCAGCGTATATGCAGCGTTGACAAATGTGCAGCGTGTATGGCTGTAGATTTCTTCAAAATTTCAAAACGCGGGGCTTTGAAAAGTAAGGTCTTGTTTAGTTCAAAAAATTTTAGATTCTCCGCTATATTGAATCTTGCGGCGTATGTATAGAGCATTAAATATATATAGATAAAAATAATAACTAATTGCATAGTTTGCCTGTAATTTGCGAGACGAATCTTTTGAAACTAGTTAGTCTATTATTGGATAATATTTGTCAAATAAAAATAAAAATGCTATAATGTTTATTTTACAAATTTTTTTGGAATTAAACTAGGGTCTCGTTTAGATGCAATTTTTTTTAAGTTTGACACTGTAGCACTTTTGTTTGTATTTGACAAACGTTGTCCAATCATAAACTAACTAGGCTCAAATGATTCGTCTTCCGATTTATAGGTAAACTGTGCAATTAGTTATTTTTTATCTATATTTAATGCTCCATACATACGTCCAAATATTCGATATTACGAAGAATCTTGTAAACATTTAGAATTTTGAGTGTATCTAAACAAGACCTCTTAAAAAGGAAAAAGGAAACTTGCTGCTCTTGTTTCATCACTATCTTTCTAAAAAACATGTGTACGCACACAAATACTGCAAATATTTACTACCTTAGTATCTTTCATGACAATAATGAAAAACGACATCTTTATTCATGTTGCAATGAATATATTATTTATGTATATGCGTCCGTCCATACATACGAGTACATACGTACGAGCACAACTCTGGCCATATCATAAAACTCATGAACACGCACGAAATGCTACTGCTATATACAGCTGTAGCTGTAAATGCACGTCAACTGATCGTGGACTTTCAGGCGAATTCTGCGTGCAGGCCAGGCCTCGATCGCCTGTAAAGTGGCCATAGCGCGGTCCACACGTACGTCCCGAGACAAGTTCGGAGCCACTGAACTACTGAAGCGTCATTGCTTAGGATGATGTACATATGTATGTACATGATACTATATATATATTATATATAAGAAAGCTTATTGGAATTTAGCATCCAAAAATCGGAGATCTGAAAAAATTCTTACGATTGTAATTGATTACGAATCTAATGTACCATAGGTTCATGTATGGAGCAACACTGAACACAAAAAGTACTCGTCGTCCTTCAAAGAAATACAGTGTGTACGTAGGATGTGTCCTCGTATTTCTTCAGTCTGCATGTTCAATTAATTTCTCCATTTTTGCCAAAAGTTTTGATGTTTTAGCCTAACTTTTTACAAAATGGATCTAAACATCGTTGTCAAAAAATACAAAAATAAAGTTTTGGCATTATATTTAGAAATCTTGAGGCCTAAAACTGTGCAAAATTGCCTTGAGCCGTGAGTTGCCTCTCTTCTCTTTTTGATATGATGCTACAAAATACCAAAATTTTTGATGCATCTAAAGACCTCATCCAAAATTTATAATATCAAAACTTATAGTGCAAAATATTTGGTGTCAAATCTTTTGGCAGGGAAGGATGTTTGGTTGCTAGCCACAATCTACCACAACTAACTTTAGGCAAGTGTGGCAAGCCACAAAAAGTGTGGCTACCAAATTGGTTGCCACACTTTGCCATGCCTAAAGGAATCTTGCCACACTTTTTAACTCTATGACATGTGGAGCCCAAAAGATTCATACCTAAGCTTAGTTGTGAACCAAACATTTACCAACTTGGTCAAAATTGCCTAAGGTAAAGTGTGGCAAATTGTGGCTAGCAACCAAACACACTACTACAGAACACTCCAACACTGCTGGTGACATCACTGCCGAAGATGACAGAACCAGCAGTGATGAGTCTTCACTGCCGGTTCAAAGCTCTGACAGGATTTGAATGATCGAGGTGGGGAAGAGTCGGCAGTGATGGACAACATCATTGTCGGCTTGTTACTAGGACTGGCAATGTTGCCTCCTTCACCTTTCACTGTCGGTTCGGCACCTGAGCTAGCAGTGATATTGGGATATCACTGGTGGCTTGTATAGCCAACCGCAAAAAAAGCCTACAGCCTTCTTCTGCTTCCTCCTCACTCCATCCCTAGAACATAGGAGCTTGCGTGGGCTATTCCCTCCATTGTTGTGGCTGCTCTTCCCCGTGACTCTCTCTCTTGGATTTTGAAGAATGGCTTGATCTTTTTGCTTTAAGGTTAGTAAGGGGCATCCACTCCATTGATTTTGGTGCTTAATTATCTTAGTTTTGAAGGCTACATTGCTTGATTCTCATTCTAGTTCTTCCTCCATCCTAGAGAGCAAGCAATTGGATTTTGTGCAAAGCTTCAAAGCAACTTGTGAGGAATATATACATCATCTCCATCATCCATAAAAGCTATAGGGTTGTGTCTATATATCATGACCTCATTTGAAGTCTTTGGAAATTTTATAGTTTGATCAAGATGATTGTTAGTATGTGATGCTCGAATTAGTTCATGTTAGGAGTAGAGCAGATTATTTTACAACTTTGTTAGGAGTTGACACATTGTTTGGTGTTCATGATCAAGTATCCAATTAATTTTTTATTTAAAAGACTTAAGTAGATGAAGCGCCCCTGTTAAACCAGGAACCCAAATGTGATACAATACTAGTCCCAGGAGGCTAGTAACACATTTATTACATCAGATAAGTTTCAGCGTAGTAGTCTCGATAAGCGTGGACAATGAAGGCACGCTATAATAATAAGACACCAAAATACAACATAGGTCCAAAGGACCCAGAAACAAACGATATCACAACCGAACATCTGACAAGTCCCAATGCCACAGGCTTAGTTGGGTGCAGACACGACCTTACTCGAACGCTACTTCGGGATCGAAGTCCGGATCTTCCTCTGTTTAATAAAGCAAGGGTGAGTACAAAGTACTCAGCAAATCAAACCTTACCCTACGGAAGGGGATAACAATATATATGCATATGATAAATCAAGGATGAGGCTTAGTTTTATTTGCATAAAGCTATCTTTTACACATGCAAGGTTTCATTTCACAAATACTGTTGTAAAAGACCTCTTTTTCCACATATGATAGTATTTCTGAAAATGGAGGTTTGATCACAATTTTAAGTGTTGTTGAACCCTTGTTCCCACAACACAATGGCAGTCAACCATTTATTTCTAAAATCACACTCACTCTCATGTTTCACTCGTACCAACCCATCTAGTTGTTGAAACCAAACCATAACCTGTCCGAGACCGCGGACACGGCTATCCAGATAGATTTACACTCTACAGAGGTTGTACACTTTTCCCACAAGTAGGATACCATAACTTACACCGTCGTGCAAGCACAAATCCATCAAAGTCATTACCCTCCATAGCTAAGTAATGGCGCTCACCACGGGAACACTAAGGCCACATCTCATGATACCACAATAATTCACAAAGCTCTTTTCATATATTTCCACAATTTCACATACATCACTTAGTGTCCTGTTGCACACCTGCCTCCAGATGATTGCCATACTAACTAGAGAGATTTAGACTAAGCCTTTCCCATGCAAGGCGAGTGGTTGTACGATAAATGAGTTAGGCAAGATGAATCATCAACTCAGTCCTTAATCGAGATAAGACGGATATCTTCACGCTTAACCCCGCAAGGTATAAGCCACAACACCAAGGCATCCCCCCAACGGGATCCCATCGACCCCATCTCTATAGTGATCATATCTATAACTTGTTCATTACCCCTTTCACAATACCCACAATTTATTTTCACCACTCACACCTTTTACTTTTAAAATCATTATATTTGAGAAAATATAGCGATGAGTATCAGAATGAGTAACAAGTCCTAAGCATACTAAATAATAATATTTATGCCATAGCATATTATTTGTTCCTAGGTTCGAACAAGACAATTACCGGATAATATCAATTCAAGGATGGCTATTCAACAAGTTTTAACTAAGCAGCAAAAATACTTCGTACATATATGGTACATGCAATATTTAAAACGGTTTCTACGAGTTGTGTTTAAAAATAGGATCAATATGCATCAAAGTTAATCGGTTGGACTTGCCTCCGTCGGCATCCTCGGCAAACTCCTGCTGACAGTCCGGGTCCTCGGCGTCGAACTCGCGGTACTCGTTTTCAAAGTCCTCGTTCTTCGGCTCGTTCACTCCGTCAGCTAAAATACATGACGAACAACACAGACAATAAGCACAGATAAATAATTATATAAATTTAAATGAGCTTTAAAAATCATGAAATTAATATGAGACGTAGATCATGATTTTAGATGAATTTAGGAAAAAGAATCGTTGAAATCGGAGTTAGCATATGGTATTTGTGAAATGGCTAGAATTTAATCACGCGAAAAAATGCTAACGATGATTAAAGAATGCATGCTTCACGAGATGATTTTTGGCTGGTAGTGCATGCATGTACTTTTTGGTAGAGTTATTACTTGTGGCTCACACATGCATGGAAAGAGAGAAATTAGCCGGGATCATTAGATCTCTTCTGTATGTCATGGTTCTGTTCGTAGAGTTCACGACAGTGAATCAATACAGACAAATATAAGGAGGGATACAGAAAAAAAATACTATAGAAAGACAGAGAAGAGCAAGGAGATGCTCATGAGCTGCTCACCTCGTCTTGTGACGACATTCGAGCTCGGCTTATGCGTATGGTCGTATACGGTATAGCGAAGCGGGAGCAAATAAGCGAATGAGCGCGTGAGTGAACGTGCTACTCTAGGTGTTGAGAGCAGTGGCGGAGCCAGGAATTATGCATAAGGGGGCCAACTAAAAAATTTATTTTATCAAAACTGAGCACAACTACTGATTGCCTAACTCAATTCATCAACTTAACACAGGTGCTCGTATTTTCTATATATATTTAGGATTAAATGTGTTATTCTTTCGATGGTAGACGATAAACCCTTAACAACAATATGTTTGAGATGATTTTGTAAACCTTAAAATCCGCGTCTTAGTTTTTCTATGATGTTTCATAGTATTATCTAGTTATATTTTGTACTTCCTCTATCCCAAGTTATAAATCATTCTAAGAATCTTGAAGAGTCAAAATATCTTAAGTTTGACCTAAACTATAGAAAGAGTTGTAAACATTTATGTCATTAAATAGATATACTGTGAAAATATAATTAATAATAAATATTATTATCTTATTATATAAATTTGGTCAAATTTAGGTTGTTTTGACTCTCCAAAATTCTTAAAATTACTTATAGTTTAGAATGGAGGAAGTACGATTATATTATCTTGAGGATATTAATAAATATATATGATAAAAAATATTATATTTTTATACTAACATAAATAAAAATCTTAAACATATACTAATAAAAAAAATTATTAACACATGTTTGGGGGGCCATGGCCCCTGCCAGCCCCCCTTGGCTCCGCCACTGGTTGAGAGTGAGCACCCGAGAGTGTCTTTTTATAGGCCAGGATGCTCAGCTCTTGCCATTATAAATGATACTATAGCGCATTGCTACACAGGACAATAGGACGGTGCTACAGGTGGTCGGTGTCTAATTTGCATGCGAAGGACGATGTCTCATTTGCATGCACGGTGCATGCAAATGGACGGTGCCTAATCATCGTGTCCTTGCATGCAAGTGCATGCAAATGGATGGTGCATGATGTCCTGCATGCATACATGCATGCATAAGATATATTCATGTATGTGGATGCACTGCTATGCTTTCTTGCATGTAAGCTTGCTGGTACTTGTTGTTATTTGTGCGAAAAAAATATGAATGGTGTCAAGTTGTGCGTTGCGACTTGCTATCTTTTTTTACAGCAAAAGAGGAGCGGGAAAAAGACAAGATGTGGGGGGCGCATGCTGCGGTGCGCGTGCGAGCGAGTGCGCTCGGTGAGGGGGGCGGGCGCGAGTGCGCTGCTACGCTGGTGGTGGTGGGGTCGACGCACGCGCCGTTGCCGGGTATCGGGCAAAGCGAGCGATCGAGAGAGATGAGTAGCGGACATGTGATGCTGATGTCATGTTGTGCTGAATATATTTGAAGATGGATATCTGGGATGTTTGAAAAGAAATTGGATAGAGATACTATAGAGCTCAAATGATTTATAGTTTTTGAAATATATTTTGAAAATATTTTTTAATGCGAGTGATTTTTGAATGTGAACTTTTGGGATGTTACAAACCTACCCTACTTAAAAGGAATCTAGTCCTCAAGATTCGACTGGGTTCTAAATAGATGAGGAAACTCTTTTCTCAGGACATCTTCTCTTTCCCATGTTGCTTCCGCTTCAGTGTGTCTACTCCACTGAACACGACAAATTCGGACTGTTGTCGTTTGAGTTTGCCTGGTGACTGTGTCTAGGATTTTTATTGGCACTTCTTGATATCTTAGGTTGTCTTGTGAATCAACTGTATCTCGCGATATTTATTCCTCACGTACTCTGAGATATTTCTTTAATTGAGAGACATGAAACACATTGTGTATATTTGACATTTCTACAGGTAGCCGAACATGATAGGGCTAGAGCTCCAATCCTCTGTAATACTTGATATGGTCCAATATACCGAGGTGCTAGCTTGCCTCTGACTTGGAACCTTCGAGTTCCTCGAATAGGAGAGACTTTGACATACACAAAATCTCCAACTGCAAAACTTAACTCTCGCCTTCTTTTTATCAGAATAGCTCTTTTGACGTGATTGTGCCTCTTTCAATTTTTCTCTGATTTCATCTACACGATCTTCTGCTTCTTTTATAAGGGCTGCTCCAAGCAAAGTTCGTTCTCCAACTTTTGACCACATCAATGGGGTTCTACATTTTCTTCCATACAGGGCCTCAAAAGGTGACATGTCCAAACTAGCTTGGTAACTGTTATTATAGGAGAACTCTGCATAAGTTAGGCTTTTCTCCCAATCTTTACCATATGTGAGCACACATGCTCTTAGCATATCTTCCATAATCTGATTTATTCTTTCAGTTTGACCATTTGTTTGAGGATGATAAGCTGAGCTAAAATCTAGTTTGGTTCCCATAGCTTCATGCAAACTTTTCCAGAACTTAGAGGTAAATTGGGTACCTCGGTCAGATACAATCCTACTTCGCACACCATGCAATTTGACTATGTTATCTACATATAACTGGCCTAACTTGTCTCCACTATACTTGATGCGCACAGGTATGAAGTGAGCAACCTTGGTAAGGCGGTCCACTATTACCCATATTGAATCATTTCCTTTCAGAGTTTTGGGTAATCCATTCACAAAATCCATGCCTATCTCATCCTATTTCCAAACAGAAATAGGCAATGGTTGGAGTAAGCCTGCTGGTTTCTGATGCTCCGCTTTAACCCTTTGGCAAACATCACATTGTGCAACAAATTGTGCCACATCAGCTTTCATGACATTCCACCAATATCTTTTTTTTAGGTCCATATAGATCTTGGTGGCACCAGGGTGGATAGAATAAGCCGAGTTATGGGCTTCATCAAGGATTAATTCTTGAAACTTTCCCTCCTTGGGCACACAAATCCTGTTTTTATACCACAATACTCCTTTGTTATATCCACTCTAAAGTATGGAGCTTTATTTTCTCCAGTTTGCTCACGAATCTTCATCAGATCCTTATCCTTATGTTATGTCTGTTTGATTTCTTCCACAAGAGTTGGCTGCACCATCAAACTGCCATTTTGTGGTTGGCGTACTATATGCATGTTCAACTGTGCTATCTCTTCTTGTAGGTTAGTGTTCTTCGGCACTAACTGCTGACCATATGACCTTCTGCTTAGGGCATCTGCTACCACATTGGCCTTTCCTGGGTGGTATTGAATCTCAAGGTTGTAGTCCTTGATTAATTCCAACCATCTTCTTTGCCTTAGGTTCAAGTCTGACTGTGTGAAGATGTACTTCAAACTCTTGTGATCAGTGTAGATTTCACACTTGTTTCCAATGAGGTAGTGTCTCCAAATCTTGAGAGCATGTACTATAGTTGCTAACTCCAAATTATGGGTAGGGTAATTTTGCTCATGAGGTCTAAGCTGACGAGATGCATAAGCAACCACTTTTCCTCCTTGCATGAGAACACATCCTAAACCTTGTCTTGAGGCATCACAGTATATGATGAAATCTTGGTGAATGTCTAGCAAAGTTAACACTGGTGCTGTTGTCAGTCTCTTCTTCAACTCTTGGAAACTCTTCTCACATGATTCTGTCCAAGTGAATTTATTATCCTTCCTAAGAAGCTCTGTCATGGGTCTGGCTATCTTGGAACATCCTTCTATAAACCTTCGATAATATCCAGCTAATCCAAGAAAACTTCTAACCTCACTCACATTGGTGGGTTGCTGCCAATGGGAGACAGCTCCTACTTTCTCAGGGTCAACTGCAACTCCTTCAGCTGTCAAGATATGGCCTAGAAATGCAACCTTCTCAAGCCAAAATTGACACTTGTTGAATTTAGCATACAACTTGTGTCTTCTTAGCTTTTCCAACACTACTCTCAAGTGTTGCCCACGTTCTTCAGCACTCTTAGACTAGATAAGTATGTCATCAATGAAGACTACAACAAACTTATCTAACACTTCCATGAATACCTTATTCATGAGGTTCATGAAATGGGCAGGGGCATTGGTTAATCCAAAGGACATCACTGTAAACTCATATTGTCCATATCTGGTTACAAAGGCTGTCTTGGGAACATCACTATTCTTGATCTTGAGCTGGTGATAACCTGATCTCAAATCAATCTTAGAGAAATACTTGGTTCCTTTAAGCTGATCAAAGAGGTCATCTATCCTTAGTAGGGGATACTTATTCTTGATGGTGACTTCATTTAGGGACCTATAATCCACACACATCCTCATACTTCCATCCTTCTTCTTCACAAACAAGACTGAGGCTCCCCATGGTGAAGAACTAGGTCTAATATAACCTTTTTACTGTAATTCTCTTAGCTGCTCTTTCAGTTCAGCTAACTCTGTTGGAGCCATTATGTAAGGTCTCTTGGCTATGGGGGCAGTCCCGGGAATAAGATCAATGATGAACTCTATATCCCTGTTGTTGGGTATTTTAAACGCAAATAGAAAAATCCGCAAGCGCACGGATACTGATGTAGCTTTCACCCAGGAGTATTCCAGAGTACCGATTTTTCATAGGGAACGTGAGTGTACTAATTAAGATTCAAGATCGCCTAAGGATAACTATATAATTATTTTTGGTGGGAAGAGAGGAAGTTTCCTGAGAGTTCTCTAGTTGATCTAAGAATCAAGAATTACTTCAAATATTATTTATTTCGGGACATCAGAACACTAACCACAGAAAGAGATGAGAAGGGGGCTTGGAAGCTCTGACTACGGTCCTACAAACACCGATCCGAACGTGGTGGAATACGTCGACCGTTATGGCTGTCACTACCCTAGGGCTACCACAACAATCCGCAGGATTGGGTGCAATTCCAGGAAATTGCAAGACTAAACACCACGTCTAATCTATTAATTACTACTCTAGCGTTATAGAGACTAGAGCACTTGATGCAAGCGGGAATCCAGTAAATAACTTGAATGTAAATAAAAGTAATTAAAGAACTCAGGAATTATGAATTGAAGAACTTGGAGAACGATGAAGAACGAACCAGTTGCTGCAAAAGTACAATGTTGAGGAAGATCCGACAGATCCGGCTCCTCCTACGCTCTCCTCTTCTCTCTCCCTATTTTCTAGATTACAACTAGAACTAACTAGAACTAGAACTAGATGAACTAGAACTAGAACTAGATGAACTAGAGGGATCCTCTCTACTTGGATGAATAATTGAAACCCTAGCTTTGATTATGTAGAAGAGGCATGTTCTCGAGGGGCCAGGGGGTCTGCTTATATAGTCCTTCCAAATGAATATGGGTCGTCAGATCAAACCGACATTAATCGCACGGTTTTCCTTGATCCCTTAGATCGGTGGAGCATGATCTGCGAAGTTGACCCTGATTGAGCACTACAGGAGGGCGGGCACCCTGGTCCCTAGGGCGGGTGCCCTGGGCCAGGCCCGTTCCGCCTCCGCTTCGTTCCTGTGGCTTCTGGAGTCTTCTAGATGATAGAAAATTGCCGCACATGTTAATATCTCTATGTAAATCCGACGTGTGGGCCTTTCCTCCGTATTTCCTGATAACCCCCTGCAGAAATAGACAAACACCAAAACTCGTGGAATTCTGTCAGATAAAACCCTAAGTCTGGGTGTTGGTTAGTTGCATTTGAATCATTTTCCATGATTAGTTGACGGTTAAATGTGAGCATTAAGGATCGTCAACAAGCTTTCCCAAGCTTAAGCTTTGCTCGTCCCTAAGGAAAGCTAAAATCAGCAAGAAAATAGGGGTTACTTTTATGCCTTTTACTACAGGGTTTTTAAGTTATTACTAAAGTCTTAAGTGATTGAAAAACAGAACGATCAAGTCAAGCACTATGTCTCAAATTCTTCTGTCTTACCTTTGTTCTGGAGTTTTTTTGTAAGTTTCCAAAATAAAACTGAGGCATTTGCCTTCTTCTTGAAAGATATATAAGTAGAGCTTTAAAAGTTTTAGCATACTTACTTTGCATTTTGCTATGTCAATGCTCGGAGCAAGGGAGAGGAATGTCATACTCCTAGATCAAGACCTTTGACCTTTTTGAAAAGTTTGTCATCTCTTACTGGCATATTGCTTATTAGAGGGACCATGGGCTATCATTTTTTTCCTTTCTTTTTTTTCAGTCTCTCTCTCTTCTTTTTTTTTCAAGTAGGCACCAAGTACCCCTAATTCTACTATCGGACACGTGTCCATTTTTTCCACTCAGGTGGGTATCTTTGTACCCCTAATTCTACTTCGGACACTTGTCCATTTTTACCTCTCGTCTCACTCTTTTTCTTGAATCAAATTTTTGCATAGTCCCATGCCTCTAACGTAATAATACTTCAGAAGAGGGAATCTTTTATATTTTTCAAACAAAAAGATCTTGATCTTTGGAGCATGATAATTCTCTCAACCAAAACTACAAGAATTAACAATGGCTTGAACAAAGCAAGTGCCCACAGTTTTAATATTTATATCTTATAAGACTCTAGGTATTATGTCAAACAGGATCTCCTCTTTTTTTTATTTTTTAGATTTTCAAAAGATAAAATCTCCAGAACTCTAGCGAAACTTGGAACAAGTTAAATAGTAGCTCAAACCTTCTCATATCAAGTTTGTCAATTACCTAGACTTGGATCAAACTTTCTTTTTATTTTATTTAAAACTTAGGATTACACAAAACTATTGTATATTACTCAAAAGAAAAACTTTGTTTGGTTTCATGCTTATGCATTTTTTTATTTATTTCCGAATACTAGTAAATAAAACCAAGAAAGAAAAGTAATACTTATCTAGATACATGTGGGGGTGGCTCCCCCAAGCTGGCTGTTGACATAGTCGTTCACTCTTGTGGCCTGCATGTTTAGTCTCACTCTTCTTAAGCCTCAAAATCCTGCACAACCCAAATAGACAACAAAACTTGTGGAGCATATTAAGGGTTAGGTCATTGTCTAGAGCTTATGAGAGCTTAATGTGAGAATTCTATGAACTCAATCACATCAAGTTCCTCTGCCAGGTTGTTTTGTGGCTCGAGATAGATTTTCAAGCGTTGACCATTTACCTTAAAAGTGTTACCTATGTCGTCTTGGATGGTAATGGCTCCATGAGTTGAAGTGTCAATAACCTTGTATGGTCCATCCCACTTACTTCGTAGCTTACCATGCCCAAAGAGCTTAACTCTTGAATTAAATAGTAGAACCTTATCTCCAGGCTTAAACTCCTTGTGCTTGATTCTCTTATCATGCCATCGTTTTGTTCTCTCTTTATAGATCCTTGAATTGTGGTAGGCTTTCTCTCTCCATTCTTCTAGCTCAGATAGTTGCATCAGACGATTCTCGCTAGTGAGGTGGAGATCCATGTTCCATTTCTTGAGTGCCCAATGAGCCTTAAACTCTACTTCCACAGGCAAATGACAAGTTTTTCCATATACAAGTTGATAAGGTGACATGCCTATGGGTGTTTTGAATGCAGTTCTATATGCCCAAAGTGCATCAGGAAGTTTGTCCTTCCACCCCTTACCCATCTCATCTACGGTCTTTTGTAAAATATTTTTGATTTGTTTGTTAGATGTTTCAGCTTGACCGCTAGTCTGAGGATGGTATGGTGTTGCGATGTTGTGTCGAACTCCATGATCGGCTAGGTACTTCTGGAAGATTTTGTCGATGAAGTGGGAACCTCCATTGCTTATAACTATCCGGGGTATACCAAAGCGAGGAAAGATTACTTCATGGAACATTCTCTTGGCATGTTTTGAATCAGCTGATCGACAAGGTAGGGCTTCTACCCATTTGGACATGTAGTCCACAGCTACTAAGATATACTCGCAATTCCCGAACATAGGGAATGGCCCCATGAAATCAATGCCCCATACATCGAAAAGTTCTACTTGAAGATTATTTGTGAGAGGCATTTCATTTCGTGAGTTGATATTCCCATGTTTTTAACATTGGTGGCATCTCCTGACAAAGTCCTTTGTATCTTCATACATCGTTGGCCAGAAAAAGCCACTTTGCCAAATTTTAGCATGTGTCCGGAATGCTCCGTAGTGTCCTCCATATGGCGAGGCATGGCATCTTTCCATAATTTGAGTAGCCTCAGCCATAGGAACACACCTTCTCAAGAATCCATCAGCGCAGACTCAGAAAAGATATGGCTCATCCCAAAGGTGGAAATGACTATCGTGAAGCAACTTCCTTTTGTTTGTACCAGGTGGGACATAGCATTTTACTATGAAGTTTACGATGTCTGTGTACCATGGATCTGCATGTGTTATCTTAAGCAGGGTGTCATCCCTTAGGTAGTCATTTATAGGAAGCTCATCATGTGTTTCCTTATATTGAAGCCTAGACAAGTGGTCGGCTACGGAATTCTCTACTCCCTTGCTATCTCGGATTTCTATGTCAAAGTCTTGGAGTAGAAGAATCCATCGAATTAGACGAGGCTTAGCATCTTTCTTAGTGAGGAGGTACTTGAGAGCAGCATGGTCTGAATAGATGATTATCTTTGCCCCCACTAAGTAAGATCTAAACTTGTCTATAGCAAAGACTACAACCAAAAGCTCTTTTTCAGTTGTAGTGTAATTGAGCTGTGGTCCAGACAAGGTTTTGCTAGCGTAGGATATGGCATAATGCTTTTTATCCTTGGTTTGTCCTAAAACGGCACCAACCGCAAAATCGCTAGCATCACACATGATCTCAATAGGAAGATTCCAATCAGGTGGTTGGATAATCGGGGCTGAGATGAGTGCTTTCTTAAGAGTTTGAAAAGATTCATGACACTCATCACTAAAGATGAAAGGTGCATCCTTAGCTAGGGGACTAGTTAGGGGTCTAGCAATTTGAGAGAAGTTCTTGATAAAGCGTCTATAGAACCCTGCATGTCCCAAAAAGCTACGGATTCCTTTCACATTTGTGGGAGGTGGAAGTTTTTCAATAACTTAAATTTTTGCTTTGTCCACCTCTATACCACGTTCGGACACTTTATGTCCTACCACTATTCCTTCCTGAACCATAAAATGGCATTTCTCCGAGTTCAGGATTAAGTGCTTTTCTTCACATCGCTGCAAGACTCTATCTAAATTCTCCAAACAATGATCAAAGGTTTTGCCATAGACAGTAAAATCATCCATGAAAACCTCCATGATCTTCTCAATCATGTCCGAGAAAATAGACATCATGCACCGTTGGAAAGAAGCTGGAGCATTGCACAGTCCGAACGACATTCGTTGGTATGCATAAGTTCCATACGGGCATGTAAAGGTAGTCTTTTCTTAGTCATCTGGGTGGATTGGGATTTGGTGATATCCAGAATAACCATCAAGAAAACAAAATAAAAAGTGGTTTGCAAGCCGTTCCAACATTTTATCAATGAAGGGTAACGGAAAGTGACCTTTCTTTGTAGCCTTGTTGAGTTTTTGATAGTCAATACACATACGCCACCCAGTGACAAGTCGTTGAGGGATGAGTTCATTCTTCTCATTCCTAACGACTGTCATTCCTCCTTTCTTTGGCACTACTTGGACAGGGCTAACCCACTCACTATGTGGCACAGGATAAATAATCCCAGCATTATAGAGTTTGAGGACCTCTTTCTTAACAACCTCTAGCATAGCATTGTTAAGTCTCTGTAGTGGTTCCCTTAAAGGTGTAAAATTGGGATCAATAGGGATACGATGAGTGCAGAGAATGGGACTAATGCCAGTGAGATCTTCGAGAGTAGCCAAATGCTGATCTATGCCTTTCAAGAACAATAACAAGTTGTTGTGTTTCATAATCGAAAAGCTTGTCACTGATAATTACTAGAGTTTTTGGGTTGTTGTGCAAAAAGACATATCTAAGGCCAGACGGAAGAGGTTTTAACTCTATCGAAGGAGGTGAAGGTTGTTCATTTTTGTCTAGCTCAACGGGTTCTACCAACTCTTCTTTTTCTTGAACAAAGTGTTCATGATTAAAGAATGGTTGGGCCATCTCCTCTTGAGTCAGCATTAAGATCTCCTCAATAGGATCTGGTTCAAGTTTGGGTTCCACTATCGTGTTAATTGATATGCTAGGAACAACAATAGTGGAATTCCCAACCTTGAAGTCTAAATGACCTCGTTGTGGTTGTTCTTGTAGAAGTTTCATGATTGGTCTGCCAATCAAGAGAGGAATCTCCGGTATGTCAAATATGTGAAAATCTAGACATATTCCAGAGTCCTTGATTCTAACAGGAACTGTCCTTAATACCCCATGGCTTTCTGGAATCAATCCAGATGGACTTTGTAAAAGTTTCTGAGATGGGGTTATGGACTCGTTGGGATAAAGAGTGTCAGCTAATTCCTTGGAAATAACATTTATCCCAACATATGGATTGTAGTGGACCTTCCTAGCGGACCCTCTAAATTGTCACAGAAGAATGGTTGAAGGAGTGATGATTCGAGCTACCTCAGGAGACAGCTCAGCTTCTATTAGCCATTCATAACTCAGAATAGCCGAAAGGCTTTTGATGTGTTCTATGTCAATAGATTCTACTCTTAGAACGGATTGACTGGTCCCTGCTAGAGGTCGTGTTTGGATAGGAAAATTCGAGGTGTTTCCATAATCTTCAAAAAGATCTTCCTCGAATTCAAACGTATGCTCTAAAGGTGGTGGTTCATCATCCCTTAGTTGGTTTTGCATTCCCTTATCAGGAGGTTTCTCTACAACCAAATTAATAGATGGTTCAGGTGGAATTTCTAACTCGGTTGCAAGTTCCTCATCTTTTGGTTTAGGATGAGACTCGACTTCTTTTTCTTCTTCAGGAAACTCATCATAAATGCCTGTGTAAGGGGTATTTTCAAGGATTCTCTCTAGGATAGCTCTCCCATCATCTGTGAGTTTGTGTGTGAATGAGCCTCCTGAAGCAATGTCGAGGTGAAGAGCAGCTTCCTTGTTTAGACCATGATAAAAGTGGTAGTACAGTACATGGTCAGGTAGGGAAAGGTTTGGACCGGAATTGGTAAGGCTTGTGAACCTAGCCCAAGCTGCTCCTAAAGTCTCCTTCTCCCTTTGTTTGAATGTAAGAATTTTGATTCTAAGGTCAGCGATTCGAAAAAGTGGGAAGAAAGCAAGACAAAAGTTGTCCCGAAGTTCATCCCAATTTCCATTAACGCCTCCTACAGAATGAGCATACCACTTTTTTGGTCTTCCCAAGAGGGAGAACGGAAATAGTTTCCATTTAAGGGTATCTTGTGTCATGCCGGAAATAGATCGGCAAGAGCACAACTACTCAAATTCTCCAAGGTGGGTGTATGGATCTTCATCTACTTGCCCAGAGAAGGGTTGCTCCTAAATCATGGCTATTAGATCAGGGCCGAGGTCATAGCCATCTGTAAGAATTGGATGTGATGATGGTGGTGGCTCTAATAACTCACCCTTTGGAGCAAATAATTTATAGATAGGAGTGAAATCCATGTGGTATGGTGAAAATGGTAAGGTGACTGTGGTAAAAAAGGAAAACAAAAAGAATACACGGATGACTTGGTTCGAAACTAGCACAGCTACCGTTCTCCGGCAATGGCACCAGAAAGCTTGTTGGGTATTTTAAACGCAAACAGAAAAATCCGCAAGCGCATGGATACCGATGTAGCTTTCACCCGGGAGTATTCGTGAGTATCGATTTTCCACAGGGAACGTGAGTGTACTAATTAAGATTCAAGATCGCCCAAGGATAACTATATAATTATTTTTGGTGGGAAGAGAGGAAGTTTCCCGAGAGTTCTCTAGTTGATCTAAGAATCAAGAATTACTTCAAAGATTATTTATTTCGGGACATCAGAACACTAACCACAGAAAGAGATGAGAAGGGGGCTAGGAAGCTCTGACTACGGTCCTACAAACACCGATCCGAACGAGGTGGAATACGTCGACCGTTAGGGCTGTCACTACCCTAGGGCTACCACAACAATCCGCAGGATTGGGTGCAATTCCAGGTAATTGCAAGACTAATCACCACGTCTAATCTTTCAATTACTACTCTAGCGTTATAGAGACTAGAGCACTTGACGCAAGCGGGAATCCAGTAAATAACTTGAATGTAAATAAAAGTAATTAAAGAACTCAGGAATTATGAATTGAAGAACTTGGAGAACGATGAAGAACGAACCAGTTGCTGCAAAAGTACAATGTTGAGGAAGATCCGACAGATCCGGCTCCTCCTACGCTCTCCTCTTCTCTCTCCCTATTTTCTAGATTACAACTAGAACTAACTAGAACTAGAACTAGATGAACTAGAACTAGAACTAGATGAACTAGAGGGATCCCCTCTACTTGGATGAATAATTGAAACCCTAGCTTTGATTATGAAGAAGAGGTATGTTCTCTAGGGGCCAGGGGGTCTGCTTATATAGTCCTTCCAAATGAATATGGGTCGTCGGATCAAACCAACATTAATCGCACGGTTTTCTTTGATCCCTTAGGTCGGTGGAGCATGATGTGCGAAGTTGACCCTGATTGGGCACTACAGGAGGGCGAGCGCCCTGGTCCCTAGGGCGGGTGCCCTGGGCCAGGCCCGTTCTGCCTCCGCTTCGTTCCTGTGGCTTCTGGAGTCTTCTAGATGATAGAAAATTGCCGCACACGTTAATATCTCTATGTAAACCTGACGTGTGGGCCTTTCCTCCGTATTTCCTGATAACCCCCTGCAGAAATAGACAAACACAACAACTCGTGGAATTCTATCAGATAAAACCCTAAGTCTGGGTGTTGGTTGTATTTGGATCCTTTTCTTTATTTATTTGATGATTATATTTGGTACTTAGGGTTTTATCTGACAGAATTCCACGAGTTTTGGTGTTTGTCTATTTCTGCAGGGGGTTATCAGGAAATAAGGAAGAAAGGCCCACATGTCGGGATTACATAGAGATATCAACGCACCGCGCAATTTTCTACCATCTAGAAGACTCCAGAAGCCACAGGAAGAAAGCAGAGGCCGAAAGGGGCCAGGCCCAGGGCGCCCGCCCTCCTTCCCTGGGCGCCCGCCCTGTCCTGGACTCCGTTCGGGACTCTCTTCGCACACGATGTTCCACCGACCTAAAGGATCAAGGATAACGTAGTACCACATCGCCTACCGACCCAAAAACGCATAGAGGAGGAGGACTATATAAGGAGACCCCCCTGGCCCCTGGAGAAGACAAGAAGTTATCATAGAGATTGAGGGGTGCCCTCCAAGGAAAACCTCTTCTCTAAATAATATTTCTTTTTAGGCTTAGCATCCAATGTAAAGTAGAAATAGATCTTCTAGTTTCTACTAGATTGAGAGAGATAGAGTGGAGGTGTAGATCGGAGGAAGGCCGGCCTGTCGGTGTCTACTCCGAGTTGTACCTGCGGGATCAAGTCTTCTAACTCGAGGCTTGCTCCTAAGATTCTTCAGTAATTCGATTTCTAATTCTAGTAAGTTCTTGTTTTATTGTTCTTTGGTTTATGAGTTTACTTTAATCCTCTTCCGGTTGAGTATTAGAGTAATCATTGCTAGCATAAACGTGGTGTTTAGGCTAGGGTACTCATAGATATCCCCTGACTAGCTGGACCGTGGTAGTAGCGAGGAACGTGACATTTCCGAGTTACCTTTGCATCCCACATCTCGTTAGCAGGACGGGTAGGTTTATAGGTGCGGGTCGAACATCCTTTGTGGTGTCTAGATTCCGTAAGCTTCCCCAATAGAACAGTAGATCATCCTTACCAAGGTTAGAACGAGACTACGGTTGCAGTCTTCTCTATACATCACTCACATCGAGAAACATTCTTTGTAGCCTAAAGGGATAGTAGCAATAGATTTGGTTAGTCAGATGCACCCTTTCTTCCAGTGGTAAAAATATAAATACGATCACTCTGGATAACCTCCCGGGTGAAATGCTCACCGATATCCGTGCGCTTGTGGATCATTTCCTTATTGCATTACCAAATATCAACACCTACCACAAAGCTACACAAAAGCATAGGGTGGGAGCCAGTGGCCAGTACAAATCGTACTGAAAATTGTTTAGCAGGTTTGAACGTGGTCTATGACGATAACTGCGAAGAATAGAAGGATTAGGTGGTCTCGTTCCTGCGCTCAAGTTTGGTTCGGAGATGAAGGCTACGCCCGCTGATAAACTACGCCGACTCTGATGATTACCCGTGAAGGAGCCTTCACCGCTGACGCGCTACATCGACTCTGAAAAAGATCCGTGTGTGTTTCCGCTAGTAAAACGATGTAATAGGCTTGTTAACTAAGAGTTGTAAAGTAAATGTGTTGTAATCTTCTTTTCCACGATGTATGACTATGATAACAGCTGATATATGATAATGCGATGGCTCAATTTCTGAATTATCACATTATAATTCGAATCTGAGAATTTTTCCCCTTTGTGGAAAAATCTAGGTCGTTTTAGTTGGTATCAGAGCCATACTTGACCCTAGGACGAGACCCTTAGTACCAAACACTAGTTTAGAAGCCAAACATCATGTCTGTTGTAGAGTTATAGATTCTAACACTTGTTTTCCCCCTCCGCCTTGAATTCTGCTGCTAACTGACCTCCCTGTTTCATAAAGTTGACTGTTGGAATCTTTTCCCATACCCGCCCACGCTAGATCGGTAGTCGTGTGAGACTATGAAGGTTTGTGAGTCACCTCAAGTCAACACTGTGCATTAGGAGTTGTAATGCTGTTTGAATGCTTGGATCTTATGTTGTTGCGTTTCTTCTGCTTCTTGTTGTCTGAGTGTAGGTCATAGAACCTATTTTATGCGAGTAAGACTCTGGATCCCGTCTAGCCTAGTCGACTATACCTAAGACCGTCCCGAGACTAGATAAGTGACCTTGACTAACTGACTTAAAAGTAAGGTAAAGCTGTTGCAGCATGTCTTGCCCATCTATTTCAAAACTGTTTTTGGCTTCCAAATAAACCTGTCCTCAAAATTGTCCCTCCTTTTGGTTGAAAAGTTTCCCTCTTTTACAAAAACATCTTGGTTTCAAAAGGAAAAGTGTTTCAAAACTCTCTCAATATCCTTCCTTTTCACAAAGAAAGCAATTTTAACCCCTTTCTCAACTCAACTTTATTCAAACTCTATTTATGAAATGATTGAAAAACAAGTCATCTTGAAAAAGGTATGACAAAACCTCTTACGAAAAACAAAAGTTTTGCCTTCAATCAACAAAGTGGTTTTCAAACCAAAGATCTTTGGCTCAGTTTTGTTTTAAGGGCCTTTGATTTTATCTCGAGAGCCAAATTCCTTTCAAAAATCAACCTTGTCTTACAAAAAAAAAGGATTTGCAACTGATTTATTAAACAAAAGCCATTGTGAAAAGATTTTGCTGCTACCTTTCAAAGAAAAATTTTAGCAAAAACCAAAATAAACCTACGAGTTTCAAAAAAAAAAATGCTTGGTTGCGAAAGCCTTAAATATTTAAAAATGAGAAATGATTTCTAATCATTTTCAAAACTAGTTTGTTTGACTCTAATAAAAAGGGAGCAATACCTTGTGTTAATAATAATAATACTAAAATAAAAGAATTTTAAAAATCTCTTGATTTGAAATGTTTTATAACAAAACCTTCAAAGGATTTGGTTTTCAAAACTTGCATTGAATTTAACACTCTTCAAAAGCTCTCTTCAATTTGAAGTCACAAAAAAAAGAAGAAGAAAAAAACTAACTTTGTAAAACTGCTTTCACTCCTTTAGTGAAACCTGCTTTCCGAAAAACCCTCCTTTCAAAAGCTTTTTTTCAAAGGGTGATGCATCAAAAACAGCTGGTGAAAGCCAACAATCCTAGCCAAACCTAAGTCCGCCATACCCTTTGTTGATCGGATGCCAGTCCTTGGAAGAGTACCAAGCCAGTGAACAAGAAGGTTTGAGCATGATGATCTAGGCCAACTAACAATAGTCTCAACTTGAGAGCCAGATGTTCATAGACCCCGTGCGATTCTTGGACACCCATCGCCTTGGTGTGAAAATTTGGATACCCAACAACTACAAGTGAGCCTTGGATACACTCGGAACATGACTCACTCCTATTTTGGAAAAGGATTGGGGAGCGATCACACAAAAAGTGAAACAACTCAGGAGTAAGAAGAACTTCGGGAATAGCATCCTTACTTCTTCTCCGATCGAGCAACGTCTTAATCTCGGGGACAAGATTCCTGTAAGGAGGGTGGACTGTAACATCCTGGATTTTTACAAAAACCAAAAATGCGAGCTTTTTAAAATTTTTCCTGTAATCGTGTGAACCATATAGTTTTTAGGTCTAACTCGATCCAAACCCGTTAACAAATTGTGGCATACCTGTAGCTTTGTTTGTAGGCGAGTGCTTTTATTCATGAGTCGTCTTGAGTTGGGTCTTGTTTAGGGTTTTGAGTTTCTTTTGGAGTGCACAATCTGTAGCAAAGTCTTCCCGAATCTCCGTTGAGCCTATCTCAAAGGCGAAGTGAATCCCTTCTCAACCTTTCTATTGGAGTACGTCTCAAACTCCTTTGAATTCCTTCCAAACTCCTTTCTAACCCTTTGTGATCTTTCTCACCTACTTGGTTCCCTTCCTAAATCCCCTCTTTGAATCCATCTTGTGACATTCCTTTGTGCTTAATCCAAAAATGGAAAAAACTTTCCTTCTTCTCCTGACCCAGTCGGCCACCACCTCTAGCCCAGCCGGCCTGCTCGCTTTGCACCAGCCCAGCACCCCTCCCTCGGCCCAGCTCGTCCTCCTCTTGCCTCTAGCCCAACTGGCCGAAAGGCCCTGGCTCCTCCCCTTACCCCCATCGTAGCCCAGCCTGCTCCCCATCCCCCTCCACGGCCCAAGTCGCCAGGCCTAGAGCGCGCGTGCTCCCCCAACCCAAGCGAGTAGGGGCGCGCACCCCAGCACCCAGCCGCTGCCCGCCTACTGGAGAGCGCCAGCGCCCCGATGCCAGCACCCTGGCCTCCGTGCCCCTCTTGGATGTGTGCCACGTGGCCCTCCACTCCACGGACGCCGAGGATCGACGTCCTGCCCCTGAACCCTAGCTCGCTGCGCCATAAAAGCCTCAGCCGCGTACTCCCTTCCCAAGCCGCCACGGCCGCGCCTCGTCCTCGACACCACCCCGCGCACCCGCCGCCGTCGAGCCGCGCCATCAACAGAGCGGTGACGCCGAGCAGCCGCCGCCATGGAGCGCCACCGAGCCGCGACGCCGGTCTTCGACAGCACCTCGTCGAGCTTCTGCCTCGACGCCACCGGAGCCCTCGACGCCCAGCCGTCTTTGACCCCGACCGCGACGCCGTGCCCGTGCCCCGTCGCCACGCCGTCTTCGCACCGGAGCCGCGCCACCGCCGAGCCGCCGCGACACCGAGCGGGAGCTCCGTACCCTCGCCCGGAGACCTCGAAGCCCCTGCCCCGACGCCGAGCCGCCGCGACGCCGAGCTCCCTGCAGCGCTTCGCCACTGCCTGAGCTCCTCCCTGCTCGTGCACCAGAGCTGTCGCGCCGCGCCGAGCCCTATCCCCGAGCCACCACGACAACGCCGTGCTCGTGCCCCATCGCCCCTCCGCATCGTCCTCACCTTGCCACGGTCACCGTCACGCCAACGCCATCGCCTGGGGCTTCACCACCGAGCTCATCCTCCACCTCGCCTCACGCCGAGCCTCTGCTCCACTACGCCCTGCTCCGACCCTGCGGCCGCGACGCCACCCGGTGCTCCATCGAACCACTCCACCACGGCCACGCCAGGACGTCACGATGGTCACCGCGTCAGCGCCGACCATGGTGATCGCGACCCCGAGCACGACGTCGAGCCCCGACGCGTCCACGTCCTCGCCATGCTGCGTTCACTGCGTCGAGCTCCTGTCCATGTCTTCGCCAAGCCAAACCATCGGTGAGCCACCAAGGACCAAGCTTCCACCCTGCTCCCCATTCTGTCTTGTTCCAGACTAAGACCGGCCTTTGCGCCGTGAACCTTCACTGTTGCAGGGAAGCAGTGGCCTCGTTGTGCTTTTGACGCCTTCCCGATACCTGCTGTACATCCCGATCAACTACAGCGAGCCACAGCCAGCCAGTAGAGGGCTTGCAGCTGATCTACGCCCTTCCTCGTGTTCGGCAAGGTCGAGCCCCGAACCCTAGTTGGCGTCATTTCCGATGCCAACAAAAACCCTATCTTGCTTTCATACACTTGTCCATACTTTGTAGTCTATACTCGTTCATACATCACTATCCATGTCATGCACTTGTTATATGATTTATCTATATCTATGCCTGTGTCGTGCCTTCGTGCCGGTCTATTTATCTATTTGTCTATCTCTATCTTGTGCTATGGAAATGTGCTACTCCAAGTTGTCGTCTTGATAGCGTTTTTGTTTAGTCACTGGTTGAGTCACGGCTCATGCAGTTTGTGCTTTTGTTCTTGTCATCGTCTGTGAACCGTGCATTCGAGCCGGTCGGGAAAATGGTAGTGCGCTTGACCATTTCGATCGTGTGTTCCTCCCGCCGTGATCGCGATGCCGAGCATAACTCGTTTCCCGTGTTCAGTTGACTCTGTCGCGCTACGGTCGTTAGCTCTTGTTCTTGTCCCGTAGACGTGGTCATCGTGGACTGATGTCTTTATCGACGCGGTTCTTACCCGCACACTCGAGACCTAAGTTACCTAGTCTAGTGGGATACGAATTAGGGGACAACCTTCATGGAACTATCGGAGGAACTTGTTAGGTGAAGCTCATGGCCGCGAGTCCACCTTGCCATGACCATTGGGCTTTACCCCATTTTTCTCGCGAGTTTATCCTAACCACCTCATATACTTATGACACCTAGACTCGGGCATTTCCCGTAGTTCCCGCGGTGACGATCGCATCGCCTGGAACTGTAGGAATGACCTTGTGCCGATTCAGAAGCACCTAGGTTGAGAAGTGTTATGAGTTGGACTAGATTGTGGGGTCATATCTCTCTTTATCCAACCGTCGTTCATTCCATGATGAGTTGGTTGAAAGAGTATGAACTCCATTCTTCTTCTCTCTTGCTATTAATCCCCGTCGATCCAGTAAGATGTGGATTGAGCCCCCTTTTGCTTGTTCGATGTTTTGTTTCCAATCCTGCGATTCCCGCCGTTGCTATGGCGAGCGGATCAACGGAAAGTGAAACCCATGTCCTTTCCCGCCTTTTGGTTCTTCGTGCTTAAACTATTGTATGCTTGTACCTACTCGATCGTAGCATTTCTTTGGTTCTCGCGGTGACAACCGCACTGCTAAGAACCCTAGGAATGTCTTAGTGCATTCAGTGTACCTAGGTCGTGGTACCCTACAAGTAGCTTGAGCACTCATGCTCTTTGTGCGTCACTCTTTCTAATTCCTCGTCTCTTACCATGGCGAGTGGATTGGAAGGAGTAGACCACTCCCCTTTTCTTTTCTCTTTGTTCCACTCTCTCTTGACTCTCACCAACTACAATGGCGTATGGATTGAGAGAGACCGGAACTTCTCATGCTCATAGTCTTTTTGATTCCTGTCGATCTCTATGACACTTGGATCGAAAGACCGTAAGTTGTGGTGTTTGCTTAGAAATGAGTTAGAGTCTAAGAAATTTATTAAAGCCGTACAGGTTGACTCTGTTGATCCAGGAAGTACCGGCTAGGCTAAGACTCTGACTTGTACTTAGTGAACAGCCATTCCTGTTTCTTTTAGCCTAGGGATCGGACATCCGCCGAGAGGGCTAAGTCAATATCCTTTCGGTGCTCTTTTAGTGTAGTTGTTCTTTAGTGTTCTTTGTCTCTTTTTGCGGTCTTTCGAGGTCTAGTGGTTTGATTGTTTCGCCTTGAATGTCGTTTATGAGGTAGTTGCTTCAGTTAGCGTTGATCGAATCGGAACCAGTCAAAGGAAGGACATGCAGATAGGAGAAAGACCTTGGATGAGTACAACTACAAGTGAACTGAGGATCTTGGAAATGTTATTCAACAGGTGCCACGTCCCACCCAACCTCGTAGAATCCTATTAGACATGCAATAATGTAGATGCTAGTGCTTTACTTTTACGCAAGTGTACTGTGATAGGTTGCATGGTAGAAATGCTTGTGAGCCATTGCCTTGTTGCAACCTATAACCCTCGCACACCCGCTGTCAAGTTAGATGCTTGCATACTACTTGCTACTGCTTCTACTATGCATTATATCTGTGATGTGATGCATTGTGGAGGATTGGATGTGAGTGGATAAGGCACGTGGTGCCGATAATTGGATAAGAAATGGATAATGGATTTGGGGAGATCTTGGCATGTGTCTTGATTGTGTGGTGAGGGTCGAGTCGACCGAGCAGGATCTACGACGAGTCTTGGGACAAGTCTTGCCGGGGGACGCTACCTGGGCGTTCTCCACGAGAGATACCTGTGGCGGGTACATGTGACAGGGAGAGGTCCCGGAGTGGAGTGTCTTCGTGGGACGAAGCACCGGGTTGGGAGGTGCTGTTTAGCACGGGGTAGCCGGATGTCCCGTCGAGCGGGGCATCGGTTGGCCCCTCGTGAAGATGTCCTATTCGGTTACCCTAAGGACTGACAAGTTCTGAGAACCAGTTCGTAGGAAGCCTTACACGCCACTCGCCTTATTATGGTGCGGGACGGATGTACGACCAGCTAGTGCGGTGCCACTACTACTAGGTTGATAGCAGATAGTGTAGGGAGGTACGGGCATGAGGACCCACACCCTCCTAAGACAGCGTAGTGACCTTGGGGCCCCGGTACTACGCCTCACAGTCTTAGCATGCCGGTGGTACTCCGGTACTCCGGTATGGCCCCAGTCCGGATCGTCGATGACGGTGATCTTGTGGTTAGTGTAAACCTCTGCAGAGTTTGGTTGATCGATTGATACATATGCCGTCTCCTCGGCTATGGACCTTTCCTATGTTCCGCTTCGCTTGACTAGTGAGAGGAGTCCTTTCTACCTTCTCCTGGGTTTGTGTTGGATCCGGCGTTGGCCGTTGAGGCAAGGCACGAGCGGGAGTCGTACTTGTCGCCTAGAGAGTGAGAGTGTGGTGAGATGTGTGTGATGGGATGGATGGATGGATGTGTGGATGAGATGGAATAAAACTTGATGAATTTTTATTATAAAATATTGATGAACTTGCATAGGAAAAACTACAGCTATACATAGGCCTCTTGATATACCCTTTGCATTTCCACCTACCACAAAGCTACGCAAAAGCATAGGGTGGGAGCCAGTGGCCAGTACAAATCGTACTGAAAATTGTTTAGCAGGTTTGAAGTGGTCTATGACGATAAGTGCGGAGAATAGACGGATTAGGTGGTCTCGTTCCTGCGCTCAAGTTTGGTTCGGAGATGAAGGCTACGCCTGCTGATAAACTACGCCGACTCTGACGATTACCCGTGAAGGAGGAGCCTTCACCGCTGACGCGCTACATCGACTCTGAAAAAGATTTGTGTGTGTGTTTCCGCTAGTAAAACGATGTAATAGGCTTGTTAACTAAGAGTTGTAAAGTAAATGTGTTGTAATCTTCTTTTTCACGATGTATGACTGTGATAACAGCTGATATATGATAATGTGATGGCTCAATTTCTGAATTATCACATTATAATTCGAATCTGAGGATTTTTTCCCTTTGTGGAAAAATCTAGGTCGTTTCAGCGGACGCCCTGGTCCCTAGGGTGGGTGCCCTGGGCCAGGCCCGTTCTGCCTCCGCTTCGTTCCCGTGGCTTCTGGAGTCTTCTAGATGATAGAAAATTGCCACACACGTTAATATCTCTATGTAAACCCGACGTGTGGGCCTTTCCTCCGTATTTCTTGATAACCCCCTGCAGAAATAGACAAACACCAAAACTCGTGGAATTCTGTCAGATAAAACCCTAAGTCTGGGTGTTGGTTGCATTTGAATCCTTTTCCATGATTAGTTGACGGTTAAATGTGAGCATTAAGGATCGTCAACACCTGTCTGGTGGCATTCCAGGTAGTTCCTCAGGGAATACATCAAGGTATTCTTGCACTATTAGTACTTCCTCTATGGTCCTTGCATCCAAGTTGAAGACCATTGGATTAACTTTAGACCCTCGGGTTTGGCATTTCACTTTAATCCCTTCATGGTTAACTAATGATACTTCCTTGGTTGCATAACTAATAATTCCATTGTGTCTGGTTAACCAATCCATTCCAAGGATAACATCTATTCCTTTGGACTTGAGCACTACTAAGTCTGCTAAGAAAACTACCCCACTCAGAATGATCCTTACATTTGAACAACCTAGATGACATTTGATGTCAGACCCAGGTGTTCGGGTTATTAGGGGTAACTTTAGTAGTACTGTGGGCATTTGATGCTTCTCAACAAAACATGATGATATGAATGAATGTGATGCTCCAAAATCAAATAATACTGTTGCGAGTACTGAATTGACTAAGAACTCACCAAGTACCACTCCTGAAGCAGTCTGAGCATCCTGAGCATGAATATGGTTGACACAGGCTCTACCATAGGATTGTTGAGGTTGCTTCATCATCTGGCTATTATTGTTGGTGTTGCTATTGTTGCGAGGGAAACCACGGTTGACTCCAGACACTGCAGGTCTTGGTCCATTAACAATGTGGGACTGAGTGGATACTGCTGGTGGGTTGTTCTTGTAGGGACAGTTGGCAATGTAGTGTCCAGTCTCATGGCAATTAAAGCAAGTTCTGACATTGTTTGTGACTTGACCAGCGCTGTTCTATTGAGTCTTGCCATAAGCTTGATTCTGATAGGTTGTCTTGGGCTGATATGACGATTGCATTTAGTTATTAGAGGCACTAGCAGGAGAGTGAAACTGCATTGGGGCTTGAGTACGCTGGCTTGGTTGGCTAAAGGTTTTCAGCCTCTGGGATCTAGCACCATCTTGAACCTTGCGCTCTAGAAACTTGCGCTTGTTCTTTTTCCTTTCTTCAGTCTTGGCCACATCAGTCAGAATGGTCCTCTTCATCAAGGTGTTGAAGTCTGGATAGATCTGTGGGGTCATGAGGGTTCTGAGCTCATAGATCAATCCTTCTATGAACTTTGTCTGCTTCTTGGCATCAGTGTTGACCAATTCTGGGGCATAGCGAGACAATTCAGTGAATTGGAAGATGTACTCACTTAGAGTTTTATTTCCTTGCTTCAAGTTGCAAAATTCATCAGCCTTCAGCTTCATGATTCCATCTGGAATGTGGTACCGGTGGAATTCATCCACAAATTCTTCCCATGTGATTGTGTTGGCATTATCCACAGCTCCACTATAGGCTTCCCACCAAGAAAGGGCAATTCCTGTCAGCTGATGAGATGCTAGCAAAACTCTATCCCTTCCATCACAGTGGATTGTGTCCAACTTCCTTTCAATCACCTTAAGCCAATCATCTGCTTCCATGGGGTTGTCAGATCTAGTAAAGGTGGGTGGCTTAAGCCTCATGAACTCAGTCATCTTGTCTTGGACTCTAGCTCCATGGTTGTTCCTAGGGCGGTTCATGCCATGAGCCAAGGTCTCCAGAAGGCGAGTCTGAGTTGCCATGACTTGTGCTAAGTCAATTGCTGGAGGAGGGGGCAAGTCATCTCCTTCATTATGGTTCCCAGTCTGACTCACTTCATCTTCATGAGTACCATCAGCATTTGCATTGGCTTGATTTCCATTTGGATTTTGGCATTGTCTACTAGCTGCACGACCACTTGGTTGAGAGCGAGTAGCTGGTTTGGGAGGCATCTATTGGTTAAGATGAGAAAGCATTAGGTAAGGGTTAGATCTATTGAGTGATGTTGTTCTTTTTTGTTAAGGCGTTATAATTTAAAAAGGTGCAAGTTTTAAGACTTGCTATCCTGTAAGGGAACAACATTGAGCACTCAATTATTTAGCACAACCAACAAGCATAAATATATGTTTTGAATAAGAGGGCGGTTTACAACATAGTAATGGAGGAAATAAGCGTACTACAATACGATTCATCTACTTTGGGGATTAAACAAAAGTGAAGTAAACTTCACTTCCCGAAGACATAAGGAGGAACTAGGTGCTACTAATCTTCAACTTCTTCGAACAGAACGGCTTCATTCCCTTGGTGTTGTGGAGAATCATGCTTCCGGCATTTGTGGTTCTTCCTTTGGACTAAGAGGTGGGTCACCATCTTCTTTTGGTGGTGGCTGGGTGAGGAGGGGAAATCCTTCTTCCTTACTGGGCTCCAACTCTAAAGCTTCATGAGAGGTTTCTGTGGGTGGGGGAGCTGATGGCCCTTCTATGTCCATCTTTCTTTTGGTTTTTAGGGACATGATTGGGATTCCTTTTAGGATTATGGGCTCTTGGTCTTCAACTGCTAACATCCTTCTTTTGATCCTAGTGATAAGGTAGGCATCCTTCAACTCCTAAGCATGGCGGTCTTCAGCTGCCTTCAAGACTTCAGCAATGGCAGTTTCATGACTCTCGGCTGCAGCTGCTTGGGCCTAAGCTTCCGCAAGCTGCACATGGAGCTTTCTAACTATGATCTCGGCTTCCTCCGCACGATGGATGCACTTCCTTAACTCTAAGGCCTGCTCATCATATTGCTTATCTAGAGCAAGTAGGTATGAGGTCATGAATACTACAGTTGGGTCATCTTCAAGTGAATAACGTCATTGCAAGAGCTCCATGCGGGTCCTCCAAACTGGTCGGTCTTTTTCTTCGGGTGGAAAGAACCTCATGGGTGTACGGGTGATGGGCTTCTCGTAGATCTGGCATAGGTACCTCAGGGCTTTGCGAGCGACGGCTTGGTATGTATCTGCAAACCGAAACTCGGTCGCAATCATGCTCCAAGCTTCAGCTATGTTAGAGAAGTCCTCACTTTTCCCAATATAGACGGTAACTTCACACCGCTCGGTCTCATGCTCTTCATATTCTCTGCCTTCACATTCTGGGTGATCCTTGATACCAAGTTTCTGCATGGTAGCATACAAGAGCTTGGGAAAGCCTTCTACACTTAGACAGTAACTGCTGGTCCAAACTCCTTCTGCCATCTGAGAGAAATAGATGAGAGTAAATATTTTTTTAAAATAGAGGGAAGAGGGTAAGAACTTTTGTAAAATACTTTTATTTAGTAAACACTGGTCCAGAAAAGCTTAAGGTCGTGTCCTACAGCCAACTACAGCTCCGATACCACCTAAAGCGCCCCTGGTAAACCAGGAACTCAAATGTGATACAATACTAGTCTCAGGAGGCTAGTAACACATTTATTACATCAGATAAGTTTCAGCGCAGTAGTCTCGATAAGCGTGGACAATAAAGGCATGCTATAATAATAAGACACCAAAATACAACATAGGTCCAAAGGACCTAAACACCAAAATACAACATAGGTCCAAAATACAACATAGTATTTCTAAAAATGGGGGTTTGATCATAATTTTAAGTGTTGTTGAACCCTTGTTCCCACAACACAATGACAATCAACCATTTAGTTCTAAAATCACACTCACTCTCATGTTTTCACTCATCCCAACCCATCTAGTTGTTGAAACCAAACCATAACCCGTTGGAGACCGCGGACACGGCTATCCAGATAGATTTACACACTGCAGAGGTTGTACACTTTTCCCACAAGTAGGATACCATAACTTACACCGTCGTGCAAGCACAGATCCATCAAAGTCATTACCCTCCATAGCTAAGTAATGGCGCTCACCACGGGAACACTAAGGCCACATCTGATGATACCACAATAATTCACAAAGCTCTTTTCATATATTTCCACAATTTCACATACATCACTTAGTGTCCCGTTGCACACCTGCCTCCAGGTGATTGCCATACTAACTAGAGGGATTTAGACTAAGCCTTTCCCATGCAAGGCGAGTGGTTGTACGATAAATGAGTTAGGCAAGATGAATCATCAACTCAGTCCTTAATCGAGACAAGGCGGATATCTTCACGCTTAACCCCGCAAGGTATAAGCCAAAACACCAAGGCATCCCTCAACAGGGATCCCATCCGCCCCATCTCTATAGTGATCACATCTATAACTTGTTCATTACCCCTTTCACAATACCCACAATTTATTTTCACCACTCACACCTTTTACTTTTAAAATCATTATATTTGAGAAAATATAGCGATGAGTATCTAGGATGAGTAACAAGTCCTAAGCATACTAAATAATAATATTTCTGTCATAGCATATTATTTGTTCCTAGGTTCGAACAAGACAATTACCAGGTAATATCAATTCAAGGATGGCTATTCAACAAGTTTTAACTAAGCTGCGAAAATACTTCGTACATATATCGTACATGCAATATTTAAAATGGCTTCTACGAGTTGTGTTTAAAAATAGGATCAATATGCATCAAAGGGAATCGGTTGGACTTGCCTTCGTCGGCGTCCTCGGCAAACTCCTGCTGACAGTCCGGGTCCTCGGTGTCGAACTTGCGGTATTCGTTGGAGACCTCGTTCTTCGGCTCGTTCAATTCGTCAGCTCAAATATGTGACGAACGACACAGACAACAAACATAGATAAATAATCATATAAAAATCATGAAATTAATAAGAGATGTAGATCATGATTTTAGATGAATTTAGGAAAAAGAATCGTTTAAATCGGAGTTAGCATGTGGTATTTGTGAAATGGCTAGAATTTAATCACGCGAAAAAGGCTAACGATGATTAAGGAATGCATGCTTCACGAGATGTTTTTGGCCGGTAGTGCATGCATGTACTTTTTGGTGGAGTTATTACTTGTGGCCCACACATGCATGGGAAGAGAGAAATTAGCAGGGATCATTAGATCTCTTCTGTATGTCATGGTTCAATTCGTGGAGTTCACGACAGTGAATCAGTACAGATAAATACAAGGAGGGATACAGAAAAAAATACTACAGAAAGACAGAGAAGAGCAAGGAGATGCTCATGAGCTGCTCACCTCGTCTTACGACGACAGTCGAGCTCGGCTTATGCGTATGGTCGTATACGGTATAGCGAAGCGGGAGTAAATGAGCGAGTGAGCGCATGAGTGAACGTGCTGCTCTAGTTGTTGAGAGTGAGCACCCGAGAGTGTCTTTTTATAGACCAGGGTGCTGAGCTCTTGTCATTAGAATTGATACTGTAGCGCATGGCTACACAGGACAATAGAACGGTGGTGCAGGTGGTCGGTGCCTAATTTGCATGCGAAGGACGATGTCTCATTTGCATGCACGGTGCATGCAAATGGACGGTGCCTAATCACCGTGTCCTTGCATGCAAGTGCATGCAAATGGACGGTGCATGATGTCCTGCATGCATGCATGCATGAGATATATTCATGTGTGTGGGTGCACTGCTATGCTTTCTTGCATGTAAGTTTGCTGGTATTTGCTGTTATTTGTGCGGAAAAAAAATATGGATGGTGCCCAGATGTGCGTTGCGACTTGCTATCTTTTTTTACAGCAAAAGAGGAGCGGGAAAAAGACAAGAGGTGGGGCCCGCATGTTGCGGTGCGCGTGCGAGCGAGTGCGCTCGACGAGGGGGCGGGCGCGAGTGCGCTGCTACGCTGATGGTGGTGGGGTCGGCGCACGCGCCGTTTCCGGGTATCGCGCAAAGCGAGCGATCGAGATAGATGAGTAGCGAACATGTGATGCTGATGTCATATTGTGCTGGATATATTTGAAGATGGATAACTAGGATGTTTGAAAAGAAATTGGATGGAGATACTATAGAGCTCAAATGATTTATAGTTTTTAAAATATATTTCGAAAATATTTTTTAATACGAGTCATTTTTTAATGTGAATTTTTAGGATGTTATAGTAGATTAGTGTCATTGAGTATATTAGTGGCATTGAGTAAAAATTGTTTGTTATTAGTGTACAATAATTGTTTTTTATGGGTCTATGAGTTGACTAATTGTTTGGACCTACATGTAGGTATTCAAGGGTTTTAAATTTGAAACCATTTAGGTGTTTTAAGTTCTATTTTGAAGGTGTCATTTTTTGTATTTTAAACCTGAAATAATTTTTAAAAAATGAAAAAAAAAATGCTCAGCCTAGGGCTTGAGCTCGGGTAAGTACAAGCAAAGTGGAAGGCCTTAACTGCTACAATAAGATAGGATTTGTCCTAAGATTAGTTTTTTATTTTATTTGTTTTCTTTGGTGGGATGCCTCATCACCGCCTACATTATTATTCATGATCAAGTCTCCAATATAATTTGTATATAAGAAAATAGTGTATCTTTTTTAGTGGCATTGGGTAGAAACATTGGTTTTTATTAGTGTATTATAATTGTTTTATGTGCGGCTACGATTTTCAAGTTATATATGGTGTTTTCGAGCTTTACAAATTGTTCATAAAGCTTATCCATTAGTTATTAATTTCTCTGCAATTTTTTAGCAGAGATGGATCGAGAGTGGATGAATCTATCTCGATCAGACAAGCAGTACGTGGATGGCGTCTGCACATTTATCAAAGCTGCCATAACTGCTGCTCGGGTTGGGAACATGATCTTCTGCCCATGCAAAGATTGCTTGAATCATAGGAAGTTTGTTCAAGTTGCATCTGTCGGATCGCACTTGCTTATGAGGGGGTTCATGCCAAACTATAGGATATAGTATCTGCATGGGGAGGTTTGAGTGAATGTTGCGCAGGCAAACAATAATGATGTGGACATGAATGATGTGCACCATGAAAGCCCAAGTTTAGTTTTAGTAATTAATGACACCAAGTTGTTAATGTCTTGTGTTTAAGTGATTTGAGTTAGGCATAGCAACACATGCGATGAAGAAGAAATGTGACATAGAGTGGTGGACACATGATCACAAAGAGATGAAGCATGAAGTGGAGAACATGGTGATAGACAAGGAGTAAAATGATCAAGGCAAAGATATAAACTTAGGGTTTTTCTTTTGTCGGTCTAAGTTGAGTAGAAAAGTGATCGACCAGATTTAGGATAGATAGCCGACTATCAAGAGGGCAAATCACGGATATCTCTCAAATCAAGTGCTACTAGGTTCATATCTTGAGCATATACATTAGGATCTAGTTATGTGCTAACCTAACTCCTTTGACAAAATGTTTGTGAAATACTAACACACATGCACATTGGTGGTGGACACTTAGCAGTGTTAGCACATTTGTAAAGGAGATGGAGTTTGTAGGTAGAGAGGGGTTTGGGATCTTCTCTCCCTCGGCGCTTTCGGGAAAAATAGAATGCATGTTTTCTATTGCGCTGGAGGAATTTTTGAAAAACTCGTGCGAGTGTTTTCACTAAGAAACACTCGTCGGACGCTAGGTTAGATAGCGTCAGACGCTGAGGTTGCGTCCGATGAGTGCAGTGCTGTCAAGCACAAACAGTTGAGTGGGTCGGAGCGTCCGACGGGTGAGCGTCGGACGCTGGCCGAGCACTGTTGCTCGTCCGGTGAGTTGATGACGTCAGCAAGCGCGCGAGTAAGTTTCTGTAGTCACGAGCATCGGACGCTAAGGGTGCGTCCGATGCCCCTCCATCAGACGCGTCTGACGGCCCTACGCGATTGCGGAGCTCTCTAAGTAGCGTCCGGTGTGAGGTGGCGCGTCTAACGCCTAGCGTTTGACGCATCTGATGCCTAGCGTCTGACGTATCTGACGCTACTGTATTAGGCACGTGTGTGAGTTAGCCATTGGCGACAACGGTGGAATAACGGTGTCAATAATGGTTAGTGACACGTGGTAGCACACAAAGCATCGAACGTTGGGGTTGCGCATCCGATGCCTAGCGTTGGAGCGTCCGACGCCCCCTTAGAAAGCCTTAACGACTAGTTTTTGAGCTGACTGTTGGCATTTCTAATGTCACTGCAATAAAACTCAAATCTTTATCCCACGCAATGACACTAGAAATGTTGGTATTAATTAACTTGCCTTTAGCAACTAGCCACTAGCCTCTTGACCCTTACCCCTAACTGTGAAACTAGGTTGTCATCCCTAATTGTAAAGCTAGGAATAAACTCTGGTACTAAATCTTATCATTTTGTGTGACTAGGTAGAAATAAAGATAAATATAAACTAAGAATGATTCTGCAAGCAACAGATAATTATACTATTGTAGCATTTTACCTAGAGTATTACCAGTTGTCATTTATATTCTACCATTAGGAAGGCATTGCTAAAAAGCTACTCTAGAGTATTGATAACACTTATATATGCAGTGAATAAGAGGTGTAGCCAATGTCAACTCTCTCCTCAATAATAGGAAGGTGTCACAAGATAAATAATAGATAAATGATAAATATGATAAACATGATAAATATGATCAATCATCTCCTAATAATACCAATCCCATCATAGCACTCTAATCATGTCAGCGTTTGTCTAATCAGGTAATAAAGAAATAACTCCTAAGTATTCAAGCTACAGTCAAAGTTACTCCATTTAGTGCAAGTACGTCTAACAATCATGGCTAAGTTATACTACTATAGTTCCCTAACACATTGGAGCAATGTACAGGAGAAGATGAGTACAGGAACCTCCTCTTAACCTGACAATCCCACTCTACCAATCCACCGTATGGGGGAAGGCCTACAAAGGACTCAATGGGTCTGTCACACCCATGATCAACCTCATTACCCAACGTGACTGGGGATACTCGTAGATAAGCAAAACATCTAGACACCACGTCTACATATTGCCTACCACTCACCATGCAATTGAATAGATGAGCGCTATACGAACCAGGGCATGAATATAATAGCAAACTAACTATACTAGACATATTAAAGTAGACAATGAACAATGCAATCAAGAACATGATAATGAAGAATAATGCTGCTAGTAATGATAGTACAAATGCAGATATTACAATAAGAAAGAAAAGATTAAGAACTATACCAGACTCTTCTCTTCTCTTCTTGACAACGTCGGGAATCTAAGATCGATGAAGAACTTGACTTCCTCTACTCTAGATCTAACTAGGCTAAACTATGAACTAGAAGGCTATGAGGAACTAGAACTTGAAGCTCTAGATGACTTGATCACCAAATATCTCTAGATGGAATGAATGAGTTGAATGGATTCTAGGGTTTCCAGGGGAGGTCTGGCTCCACTTATATAGCCCGGTGGGATGCACGACAGCCGTTTGATCAAACTGACTTCACGTATATGGTAATCATTGATGTGCATGACTTCCTTTTTCTCTATGTCAAGCTTCTTCATGATGAGGTCTAGCTTGGCAGTGACCATGTCAGCTTCCTTGAGATGATTGATTCCTCCTCCTTTCTTTCGAGACAGGGTACGTTCTTCATTGCAAGTTGAATTTGAGGCCATCTTCTCAACAATCGCTTTAGCGTCCGAGAGCTTAAGTGACAGGAAAGCTCCCTCAGTTGTAGCATTAATAGACTTACGGGTACTAGAGATAAGCCTATGATACAAAGTCTGCATTAACAGCCACTCCTCTATCCCATGATGAGGACAGCCTTCAATGTAATTCTAGAATCTTTTTCGTGCTTCAGTGAATGATTCATCATGTTATTGTTGGAAACTTGAAATCTTCCCATGCAGAGCATTAGTCTTAGCTGTAGGAAAGAATTTTGCTAGGAAAGCAGTCGAACAAAGGTCCCATGTATTGTGTTTGTCTTTGTTGGTGTAGAACCACTGCTTGGCTTTCCACAATAATGAGAACGGGAAAAGACAGAGTAAGATAGTATCCTTTGGTACTCCTCTGATCGTAAAGGTGCTGCAGATCTCTAAGAAGTGTTGTAGGTGTGCACTTGCATCTTCATGAGCTTTTCCACAGAATTGGCTGGCTTGAACCATGGTGATGAGAGCAGGTTTGAGCTCGAATCCATTCTCCCCAGTGTTGACTGCTAATCTAGTCCGAATGTTTGCTGTTGTTGGGGCAGAGAACTCTCACAGTGTCTTCTCAGCCATGTCTTCAAACACAGGAGCTAGGTTTCCACCTAACTCTTCTGCTTGTTCTTCTATTTGTTCTTCAAATTCCTCTTCTAATGTTGGAGTTGGCTCCTCTGAAGAGCTAGCTTGAGCAGCGGAGGGTGTTCTTAATGGTGATTCAAATTTGTCCCTTGCTTCTATAAACTTCTTCTTCCTAAGGAGTTTCTCTGGATTTTCAGTAAAGTTTCTTGGTAGAGCAAAACCATTCATTCATCACCCTGCATAAGATAAGAAAAATGATAACGATGAAGGATGTACCTGATTGAGTAAAATTGATTGGTAATATAACTTTATTAATGCATATATATGTTATCAATATATTCTAAGTTTATTATGCCTTCCCCGGCAACGACGCCAATTTTGTTGTCATTTACTACCGTCATCACCAAAAATAGAGATAAACTCTACTCCTAGCAACAACACCAGAAATGCACGGTATTTAATTAACTTATCAAATAGCAACTAACCCCTCAAACATTCCTAAGCACAAAGTAGGTTGTCATCCCTAATTATATTACTAGGAATTTAATATAGATTCACATGTTCTACTGTAAAGACAGAGAATAACAATTATGAATATAATTATAAACTAAATGGGTTCTGCAGGAGGACAGATAATTATACCGTTGTAGCATTTTACCTTGGGAAGTATCCAGGTTGTCGATTTATATTTATACCACTGGGAAGGCTAAGTGTTAAACTATATTCTATTATATTGATAAGAGACTATAGGATGAATAAATGATATTACCCAAGTCCTATAATCTACTCATAACAGGCAGAGGTCACAAGATAAATATAGATAAATAATAGTGATAGCAAAATCATCAAGTATCATAATTAAAGATAATCATCAGAGCATCTACTAGTCATAATAATAGTTAGCCAATAGATAAACTAGGGAGTTGGATCTAAGGTAATTCTATAACTACGCTAATGAATAACTCTAATTAGTGCAATTACATCTAGAAATCATCATTAGGTCAACCCTATATCATAATTATATGTAAAGAGGCATCAACTAATGAGGGCGCGACCGCGCCCATGCTAGCCCTACGTACGGGGGTTGGACTACAGAGGAACCAACACAGCTGTCACCTATGCAGACTACCACACGACCCGACACATCAGGGCATACTCGAAGACAAACAAGATATTTAGACACCACGTCTACATATTATCTATCATCTACCCAACGATCGATTAGGTAAACGCTATACGAGCAATTACATGAATTTAATAAGATCAAACCAACTATCCCAGACATATAATCAAAGTAGACAATGACTAATGTAATTAAGAACATATGAATATATTAAGAATAAAGTCTCCCTAATATACAATTGAACAGTATAAAGTAAGAACTAGATCTATTACCGAACTCTTGTGCTCCAGACCGGCGCCAGGGGCTCCAAATCCCGATGAAGAACTAGATCTCCTCTACTTCAAATCTAACTAACTAGAACTATGAACTAGAAGGCTCTTGATGAACTTGAAGGCGCTTGATGCTTGATGGCTTGAGGCCTTAATGAATAATGAAGTGGTTGATGATGTCTCCAGGGGGTCTACCCACGTATTTATAGTCCGGTGGGATTCACGTGCACCGTAGGATCAAACTGACTTAACCAAGGGTCGAGATTACTCCTCAAAGGCGGTGGAGGAAGTTTCTGGAAGGGGGGAGCAAACCCTAGCAGCAGGGAGCCGGCCAGCGCTAGGGTGGAGCCAGTCGGCCCCACCTGGCTGCCGCTCGCTCCCCCCTCGCGTCGGGTGTATTCTAGAGTGTTCTTAAATCCTCTCGCGATGTTTCCCGTGGCAGATACGTTTCCGTGTTTGTTTTGCACTAGAGTCCCTCTTTTTTAGATTTTCTAAAATTCACCCTGGAAAATACAGAATATACAAACTCGTGGAAATTGTTAGTTTAAACCCTATACTAGTGTGTATTCATGTTCTCCTTCAGGTTTAAAGTTATAATAAAGTTGACGTTATCGACCGTCAACAGCCCCTCAAACAAATAGTCGTTGGCACTTTCACTGGGCAGGACACGGGACCACCGGACGCTCAAGCAGGAGCCACCGGACGCTCAACCCCTGCGTCCAGTGTTCCAGATCCAGCCATGTGTCATCTAAACGAACTTCGCACGTTGAGCTCTAATGGTAAAATTTGAACCACCGAACACGGTCAAGTAGATATCGGACGTGTTCGGTGCACACCGGTCACATACGTAGAGAGTTTGTTAAACACGTAGGATCACCGGACTCACTCTAAGCGTCTGGTACTCTCAGTCAATCTTACTGCTGAAGTCAAGCCACACCGGACGCAACAACAGGGACTAGCCCGCGTCTGGTGCTTAGCGTCCGATGCTCAACCCTAACATCGCTAGATACTAACAGCACATCGGACGCATAGGCTCAGCGTTCAGTGCCTGCGGTCACAGTGTCTCGTGAGTGTTTTTCAGTGAGAAACACTCAGGCGACTTCTCCAAACTTTTCATCCGGCGCAATAGAAAATATGCATTTCAGTTCTCAAAAGCGCCGAATCAAAGTGTGTACCCTAGGAACCCAAACCCCTCTCTACCCTAGGAACTCCACCTCCTTCTCAAAGTGTGCCAACACCACCATGTGTGTACCAACAAGTGCAAGTGTGTTTGCGTTTTTCACAATCATTTTCTTCGAAGGAGTTAAGTTAGCTCACTAGGTTATAAATGCATGCACATGAACAATGACACCTAGTGGCACTCGATAACTCCTTAGCCAAAGAATTCCCCTCTTTATAGTATGGCTATCTATCCTAAATGTGATCACACCCTCTATGGTGTCTTGATCACCAAAACTAAAACCCTAAGCAATACCTTTGCCTTGATTTCTATAGGGTTTTGTTTTTCACTTTCTTCTTTTCCAAGTTGACCACTTGATCATCTTGTGGTCATCACCATCATCACATTGATCATCACTTGCTCTATCACTTGGCATGTATCAACCTCATTAAGTCTACACACACTTAGTATAGAGGTTAGTACTAGGGTTTCATCAATTATCTAAAACCAAACTAGGGCTTTCACATGCGCGCTCGCCTAAAACAGTAGCAGCGGATGCTTCCGGTGCACACCGGACCCGTACGCAGAGAGGGTGTGTTTCATGTGGGGTCACCGGGCGCGCACCACCGGACGCACACCAACAGATGCTCCTTGGCATCCGTGCTTCAGTAGGCAAAAAAACGCTCGGTTGCGCACTCGCTGACGTCAGCTACACCGGACACGCGAACAGTGTCCTGCCCGTGTCTGATGCGAGTGTCCGATGCTCACTCTACGCCAGTAACTGACAGTACACCGGACGCTCTGGTCCAGTGTCTGATGCTGCCAACACCAGCGTCTGGTGAGTGACACTCCCGTGACTTCTCCAAACTTTCCACCCAATAGAAAATAAGCGTTTCATTTTTTCAAAAGCACCGAATCCCGCCTCGCAAGCTCGATCAGAGGGAGAGAGAAACCCAAACCCCTCTCTACCCTTTAAACTCAACCTCCTTCTTAAAGTGTGCCAACACCACCATGTGTTACCAACATGTGCAAGTGTGTTAGCATTTTCACAAACATTTTCTTTAAAGGAGTTAGCATCTCAACTTGCCATGCCACTCGATCCTAACATGTATGCAATGTTAGATTGCTCAAGTGGCACTAGATGACTGATATGCAAACAAGTTTGCCTCTCTTGATAGTATGGCCATCTATCCTAAATCCGGTCATAAACTGATCTACACACCTAGGACCGGTGAAATAGAAATGTCCTAGGTTATACCTTTGCCTTGCGCATTCCATTCCATCTCCTCCGATGTTGACGCCACATATGCACCAACCAATCACCAAATGATATGATCCACTTCATATCATCACGTGACTGTATTGGTTCATCGATCTTGACCTCACTTGATCTTCACTGTTGCCTTGGTCCATCGGCACCAAGTCTTGCTCAAGCTTCACAATCACACGTGGTCCCTCGCTTCAAAGTCTCCGACTTGCCCTTCACTCTTGCAACCGGTCCATCGAGCCAAGCCTCATCTTGATCTTCTCCACCTTGGTCACATGACTCCATGTCATGTCTCATATGCATTGAGCTCCTCCATCATCACATAATCACCTATGGACTAATCTTCTGTGTATCTCACATAAACACTATTAGTCCACCTAAGTTGTCACTCAATTACCAAACCCAAACAAGGACCTTTCAACGGCGGGGCTGGTCAGGTTTGAGGATACGCCTAGGGTTCCTCGACGGTGGATGCGGGGGAATCGGGATGTGGGGGTGTTGGCAACGGCGGCGGCAGATGCGGAGGAGTCGGGATAAGATGCTAGGGTTCGTCCGTTTTGTCTAGGTCGAGTCAGCCGGAACATGGTCTGGTTCGACAATTTTGAACAGAGTCCGGTCCACAAGGGAATCAACAGTCATTTTAGTAAGTTTCTCTATCCTAAGTGTTAGAAATTCTTATTTTAATCGGCACGGTGTCCACTGGCAAAGAACCAAGAATTTGTAATGGTACTGGGCAAAGAAGCACAGCTGCGGTGTGTGTCAGTCAATTTGATGTTTTTGCGGTGTCCTATAGTAAAATTTGCCTATATATTTTTACTAGAAAAATTTGATATATCAATACTAGTGATTTACTTGTAACCATACTATTTTTTTTTGAAACAACACTATTACACACATATAATTCGTTCTTTGATAGAAAAAATTCAACATCTTGTGTGCCGTAGTGTAGGCTGTCTGAAATGTTTGTTTATGTTATTCTAGTAACCAAGAGTGGAGTTTACGACCTAAATTCCATCTTGCAGTGAAATATCTAACAAAATCTCGAATGAAAGATAAAATATATCACCACTAGAGTTTGAGGTTAACACCTGTATACAAAAGTTACAACAACTAATAATTTGATTGTCAAAATATAGATTCACAGTGATATCAAAACAGGAATGCTAGAAGAGTTTATATAACTTATTAAGCTAATAAGATTTCAGCAAAATATCGTTTTCTTTAAAAAAAAACCATCGAGAGACATGTATGGTATGAGAACGCATATAAAGTAATCGTTAGATCTGTCACCAGCAGATAGAGTTTATAGAATATCTAAGGCTATTTCCAACAACGGAGACCTAAATCAGAGACCTATTTAATGATTTGGGTCATGCACAACAAAAGGGTCACCTCTCCAAAACTTGGCTTCTCCAACAGCCTACGCAGAAGTCCTCCCCAAGCTCCTCGGAACGCAAGACACCGCCCATCACTCGCTCCTTGCCGGGCTGGCAGCACCTGACCATGTCCGCTTCCCCACATGGCTGCGCCAGCCACAGATCTGCCTTGCTCTGCTCCCCGCCTCACCTGCCGGCCGCACGCCACCGTCGTGGACTCGTCTCGCTCTGCTCCCTGCTCCTTGCCGCAGATCTAGAGAGTGAATGCACAGAGCGGATCCGGAGAGCGAACTGCGGCAAGCTGCAGCCTTGCCCTCCCAGCGGCATCAGGAGCAGCGCGCTGCCGCCACCGCCTGTGAGGAGGAAGAAGGGGAGGGCGCCAGAGTGACGTATATTTGTGTTTCCCCTCGGCTGCTACGCATAATGGGTCATCCGTTTGAGTCTTCCGGTGGAACATGGATTTGGATATACAAAACACTGTTTGCGATGTATTTTGTGATTTGGGGTAGCTATTGGAGACAGTCTAAGAGCAACTCCAAGAGATTGACTAAAATTAGTAGTCAAATTTCATTGTTTAGCCATTTTGTAAAATAGAAAACTGCTTAAAAAAAAGGTCCACAACAGCCTTACTATTTTACAAAATTAGCTAGCTAATATCTTTGGTTGGCTATATATAGCTACCGAAAATTAAGGAATAGTCAACTTTCTATTTTACAAAAGCAGATATCACAACTATTGGAGTCTACTTTTTGCTTTGCAAATTCAAAAATAGCCAAGCTATTGGAGTTGCTCTAACTGGATATTGTGTTACTATCAAAATGAATATATATAGACTTACAGAGTAAAGAATAAATTTTAATTAGTTGTGCTAATGTTATTTTTCCACGAAATTTTCAACTACTTATGTAACGCATACTATTATAGGCTGTTTTGGAACACAGGTTGATAAGCTAGTAACAATAATATATCACGAATAGAAAAGTCGTGGTAGAAAGTATTGTTCGCTAACTTTTTGTAAGAGAAACACATTGCAAATGACTGTTATATTCGGCTGATAAGCTCAAACGAATAAGGTTGGCCTGTCGTTGGAAATGGAACACAATTTGGCCGGTTGTTGAAGATGTGTGGCGTGCCAAAAGTAATTGGGCGTTGTTTAGTTCCTTGACGAAATTTTTTCGCGACACTGTAGCATTGTCATTTTTTGTGGTAATTATTGTCCAATCATGGACTAACTAGACTCAAAAGATTCGTCTCGTAAATTTCAACCAAACTGTGTAATTAGTTTTTTGTTTTTGTTTTTGGTTTATATTCAATACGTCATACATGTGTCTAAAGATTCGATGTGATGGGGAATCTTGAAAATTTTTTGGATTTTGGGTGAAAGCAACGTAGATCGGACGAGGAAGGGAAGATCAGCGAGCTCCTGTCCTGTGATCCTGCAGCTGTGGTCCGGCCAACGACAGCGCTGGCACCGGCCTGCCGAGACTGCCGTGCCGTGCATCTATCAGCTAGCAGCAGCAGCCCCATTCCCATTCATGGCTGCTGGGGGCGAAGCAGAAGCAAAGCACAAACGTCCCGACACTCCCCAGGATTAATGCAACCAATTAACTCCTTTATTAGCAGCGCTGCGCTGGGCAGCTGAGGACGAGGACGGAGGACCACGTAGGTACGCACAGAATCGAATCAGATGAGATCGCCAGATGATCGATCGACTACTAGCTACTACTACTACACAGTACTACACCTCGCAGTAAGATTTCGAGTTTATTACACTACTACTACTGCTACTACTGTTATGCTGCACGCCTCGCAGTACGATCGATCATCAGATGAGGTCAGAATCAGATGGCACAGGCCCGTACTGCTGCTGCTTGGCTCTGCAGCTGTCTGCCCGGAGTCTCCGTGTCCGTCCGTGCTGTACAACAACTCGGAACGACGGCCGGAATCTACTGTATGCGTGTGAGCTACTATCCTTGTCCCCGCTCGCCTCCACTGCGTTTTTCATATGCACGTTTAGTATACCATCATTGATTTTATGATTTAATCCGTGCAAGGACATACTACGATGGGAGATCCGCAAAATATATCATCATCCTTTATTTATTTTCATCGATACCTTTGTCCTGACCGTGCTTTTTTTTGTTCTTTCTTCAAAGGCACGTATTTTAATTTATTTATTTACATGCACCATCCATCGTGCAAGTCAACCTTGATATTCACTATGGATATATTTAGTTAGGTGATCAACCTGGTCTTGGCTCCCTGGAGCCATTGTTAGCTTGAAAGTGGGTCGAGGCTTCGCTAGCGTTGGCCATCCATACCTATGGGGTCTAGCCAAGACCGAATGACTAAATCGGTCATTCTCCTAGAGTCAGACCTAAGTTAGCCCTTAGTGTTATTCCTCTCACCTCTCGCACGATAAGCTCATCACCTCTCGTCCATGCCACCTCACCTCCTGCCTCAACGAGCTCCTCACATCCCACATCGGCGTCGGCCTCACCTCCCGATCATGCCACCTCACCTACCGTCCTGGCGAGCTCCTCACCTCCCACACCAGCGTCGGGCTCGTCTCTCGCCCACGCCACCTCACCTCCTGCCTCGGTGAGCTCCTCACCTCCCATCCCCCATCTAATGTTCCTCTACACATGCGGGCCTCCCTACCTCTGCTCGCTCCTACGGCGTCAGTCGTGGGATCTGTGCTGCTCCTCCACCTCGCCGGTTGCCAGATCCATGCTCTTCCTCCTCCACCATTCTTCTGACCAAGCATGCCCTCAACTACTGCGGCGGCTCCGCCACCGCAGGCTCACTAGGCAAAGAGGCCATGTGCTCCCTCCCGCTGGGATGAGGTTGCCCGTGGGTGTAGCCTACTACCCCGCGGGCGTGCCCTGCTATCGCATAGTCATAGCGGTCCCTGTTCTCACTATCGTGGCCGTTGGCTGGCCAAAATTAGCCCCACCGCCTATGGCGACGATGAACAGAGATGATGAATCAAGGGAGGTAAGTTTACCATTGTAGAAAAGATATAACCAAACAAAAGCTAACTTAGCGAGGCTTAGCTAGCACATGACAACCAAACACTAGTAGGGTGGCTTGACTTAGACAAGCTAACTCAAGCCTAGCTTAGTTTTACCAGGCTTGTATAGAAAACGAATCAAACACACCCTATGGCGCAATTTCCCCATAGGCATAATATAAATAAATAAACAAAGTACTCTCTTCATCTTAAATTATAAGACGTTTGACTTTTTTAACCCCAAGTTTGACCACTCGTCTTATTCAAAAAAATTATGCAAACATGGTCAAATTTAAGTCATTCTTGAAGAACTTTCATTAATAAACTAAGCCACGACAAAAGAAATAATATTTTGTATAAATTTTTGAATATGACGAGTGATCAAATTTAATGTCGTAATAGTCAAATATCTTGTAATTTAAGATGGATTGAGCAAGTAAAAGGAAGATGGGCCATGGGAGAGGAGTGTGTGTGGTATACTCGTACCTGCTGAAGAAAGACAGGCCTGGCCTGGGCCTGACGCGGAGCTTGGGTTGGGAGAGTTGAGCGTAGATTTCAGGCCCAAAACACTTAGGCTTGCTTTTATATGCACAATTGTTTGTCACATCACATGGCAGCGAAGAGAAAAAGGCAAACCCAAAGTATGTTAAATATCTGTCACATGCTTGCACTACCCAATACTCATGTGTTAAATATTTGTCACATGCTTGCACTACCCAATACTCATGGCCATCCCAGACGCCAAAGCTCCCTCCCCTAATAATCACATATAATAGTGTTGGTACAAAAGTCGATCTGCAAACACAAAAGGCTAATACCCGATTCAAACGTTAAGGCGTGCCAGCCGATTTGACCTTACAATCGACAAAGGTGATAACTCGAACACTTTGGTCCCGACAACAGCGATGCGCCCGGATGTCACGGCCAAGAGGTGCTCACGCGGAACTTGAGAACTCGCCGAGGTTGACTCGACAAATTCTTAAGAACTCGTAGTAAAAGAGAAAATATGCAAGATGACGAAGTCGTCGAAAAAGTAGATGCTGAAATAAATGTAAAAACTTGTGTTTGATTGATTGATTCATAGATTTATCATTACATTGCCCTAGGGTCTACATTTATACCCTGTCCAAAGAGCTACAACCAGACACGACTAGGACTCAAGCTCCAAATTAAATGGAAACCGTATACAAAACGAATTCTATCAACTAAGAAAAACATTAAACTACCCCCCGTAACCGATCGGGACACCGCCATAAATCAATCGGCAACCTCTGCGCTTTTCCTCGGAGTTATCGGCAGATCATCCGTTATAGCCATCGGTAAACCCCGGCACTGGTCATCGGCACGAACACACCATCATCTCTGGACTTAGCCATATTCAGTTGTTTTTCCATCGGCATCATCTTTCATCGGCAACTCCCTCCATCGGCAACTCTCCTGTAGACTAGGTACCATCATCCAACCTGCCGATCTATGCTTCATTAATTCTGAGTATGCATCCAGAGATACGTGTCCAAAAACGGTGTCAACACATGCCCTCCAATTTTGGAGTATAAATCATTAATGCTCCGAAATTCTCTGCAGTAATGACGCCTTTCCGCAATTATTTCTCCCAATTTGGTAATCAATCACCAAATCTCAACAACCTTGGCCCGACTTTTCCTGCAGATTTCTCGAATCTCTCAACCAAATCCTTCCACTTTATGCGCTCATCGGCAATACTACCGTTAGACAAAACTGCCGATGGGCCGACCAGGCGATCTTGTACAGTGAAATATCTTCAAAATCATGACCGCTTGCTGTCAAATCACCTGCGCAATCCCTTGATAAATCACCTGCGCAATCCCTACCATATCCACCTGAACACCCTCGGATTTCACGGATGCGGCAAAGAGATAAGTCAAATTTGCCCCTGGCCGTTTTGTCCTATAAATACTTCCTTCTCCGGTACTCCTTCTCCATCTTATCATTCTACAGCCCAAAATCTCCTTTTCCGGCGGCGACATTGCTCGAGAACTCCAAGAACTTCAGCAAGAGCCTCCTTCATCAATCCTCCAAGTCTTCGATCTTCTTCCTCGCGAAGAAATGGCATCAACTTCGTCGTTCGTGAGGTCAGTCTATCATCCTTTTTCTTTTCGCACTTTTGTCGTACTCCTGCTCATTCGCTATTCCTTTTACTGAGTACTTTTTCTTCTTCTTCTTTTGTTTCCTTTCTGTTTCTCCATCTTCAAAATTCTTTAGGAGCTGGCTGATAAGATCGTGATTTCTACCGATCAACCTCACTTCCAGTGTCTTGGTCCACTAGGAAACCCAGATCCCACCGATCTGATAAATGCAGAGACAAATAGGATCCCTTTTAGAACCGAAAATTTCTCTTTAGATCTGTGGAAGGATGCCTTCCGTTCTTGGCCCAGTCCCACCAAGGGATGGAAAGACTGGTTCCTGAGAGTCAGCCATTCGAATGAAGTTCAGTGGGGTGAGCGAAAATTAGACCAGTGCATCAGATTGTCTCTTGCCGATATGGAGAGAAACGAGTCACTACTGATAGCTGCCTCGTATTTTTGGTCAGACACGCTCAATACTTTTGTATTTGGTCATGGCCCTGCTTCTCCTACTCTTGCCGATGTACTCATGCTCACCGACTTAGACATATCCACTGCCGATAGCAGCCATCTGTTTGACACCAAGCCCAGTTCCAAGGTAGAGACCCGCGCTATCGACGGTTGGTCTGGATACATCCAGAAATACCGAAAACAGGATCTGTCGGAGAAAGGGAGCAAGCAATCTTCCTGAACATGTGGTTGGATAAGTTTGTATTATGTGGCCGATCGGCAGGACCAACCTCTGTTTATCTATCGGCAGCAGAGAGATTGGCCCATGGTGGCCGATTTCCTCTTGGCCGATACTTGCTTGGCTCCGTTTATCATCTTCTTCATCAGGTAGCCCAAAAACTCCTGCTAGGCCAACCCATCGGCAATTTAGGGGGACCCTGGTGGTTCATCAACATGTGGCTTAGTGTTCACATGCATAAGCGCCTTGGATTTGACGTCTTTGCACAGCGCTTCCCCAGAGACATAACTGAAGATCATGAATTGGATGAGGAAGAATCAGCAACTCGTCCCCCTCTGAACTATGGTGAAGCTGCCATAGTTCTGCCTGGTACCGGTGGCAATCAAGACCAGGTTAGCCGATTCTTTCAGACTCTTTATGAGGGTCTGACCAAAGAACAACGGGCATGGATGCCTTATGAAGATCCCAATACTAGATTTCCCCTGACCTTTCATCCCTTCGATAATGCTCTGAACAAGGACCATGATCTGATGATGGCAATCATTACTCCAAGAGCTATACCGGTGAACTTCTTTGGCAGTGGGAAAGCTTCCAACCTCACTTACGAGTTCTACAATCCATCGGCACTGGCTCGCCAACTGGCCTTCGGGCAATTGCCGATTGCACTCTGCTATGCCGATGTGGTGAAACCAAGGGAAGTCATCACCAGTGGTCTTGAGTGGATCAAAATAGCTCAACTTCCACCAAACGCCGATACATCAGATATTGACCTATCGGCCTGGATCCCAGCTCTTTTCATTACCCAGGCGTACAAACAATGGTGGGCAGAATGGAAGGAGCATTTGTTCTGCAGATCGGCCCTTACATACCGCGGTGTGATCGACTCCACGTACAAGGTCCCTGATAACACTGTAAGTCTTCAACCGATGCTTCAATCTTGTTTTTGCTTTTATCGGCAACTTATTTCCTCTATTTTACACAGGTCGATGATACACCACCATCGGTCAGCAGAAGTGGTATGCCGATCGACTCCTCCCATCAGGTCCGATTTCTTTGATCGGCAACAACGCTCCAAGTTTGGCGGCCCTAATGCACCGGGGCGCGCGTTTAAAGAAAATCACCACCAAGCGGACCAAGACATCCCCATCGGTCGCTGCTGCTGCTCTGGCGCAAGCTTTCAAGGTAAAAAGTTTTTATTTCTTTAATTTATACTGATCCCATTCCATACTTACACGGCTTCTTCAGGATACATCGGCATCCATGGGCACATCATCGGTAACTTTCTCAATCAAAACTCCATTAATACTCTGTTACTTTTGTACTTATGAAACCTTTATTATTGTATCAGCAAACTGGCAAATCGGCAAAGACCAGGAGTATCAAGGTAAGCGCCGATGCCCCCCAAGCTAGTCAAGCCAAGAGAAAGGGCCCTAAGAGTATCAAGTCCCAAGCCAAGCGTCAAAGGACAGCAACACCTCCTCCCCCTCCTCTAGGGTCATCGATTCATGTAGAATCGTCCCCTTCTTCGCCAGAGATCCAGACACAGCAAGCACCTTCTCCACCCCAGCCTCAAGAAGAACCTCAGCCAGAGGAGGAACCCCAGCTAGAAGGAACATCAACCAATGTACCTGAGCAGACCGCCGATCTAGTAAGCTCAATCATAGCATCGGTAGTCTCTTCAATCTAGACAAGCATTGCACCCCCTCAAGGTAAAATACTATCTATGAAATTGTTGCCGATGAACCTATCTTCCCATCTCTATATTTATCTTTATTAATTTCCAACCGACATTGTTCCATCGGGCCGATCAACCTGTGGCACCATCGGCCTCAACTAGCCAGAGGCGAGAGATAGCTTTGAAACAAGTAGGTCATTTAGTCATCACCTTTTATTTCTCCAATCATTTCATCATCAAATAACCTATTCTCTTCTCTTTTTCAGGAACAAGATTCTCCCGACAGCCTATTCTCCTTCGCCATCAAAATCTCTGATGATGAAGGCGAGGAAGCAAGTTCTTCTCAGGCAATCGGGATCTCATCGGTAGAAATCAGAGCAAAGCTGGAAGATTTGTTGGCCCTGCTTCATCAAGATACAGCCCAATTAGTTGATGACTCCGATCCAGCCAAGGCTCTATTTAAAGTTCTCAGAGGCCAAATCCCTGTCGATGCCGAAGAGATTCTCTTCAAGGCTGCACACTTGGAAAGCCGACAGCTCCAGTACCAAAAGGCTACTCAGCGCCTTGCCGATAGAACTGCTCATGCCCAACTTTCAGAAGAGGTAATGAAAGTAAAGCATCTTGCCGATGAGAAGCACAAGAGCATTGGCATTCTGAAATCCTCAGGAGACGTACTGAAGCAAAAGATTTCTGACCTATCGGCGAAAAGAGAAGCCCTGTTGGCAGAACTTAAACAAGTAGAAGAAGCTCTATCCCAAGCTCAACAGGAAGAAAGCCAGCTGCCTGAAGCAATCAAGACTCTCGAACAGGAGCGAAACATCCAAGCTCTCAAGGCACTGCAGATGAAGAAGAAGCTGAAACCGGTGGAAGGTTCTACCGATGAAGACATCAGAGAGATAGAAGAAGCTGATCAAATTTGTCTGCGTGCAATATCAGCCATCCAAGCCTTGCTGAATGTATGAACTCTTCATCGACGGCGTACCTTGCTCCCTCTCTAAAAACTCCTGAATATTTTGATCTAGCCGATAGGACTGTTATCGGTACCTTTTTTTAAAACATCGCATTTAGTCCCGGATACATTTTAATCCAGCCGATAGGAGTGTTATCGGCACTTAAAACTTTTTACGCATCGACCCATATGCTTGGGTAATACTTCTTTAAATATTTTCCATTCAATGCTCTGGGAAATTCAACTCCTTCGAGAGTTTCCAAAATATAAGCATTACCAGGAGCAGATCGATTTATCCGATAAGGACCTTTCCAATTGGGAGACCACTTGCCAAACTTTGAACTTTTAGTCCCAATCGGTAATATCAACTTCCACACCAAATCTCCATCGGCGAACTCCTTAGCCTTTACCTTTTTATCATACCATCTGGCAACTCTCTTTTTATTTTCTTCTATACTTATCAAAGCTTTCAGCCGAGGCCCTACTAAATCATCTAACTCGTCTTTCATCAAAGTAGCATAATCATCGGCAGCTAGCTGATCTTGAAAAGATAGTCGCCTAGATCCTGTCTTAATTTCCCATGGGAGCACTACATCGTGTCCATACACTAGTTGATAAGGTGAAACTTTAGTCGAGCCATGACATGCCATCCGATACGACCATAAAGCCTCACTTAACAATGTATGCCACCTCCTAGGACTTTCTTCAATCTTCCGTTTGATGAGTTTAATAATTCCTTTGTTAGACGCCTCGACCTGCCCATTGGCTTGAGCATAATAAGGAGAAGAATTCAACACTTTGATTCCCATACCGATTGCAAATTCATCAAACTCTCCCGATGTAAACATAGTACCCTGATCGGTAGTAATTATCTGAGGAATACCAAATCGGTAAATAATATGCTCTTTCACAAACTCAATCATATTAGCCGATGTAACTTTCTTCAAAGGAATAGCTTCAACCCACTTAGTAAAATAATCAGTGGCAACTAAGATAAACTTATGCCCTTTGCTCGATGGTGGATAAATCTGGCCGATTAGATCAATAGCCCATCCCCGGAACGGCCAAGGTTTAATGATGGGATTCATGGCCGATGCGGGTGTCCTTTGAATATTGCCAAATTTCTGATATCCTTGAAACCCTTTGAAATATTTAAAACAATCCTCAAGTATGGTCGGCCAATAATACCCATTTCTTCTAATCATCCATTTCATCTTAAAAGCCGATTGATGTGCTCCACACACTCCTTCATGGATTTCTTCCATCAAACTTTTAGCTTCATCATCACCTAAGCATTTGAGAAGAACTCCATCTACAGTCCGATAATATAATTCATCCTCAAGGAGCACATACTTGGTAGCTTGAAACCTGACACGTCTCTCAACCTTTTTAGACGGATCCTTTAAATAATCAATAATTTCCTTCCTCCAATCATCGGCACTGATTGCCGATAACGCATTCGATATAGGTTGATAACCCGAGGCATGCTGAGCCAACCGATTAGCCTCCTCATTATGTAACCGAGAAACATGCTCCAATCGAAAATCCTTGAATTCCCTTAATAGTTGTATACTCTTTTCGTAATAAGTTATCAAGACTTCGCTTCGGCATTCATAACTTTCGGCCAATTGATTTATAACCAGCATTGAATTCAAGGATTTTGATCAACAGCATCAGCATGAACTTCCCTTAACAACTCCAACCCTTTGATCAATGCTTGATACTCGGCTTGATTATTCGTTGACGTGGCAACAATCGGCAAAGAGAACTCATACTTCCTTCCCTAAGGGGAAACTAAAACTATGCCGATTCCTGCCCCCGGTCACACGTGGATCCATCAAAGAAGAGCGTCCAAGGCACAATTTCCAAAGTCTCTACTGCACCGCGATGTTGAGTCACAAAATCAGCCATAATTTGTCCTTTAACCGCTTTAGCCGATTCGTAACGCAGATCGAATTCCGACAGTGCCAAAATCCACTTACCGATTCTGCCACTCATAATCGGCATAGATAGCATATATCGGACCACATCATCTTTGCATATAACAGTGCATTCGGCCGATAGCAAATAGTGCCTCAACTTAATGCATGAGAAATATAGGCATAAACATAATTTTTCAATAGCCGAATACCTGGTCTCAGCATCAATCAATCTTCTACTTAAATAGTAAATCACACGCTCCTTCCCTACAAATTCCTGAATCAAAGCTGAACCGATGACCATCCCATCGGTAGACAAATATAATTTGAAGGGTTTTCCTTGTTGAGGTGGAATCAAGACTGGAGGATTTGTTAAATAACTCTTGATTTCATCTAAGGCCAACTGTTGCTCTTTTCCCCATATAAATTCTTGATCGGCTTTCAATTTAAGCAAAGGACTAAAAGCACGAATTTTACCAGATAAATTAGAAATAAACCGCCTGATAAAATTTATTTTGCCGATCAGAGATTGGAGCTCAGTCTTGTTGGTAGGAGCAACTGTTTTGTTAATAGCATCGATAGATCTCCTGCTAATTTCAATTCCTCTCTGATGCGCCATGAAACCAAGAAATTGCCCTGCCGATACACCAAATGCACATTTATTAGGATTCATCTTCAAACCATGTTTCCTTGTGCACTCAACACTTTTCGCAGATCGGCAAGATGCTTTGTGAAATCTCTAGACTTAACCACCACATCATCAATGTAAATCTCCACCAGCTTGCCGATGAACTCATGAAAGATGAAATTCATAGCTCTTTGATAAGTAGCACCAACATTCTTCAAGCCAAAGGTCATAACTATCCACTCAAACAGCCCAACATGACCAGGACATCTAAATGCAGTCTTTGGAATATCTTCTTCAGCCATGAATATCTGATTATACCCTGCATTGCCATCCATGAAACATATGACCCGATGTCCAGCCGCAGCATCAACTAGTAAATCGGCAACCGGCATTGGGTAGCCATCCATCGGTGTAGCCTTGTTAAGATTTCTAAAATCAATGCAAACTCGAAGGTTCCCATTTTTCTTGTAAACTGGAACAACATTGGAAATCCACTCGGCATATCGACACTGCCGAATAAATTTAGCTTCAATAAGTTTGGTTATTTCGACCTTAATATCAGAAAGAATATTAGGATTGCATCGGCGAGATGGCTGCTGATGTGGCCGAAATCCAGACTTGATAGGCAACCGATGTTCAACAATTGATCGGTCTAAACCAGGCATCTCAGTATAATCCCATGCAAAGCAATCTTTATATTCCTTTAACAAATCGGTTAATTGTTGCTTACACTCAGAATTTAACTTAGCACTAATAAAAGTAGGTCTAGGCTTATCTCCATTACCTATATCTACTTCTACTAAGTCATCGGTCGATGTGAACCCCTGGTCTAACTTTCCATCATCGGCGAACCTATCCATTAAAACTCCTCATCAGAACCGACTGCTTGGATCGGTGGAATTTCATAATCAGCAACTTTGAGGAAATCCTTTTCCCAAATCTCTCGTGAGATGCACCTATTCCTTTCATAGGTATCTGCTTCTGCCGATGCGATGACATAAGAGGAATCTCCCGGGACAATCTCAATCTTGTCACCTACCCACTGAACCAAGCATTGATGCATTGTTGATGGGATGCAACAATTGGCGTGAATCCAATCTCTTCCCAACAGTAGATTGTAAGCACCTTTTCCTCTGATCACAAAAAAAGTTGTCAGCATGGTTTTGCTGCTGATGGTCAGCTCGACGCATATTGCTCCCTTAACCGGAGACACATTTCCTTCAAAGTCCTTCAGCATCATATCGGTCTTGGTCAAATCCTGATCTCCTCTTCCAAGTTTCTGATAGACTGCATATGGCATAATATTAATAGCATCACCACCGTCGACTAATATTTTGGTCATTGGCTGCCCATCAACCTTTCCTTTAACGAACAGGGCTTTAAGGTGCTGTCTTTCATTGTCGATAGGATTTTCAAAGATAGCTGTCATCGGGTCTAGAGCCAACTGAGCTATCTAGTCGGAAAAATCCAGCTCCTCATCATCACTGGACGGCGCAAGAAACTCTATCGGCAACATAAATACCATGTTAACATCTGCCGATGGTCCTTTCCCTTTAGGGTCTGGCTGCTGATCCCCAGATTTACCAGAATTCTCTCCTTTGCTCAAGTCTTCTCGCCTTTCACGCTGCAGCCTTCTTTTCTGTGTCCTGGTCAACCCCTCTGGACACCATGGAGGAAGTTGTGGCTGTCTTGCCGATTGCCGATGAACCTCCCTAGATTCCATTCGGTAAGTATTGGCATCTCTGCAAAATATGAACTCATCGGGAACTCGAGCATTTGCCATCTCTTCAAGCTCCTCTTGGTTCCTGGGAAAATATGCGACACGATCACCAAGTCTGTCATGTACACTGAGCCTGCCCCCCCCCCAGCCGATCATGAACCGAAGCACTCCCCCTGATCGGCCCATTAAACCATCTATCATCATTTTGATAGCGCCGATTGGTTCTATCATACCGATCATAGCCGTTGCATTCAGGGCAGTCTCTAACAGTGGGCAATTTGATGTTCTGTTCCCAACAGTGAATAAGAACGGGTAGTTCCAGTTGTCGGTGTTTTTTCCCGGGGGGGGGGGGTCACACCAACGAGTAAATTTGTATGCGTGCTCCCCTTTCCGGATGGTGATGCAAGAAGACACAGAGATTTATCCTGGTTCGGGCAAGAGAAGGCCCTACGTCCAGCGGGGGGAGAGAGTTTGTATTATCTTGCACCTAAGTGCTTGTACAGGGGCGAATACAAGCGTGGAATGAAATGTGTCGCTCTACTACGTGTGTGTGTGTGTTCTTGCGTTGTGATGTCTCCCTCTTCTATTCCTGAGTCCCTCCTTTTATAGCTCCAAGGAGAGACAAAGGGTACATGCATAGATATTAGAGTAGGGATCGATAGCCGCATGGAGCGCTGACCTACTCGAGGCTTCCGTACGTCATGGCCTCGAGCCGTCCCATCTTGATAGCTTGGTGATGATTACGCGTGCTCCTGCGTGCCGCCCTGCCAGCCGCCTTGTGCTGGTTCTGAGATCGCATGCTCGTATGGTATGGTGGCGGATCCGGCGGAGCAGCTGTGGTGTTGTCAGTCGATGCCCGACTTGTCCCCGGGAAGGGACCTCGTTCGGTCGAGGGTCGGGCGCCGCGTAATAGGCTGACATCCGGAGCGCTGACCTTGGGTGTCTCGAGGGGGTCCCGATTAGACGTTCCATCCTCGTTTCCTGCGTCCTGACGCACCCTGGGTCGTTCGGTGGGAAGGCTGCAAAAAGAACGATGGGACAGAAGCTTGTTCCCTATCACGCCTTCCGTGACCCGGGTGTTAGGTGGGAAACGTCAGACGCATTTAATGCTCCCGCCCGCGTGCGCGCGTCAGGCGGCGGACAGTGTCCTAACGCTCGACGTCTCTCGGTTCGCTCGAGCCCGCTTCCGTCTTCGACAGTAGTCGTTGCTCGAGCCCTGACCGACTCGCTCGACGCTATTTCCGTATTCGAGGCTGCGACCGTCGTTGGCGGCGCGTAAGTAAGATTAAGGCGTCGAATTGGGGGTCCCAACCTTCGTATGGGCAATCTCATAATGCGCATCGCTGAGGGTACCCCTTACCGATACCCTCGACAGTAGCCCCCGAGCCTTCATTCGAGCGCTAGCGCTCGAATGGAGGTTTTGATTTACGGTCGAATTTTTCGTGGGGGCGCGCGAGCGACCCCGCGGGGTAGCCCCCGAGACCTCGGAGGAGTTTTTGACTCCTTCGAGGGTTATGTTGTCTAATTCGCAGAAACGCTTTCGACACCAGTGGTGGAAGATTCTGACTGGCTCGTTTTTGCCCGTGGGTTTCGACGTACTCTCGATAGAGCGAGCGTCTTTCATCCCAAATTGAGTTCCTAGCGGGTAGTCCAAGTGAGAACCTGTGCCCCTTTCGAGGGGGGTCAGCTGTAGCCCAGAGGCGTCCTCATAAAGCAGGGTCGACGTGGTCGGGGATACTGGTCTCATTCGATAGAGTCCAGCGGCTCGATGCCTCCCTTCGGGGGGATTCCTCTCGACTGTCTCGACCCTACCTTGAACATCACCAGCGAGTCCTCGAGGCGGGCCTCGATCTTCGACCGCTCGCTGGGGATTCCTGACTCTGGCGCTCGAGATCGGCTGTCGAACCCTTTCAGCGGGCCAGCCATCGACCTCCCGAGACTTTTGCGGTTATGTCCCTTGGCTTACGTGGGAAGGAAATGCTCGTGGCGGTTCGCCTTTCTGCCCGTTGGGCGCATCTTTTTAGGCGGATGACGCTACGATAACGTATCGGCGAGGAATTCGGAGAGTCCGGCCTGTGAGGAGAGAGAGAGAGAGAGAGCTGTCAGGCGGCGCATTTATGGGGGGAGTTACCTTACTTCTCGGATCTGTCCGTTGGCGGACAGCTGCCTATAAATATGTCGTCGCGTCACCGCCGTTCCTCTCCCTTCCGCCTTCTCGCCCTCGTTCCTCTGCTGCCTTTGCTTTCTCGTCATCTCACGCGCACACGCCCCCTCGAGCCGTAGCGAACCCACCGCCCCGTCAACCGAGATGCCTGTAAGACTCGTCGCCGCCGATGACTGGCGCCCGTCGTCGATGACGGAGCGCCGGCTGTTAGAGCTCGAGAGGGAGGGACTGCTGCGCCGCCGCACCTCGCTGTCGTCGCCAGAGTGGATCGCGCCGCCAGCGAGCCACAGGGCGCCTCAGCCACCCGAGGGCTACGTGGTGTCGTTCGCCAAGTTTCACCGCCACGGTCTGGGCGCGCCTCCAAGCCGCTTCATGCGGGCCCTCTGCTTCCATTATGGGGTGGAGCTGCAGCACTTCTCCCCGAACGCCATCACCGTGGCGGCGGTCTTCGCCGCCGTGTGTGAGGGCTTCCTAGGGATGATGCCGCACTGGGAGCTGTGGCTCCACCTCTACAGGGGCGAGCTGTTTCACGCCTCCACCGGAACCACGGGCGTGAGGAAACCCGTGCGAGCGGGTTGCCTCAATCTGGTGCAGAAGACGGGGAAGACGGACCGGCCGCGGGAGTACATCCCGGTAGGGTTGTCGACCAACCATGCCGGTTGGGACTCTCAATGGTTCTACCTGCGGAACGACGACAACCTCCTACCTCCCTACTCGGGCCGTCTGATCTTGGAGCGCCCAGCGGACTGGACATACGGCGTCGTCCAAGCTCATCAGCCTCGGCTCGACCCTCTCCTCGACGCCCTGAAGAAGCTTCGCCAGGAGGGTTTGACCGCCGCCCTCGTCCTCTCGGCCGTCCATCATCGGAGAGTTCTCCCTCTGATGTCACGACCGCTGAGGATGGACGAGATGGCCCCTGGCGTCTCGTCTCGGGACCTCGAGGCATGTCGGATGTCCAGCGAGCCTCCGACGGACGATGAAGTCGCGGCCCGAGTCAGGGCCGCAATTGCCGGTGATTTTAAGCCGGAGCACGTCAACGGCTTCCCCATGCGACCCGACGCAGGCTCGATCGATCTGGTACGCTTTCTTCTGGCGCGCATCCTCGATTCTAGGTTTCCCCTCTCCCCTCTCTTTTTTTCTAAGTCTACCTTAGTTTTGGCAGGGTCGGATTGATGTCCGGTCCTCGAGGCCTCCAGTAAAGGAGGACGAGGTCGATCGCGACAAACGACGCCAATCCGCCGAGAAGTTGAAGTCTGCCAAGGACTCCGCAAAAAAGGGGGAGAAGAAGAAGAATCTCGACCGCCAAGCATTAGAGGTGCGTCGAGCCAAATCCAGGCAGAGGGGGGAGCCTGAGGAAGAATCCCCCAACGACGACGATGATGACGACGAGAGTAGCGACGACTCCGAGGGGATGGCGTCGCGTCTCGATCGGATCCTCGAGGGCCCGCCTCGAGATGACGTCGATGCCCCCCGGACGGAGGCGCCGGAGGAGGGTCCGAGCGGGTCTCGTCGTCCCCGGCCCGACGCTCCTTCCGCGCTCAAGGCGGGCCAGGACGCACCGCGCCCTCCCCTGGCGCCCAAGGAGAGCGGTCCGGCTAGGTCCCAGGCGTCGGGGCCGCTGACCCGCGGTCGCGCTGCGGCCTCTGAGAAAGGAGACGCCGGTCGTAGGAGCGCGAGTCCCGGCGCCCGCCAAGCGGGATCCGACGTACCTAGGCCAATTTCCGCCCTCGAGGGGCCTAGCGCCCCGACGCGGGGTGGCTCGAGGCCCGCTGGTCGGGGTGGCGGAAGGCGAGCCGTTCTGCCCGTGGGGTAAGCCCTTTTGTTATTGCGGTCTTTGTCCCCTCATTCTCTCGCCTTTCCTCACATGCTGACTTTTTCTCAGGCTGAAACGGACCCTCGAGCAGGCCCAACCATCGATGGCCAAGAGGCTCAGAACGGGTGCCGCCTCCACGGAACCAGGTTCGTAGTTAATTTCTGGGTGTCGCGATATTATTATGTCGGTTATCATAACGTCTGACCCTTACCCTTTATTTTGCAGGCCCGTCAAGCACCCAACCTTCAGCCGGCGTCGAGATGGCTTCGCCTCGTCCCGCGCCTACTCCGCTGCCACCAACTCATGATGCGACCCCCCAGACGCGAGCGTCAGAGGGAGCCCCCGAGCCCCCTCGATTGGGGGTCGAGGGGGAGCCCATCACCATCAGCGATACGTCTGATGGTAACGAAGCGTCTGGGGCCGTTCGACCCATGGAGGAAGAGGCGTCGACTCCCAACGTCGCAGGACGGACTCCCTGGCCCGCAGGCCTTCGAGACCTCGAGACGCAAAGGAAGATGGTGGAGGAGGAGGCGCGGGAGCGCGAGGCGGCGCAGCCGTCACTGGAGCAGCAGCAGCAGCAACCCCAGCCGGAGGAGCAACTGCAGCATCAGCATGACGAGCAGCAGCAGCAGCTGGGGCGGCAACAGCAGCTGGGGGGCCAAGAGGACGAGCCACTCGAGCCCCCGCCTCAAATTTTGGCCGGACCGGCGCCGCAGGCGTCGCAAGAGCCCGGCGATCAAGAGGGAGATTTGCCGGTGTACGGGCCTCCCACCCCAGCGTGGCTTCTCCCGGGGGCGCCTGCCGCGATCCGGGCAGAGTCGGGGCGAGCGGACGGAGTGGTGGCGCTCGCCTGCATGATGCGCACCCCCACCGACCCCGAGTCCGAGATCAAGAGGACACTCTACGGCATGGACGGGATCGCCCCAGGGTTCCTCCGGGAGCGTCGAGCGTGGGAGGACCGCTTCCCCTCTGAGGAGGACGAGATCGGGTCGTCTGGGAGTAAGGACGGTACATGGAAGACGGTGGATGACGACGGGCGGTTCCCTTGCCTCGCCGACCTGTTCTTGCGCCACGGGGGTTCCCTCGAGACCGTCGAGAATTTTCTCCGCGGCGTCAAGGTGCGGGCCGATCGGGAGATGGAGAACTGGTGTCCCGATCGGATTCGTATCCGAACTTCCAGGGACCCGTCCGAGCCCAATATCTTCCTCGTCGACAAGAAGGAGGTCGAGAAGTGGGAGCACGTCGAGGAGCTCCGCCTTTGGATGAAACACGTGGTGGGGCTCCTATCGGACGTCATCAACAACGGGCTTGGGCCAGCTTATTTTGTAAGTGTTTCTCGAGCTCCAATCTTGGTGGTGCTTTTGGGTTTCTGTGTTCTAATCCCCCTGACCCCTGATTCGCAGGATATGAAAGAGACCTCTCGCATCAAATCTAGCTTCATTCACGCCACGAGGGGCGGATGGGAGCAGCTTCCCCTCCTCAAGGATCAACTCCTCGAGTCACAGGAAAAGCTGCTTAAAGCTTACAAAGATCTTATAGCACTCGAGGAGGAGAAGAAAGTGAGGGAGGCTGCTTTGGCCGAGGCCCGAGAGGTCTCGAAGAAGGCGGAGGAGGAGGCGGTGCGGCTACGGGAGCGGACTCTTACGGTCGAGGAGGCCGCGTCCAGAGCCCGGGAGGAGGTCCTGTCCCACAAGAGCGTCATCGCGGATCTGGACAAGGAAAAGGGCCTTCTCCAAACCGACCTGGACTCCCTCCGCGATACCTTCCAGAAGATGAAGGTGGCGTACGTGGACAATGAGGTCGCCAGAGGTGCCGCCGAGGACGCGAAGAAGAAAGCCCTCGAAGACCTCGAGATAGAGCGAGCTCGATCCCGCAGTCTCTCCGACGACGTCGAGCGTCTGAAGGGAGAACTGCTGGAGAAGAGTGGAGCCGTCGCCCAGGCTGGCAGGGTGATCGAAGATCTCCGCGTCGCCAATACTGAGCTGGCGCGCTCCAACAGAGAGATCGAGCGTGCCAATACCAGATTGGTTGGCGAGAACACGGCTCTAGAGGAGAGCATCAAAGGTATGTTACCTTTGTCGAATTTCCTTTTCGAGGTGTGCTTGAGTTTTTTCTAAACCTTCTCTGTATTGGCGTTTATAGGGCTCAAGGACGAACTCCTGGCCGCCCAAGCCGAGGCTCGCAACGCCAAGGCTCAGCTCGAGGCTGAGGTTGCTCTGAACCGTCGAGTGCGAACGGCAATAAGCGATCTCTCGGCCTCTTGGGAGGTCGAGCCTACGGATGAGTCGAGGGAGGACACTCGAGGCGACGCCCTGATCGACCAGTTGTGCTACATAGGCGCAACGCTGCGAGATCGGGTGCGGGATGCTCTCCACATCGGGGTGAAGCGGGCGATGGCGGTTGTCTGCTCGGGCTTCTCCTACGACATGGAGGTGGTATCCCATGGCTTCGTCACCGACATCTCCAAGACCGACGCGGAAAACGAGGAGAGGCTCCATGCCTTGATCGACGACGCGGAGGCTCCTGGAGAAAGGTTGGCCAAGCTCTTTGAGCCCGAGGTGCTCCCTCCTGAGGCTAGCTCGGGCGGAGGTGAGGGTGGCGAGGATCGTACCATGGACTGAGGCCTGCGAGCCTGCTCGGGGTGCCTGGGGCCCCTTGTGTAAAAACTTAGTGAATCCTGTTTCTGAGCGATACAGTACTTTTTGTGGTTGTTAAATGTTTGTTTGTCTTTCCACTCGAGGTTCTTTTATTTCCTTTGCGCCTACGCGTGTGTTCCTTGTTCGATTTTTCGTAAAACACAGCCTCGATCGCCTCGAGGGTGAGGGAGTGAGTAGAGTTTCCATAGCCCGGGGGCGTAGGTGTTCTCA